>NC_046313.1:27968751-28568921 GCF_009819535.1 Lacerta agilis
AATGCAGGGATGAGAACCTATTCTACTCTATGTAACAAAGTAGGCTGGGGGGTCATATCCATTGGAAATACGTAGAGTAGTTTAAGGTCACCTGGAAAGAACAGCTATGTCATCTGTGGTCATCCTCTAAAACTGTTCCCTCTTCCCTATCCTTGGAAGACACAAATCAGGAACCTCAGCTCATTCTTCTCCAAATTCACACTAATGAACATTCTATAATTTCTTAATATTACATGTTCACTTCTCAGCACCGTCTTCTGTCTGATCTCTTTGCAGGGAACAGGTGTTTATAAAGCAGAATTGTCAAAGCCATTATTGGGATGGAAGGGTTTCTTTATTGAGGTAAATATAATCTCTAGTCGAGTATCTGACTCATTCTTGCACAGCTTTTCCCTTAGCTTAATAGCAGCGTAGGGGGAGGCCCTTTCCATTGGAATCGTGGAAGAGGGAGGGGAGGGTTAAAACGTTCCTTTCCCTGCAACCTCCTGCTGCTGCTGCTCTGCTGACTGGGGGACAAGTGAGAATGGTGAAAAGTGAAATGGCATTCAGAAACAAATAATCTTTATCTGGACTCCCTTGCCCTCTTCCTGCTGCTCTGCTGATCCGTGGGAGGTTTTTTTTTGTGCCATATAAATTTAGACAGCTGACAGTTGAGAAGGGAGACAGATTACACACTGAACAAGAGATAGAAAACATGCAAGTTTTTGGAGAATATACATGCGGATGGGAAAATATGCATATTGACAGAGAATGTTCAGCATTCATATATGATATGTACATTCCACAAAGCCTGTTGGGAAGGATAATGGCTAGACAGTGTACAGATTTCAGACTCCATTAATAATAATAATAATAATAATAATAATAATAATAATAATAATTTATTATTTGTACCCCGCCCATCTGGCCGGGTCTCCCCAGCCACTCTGGGCGGCTTCCACCAAACATTAAAATACATTTAAAATATCACAGTTTAAAAACTTCCCTAAACAGGGCTGCCTTCAGGTATTTCCTGAATGTCAGGTAGTTGTTTATTCCCTTGACTTCTGATGGGAGGGCGTTCCACAGGGCGGGCGCCACTACCGAGAAGGCCCTCTGCCTGGTTCCCTGTAGTTTTGCTTCTCGCAGTGAGGGAACCGACAGAAGGCCCTCGGCGCTGGATCTCAGTGTCCGGGCTGAATGATGGGGGTGGAGACGCTCCTTCAGGTATACAGGACCGAGGCCGTTTAGGGCTTTAAAGGTCAGCACCAACACTTTGAATTGTGCTCGGAAACATACTGGGAGCCAATGTAGATCTCTCAGGACCGGTGTTATGTGGTCCCGGCGGCCACTCCCAGTCACCAGTCTAGCTGCCGCATTCTGGATTAATTGCAGTTTCCGGGTCACCTTCAAAGGTAGCCCCACATAGAGTGCATAGGCAGGTTTCCCAAGGTTTATTAGAGAATATGCATATTGACCGAGAAATGTGCACAATTTCTTCTTCATAGAAACATGGTCAGCACATTTTCCATGAAGGCTACTGAATGTGCACAATGTCAGTTTTTGTGAACATTAACGCTTGAACTTTTTGTTGTTGTTGTTTACTCATTTATTCGTGTCCGACTTTTCGTGACCCCTTGGAGTTTGGTCAGACTTCAAGAACACTGTCCAACCATCTCGTCCTCTGTCGTCCTCTTCTCCTTGTGCCCTCAATCTTTCCCAACATCAGGGTCTTTCCAGGGAGTCTTCTCTTCTCATGAGGTGGCCAAAGTATTGGAGCCTCAGCTTCAGGATCTGTCCTTCCAGTGAGCACTCAGGCCTGATTTCCTTAAGAATGGATAGGTTTAATCTTATGGTTGAACTTGCATTCCCTTTAATATACATATATTAACTGAAACTACCGTAAGTACTCCAAGACTGTTGTGCAACTGTATAAATAGGTACGAAGTATTCTGCAGTAAGGCACGGCTCCTAAAATCTGCAGTAAGATGCATGCTTCATTTCTTTGATATCTCTGTGTTATAAACTCCTAATCCTGCTCCATTCAGCTCTCTGCAAAGGAACATATTGAGCAGAAATCCAATTTCTTTTCCAGGTAACTTTCAAAGGACCTGAGAAGGATAAGCATGTTTTCACCTCAGAGGTTCAAATCATCCCAGACACGTTTCCATGTGCAGACTGCAAGGGAGAAGGATGCTATGGGAAGCTGGTGTGAAACCCTGCAGAGACACGGTGGCTCCTGTTGCTGACAGCATCCATGAGGGAAGACATAAGAGGCATTTGGAAAAGCATGCAGAGAAGCGGGTGGACAGAGAAGGAACCTCATGCAGAGAAAGCAGACAGGTCCCACTTAAACTAAAATGCAATAGGTGCAGGGGTGGGCAGCTTGGTGTCATGGGGTCAGTGAGGGTGTCACTCAGGATCAGGAGACCTAACCAAGGAGCAGATGTTGGGGGAATGGGGAATGGGTAGGGTGGTTGTATGAAGAATATTTGACATGGGAGGAAGAGGCTGGTTATATAGAATTATGAACAAGTAAATACAATACAAAAGGGACACGGGTGGCGCTGTGGTCTAGGGCTTGCCGATCAGAAGGTTGGCGGTTTGAATTCCCACGACGGAGTGAGCTCCCATTGCTCAGTCCCTGCTGTTCGAAAGCACATCAAAGCGCAAGTAGATAAATAGGTACCGCTCCGGCGGGAAGGTAAATGGCGTTTCTGTGCGCTGCTCTGGTTTCATCAGAACCAGCTTAGTCATGCTGGCCACATGACCCGGAAGCTGTACGCCGGCTCCCTCGGCCAATAAAGCAAGATGAGTGCCGCAACCCCAGAGTCGCCCGCAACTGGACCTAATGGTCAGCGGTCCCTTTACCTTTAAATACAATACAGGAAAGTGTGCCTTATTGATTCCCAGTGCCCGGTATCATAATAAAGAATATAGCTATGTTTTATAAGTCTTCAATGAAACTCTGTACTAGTTTCGGATCGTTTTATGCAAATGGTACAATTCCTTATTTTACTTTTAAGACAGTTTAACCTCATAAGGGGATTACATATTCTCTAATATAAGTAATTAAATATAACTGTCATGTAAAGTGATTGAGTTCAAATTCTGCACAAGGCACAGACCAACTGAGTTGCTTCATTGGCTTGCTATTTTCTGTTACCTTTAGGTTCCTCTCTGCAAAATGGGGTGTAACAATAAAACGATTATGCCTTTGTACCACCTGCAGGGGTTTTCATTGCCTGATCCTGTCTTAGTATTTTTCTTCATTACCAAATATACCTTGTTTCTGGCATTCATGCATTGGGTGACATGTCCTTGTTTTTTGAAGGTACATGTCAGGCAAACTCAGCCCTCCAGATGTTTTGGGACTACAACTCCCATAAACAGGACCAGTGTTCAGGGATGATGGGAATTGTAGTCCCAAAACATCTGGAGGGCCGAGTTTGCCTATTACAAGGGAGAAATTCATGTAATTGCCATGCTTCAATATGATACGAGATTCCCAAATGGGTGAAAGTTACTTTGTGTCCCAGGAACCCAGGAGAACATTGGCAAAAGCAAACGCTTTGCATTTATTGTGCATAAGTAATTGCTAGCCCAAACAATCAGGATCAAGCATATGAAACGTTTGCCATCCAGGTACACCATCCCACAACATGCACTCTCCCACTGATTGCCCAAGCAGTGGGTTGGACCAAAATTAACACACTTTCTGTCCCAGACCTCTTTTCCCTTCCTCAGCTGGTTAACTCTTCCTTCCCCTCCAATCCCAATGCTGACTGACATCTAGTTTTTACCTAAGGTTAATTGCTGAGGGGGTGGGGATTTTCACCAGGATTTTGGAAGGGGCAGTTTAACTCTCCTCTCCCAACTGGCTGAGAGTTGGGAAAAGGAAGATGGACTACAGAAAACAAGTTAATCTTGATCTGGAACCACATCCCTTCTTCCCACATCAGGTTGTGGCCCAGGTGATATTAAACAGCAGACCGGGGTGCAAATTGTGCTGGACTTAGGAAACAAGGTTATGTTTTTTGGAAGCTATGCATACTGACTGGAGATGTCAGTTGAGATGTACATGCCCAAAGGCCTGTTGGAGATTCCGTATATTGACCAGGAATGTGCATAGTCAGTTTATGTGCACATTCTCCATGATGCCTAGTGAATGTACACAATGATTAGTTATTAAATGCATTAGATGCTCATCTTACCCCCCCCCCCCAATATATGCATAATATAATATATTAAAAATCTGTAAAAGAGTTGAATTGTGTCAGGAACTGGCTGGCTGAAGAGGGGTGCTGGGAGACTCCATCCAGGGAACCCCCTGGGGAGTCAGCGGAGGAGGAAGGCTCAGAGCAAGGGTAAGAGTGGTGGGACTCGGAAAACTGGTCAGAGGAGGTGGGAGAATGTGGGCGGAGGGGAAGAGAAGCAACAGGCCTGAGTGCAAGAGAAGAGCCAGAGTCAAGGGCTGGGCAGGGGGCAGAGAGAAACACTTCAGGCCCCAGATCTGAAGGAGACGAGGAGGGGGCAGAAGCTGAAACAGCTCTGCAGGAGCTGCCCTGTCCCACTATATTAAGCTCCCCTGCCACTTTGACTCCAAGGTCACGAAGGACTTTGCATGTAGCTGAACAAAAAGCTCAGAAAGCACAATGGGGAGGGGCTCCTTCCTGCCGGAGTTTACACCTGCTTGGGAGAGACGTAGGGTTAGCGGAGGAGGGTTAGCGAAAAGCAGGAGGGGCCAAGAGCCAATCATGGCAACCGGGCTTGCACGCGCTCTGCTTGTATGCTATTTTCTTGAATAAAAAAGCTGACTTTACTTTGAATCGATGACCCAGCCCTGCCAGATTGGCACTCAAATGCTACATTAAGTGTCCTTTCATATTCTTCAAAGCAGCCTTGTTGACGTTGCATTGGCTATAGCCTGATAGAACTTTTGTTTCATACATTTGCTGGAGGTAGAATTGCTCTGGGAGTAGATCCCTGAAACTCTTCGCTGCCTCTGCTATCCTCGTGTGAGGGAAGTGGTGCTGCTGGGGCTGGACCTCAGGGCTCAAGTCCAGGATCCCACCACAGCCCGGCCTCCCTTCAAATGACCACCCAGAGAGTAGCAGATGATGGGGGCAGCAGGAAATAAGGTCCAGCAAAAAAAAAAAAAAAAACCGGCATGGGCATGTTGGTTCCCACTGGGGCTGACACTAGTTGTCATATGAAACCATGTCTTGAAACGATATATATATAGGAAAGTGCAGATCTTTCATTAAATAAGGAAGTAGGGTGGACTTTGTGTAACCATGGCCTTAGTTCCTGAAGAAATGTCAAATCCGCCAGAATGAGGCCCTGGAGCAAGTAGGGTTGGCCTTGTTTTTATCTTTTATGTGTGATATAATCACATTTTAACTACTAGTTTTTATCCCTTACCTGTTTTAAGTCTTATGTGTTCAGTTTATCCATATTTTATGTCTGTGACTGAAATAAAGTTTGATACTGATATTATATCTTTTTCTTATAATTTTTTTTTATTTTTAGTTGTGCTTTCCCCCTTTTCTCTTTATTTTCTATAACTGAAATTTTATTAATAAAAACAGGATGCAATATGGTTTGCATATTGTTTTAGAAAGTGCAAATTAGGTAGATTTGCCCATAAATGTGAACTGAATCAAATTTCTCCCATCCCTAATAAAAATAGAACTGATTGGACAGGATGAATCCTGCAGTTCAGCAACAGCCAACTGTGCAATATTGAGGAATGTGGGGATGTTTTCCCTCATCCAATATATTGATATGTAAAGCATAAACAACCCCAGCAGGATTTCACTGTAGTTTCCTCCTCTTCCGCTATTACATTATAATCTGAGCAATGTCATGCAACACAGAAACTTCTATACTAATTTGAACCTTGGCGTACGTCACAACTCTGTTATGCAAGAGGAACCTACTCCTCGAAGGAAACTTTTTGGCTTCAAGACAGGGAAGTATATCTGCCCTAAATATTCCCATGCAGAGTCATATTGAAATTGACTACGTGATTCAGAGCCCTGTTTGTCAAATGATCATTTCAGAATACCATGAAAGCTTAGTGTGACATTCATGGAGGGAACTATACTAAAGCAAAGCTTTGGGTGCACTGCCAATGCTTTTTTCTATGCACAATTCTTTGTTGTTTTTCTGAATTCCTGTAACAACACAAGTAACAAAACATAAACAGCAAAAGTTTTTTTTTAAGCACCACATCATTTCATAATACCATTAAGTAAGATATACACAGGCAATCAAAGTGAAGAGTGGAATAGAAAACGATTGAAGAAAAGAGAAAAGGGTCTTTTTCCAGGACAAATCCTCATTTTCATCATAAGAGTTGCCATAGAGATCCATAGTTAAATGTATCCTCTTTATTTGCTCTTCAAAATATGGCAGCCCCAGAGAGGGGATAGACTCTGGCAGAGCCCACATAGTGAAGAGATCACACAATGGTCCTGGATGGAAGTTTCAGACCTCAAAGCATACTGTATTTGTGTGTGCGCATGCATGCATGGCTGAAGAAAGCAGGTATTTCATAAGAAGCAAGGGAAGAGAGATCTTCTGTTCAATTGGGGCAGGTATGGCATGTACATTCAATGTTACCTCACAGAAGTGGCTGGATGGTGAGAGCAGCAGTTTGAAAATGGAGACAGAGGGAGCCCCAATGCCATATGCATACAACAGCAATGTGTGAGGAGGCTGTTGAAGGCAGTGAGTCACTCTGTGGAAATATAGGAAGCATTATGTATGTGGGTCTCCATGTGGTTGGCTGTGACATGGATAAAAGGCCCAGGGCCGTCTCATCCATAGGGGCTGGTGGCGCGGCGCACCAGGGCGCCGGGCCCCCCAGGGGCGCCCCCGCGAGCCCACCGGCATACCGGGCTCCCCCTCCCCAACCCGCCCCCACGGGTGGGCTGCAAGCCGGCCGCCCTCGCCTCCCAGAGCCCCAGCTGGAGCGCTGGAGCGGCGCAGGGCTTTGCCCACCCGCCCGCGAGCGCCCGCTCCAACGCCACGCCCCTCATCCCCTGCTCGCCCACCCCCCTCCCGAGGGGCGGCCAGCGCGGGAGGGAGGCAGGCGGAGAGGCGGCAGGCCGGGGGCGCCGAGGGATCGCCGCGCCACGGCGGGCGATCCCTCTAAGAAGGCCCTGAAAAGGCTACTGCTGTTTCCTAGTCTCTGGAACCCAAAAACTATGGCTCCCACTTACTCTGCATTCACTTTTTTCAGTTCCCAGAGCTTTTAAGCACATAATTTTATCCACAATGCATATCTACTTTTATCAAATACTACTGTTTAATGCACTGTCGTTCAAACCAGCTTCACATTGCATGGAGTCTTTAAGCCACTCCTACTTCATCTCTCACCAAGGTGTGAACACTTTTGCATAGGATAAACGTATCTCCACCCTGTGAACGCCCCCTGGTGCCTACAAAAACAGAAACCAATCTGACCCTAATGTACCTGTTCTGGTGTAAACTGCTAGGGTAGGAAAGTGCTGCGAAACAAACCAAAAACAAAAACTTCATTGTGCTCTCAGGTGGTAATGGGAGCACCCCCTGCATTAGAGACAGTCAATTACTAGATCCTTATCAATGACAATAAGGCACACCCACCCTCTGCTCTCAAAATATATACAGTGTAGAAACCAAGGGCCAGAACATCTTGTCTTTTCTCAGCTACCGGTATATATGGTAAGTGAACAAAGGTAACACAGTGACTGAGAAAAGTTGACCTCTTGAATGTCATCTCAGATTATGCATATCCTGATTTTGCTGAGGGACAACACTCTTTCTTGCCATTCTAAAAACCACAGTACTCTAACAAAAACTGCAAATTATATCATTGTCACATACCAGTACTTCATGTTCCATGCCTAGGTTTACCTTGGGCATAAGCAAAATTGTTCCTTGCTCTTATATATACCCTGTTTCTCCTAAAATAAGACATGGCCATAAAATAAGCCATAGCAGGATTTCTATGCATTTGCGAAATATAAGCCGTTCCCCGAAAATAAGCCATACCCCGAAAATAAGCCATAGTGATGCGGCACCTCCCATTAAAACAGCCTGGAGAGGCGTGGCTATGCAGCGTACTGATGCGATGCGGTTAAAATAAGACATCCCCTGAAATAAGCCATACTGTGTTTTGTTGAGGGGAAAAAAATATAAGACGGTGTCTTATTTTAGGAGAAACA
This sequence comes from Lacerta agilis, assembly GCF_009819535.1. Taxonomy (NCBI): domain Eukaryota; kingdom Metazoa; phylum Chordata; class Lepidosauria; order Squamata; family Lacertidae; genus Lacerta; species Lacerta agilis. The sequence continues at coordinate 27,976,947 of NC_046313.1, forward strand.
CGGTATATATATATCTCAAGATGTTATTTCCTTCTCTGAAGCTGTCACTTCTTTGTACTGATCTTACACTTCTTTTAAGTATGAGATGTCAGCTCCTAATGTCAGCTCAGTACTTTTCCACAGGCAAGACAAGTACCCTTTAGCCTATATGCTTGGCTATGCAGCTTTGGATATCTTCCTAGGCAGCATTTTGGCCCTTCTCAGCAAACTTTGGGGTGTACTTCTTTTTTTTCCAGCAACCCTAAATATGTTGTTTGGCTAAGCTAATTTGTAATACGTGCTTTTTCAAGCAATTTAAAGCAGCTAATCAATCAATTCACTACTGAAAAGTTTAAAATAAATGAATCCTCCTGAACAATCCAATCAGAATAATTTCATAGGTGAATTAACTTTATCTGCGATTCTGACCCCAACATTAAATTTTGTGAGCTGCAGTTGCCAAGTAAATCCTCACACAATTCAATGCAAAAGGAAGAAAGGGTGTGTATACAATTTCAGTGTCACAGACAAGGTATCAATTGTCCATTCTATGCTACGGTAAGGAATTTCAGACAACCCTTTCCCATACAACTTGTGTAAATGATGTCTCAGGGTGCCTGCCCCATTCATGCATTCAGATCCCACCAGAAGGATTGGACCATATAAACATTTCTGTGCCTTTAAGCTGTAGCTCAACGTTTCACTAACAACAGCTACAGGAGTATAGTGGAGCAAGTGGTGGTTGTATCAGGGGATGGCAAACTTTTGGTATGTTTGATCCTGTTCTGGTTAGCAAATGGCCATGTATGAGAAATTCAAAGTGTTCTGTTTTTTACTGTATCCTCAAAGCACATTGGGACTCAACATGCTTTTCACCATCTTGGGAACCTATAGCTTTCCTAGGCTCAACCATATCATATTGAAGGAAGGACATTACTTGTAATAGGCATGCAACTTCAGAACACAAGATATTGTCACCCAATGCAACATGGTAGGAATGCCAGAAACAACCTTTAGTTGTTAACAAACAGAAAACAGCAAGAAATGATCAGGCAATGAAATCCCACTTCTGCCACAAAAAAATAGTCAACTTTATTATTATCCCCATTCATCAGAAGGGAATCTAAAATGAAGAGACAACAGCTAGCCAAATATTGATTCAGTTCACATTTATGGGCAAATCTACCTAATTTGCACTTTCTAAAACGTTATGCAAACCAAAACATCATTTTTTCTGTTATTAATTAATATTTTATTAATAAAATTTCAGTACTATACCATTAAACATTTGCGGGTCATATGAGTTTAGGAAACAGTACTAAATAAATTTGTGCTTTGCTTCTGAAAAGAACCATGAGATTGTTAAAGAGGTTGGTGGATTGATTTGGAGCCTTTGTACCCTGCTGCTCAGCCAAAAAGACTCCTAGAGGCACCTTACATGCACTTGACTAAAACAAGACAGTACTTTGCCCAAGGCTAGCAGTCTAAAAACATAACACAGAAGTGAAAAGGATCAGGGGAGAAAACAAACTCAGTGCAAGTATTGCTGCTTGCTTGAGGGAACCATCTTCTCTTCCCCACAATGCACTGTTCTGCTGCAATAGATGTATGTAGGTATGCTCATGAACTGGCACAGAATTTCAGTGAAGAGTTATAGACAATAACACTTTTATTTCTTACTAGTGGTTTAATAACGGGCGCTAGAACATTTGTGGAGGGGGCTGCCCCCCCGCCAAAGCCTGCTTTAGCGGGAGGTAGGGGTGGTGGTGGAGGAGAGGCAAGCAGCGGTTTCTCCGCTTTAGCGGAGAAGCCCTTCTTGCCCGCCCCGCCCCCCTGCCAAAGCCTGCTTTAGCGGGAGGTCGGGGGCGCAGGAGAGGCAAACAGTGGTTTCTCCGCTTTAACGGAGAAGCCCTGCTTGCCCGCCCCACCCCCACCCCCTGCCAAAGCCTGCTTTAGCGGGAGGTGGGGGGTGGACAAACCCGGAGCCAGCCACCCTCTGCGCGCGCGCCTTGCCCTCCTCCGTCCGGGGTCCCCGGCGCAAGAGGCGCTTCCGCTGCAGGGCTGCTGACTTGATGCCGGTGCTCCTGCCGCCTGGCCTCGCCTCTCCGCCGGCCATGTCTCCATGACAGTGGGCTCGTGTGGGCGGAGGGAGCAGGAGAGCCCGGGGCTTCCGTGGGCAGAGCAGGCCTCACCTTTTCCCCATCCCCCTCGCTCTCCGCCGGGCTCGCCCCCCCTGCTGCCAACCCCCTTAGAGCCAGCGGCGGCAGCAGCAGCAGCGCCATGCAGGCCAACGGGGCAGGAGGGGGTCAGCAGCAACAGGCTCTCGTAGCGGCGGGAGCAGCAGCGTGGCCTCCCTTCTCGTCCTCCCCTGGCCTCTGGAGCGCCGGCGTTCTAAATGAACCGCCCCGCTTCAACTGCCGCCGCTGCTCCCGGCCGATGTCTCTCCATCCAATCCCTGTGTCCCTGAGGCACATGCGCAGTAGCGCAAACCCAGAGACACAGGGACTGGACGCAGAGACACTTGCATTATATATATATAGATTATGTAGAGATCCAGGAATTACAAAGGCGCAATTTCTTTTGCTGTGTTACTTGTTCATAATTCTATATAGCCGGGGGGGGCAGCGATGCCCACTAATTTTCATGCTATCCGTTTCCGACCTTTCTGTCACCGACCCATGACACCACATTCCCCATATTTTAGTGATAGTAAGAGCTGTACATTCTCTAGGCTCGATTATTTCTCTGCCCATCTATTCCTCTGCATGGTTTCCTCAGTGCCACGTGTCTTCCTTCATGGATTATTTCAGCAGCAGGAACCAGAACGTCTGTAATGGATGTCACACCAGCTTCCCATAGCATTCCTCACCCTTGCAGTCTGCACATGGAAAAGTGTCTGGGATTATGTGAACCTCTGAGGTGAAAACATACTTCTTTTCCTCAGATCCTAGGAAAGTGACCTACAAACAACATTGCAGCATCTGCTCAGTACATCACCTCACAAAGAGTGGAAAACAGGCTGCATTTGGAGCATATAGCACAGAAATTTCTAAGATATAATTGTTACGTCTTACTGCATATTTCAAGAGTAGTGCCTTATGGCAAAATACTTCATGACTGTGCAAAAGCAGCTTTGGATCACTTGGTTTCAGTTAATATACTAGGTTGGCAGGAGCTGGGACAGAGCAACGGGAATTCACTCCATCACTGGGATTTGAACCGCTGACCTTCTGATCAGCAAGGTCAAGAGGCTCAGTGGTTTAGACCACAACAACACAGCTTTCACGTACAGCAGTTAGAAGTTGTTCATTCGGGCTGTGCCATTTTCCCCCTGCACCATTCCATCCCCCCTCTCCCTCACACACACCGCACCGGCGCCTCCTCCCTCCCTCCTCCTGGCTTCTCCCTGCCCTGCCTAGAGGAGGAAGGGGGCTGGGCTGAGCTGGCTGAGCGCCATTTTAAGCAGCCCCTCTCTGGAGCCAGCCCTTTTGCACCGCTCATCTTCCCTCCACTGCTGCTGCTGTCACCACCACCCTGGTGCTCCTGTGAGCCAGAGAGTGGAGCGGACAAGCTCCCTCTGCCTACGCACGAGAAGTAGCAACAGTGGCAGCGGCAACCTGTGGGAAGGTAAGTGCAGTGGCTGGGGAGGACTACTTGCCCCCCTCGCCTCTTTTTCTAGCCTCTCCCCCCGGTGCCACTTCTCTGGCCCACCACAAGGTCTGAGGGACAGTGGACAGCTAAAAAATTTTGCCGACCCCTGATCTAAGCCATAACCTGCCCCAAGCACACTTTATGAAAATCCCACAAATACTGGTTTTTTATTTCTGGGTGGCAATGAGGACATAGTACAGGAATGGGGTGGATACTTGTGAGCCATTGTGTGACCTGAGAAAGGTAGGCTAGCAATGTCTGGCCTGCTTTACTGTTTAATGCTCCAGTATTCATATCATTATATGACACTCCTGAAAGAACATGCTTTTTCCAGGAAGACTGATCAGGGTGAACCCCCATCAGTCCTGATGCTCGGCGAATCCTTACGTATGTGTATAGGGATGTGTATGTTACCTCAATAAAGAAGGCTCTCCATCCTATACGTGGCTTTGTCATTTCTGCCTTATAGACACCTGTTTTCTGCAAAGAGATAAGACAGAAGAAGGCACTGAGACCTAGCATGGTGTCTTGTATAATACTGAGCTTAACGAAGTCTCAAATGTTCATTGGCTTGAATGTGGGGAAGAGTGAGGTGAGATTTAATAGGGAAGAGGGGAACAACCAGTGCTTTTTTCTATTTAAAAAAATGTTTAGGGGTACTCTCATTTTCCTACTCATATTGAAATACTGCCCCTCAATGAGGCCAAACTTAGATTCACAAAATGTTTAGGGGTATGCGTCCACCTGCGTCGTCGTCCCCATTAAAAAAGCATTGGGAACAACTATGGCTCAAAGTGGGGCAGGATGGGAGAGGATGACATCCCACTTCTTTCCAGGTGACCCTAAACCACACCACTTATTTCCAGTGGATGTAAACCTATCCCATTTTGTTCTCACACCAGCATTACAGAAAGTCACAAACAGCACAATCTTGTAGTTCATGGAGGGGACACCTCAGGCCCAGGAGGAAATGTGGCCATCTAGTCTGCTCTACCCTGCCCTTGGGATTCTCAACAAGCCCCACACTCTCCCAACCACACCCCTCACCAGCTGTGCTTTCCTCCCTCTTGGAATGTTTTGGCCTGGCTGGAATGTGTCTTTGAACTCTGATGCTGTTTGCTTGCTTGGATGGAGGATAGAGAAGAGTGTGAAGAAACTAGGCTACTGCACAATGGTAGAATTCACCTTGATTGTGCAGAAGGGAATGTGGTCCTCTGTCTGAAAGAGATTCCCTATCTCTACTATACATGTATACTCGTTAGCAGGCCTGGCATGGATGTTTTTATGACTGCAGCATAAATACAACATTCTTCTGCTCACACATGCCTGGGCAATGCTAGATGGAAATAGGCTCTGCTGGGTTTGAAATAAAACCATCCTATGGACTCCCCCATGGGAAATACAATGTTCCAGGCAACTCAGACAGTGAAGGAATCCCATTACATTTATTGGTTTGATGGCTTCCTTATTCAATTTATGTCCCACCCTCCCTCCTGAAGGAGCTCAGGGATTTTACAGGATGGGCCTTCTGTCCACATGCTTGCTGTTGCACATTAAGTTCTGGTCATCCAAAGTAGACGCGCCAGCAGTGGGCTTTCCTTGCTTGTTCTCATCACTCTTCGCATCACAAATGGCAACCAACAGGTGCCTGTGACACACACCACACAGAAATCCTAAATGAATGTGCTGTGCAAAGTACCACATTGTGGAAATCTGCAAACATTGAACAAATTCAATGTCTCTTCCCAACTTTAAGGGGAGGCATCTGTTTCCCAAGAACTGCTTTTGTGTCTGTCTGTGTCTTTGGAACCCCTTGACATCCTCAGCTTCGTGAACAAACTCTAAAGAAATTCTAAATCTAAAATCCTCTTACCACTTTCTCAACCTCGCATGGAAACCATGATACACGATGACCCGGAAATCGCCTGAAGTCTCGCCTAAGAATGAGAAGGGAAAGAGGAGGTACAGGATGAGCACAGAATAAGCTGCATTTTGGAGAAAAGTACCACCAACAATACAATATTTCTTAATTCACATTGCAACACAAGGACTCATATTTATGAAAATTTAAGATACAGTAATGTTTACAAGATTACCCGCCCATTATGATGGGTCTCTAATGCTGTCAACCTGATGCAAAATGTTCAAGATTCGTCCTTTTGAATCTTTGGTAGTAGGTTTTAACACAGATTTTCAACTTTCAAATTTAAGTGGCATCCTGTGCAATGACAAAACTTGGGTTCACTTTGCCTCACAGCTTCTGTTCTATGTTTGTTGCAGTGCCCAGTGGGGATGAACCACTCATGCTCAAATAAGCCTTTGCAAAGGATTTATGGGAGTTAAATGAAGAGTACAGGGCTCTATCTGCACTTTACATTTAAAGTGATATCATGCTACTTTATACACTAATGCCTGCAAGAAACCTGGGAAGCACGGTTGGTTAAGAGACCCCCATTGCCCTCCCAGAGCTAGAATGTTCAAAGTGGGTTAACAATTGATCTCTTTTCCAAGGAACTCTGGGAATTGTGACTCCCAGCACCCTTAACAAACTACAACCCCCAGGATTTTGTGGCTGTGCTGTGTGTGGAGCCATTACTGTTTAAATTGCTATGATACTGTTTTAAATGTACAGTGCAGATGAGACCTGAAAGTTTGCAGAGCTGCTCACTGCTGACTGACAGAAGCCCAGTGGCTTCCTTCCTTCCTTCCTTCCTTCCTTTCAGGAAAATTTAGTAAGCTTTAAGAAAGAGAAGAGCTCAGGGGCTTTTTTATGTTGACTTTGTATGTTACTCTATATACTAATGAATTATATAAAATTTTGCTGAAAGAATCATACCTTTTAGAGTCCAGAGTGTTAGCAAAGAAACATTTAGTTGCTGAAGGTTCCTGATCTGTACAGAGATGGATAATGCCTTTGGAATTTGTCTAGAAAGAGAGAGAATATCACGGAAAAATTGTCTCCCTCCAGCATAGAACTAAAAATGTAATGTCAGTGTCAGGAGTAGGTGCAACTGCACATGAAGCGCTTGCAAATTGAGAAAAAATTACTCAAAAACATCACATGAAAGCAGTACAAACCACAAAAGGCTGCATTGAACCACTATGTCTATGCTGAATCACTATAGCTAAATTTAATATTTTAAGGAGTTGATGCACTTTTAAAAACTAGAATGATTAACCTATCTTTCTTTTTATCTCTATGACGGTTCAATATCTGGAGAAAGTTTGGGATGGGAGATAATGATTAATGCATCACTTATTACAAATTGAGAGCCAGTATCACATAGTGGCCAGGTTGCTGGACTTAAATCAGGGAGACACACTTCCAAACCCCTGCCCTGCTTAAGGAGTGAGATTTAGGCTGGCCACTTAAATTGCGTATCATCTCTGCCTCCCAAAAGGAGCACACAGATCTCCATCACATTTATGCACACTAATCTATACATATAGGGTGAAAATTAGAAATATTACTGTATTTTAAATAGAAATATAATACAGTGGTGGGGAAGATTGTAATTAAGTGACCTGCTCAGCCTGCTGTCCAGGTGTTAAGTGTCAGTGGGTGATTCAAGGCCCTCAAGTCTCTTTTCTTGGGGTTCTTTATCTTTAACCTGCAACGAACCGGGCAGCTCTTCAAATAGAGGACTCCAGCAAACAGCATTTTCTAGTCATCCAAAAGTAGGACTGCCTTCTCTAAAGTAAGTCACAGGAACTCCCTAGTGATCTTGAGCCATTCTGTCTCTCTCCACTTCCTCACCATCTTTCTTGTGGAGAGATCTGTGATCAGATTTCTCGTACTATATTTTGAAGATCACTGCAGCAATTTAGAAGAATGTATTTGTGTTAATGGCTGTATGGCCAGCACTTTCCCTTAACACCATTTCCACAATGAAAATATCCTCTTCCAAAACTGATTCTTCAAGAGGAAACAGTCAGATGTGGGGCACAGAAATGAATGTGACTTCCATTCATGAAAACAGCCTGGTGGGAAATGATTTAGCTGCCTCCCCAGATCATCACAAGACCTATCCAATGTATAATGTATAATATAAACCCATAGTTGCATTTACCTTTTCTCAACAGCAACAGTGACAACAAAAGAAAAAAAGGGGCGATCCTATCACAGTTCTCACTTTGGCCACTCCAGTGTATCCCACAAGGCTGTTGTAAGGATAAATACTAGAAGATCTACACCCCTCTCAGCCTTTCTGAAGGAAGATGAAAGCCACAACCAATAGTATATTTATACTACTGAAGTAAACTGGTCTAGCAGTCATTTGCTCTTCTATAGGACTCAAGAGTACACAACCAACTTTCTGAGCCTGTTCTGGATCACTTCAGTACACTTTCTCTGTGATTGAAAAAGGAAATGAATCCTATATTCTGATACAGTAAATACAGAGAACACCCAAGATCTTAGGAGGCCAATGAGAAACGTGGCAATATTTTGATGTTTATCAGAACACTCAAAGGCTAACCAACGGTGCCCTCAGAGAATGACCAAATGCTATAATCAAAGAATTGTAGAATTAGGTCATAAGGGCAATGTAGTACAACCCTCTGCAATGCAGGAATCTTTCGCCCAATGAGAGGCTTGAACCCACAACCCATAGATTAAAAGTCTTGTGCTTTATCAACTGAGTTATGCAAGCTATTGTTGCCATCATTTAGTGGTAGGGTGCCATCTGTCCTGTGTAATACAGGATTGTCCCGTATTTCAATGTAAAATTTTACATCCTGTATTTGTCCTATATTTCAGGTCTTCTCTCTCTCTCTCTCTCTCTCTCTCTCTATCTATCTATCTCTATCTCTATCTCTATCTATCTCCCCCCTCTCCCTCTCTGCCAAATTAGGGATCCTCTCCAAATGTATGTGTTTGAAAGTGTGTGTGAAATGTCATTTAAGCTCTGAGTAGCCAAGCACAGACAAATTTACAAATTCATGTTTATGTGTGTGTGTGCGCGCATGCATTTGACAAATTCCAGAGGGGCCATCCTGTTAGGCTGCAGTAGATTGTAACGGATTGCTTTGAAGTCAATTCAGCTCTAGTTTTTTTAAAAAAAATCACAACAGCCCTGTCCTGCATTTTGCCCAAACAAAGGTGGCAACCCTATTTACTGGTAACAGACAACATTAACCAAGTCCGGTTTGCATATCATCATAACAACCTTCCAGTTTTCAATATTTGTGATAACTTTTTAGCCATCTCGAGCTCGACTCCATCTCCTTAGTAAAGGAGACTCGATCTGTTAGAGACAACATGCACCCATAGCTTGTGGTGAATTAGAAAACATGCTTCTTGACATCATCAGCAAAATCAGTTTTCCTCACCTCCACCCTTTTCCAGGAAATTTGAGGCATGTTCAAATTCTGCATGGTGCTGAGATAAATGGCTCTACACGTCTCCAAGATAGATGCTTTATCCAAAGGGCGCGATGCCACATGGTGTGTGGTGTTTGGGAGGAACCTGAAGGCAACAAGAGATTTTTTTTTTTTTGCAAAAATAGCTTCCTTGTAATAGAGAAAGATATAGCAATGACATGTTTCTTCTAATCACAGAAATTCGACTTTCCGCAGTTTTTCCTCCTTAGAAAGAATGCACACATGTGTAGAAATATACAAGGAAAAAACATTGCATCTTCATTCAAAGCCTATGTGAATTGTGCAGCAAAGATCAGCAGTCTTGTTCATTGGTACTATCATTCAGACTACACAGGGGGGTTTGCTCAACATTAAGGGAACTGTGCATTCTCAGTTCAAATTACAGTATTGTCTCTCATTTGGGTCTCAAGCCATCTAGTCACTGCCTTTAACCAGAGGGATGATTTCATTGCCTCAAAAAGGATAATTTTTTTTGCAGCATGAACTCACCGGATATATTTCACTCCTGCTAGTTGATCAAAGTAATAGTGAGAGTCATCAGGTGGATTTATTCCATCTCCTGTTCCACAGATTAGGCACTTGGGCTTATTTTGATATCGCTCATTATATTCTGAGGATTGAAAAATTAAATGTTACTGTATTGGTCAACACGTGCAGTTCTCAAGTTGCTACTACTACTTATTTCCATCATCAAAGGCTGGTAAGATTGGACAGGAGCAATGGAAAACAAGAGACATTCATTGGGCAGGTGGGAACAAAAATATAGGTAATTGAAAAATATGTAAAACAGCCTTATTGTGGCAAACTAGCACCATGGATCAAAGTCTAGACAGAAAATGTTGGTGATGCAATGTTGAAAGGGGAGTCTTTCTATAGCATATATGCTGTTTGGGTCTTTGAAAGAAGTTTGATAGTAGGTTCTCCAGGACATCAAGAAACCAGTATGAGATGTCTCGTGGTGCATTATTTATTTATTAGGATAATTTATATCCCACCTTCAGCTTCAACAGGTAGGCCTGACATTAGAATATTGGCAGACTCAAAAGAAACAGCTATGAGGGGGTCTGCTGTTGTTGTCCTGTGGCATCTTAGCCTAAGGCTGGGCTAGTTCTGAGAACCTAGACTATAACTACACATTTATTATTAGTTCAGCTTGCTTAGAAACCAGGTCACACAACTTTGTCATACCCTCCAACATTTCTCCTATGAAAATAGGGATGTCCCATTCCATAATGATAATTTTACTTTTTATACCCCACACATCTTACTGGGCAGCTTCCAACAAATATAAAAACATTATAAAACATTAAACATTTTTAAAACTTCCCTATGCAGGATTGCCTTCAGACGGCTTGGGGATCGGATAACTCCATACCCTCCAACATTTCTCCAATGAAAATAGAGACACCCTAAGGAAAAGTGGGACATTCTGGGAACCAAATCAGAAACAGGAACGGCTTCTCTAAATCAGGGACGTCCCTGGAAAACAGAGACACCTGGGGGGGTCTGCTTTGTTACTTTAAAAAATGACTCCTTGGGTACTTTCATACATTTCTGACAGAAATCGAGACATGGAATTGGAACAAGCACCATGGATAAAAGCATCTAACACAACATGGAACAGAAGCCAGGCAACTATAAGGCAGCACAGAGAGGGGACCCAGTTAATGCCTTGTGGCAGGAAGTTCCACAGTCCCCATTCCCAACAAACAGTACCTCTCTCCATGGTGGGATGCTTATAAAAGCTACCCCTGCAGATCATAAGAAATGAGCTTACTCATATGGGAGGAGATGGCCCTTTTTGATAATCTGGGCCCAAACCAGCCAGGGTTATATGGTGATGCTACTGCACTGAATTATTCCTGGAAACATATTGGAAGCCAGTGTGTCTAATGAAAAAATAGATGTCCCGAGATCCCACGGGCGAGTTCCTGTCAAGACCCCCAGCATTGGGGGCAGCTGACGTTTCGGAAGGTTCTTTTGAGCTTTCTTCATCCCAGCAGCCTGATTTTTAGAAGGAAAACCCTCATATGTTTGCTATTGCTATTGTTAAAACAAACCATAATTTTAAAAAACTTAATTCCTGTAACCCAAATATCTAGTACTAGATCCCAATATAATTTCTCTGCCCCTTTGGTTTGAAGGATCGTGGCCTTGGGAGATTCTCTTAAAACTATCCACAAAGTAGCTATCCATATTTTCTCTTAGGTTTAATTTAGGGTTGCCATATTTCAAAAAGTGAAAATCCAGCACAAAAGTTGTTGAGCTTTTTCTGGCAAAATCACAAAAAATTAAGTTTTATGAGCTATTTTTGAGTGCCGCCACGATTCCCCAGGGCTACCCTTTCCCACCAATTCAACCCTTTGTTCCGCTATTCTGCTACCATTTCATTTGTCGGAGAAATCTGAGATGGTAAGAATTACTCACCAAATGGATCAACATATGAAGTTAATTCCTTGAAGCGTGGAGAGTCCAACTGCCGAGTTAGATTCAGCTCATGGAAGACATTCAATGACCTTCCCCAGCCACAGTATGCTCGGTATTGATGATGCCTGTTCTGTGGCAAAGTAGAAAGAAAATAATTCTATGTGCACATCAAATAAGAACATTCCACTCTACATTAGTAGAATGTCCCTATTTTCTGAGAAATGATGGAGGGTAATATATGACACTGTCATATATAAAGAACCTGAAGTTCTACAGTATGTAAGAGAGTCAAATGCTAAAACCATAATATTTATTCAGCTCTTTAGCAGGGCTAAGCTCAGAGGAATACCTATGGTCCCTTGGAGCTGTATTGGTGCCCCCTCCCCCTTTTAGAAACAGGTGAGCTTGCCTGGACAGGAGGAATTTGTGTCCTCAGGGCTGGACAGGGCAGCTGCACTGCTCTGTGCCTGGAAGCCACTCCAAGGACCCCTTCCTGCTCTCAGTGGTGGAGCTTCATGCTCTGGCACCGGGGGCGGGGAGCAGGCAGGGGTGGGGCTGGCGGGGCGCGCTGCCCGCAGGGGCAGGGCACGCATCCTGGGGGTGGGGTACGCATTCTGGGGGCAGAGCGCACCACCCGCAGGGGTGGGGCATGCGTTCTGGGGGCGGGGCGTGCAGCCTGCAGGGGCGGGACACCCAGCCCGGGTGGGGGGCAGCCGTAATGGAACCCCACCGGGATTGCGCTGCCCAGGGTGGTGCGCTCCCATTGCCCCTTTCCTCTGCCCCTGCCTGCTCTCTCCTATAGCAACAGCAGCAGCAGCCTTTTTCTCCTGGAGATCCTGGTGGATTCTTTCTCTGGGCATAGCAGGTGTTGGAGTGCTGAGTGGTGGGGAGTACTCCAAGTGTCATGGGAGGATCCCAACACCCAACAGGTGATTTTAGCACCCCATCCTTTGGGCAGTAGTCAGTTTCGCCAACCCCTAGGTACACTTCTGGCTAAACTGATGGACACAAAACAGGACATGCCTATAAGTTAGTGCCAACAGTCAGTGCCTATAGCTCTAATGGGTTGTTGTTTACTTGTTTTATGTTTGTAAGAAAAACACTGGGGCCTAATTGGAATAGTAGAGTGCTTGGTATCTGGTGGGCGGGGCTTGTGTGTTTTGCTCCAGAATCAGCCCCTCCCTTTGGTGTGTGTGCTCCGTTATGTTCCTTTAAGAATGCCAGTTAAGAGGGACCAACTGCCTCTACTTGCCTCTTGTTATCTTGTTATAGTTTTCTTTATTATTAAATCTTAGTTTACATTTACGTGAGCCACTTATTTTTCTCAAAGAAAAAGAAACTCTGCTGAAGAACGGTGGAATATCCTAAACTAATGTGAATGAGGGGATATTCCCAGTTTGCCTGGAGGATTGATTTTTTAAAATCATCCCCCACCTCCACAACAGTGTTGACAAATACTTTCTGCCGTCCCATTGGTAGGCCAGAATGTATGTCTCATTCAGAAGATTTAAGCATGTATACCTGAAGGAGCGTCTCCACCCCCATCGTTCAGCCCGGACACTGAGGTCCAGCGCCGAGGGCCTTTTGGCGGTTCCCTCACTGCAAGAAGTAAGGTTACAGGAAACCAGGTAGAGGGCCTTCTCAGTAGTGGGGCCCACCCTGTGGAACGCCCTCCCATAAGATGTCAAGGAAATAAACAACTATCCGGCTTTCAGATGACATCTGAAGGCAGCCCTGTTTAAGGAAGTTTTTAATGTTTGAGGTTTTATTCTGTTTTTAATGTTCTATTGAAAGCCGCCCAGAGTGGCCGGGGAAACCCAGCCAGATGGGCGGGGTAGAAATAAATTATTATTATTATTATTATTATTATTATTATTATTATTATTATTATTATTAAAAAGTACATATTTGTACCCAACCACCTATTACTCATCATGTTCACCTTTTTCTACACAGTGTGTGCCACATTTCTTGCTTAACCTTAATTTGATTACATACATTCATAATTTTATTTTTATGCAGTCTTTCCACAATTCAAAATATGCTCAAGATGGCTTACAACACAAAAATGAATAATTACAACATACCAAAGGTAGTTCTAAACAATAAATAAAGCATTTAAAATGCACACCCAAACTGAACAATTACTGTTACATGCAATGTCTATGGCACCACTTCATGAAATCATCCAGTTCACCCTCCATAATTACCAGGATTGTGGGAAAAGAAATATGCTTGCAAAGCTTTGTGTGCCCCCCAACCCTAGAAGCCAACAGTTAATAAACCAATATTTGGGGCCAGGATATTTGAAGGACCATTTTACCTCCAGAAATTTGCCCCCCTCCCCCTTTCAATCATTGGAGGGATTAATCACTGTCCCTTGGCTTCAAAAGAATGGCTGATTAGGACACCGGACAGGGTCTTTGGAGCAGTGGTGCTGAGGCTGTGGCGCGTCCTTCCTCAGAAGCTTCATTGGCTCTCACACTTTTAGCCTTCCTGCAAATGGCCAACTTATTCTTATTTGTCCAGAGTACTATGAAGGAACTATGAAGAAGACGCAAGACTAAGTACACGCAAGACTAAGTACACACCATCCTGTGAACAGGTACTCACCTTAACGAAATTCAAAAGATCATAGACAATTGGAATAAATGACACAACTCTCTTGTCCACAGCTGCTGCCAGCCAGGTGGCCCAGCCACGCTGCAATAAAGACATAAAGCATAAAGATGCAAGGGTATGCAGTTCTCACTGGAGAGCCCAAACATGGCATATACAGGTGAAATGGGGATGAGCATGCATAGGGTTAATTCTGGTGTACTGTATCAGAAAATCCAACACAGCACAGATTTGCGGTTCATATCTACCTTGGAAATACCAGTCAATGTGAACTTTGTGATCTTCACTGTTCCACCAGATTCTTTCAGCAGGAAATCTATTATGGTGTCCATGCCTCGCACAGCTGCCTGCACACAACAGAAGAGGATTGTAGTCTCTGGAATTGATCCCTGAATACCCTTATCTCAAACAGGAGATTTGGCAACCAAGATTTGTACCTTGGTTGCTTTTCATCACCACATATTTATCTCTGCCGACAGGAGTGTCAGCAGCTGATGATGACTAGTCTACCATCTTCTTCCCCTGATGTCCGGAATGAGAAAATATATTGGCTTCTGGTTCCTCTCTGCCTTAATGGAGGCAGCTCCCACGACAGCAGGAGATCGGTGGTGAAGGAAAAACAAGGATGATTGAGGGTAATTATCCTTGCAAATTCCCCCCAGGGACAGGGGGAAATGGGCTTCACTCGTAGTTCGTCTCAGTACCTGGCTCTCGCTCTGGCATGGATTGTGGGAGGCAGGGAGGCGCTGAGTGCAAAAGCACTTTGCCTGCCATAAACCTGCAATGTCATAATTAAGGAGCAGAGGTCCTCCTGTTAATTAGAGTTTAATTGGACTAAAGTATAGACGCGTGCTAGAAAAGATGATATCACAAACTGCAGAACATAAACAACTGCAAGGACTTTAAGGTTTGAATTTGAGATAATTTCCAACATTAATATGTATTATAGATTTCATTCATTCATTTTTTCAAGTGTCAGATGCCAACAATATAACACCTTTTAATAATTCTCTGCCAAATTAATACAAAAAGAGAAAGATTTCCATTCTGCTTAACTAATAGTTGCCGGGAAGTCTTAAAATGTTGTCCTTTCCATGTGTTTTTATTTATTAATACATGGTACATTCTTGAACATCTTTTGAACCATATATTTGTCATCCCTGTTTCCAAATTGCAAGTGACCTTCCTAATTAGTAATAATTCATCTTCCTAATGGCTTTGATGGTGTTTCCTGCTTGGCAGGGGGTTGGACTGGATGGCCCTTGTGGTCTCTTTCAACTCTATGATTACTAATAAAATCTATCTTCATAAATTGAAACCATTGTGATAGGTTCAAATTTCCTTTCTAAGGCTGCAATCCTAGATATGCTTACCTGGGAGTAAGTCCATTGAACTCAATGTATCTTACTTCTGTGCAAACATATATAGGAATGCATTGCAATTCATCTCATCTTATACTTTGTTTTTGTTCCAAAATATCTAAATGGGAAACAATATTTGTCCATACATACCGTGTACCAGGAGCAGAAAACAACTAATTGACCTGCTCCAAAGAGTAGGTGAGAACCTCAAGGAGGTATCCTTAATCCAAATACATTCAAATGCCACCAGGCCCCTGCCCCAAACCAGCTTCTCCATGGACCCATTCCTCTGCTGTCATGCCCCTGCCTTCATGCCATGTCCCCTATATGCAACTGCCACCTCTGCCACAGGCATACCTCTCCACAGGCGTGGGCACACACATACCACTATTACTGCAGGGGGCATCCACATTGGAGGTGGCAGCAAGTGGTGTACTCTTTGCACCCAGATCTATCACCTGAGGCCACCACCTCACCTGCTTTAGGTTCTGTGATTTGCAAGCTTGTGTGTGTGTACATATATATATATATATATTATATGTATATGTATATATGGGGTATGTGGTTTGCAAAACTTACAGTAGCTCTGCCAGCATTAAGGGGTTTCTGGAAACAATAAAGAACATTTTCCAGAATGATAGCAGCATGTGCAGCAAGCCAGAGTTACCTTGACCATTGGAAACTGAATTAGCCCATTTGGTTGCTCACTCTCGTCATTCATGAATTTCCACCACGTACAATAAACTGCAGCATTTTCAATGCTGTTCTTGCACATTTGCAAAGGGATTGTCTAGAAGCAAAATAAAAGAAAAATGAATGTGGTTTTGGTTGAGGCATCCCATCTGGACCCATAGAACAGCCTGACAGGTCTGACTTAGTTCACAGAAAGGGGCACCAGGTGAAATAGGAAGGGAATTAGCTATCACTTGGACAATGTATGGCATCTGTTCAGTTCTGTTGATGGATGGGTTGTTCTGTTTAACGGAGCAGGGATCAGCATGCCAAATGTATTGCCAAACCTATCCAACAGAAATCCTCTCCCCTCTCCCTGCTGCAAACACCAACAAAATCCTGCATATCTTTCATTTACACACATATTTGGGCTAAACTGCCCACAGTAACCATGATTGCAAATTGTTGAGCCACCCAACACAACATGATTGCGAATTGTTGAACCACCAAACACAACATTTAAGAAAAGGTATGCGGCACTCATCTCGCTTTCAGCCGAGGGAGCCAGCATTTATCCACAGACAGCTTTCTGGGTCATGTGACCAGCATAACTAAACTGCTTCTTGCGCAACAGAACACCATGATGGAACCAGAGCGCACAGAAACGCCGTTTACCTTCCCGCCACAACGGGACCTATTTATCTACTTGCAGTGGCGTGCTTTCAAACTGCTAGGTTAGTAGGAGCTGGGACAGAGCAATGGGAGCTCACCCCTTCGCGGGGATTCAAACCACTGACCTTCTGATCAGCAAGCCCAAGAGGCTCAGTGGTTTAGACCACAGAGCCACACGTGTCCCTACAACATTTAAGAACAGAGGTCCTGGTAAGGCAGGCCAGGATTGTTCAACTCCTAGTGATAAAGAGGCACAGTCGCCCCATGTACAACCCACTGGGAATGCTCCAGTAAGTATCTGGGGCTCCAGTAAGTATCTGGGGAGCAGGCTCCTGCTGCTCTCACCTTCACCTTCTCTAAGGAGGTGAGCACCACATGACTTGGCTCCCACATTTTAATTATAGTATTTTGAACCACATCTATGAAAGAGATGGTTAATTCTTCACGATTATGAAATGCAATTTGCTTATAAAAAAGGTTATCGGACACTCTGCAGATTTCTGCTAGATTTTGCTCTGAGGAAGTAAACACTTCCCTCATTAGAGTGAAATTGGGGAAAGAGAATTTGTAGTGGAAGTTTTCAGTAGGAAAATGTGACAGCCACACCTGTTTCCACAGTTCCACCCACCCACCCACCCAAACTCCCACATGAGTTTGAAAATGATTGTGGGAAGTTTCCAGCATAGCAAAGATCCTAGAGCACTTACCTTGTAGGTGATTGGCTGGTTTGGAATCTGCCCCAAAAGAGCTACACAGCTTCAGAGACAAAACAAAATATTAGTCAACAGGAGTAAACGTCATTTGTGATCGACAAGCAATGAGGCCAAAGAGACCGGAGTCAATAGTTCTGGGCTGCTTTGGAGCAATCATAAGATTTACTAAAATCAAGGAAGAGACAGATAATTCAATCAATATAACCTTTCTTGTTACTTATTTGGGGGGGGGGGCTGAGAGGAAGATGAATTAAGATGTCTCTCTGGCGCATAGAGAACCTGGCCTTCAGGCTGCTTTTGTTTCTGGCTGCTTTATTAGTGAGAACTCAGTACGGTATTTCCTCCTCCAATAACACTCACAGGTTGCAAATATACAACACCTCTAGTACATGTGGGATAACGAACATATTTAAGTCTAATTAAAGAATGAAGGGGTTAACACCATAGAGCAATCTACCTGCCAGGTTTAGCTATGCTCACTTCACCTTGGGAGGAACTAGGTATTCAAGGCTACCTCAGAAACTGAAGACGTTTGTGAAGAGGTTTGAGCTGGTTGCTCAAGCTCAGACAACACAGCTCTCATCAGCCACTCTTGAGTTCCTAGACCCAGTGCTTTTTTCTGGGGGGGGGGGATGCAGGGGGATGCATACCCCCTAGACATTTTGGCCTCATTGCTGGGCAGGCAGTATTTCAATATGAGCAGGAAAATGAGAGCACCCCTAAACTTTTTTAATTTAGGAACTTTCACCACTGTATAAGTAAGCAAAGTTTTACCGCGTGTGCAACTTTTCTGAAACATGTGAACTTCCCCTCCACCCACTCCCCATGCTGGTGTTATTCCTTATAGGGTAAACTTAGATGACGGCTTGGGGAGAATATCTGGTCCTTGGACAAGTCTTGGCCCTGCCAGGGGGTGATATCAGCTGATGGGCAGGGCAAGGTGAATTCCTGCTGGGTACTACTTTGCCAGCATATGGGGAAACCACTACTGAAGCAGACCCCTATAGTCAGCAGGAGTGAACACTCCGTGCATCAAATGGTCAGTATAGGGTTCAATATCGCTGGGTGCTACTTTTCCAGGGAACACTCTGGTAAAGCAGATCCTCCAGCCCCCACTCCCACTCATAGGTGGGACCATAAAGCTATCAGCCGCCTGATGTCACTATGATGTCAGATGATTGACCAAGTTGGCCACAGAGTAGGGGGAAATAAAGATGTGGCCCACCAAGCCCAAATAGATTCCTCATTCTTGACTTAGACATTTAGTTTGCCTTTTACTAGACACTCGTTGTTTTATGTCTGGATTCGCAGGACACTGCAAAGCACTTCAGGAGGTGCCCATGCCCACACAAATCCTGCTTTGCTTCAGATAAGCCCCAAATCATTCAGAGGCATTCCACCTCAGCTCAAGCGTTGTCCAAATACGACATGCAACCCTAATTCTAACCCTCATTCCCCACCAGCAAAAGTATTTTCTACACGACCCCTCCCTCCGTCAAGTATGTCTACCTCACTGTTCTCTATCCTTGTAGGGCTGCTAACTCCCTTAACGGTCTTAACAGAGCAGAGCTGGTGCCTTATTCATTGCTCAGAGATCCCGCCAATTACTTACGACCCAGTGGATTTTGCTAGATTGACGAGCTCATCAACGCTCAAATCTGTGGGAGAATCTGTGGGAGTATTAGATGCATCGTTTCTGCCATTCCCAATAATCAGCAAACATGAGTCCTTCAGTTTTCGTTCCTTTGACACAGCAATGATCAGCTCATGCCACCAAATTGGGTTAGTCAATTCAGACTCTGAAAAGAGATACACAGAATCTATTCACCCCCCGTGTAAAGTAAGGCGTTGTTGGTTCACCTTAAATAGCTTCCCTCATATAAAAAGGGGTTTTGTTTTGTTTTTTTGTTTAATTCAAAGGATGCAATCTCTTTGCTTCCTTCCCTTCCCTTCCTCCCTTTGATAAAAGGGGAGAGATTGGTGGGACAGGGGCTTTTTGGGGAGGGCTGTCTGTGTTTCAATAGAGGGAAATGGAGGAGGGAGATTTAACAGTGGCTGCCTTATATGCTGCAGTTACAGGTGGGTAGCCGTGTTGGTCTGCCATAGTCAAAACAAAATCGAAAATTCTTTCTAGTAGCACCTTAGAGACCAACTGAGTTTGTTCCTGAGGAACAAACTCAGTTGGTCTCTAAGGTGCTACTAGAAAGAATTTTCGATTTTGTTTTGCCTTATATGCTGAAACGGGAGATAGGTTAGTAAGTTGTTGTGAGGTAATGATGGGGAGGGTGCTTCTTGGTAAGCAGAGCAAGCAAATGCGTGCCTACTAACTGAATTCAATGAGGCTTACTCCCAGGAAAGCAGAAGTAAGTGTAGTTGAACTGAGTGCATAGAATTGCAGTATTGCACTTGGCCCTCTGAGTGGGGAAGCAGATGCGACTTGACACTAGGAAATTACTTAAATTCCTCTTTAATTAGTTGAAAATAGATTAAATTGTTAACCATATTCAAGTTTAATTAATATTTTTAGTAAATCATCTACTTTCTTAAATTTTAAAATTGCCCCTAAATATATTATCCAGAAATCTTTAATGGTTTAGTTGAAACATGCTATCACTGAGTTAATTTTCATATGCATCAAATTTAGATATTTTTTGTTGAATATTTCCCCAGTTTATTTGTATTCACTATGAATCATCACCGTACTTTGGATTGTCCTGAACACCACCATTTGGTAGCCATGCCCCAAATCAAAAGTCCTCTTTGGATGCATTTTGGCTTCCCTGCTGCTGAAAGTGACTGTGTGACTGATAATATAATCATTTATCAGTTTTGGACCCCTAGTAGCAGTTGCCAGGACATCACCCTGTTCACCTCCGCATCGTTCCAGCCTTATTTCAGACATTGTGATATATCGATGATATATTGTGTTGTTGAAACCCTAATATTGCCCAGCCCTGTTGATGGGGGAACAGTTGGGGTGGGGTGTCACCTTCACAGCAAGGAGCTCGATACCCCCTAGATTCCTTTGTGGGTAAATGGCATTCTGCCCCATCACCACCTCTGCTAGTTGTTCTGGGTATTCAGACTCTCCACACCCATTCAAGTTTTCCATTGACTTACATTGGGAGAAACATAAGGCTGCCATGTCTATCATGTTGTTGAGTGGAGGAAGAATCCTCCCATAAATGGCCCCTTGGGGGTAACATTGAGTGTGTTACTTGCCACGCTGTTTCTAGGGATCCAGCCTTTTTCATCTATGCAAACCAATGTAAGGATCACTCTGTCTATAGAGACAGCTGCAAAGAGGCATGTGCCCATAGACATCACCCAAATTACACCCCTTCCCCTGTCATAAACATTCCTCACCCTTTTCTCAAGTGCACATGAAGAAACAGCATCTCTCCCAACTATTTATGCTAACTTTTCAGTTCTTGAGAGTAAATAGGAGGATGAAACATACCATACTGTATATGCATTTTCTGTTTGGACTCAATATCTTGCTTTTTTTTTTTTTTTTTTTTTGCTCCATAACTGATTCAGTTTCCCCCAGAGGTTAGGAAGAAACAGTGGCTTGGATCTCTTTCATAACTAGCCACGGCAGACCACAGGGCTAGTACTTACTGCCCCTCGTGTTTCTTCGCTTCTCACAGAGCGAATCACACCCACGCAGCAGCCTCCTCAACAGCCTAGCCTCCCTCCCTCCCACCCCTGTATCCCCTCAATGGAAAAGAGCAGTGAGGAGATGGCTTCTACTCTCACCATTCAGCCACTTCAGGGAGGTCATGTTGAGGGTATAGACAGTGGCACCCCACTTATCCTCCTCCTTCATCAGGGTGTATCTGTAGTGAGGGTCATACTGCTTCACGTAGACATCCAGGGCCTTCTGGTCCACCATCCATCCAGAGGGCAGGCAGGCTGCCAAGAGAAGGAGAGCAGCATACATAGTCAAGCAGGTACCTTGGCCTTGAAGGAGGTGTGTGACTGTGTCCAAGTGGCAGGAGTTGTCCTGCTTCAGATCACAGTTGCCACCAGCGGGTGGAAAAACCCTGCTTTCCTCTAGAGCAGTTCTCTCCATAAACATCATCTGATGTTTGCTCATTATTTATAATGATCCCTTATCAGGGAGGGTCCTGGTTAACAAGGGTGAGGTAGCATTTAAGCAGACTGATTCAAATCATGCAGAGGAGGAAGTGTGCTAGTTACATACATACATACATACATACATACATACATACATACATTCTTTAATTCGACCATCAGTCAGAAAAAAATACACTTGTACAGAATTTTTTAAAAAAAAACACCTGAAGGAACTTTTAAGAAAAAAGGGAAAACATAACCCACAATGGAATAGCCCCATATCAATACAATCAATTAAAATCTTGCGGCGCTTAAAAGCTAAAAAAAGAAATTTAGCCACCTGGGAGGCTGTATTTCTAGTGACATTGTTCAGTAAGTGTAAAACCTCTTGCTGCAAAGCACCCTCCAACTCATCAATTCAGGTTGGAGCCAGTGAGATGGATTCTACTCTCACCATTCAGCCACCTAAGCACTTTTCGGGGGGGGGGGGGAAGCATTTCAGCATTGTAGCATGGCATCTCCCATTTCACAATTCAAAGCTGGCTTTTTGGATGGAAGAGGAAATGTTTTAAAACTTTATTTGGCAGCAAGTGCTTCCTACCCTCTGCAGTTGTGGTACAGAACAAGAGTGCAATCTCCCTCTCCCATGGTTTTCCAGTAGACCGGACACATATTGCCTCATAGCCTGTACACAGCCAGCATGACTAGCAGCCCTGGACAGTCAAGGATTACTCAAGGATTTGACTAATTCCCTTGTAAAGCCATCTTCACACCATCCACAATCCATATATGTCTTTTTGAGGTGTGGTGAGTGACCAAAACTGTCCACACTGGATTTGTATGGGACTATGATCAATTTCAGTTTTGATCCGTTTCATAACAATCCTTGCCATAGAATTCAGTTCTTTAACAGCTACAACAGACCTAGTCAATCTTTTAACTGAGGGTTGTTTTTTCTCATTAAGATTTTTATTTAAAAAATTCACGATTTTATACAGTAAGATATAGAAAACAAATGTAAATAAAATATAGAAATGTAAATAAAATATAAAAACAACTACAAAAAGTTTTTAAAAACGAGTATGGAGTGCGGGACGCGGGTGGCGCTGTGGGTTAAACCACAGAGCCTAGGGCTTGCTGATCAGAAGGTCAGCGGTTCGAATCCCTGCAATGGGGTGAGCTCCCGTTGCTCGGTCCCAGCTCCTGCTCACCGAGCAGTTCAAAAGCACATCAAAGTGCAAGTAGATAAATAGGTACCGCTCTGACGGGAAGCTAAACTGTGTTTCCGTGCGCTGCTCTGGTTCACCAGAAGCGGCTTAGTCATGCTGGCCACATGACCTGGAAGCTGTACGCCGGCTCCCTCGGCCAATAAAGCGAGATGAGCGCTGCGACCCCAGAGTCAGACACGACTGGACCTAATGGTCAGGGGTCCCTTTACCTTTACCTATGGAGTGCGATCTTAAGGGTACCGGTAGTTCTTAACAGTTGTTTACCACAGCTTTAAGACCTCTTTCTTTTTTTATTCTGCCATTTCAAACATATATGTTAAGGGGAATGTAAATTGAGCATAAAAAGCCTTGTGGAGAATGCAAAAGTGAGTGATCCATGAAGAAAGGATTGTACACATTTACAAAAGCAGCTACAAAAAGTAAAAATGGAGTACAGTCCTCTCTTTAGGCTAGTTCTTAACTGAGAGCTAGTTTCTATGATATAGCAAACTGGGTTTAGAGTATCTATCTCTTGTTCAGGAGTGCGCAATCTGCAACCATCTCTTTCTACTCTACAGCATACTTTCCTACAGAGCCCACTGCCTTTTGCCCCAACTGACAAAATACCAGTATTATCAGTTCCACTAACATCTTTTTTAGGACCCCTATATTACAATACCATGTTATGATTTTTCATAATTGGATGTACCCAACTCAAACTTTTACAAGCATTTCCAATCCAATCTCCAACTGTCCTGCAGTTCCCCAGAAGACAAGGAGCTTCAGGTTCTTTCCCAGTGTGAGCTTTCTGTCCTCATTCTGGTCCTGAAAAAAGATTGCGCCAAAGATATTTCATATGGCATGTTTGCATTGCCAGATTCTTTCTATACACAGGCGTTGCCTCAGGCTGACAGAGATGCCAGTGAATGTTGCTATTGCTGTTATTTGGAAATGAATATGTAATTACTTGAGGAAGAGACTTGCAGCGATGCCGGGAAGAGCTTCTACCTTTGCCAGGAAGGGGTGAAGATCTAGAATGTAAACAGCGCCATGGACAAAATCTGGTAGTGGTTCAAAGTGACTGCCAAGCTGTAGGTGTAAGTTCATGTAAAAAGAAGAAGAAGGAGGAGTAGGTATTCCTGGGTGAGGCAGAGAGAGCTCCAGGATGAAGGCCCAGGACACTGGATTGCCATAATTCCTTGACTGCAAACCAATAGATGCAGCTGGCTTATTCTGAGTTGTGGCACCAGTGGCGGAGGAAGCCTCTTCGCCGCCCGGTGCGGCAGCGCGGACGCACCCCCCTGGGGGCAGGGTGTTAGGACGCACGTCAGGTGCACTGCGCATGCCTGGAATTTCCGGGCATGCGTAGTGCATCTGGGCCAGCGCTGCTGCTCCTGCAGCGAGCCGGCGAGCTTGTGGGGCTGCCCCATCCGTCCGTAAAGAAGCACGGGCGGGGTGCTGGGCAGCGGGGGAGTGGCGGGAGGGGCCAGAGAGTGTCACCCCCCTCCCCTAGAACCCAGGGCACCCCGCCCCCATCACCCCTCCCTTGCTGTGCCACTGTGTGGCACTGGTCTATCTTAGCTCGTTCTCTCCATTTTGACTAGCAGCAGCTTTCCAAATTGTTGGGTCAAGAGGTACTCCTCCCAGTTAAGCCCTGTCCTACAGGAAGTCTTTCAGACTGGAGGTCCCAAGTGGCAGACCTGGGAGCTCCTGCATTAAAATATGCTCAGTTCCCAACTGGCCGTTATTACTTTAAGAACTAGTACCTGAGCTTGTTCATTTCCTCCTTCCTATTCCCTTTTTCTTTTATGTCATCTACTTTTGGTTGTTTTTCATTGAACTGTGAAACTACTCTGGACCCTCAAGCCTAGGGGTCAAATGTGGACAAACCCCTCAGGATTCTTTGTAACGTCTGCATCTTCTCCAGGCCGCACCTCACAAAGGCCCTGCTGTGCACCCTCCATGAGTCATTTTGCATGTCCAGAATGTGTCCTTGCACTGTGATAACTTCTTGCTTGCCTGAAGGAAGTGTGCAATGAGCACACATCCTTGCAATGTGTTGGTGGGGAAACTGTGGGCCTCTAGATGTCACTGGACTACATCTCCCATCATCCTTCACTCTTGGCCCTGCTGGAACTGATGGGAGCTGAAGCTGCAACATAGCTCAGTTGGCAGAGCAGGAGACTCTTAATCTCAGGGTCAAGGGTTCGAGCCCCATGTTGGGCAAAATATTCCTGTATTGTAGGGGATTGGACTAGAAGACCCTTGGGATCCCTTCCAACTCTCCAATTCTATGAATCCGGTAGCAAGGCTATGGGATCCAGAACAAACAGAAAAATAAATATGATAAAAATTATTACAAGTTATTGGGGGGAGGGGGGGAACCAGCTTGTCCCTTTGTACTCAACTGCTGTGATATTCTAAAGAAAAATAACTTTCATTAGTTTGATGAGACATACACCTCATGCTCTGCGGTTTCTAGAAAAAATAGGATTTCACTTCTGCATTTTAATGCACCACATTTGTGAAGTACTTCCACATGCTTTGTGGTGATTGTCCCTGACTGATATTCATTTTGGGGGAAATTCTGATATCATAAAGTCAGATGAAATTACCTATAAAATATTATGAACCAGATGCATAGTGGGTTGAACTACAACTACAGATATATGGCCTATGTTTGCATTTGTTGTAAATTTAAACAGGGAAAACAGGTGGAGAAAAACGGGGCTCCACGTTGCCATTTGGTGGCACAATATTATATTGAACATACAATGCATATACAGTCAAACCTCGGTTGTCAAACGTAATCTGTTCTGGAAGCCCATTTGGCTTCCGAAATGTTCAACAACCAAGATTCGGCTTCCGATTGACTGCAAGAAGCCACGTCAGACGTTTGGCTTCCAAAAAACACTTTAAAACCCCAGAGCATTTACTTCCGGGTTTTTGGCATCAGGGAGCCAAAACGTTCCAAAACAGAGGCATTCAGGAGGTTTGATTGTAAATTGCTTTTTCTTTACCAGTCTTATCCAGTGTAAAAGAGAGCTGATACTTCTTAAAATGTCCAGTGCACAGAGTATCTAAGAAAGGTCAGAGTAAACAAATGGAATTCTTTCAGAACCCAATGCAGTTCACAGCATAAATTAAAGATATATAACTAAAAAAAAAAACACAGTAGATATAAATATTAAAAACTAGTTTTAATAATTAACCCTATTAAGAGCATCATTAAAATCTTACAACAATTTAAAAGCGCAGTAGAAAAGGGGGGGAAGTACCCTCAGAAACCCTGCCAAAGGTCTGTTGGCCCAAAGTCGTGTTGGAACAAAAAAAAAGTATTGAAATGTTTTTGAGACACGGGCTGCATTTGAAGTACTTGTGCGAGTGTTAATACTTCCCAACAAACTTGTGAGTAACAATTACCTCAACTGCTTTTGTTGTGCTGCATTCCTAATGTGTAACAGAGACTTGGTTGGACATGGCAGATCAGCATGTTCTTGCCACTGCTTGTCTTCCAGGTTTCTCTTACACACATCAACCCAGGTCATGTGGGCGGGGAGGGCGGGTTGCAGTGATTTTTAGGTCTTCCCTATTGGGGAGAGCCAGTTTTCTGAGTGCACATTCTGGACGTTGGGCAATAGGGGCGGTACAGGATTCCTGCATCCTTGGTGCAGCAGCAGTACCAACCTTCCCGCTGCACCAAGGATTCCCTGCCTCAGGTGCTTCAGGTCATGGTGGATGTTCTCCTGGAGACACCTAGTTTGGTTGTCCTAGGGGATTTTAACATCTATGCTGACACAACCTTACAATGGGCCGCTTGGGACTTCTTGGAAAGCATGGCCTCCATGGGGCTGTCCCTGAATAAGTTTGGCCCAACTCATAGTCGCGGACATGCCTTAGACCTGGTGTTCACCTCTATGGATGTGGGTGATCTGACACTAAGTAAAAGCGAAACAAAAGAAGTGCCATGGTCGAATCACTTCCTGGTGCAACTGGATTTCTCTGCGACCCTTCCCCTCTGCAGGGAGGTGGGACCGATTCAGATGGTCCGCCCCTGCCACTTAATGGATCCAAATGGTTTCCAGAGAGTGGTAGGGGCTGTCTTATCCCATGTTGATTGGCTCTCTGCTGATTCCCTGGTGGCCTGCTAGAATGCAGAGTTAACCAGGGCTATCGACTGTCTGGCTCCAAAGCACCCTCTCTGATCACATGGGGCCTGGATGGCTCCATGGTTTACCCCAGAGCTGAGGGCAATGAAACAATCGCTGAGGCAGCTAGAGTGCTGGTGGAGGAAAACTCATTCTGAATCAGACCAAAAATGGGTTAGAGTTCAACGTCGAGCCGACCAGGTGGCAATAGTGGCAGCAAAGAGGACCTTCTTCACTGCCTCTATTGCATCTGCAAAAGAACAACACCAGGAGACTCTTTCAGGTGGTTTGTAATCCTAACTGAACCACTGTCACCATTGGGGCCTGATGAGGACCCCAAGATCTCCTGCAATAATTTTGTTTTTTGCAGATAAAGTCACTCAGATTCGGAAAGAGGTAGACTCTACCGTGGGAGCAGGGTCAGGGCAAGAGAGAGCTAGAGTCCTGTCTAGTCAAGTTGCATGGGATAAATTCCAATCTGTTACCTCTGAGGATATGGACAGGTTGCTTGGACGAGTGAAACTGACCACTTGTCTACTTGAGCCTTGCCTATCCTGGCTCATAAAAGCGAGCTGGGAAGGGCTGGGTGATGGGCTCCACAGTGTGGTGAATGCTTCCCTCTGTGAAGGAGTCTTCTCAGACCTGCTTAAAGAAGCAGTTATCAAACTGTTTCTTTTAAAAAAAAAACGTATTTGGGCCTGGCCACTATGGCCAACTATTGCCCAATCTCAAAACTTCCATTCTTGGGCAAGCTGGTTGAGCAGGAGGTCGCTGAACAACTCCAGGCACACCTGGAAGATGCAGATCATTTGGATCCCTTCCCATCAAGATTCAGTCCCATCATGGGACTGAAACTGCCTTGGTCGTACTGGTCAATGATCTCTGGCAGGCTAGGGACAAAGGTGAATGCTGTTTCCTGGTTCTGCTGGATATCTCAGTGGCTTTTGAATCCATTGACCATGCTATCCTTCTGGACCATCTAGAGGAGTTGGGAGCTGGGGCCACTTTTATGCAGTGGTTCTGCTCCTTCCTCCTGGGCCATGTCCTAAGAGTGGTGTTGGGTGGTGAGTGTTCAGACCCCTGGGCTCTCACTTGTGGGGTGTCACAGAGCTCCGCTTTCCCTCATGCTTTCCAACTTCTATATTGGAAGCAGCTGGAAGAGATCATCCCAGTGGAAGCCGCTAAGAGAGATCATCAGGGTGGTTATGGCTGAGTGTTTACCAGCATGTGGATGATACTCAGCTCTACCTCTCTTTTAAATCAGAACCAGTGAAGGTAGTGAAGGTCCTGTGTGAGTGTCTGGAGGTGGTTGGAGGATGGATGAGGTTGAATCCTGACGAGACAGAAGTACTGTTTTGGGGGAGGGCAGGGGGCAGATGGGTGTGGGGGACTCCCTGGTCCTGAATGGGGTTACTGTGCCCCTGAAGGACCAGGTGTGCAACCTAAGAGTCATTTTGGACTCACAGCTGTCCATGGAGGCACAGGTCAGTTCTGTGTCCAAGGCAGCTGTCTACCACCTCCACCTAGTACACTGGCTGAGACCCTACTTGCCCACAGACTGTCTTGCCAGAGCGTTGCATGCTCTGGTTATCTCCCACTTGGACTACAGCAATGCGCTCTACGTGCGGCTACCTTGGAAGGTGACTTGGAAACTACAACTAATCCAGAAGGTGGCAGCTAGACTGGTGACTGGAAGTGGACGCTGGGACCATATAACACTGGTCCTAAATGATCTTCACTGGCTCCCAGTACGTTTCTGAGCACAATTCAAAGTGTTGGTACTGACCTTCAAAGCCCTAAACAGCCTCGGCCCAGTATACCTGAAGGAGCGTCTCCACCCCCATCATTCAGCCCGGACACAGAGGTCTTCCTCCAAGGGTCTTCTGGCAGTTCTCTTACTGCGAGAAGTGAAGTTATAGGGAACCAAGCAGAGGGCCTTCTTGGCAGTGGCGCCCTCCCTGTGGAATGCCCTCCCATAAGGTGTCAATGAGATAAATAACTGCACAACTTTTAGAATAAGTATGAAGGCAGCCCTGTATCAGGAGGTTTTTTAATGTTTGACATTTTAGTATGTTTTTATCTGTGCTGGAAGCCGCCCAGAGTGGCTGAGGGAACCCAGTCAGATGGGCAGGGGATGATGATGATGATGATGATTGCTCTGAGTTATTTAGATTGTTCATAGTGGAGAAACTTCTGTATGCTTTATGTATTTGCGAGAAGTGTTCCCCATTATACATACTTTTTTAAACCATTGCAATGGAGAAAAAAAACTTTTGTGGTGGGAGATATCACAATGACAGAGTTCTGAGTCATATCTCCTTGTTTAGGAGTGCACAATTAGACATGGTGGGGACAAACCAATTTCTTTTCATATATCTTCCCTGTCTGCATATAAAGAAGGGAGCAGCGTTAAAGAAGGGATATGCATAAACTCAGCTCCTCAAATATTTTATTAGGGAGCCAAAGGGAGCTCAGCCCCTAGGTGATGGCGCCTATGTCTTTTGACATGTGCTCAACTGCATATAGTAAACTCTCAAGCTAATATGCACATTCTCCAGTCAGTATGCATAGCCTCCAAGAAACAACCTTGTGTTCTATGTCTCTAGTGCAGAAATGTGCAATCTGGAACCCCTGGTCTGCTGGCTAATCTCACATGGGCCACAACATACCCACTCAGCTGATGAACACCCACCCCCACCGGCATCCCAGCAGAAATTAAGCTTGGGGGAAAGCTTGAGGTGAATCAACATTGGGATTGGAGGGGAGGGAAGAGTTAAGCAGCTGAGGAAGGGAAAAGAGGGCTGGGAGAGAAAGGGTGTGAAGTACGGATGTGGTACCACTCACTCCTCCAACAATCAGTGGGAGACTGTATGTTATGTGATGGTATACCTGGATGGCAAACTTTTGGCATGCTTGATCCTGATTTCTTTTGGGCTAGCAATTAGTCATGCACAAAAAATCTGAAGTGTTCTGCTTTTGCCGGAGTTTTACTATGTTCCTGGGACTCAATGTAATTTTCACTTATTTGGGAATCTCGTATCATATTGAATTTCCTCCTTGCAATACACATATGCCTTCAAAATTCCAGAAAATGTCACCAAGTGCGCAAATGCCAGAAACAAGCTATATTTGACAATGGAAAGAAAACAGCAAGATAGGAATAGGGCAATGGAAACCCTGCAGGTGATATTAAGGCATATTCGTGTTTTTAGTACTGTGTCCCCATTTAGCAGAATGGATTCTAAAGGCAGGCGATAATAGCTAGCCAAAGAAGTTAAGCTGTTGGTCTGGGCCTTGTGCAGAATTTGAACTCAGTCACTTTACATGACAGTTATAATTAATTACTTAGATCAGAGAATATTTAATCCCATTATGAGGTCAAACTGTCTTAAAAGTAAGATAAGGATTGTACTGTCTGCATAAAACGACCAGAAACTGGTACAGAGTTTCATTGAAGACTTATAAAGCATAGCTATATTCTTTATTTTGATCCAGGGCACTGGAAATCACAAAGGCACACTTTCCTGTGTCATATTTACTTGTTCATCATTCTATATAACCAGCCCTTTCCTCTCATGTCTGATATTATTCATACATCCACCCTACCCATTCCCCATTCCCCATTCCCCCATTCCCCCAACATCTGCTCCTTGGTTAGGTCTCCTGATCCTGAGTGACACCCTCACTAACCCCATGACACCAAGCTCCCTACCCCTGCACCTATTGCATTTTAGTTTAAGTGGGACCTGTCTGCTTTCTCTGCATGAGGTGCCTTCTCTGCCCACCCGCTTCTCTGCATTATTTTCCAAATGCCTCTTATGTCTTCCCTCATGGATGCTGTCAGCAACAGGAGCCACCGTGTCTCTGTAGCGTTTCACACCAGCTTCCCATAGCATCCTTCCCCCTTGCAGTCTGCACATGGAAAAGTGTCTGGGATGATTTGAACCTCTGAGGTGAAAACATGCTTATCGTTCTCAGGTCCTTTGAAAGTTACCTGGAAAAGAAATTGGAGTTCTGCTCAATATGTTGCTTTGCAGAGAGCTGAATGGAGCAAGATTAGGAGTTTATAGCACAGAGATATCAAAGAAATGATGCATGCATCTTACTGCAGATTTTAGGAGCTGTGCCTTACCGCAGAATAATTCGTTACCTATTTATACAGTTGCACAACAGTCTTGGAGTACTTACGGTAGTTTCAGTTAATATATGTATATTAAAGGGAATGTAAGTTCAACAGTTAATGTACATAAAACCCGACATTGTGCACATTCAGCAGCCTTCATGGAAAATGTACAGACCATGTTTCTATGAAGTAGAAATTGTGCACATTTCTTGGTCAATATGCATATTCTCTAATAAAGCTTGGGAAACCTGCCTATAGCATCTGAATTCTGTACATTGTTAGCCATTATGCTTCCCAACAGGCTTTGGGGGATGTGCATGTCATACTTGAATGTTTTACATTCTCTGGCCAATATGCATATTCTCCCATTTGTATGTATACTCTCCAAAAACATGCATGTTTTCCATCTCTTGTTCAATGTGTGTAATTCCCAACTGTTCTATCTGCTGTCTAATCTTATATGGCGCACAAAAAACCCTCCCACTGGTCAGCAGAGCAGCAGGAAAAGGGCAAGGGAGTCCAGATAAAGATTGTTTGTTTCTGAATGCCATTTCACTTTTCACCATTCTCACTTGTCCCCCAGTCAGCAGAACAGCAGCAGGAGGTTGCAGGAAAAGGAACGTTTTAACCCTCCCCTCCCTCTTCCACGATTCCAATGGAAAGTGCCTCCCCCTACGCTGCTATTAAGCTAAGGGAAAAGCTGTGCAAGAATGAGTCAGATACTCGACTAGAGATTATATTTACCTCAATAAAGAAAGCCTTCCATCCAAGTAATGGCTTTGACAATTCTGCTTTATAAACACCTGTTCCCTGCAAAGAGATCAGACAGAAGACGGTGCTGAGAAGCGAACATGTAATATTAAGAAATTATAGAATGTTCATTAGTGTGAATTTGGAGAAGAATGAGCTGAGGTTCCTGATTTGTGTCTTCCAAGGATAGGGAAGAGGGAACAGTTTTAGAGGATGACCACAGATGACATAGCCGTTCTTTCCAGGTGACTTTAAACCACTCTACGTATTTCCAATGGATATGACCCCCCAGCCTACTTTGTTACATAGAGTAGAATAGGTTCTCACTCCTGCATTAGATAAATCAGCTCTATCTAGCTGGCCCTTGGGATTATCTCCAGGACACACACACACCCCAAACCACACCCCTCACCAGCTGTGCTTTCCTCCCCCCTGGAATGTTTTCCCCTGACTAGAATGTGTCCTTGAATTCTGATAATACTTCTTGCTTGCTTGGATGGAGGATAGAGAAAGATGTTTGAGTGTGAAGAAACTAGGCTGCAGCACAATGGTAGAATTCACATTGATTGCTCTGTTGACTTTTGCCTTTGACCCTGGCCTCCACAAAGTTGTGCAGAAGAGAACGTGGCTTTCGGTCAGAAAGAAGTTCCTCACCCCTACTATGCGTGTAGAGACATACTCCCCACTACATTAGGGAGCTCTACTCCCTAGCATGGGTGATTTTACAACTGCAACATAAAGACAATGTTCTTCTGCTAGGTGCAGGGGAATGTTTTGGGTAACAGACATTTTATTTATTGGTTTGATTTATTTATTACAGATTCATTCAATTAATGTCTCACCCTTCCTCCTGAAGGAGCTCAGGGACTCTCCAGAATGGCCCTACTGTTCACATACTTAGTGGTGCATGTTAGGTTCTGCTCATCCAAAATGAAGCACCAGCTATGGCCTTTCTGGTGCCTGTTTTCACCACCCTTCGCAACCAACAGGTATCTGTGAGACACACCACACAGAAAGCCTAAACGAATGTGCTGATTTGCAAATCTTCAAATATTGAGGCAAATTCAATATCTGCAACAGAATTCCAACTTTAAAGGAAGACATTTATTTCCTATGAACGGCTTTTGTGTTTGTCTGTGTCTTTCTTCGCTTTGTGAAGAAACTAAGGAAATTCTAATCCTCTTACCACTTTATCAACCTTGCAATCAATCCAAAGTACAGGATTCACAATAATCAAGGAAAGCCTAAGTTGCCTGAAGTCTCGCCTGAGAATGAGAAGGGAAAGAAGAGATGTGGCATTAGCACAGAATAAATTGCTTTGTAGAGAAAAGTACTATCAACAATATATTATTTTTAGTTCACTGTTTGAGGCACAAGTAATCATGTTATTTATGGAAATTAAAGATACTGTTTATTATACAAGGTTACCCACCCATCAGGATGGTTCTCTAATATAGTCAACCTGATCCAAAAGGTTCCAGAGTATCCATAATAACCGACTCAGTGATTCCTTGTTAGTAGGATTTTTTTTTTGGGGGGGGAGTACAGGGCTCAATCTGCACTTTAAATATAAGGCAGTACCATACCACTTTAAACACCAATGCTCTCTCTTGCAATAACCCTGGGGGCCATAGTTTGTTAAGAGATCCCCATTGCCCTCACAGAGCTAGAATTTTCAAAGTGCTTTACCCATCAGTCTCTTTTCCGGAAAATTCTAGGAATTGTAACTCTGTGAAGGGAATATGGATCTCCTAACAACTCCCAGGACATTTAACAAACTACAACCCCCAGGATTCTTTGCCTGAGCTGTGTGTGGAGCCATTACAGTGGTACCTCGGGTTATAAACACTTCGGGTTACAAACTCCGCTAACCCGGTAGTAGTACCTCAGGTTAAGAACGGTTTCAGGTTAAGAACGGACCTCCGTCCGGAATGAATTAAGTTTGTAACCAGAGGTACCACTGTACTGTTTAAATTGGTATGATGCTGTTTTTAATGTGCAGTGCAGATGAGACCTAGAAGTTTGCAGTGATGCTCACTGCTGATAGAAGCCCAGTGGCTTGCTTGCTTTCAGGAAAATTTGGTAAGCTTTAAGAAAGACAATACCTCAGGGGCTTTTTTATATGTAACGTTGACTTTGTATATTATTCCATATATTAATGAATTATATAAGATATTTCTGAAAGAAGCCTACTTGTTGGTGAGCCATGTGTCAGCAAAGAAACATCGAGTTTTTAAAGGCTCCTGGTCTGTGTAGAGAGAGATAATGCCTTTGCCATTTGCCTAGAAAAAGAGAGAATAGCACAGAAACATCAAGTCTTCCTCCAGTTATCACCCATTCCTATTATCCTCCCAAACAGGAGGTGCAGAAAACAAATTTGTTTCCACAGCATATTTACTGTAATTCAACAGCAATCATTGCTTTAACTGGCTGTGTCATGCAATATGTGAGGTGAACCCAAATAGTTGCCAAATGCATAAAGGAAATAGAGAACCTTGAAGTTTTGTTTGCGTTTTCAGGCTACGATCAAATTCACCCTACATTTTTAGGTGTACAGCAAATATTTCTTTAAGCATACGACTAAAAATGCAATGTTGGAGTGAGACAAATGTGTGTATTATGCATGTATACTCATCAGGGCCAGGAGTAACTGCAGCTCATGTGAAGTGTTTATTCCTTGCAAACTGAGAAAAAAATTAATCAAAAACATCACACAAATGCACCAATACTTATCTGTACCACTCTCACCTGGCCTTTTTTTGCTGCACTGAACCACTATGTCTGTGTTAAATCACTATGACTAATTTTAATATTTTAAAGAGTGGGTACGCTTTTTAAAACTAGAATGATCAGCATCTTTTTGTCTGTATTATGGTTCAGTATCTGGAGAATGTTCGGAATGTAGCACTTGTTACAAATTGAGAGCCAGTATTACATCGTGGCCAGATTGCTGGATTTAAATCAGGAAGATACACTTCCCAATTCCTGCCCTGTTTAAGGAATGAGATTTAGGTTGGCTCCTTAATTACACACCACCTCTGCCTCTCAAAAGGAGCAAACAGATCTCCATCATATTTATGCACACTAATCTATACATATGGGAGGAACCTGTGTACCTGCTCAGTCTGTTATTCAGGTTTTAAATGTAAGTGTGTGATTCTAGGCCCCCAACCCTTTCTTCTTGGGTTTCTTCTTTATCTTAAAATGACACTTGAACCAAGCTCTTCAGATAGAGGACACCAGCAAACCAGAAGTAGGACTGCCTTCTCTAAAATTGAACACAGGGGCCCCCTAGTGATCTTGAGCCATTCTGTCTCTCCCTCCTCGCTTCCTCCCCTGTTTCTTGTGGGGAGATCTTTGCTCAGATTTCTCTCTCTCTCTCGGAAGGGGGGCAATTTTTAAAAAATGCATTTGTGTTAGTGGATGTTAGGCCAACACTTTCCCGTCACACCATTTCCACAATGAAAACCTCCTCTTTCAAAACTGCTTATTGAAAAGCAAACATTCAGATGGCCTGCACCTGTGGGGCTTAAAAGCAGATGGGCTAGTGTGGTTTCCATTCATGAGAACAGCCCGGTGAGAAATGATATAGCTGCCCGTACAGAGCATCACAACACCCATTGAAATCAATCCCATTGCACAGTTGTGTTTACATCTTCTCAATGGCAACAATGCCCACATACAAGAAATACAGAAAGCGAGATCCTCCCACAGTTTTCTCTTTGCCCCCCACCCAAAAGACCAAGCTGTTGTAAGGATAAATGCTGGAAGATCTACGCTCCCCTCAGTCTTCTTGAAGGAAGATGCTCTACCAGCTGAGCTATCCCAGTTATTGTTCCCATCATTTACTGGTAAAAGACAATATTAAGCAAGGCCTGTTTACGTATAATCATAACAACTTTCCTGCTTTCAGTATTTCTTTATTGTTAGTATTTTATTTTATTTCAAAATTCAAAGTTACATTTTGTCATGCAACAGTTGTAATCCTATTCTACAATATTAATGACTTCCTGTTCACCCAACCTCGATGTTTACAACCAAGATTGCAGCCAAATGAATTTTTAAATTCTGGTAGCTTCTTAAGAATCTTGAGCTTGCCCGAGTATCCTTAGTAAAGGACCACACTTAATTTTCATCTGTTAGGGACAACATTCATTCATGGCTTGGTCTCTAAATTATAGAACAAACTTCACGACTGAATTATTCAGTACAGTACTGAATTGGTACATAAAAGAAGACATGTATTCCTCACCTCAGACCTGTTCCAAGAAATTTGAGGCATGTTCAAATTCTGCATGGTGCTGAGATGAAAGGCTCTACACGACTCAAGGATAGATGCTTTATTCCACGGTAATAAAATTATATTGTGATTAGTGTTCGGGATGAATCTGCAGTGCAACAGAGAGGTTTTCGCAAAAATAGCTTCCTTGCAATAGACTAAGATAAAGCAATGACATGTTTCTTCTAATCACAGGAATTTGACTTTCCAGAGTTTTTCCTCCTTGGAAAGAATGCACACATATAAATATACAAAGAAAAAAATCATTGCATCATCATTCAAAGCCTATGTGAATTGTGCAGCAAAGATCTGGAGCTTTCTTCACTGGTACTATTGTTCAGATTACACAAGTTGGTTCACACAAAAGCTGAGGATCTGCTGTGCTTTCTCAGTATTGTCTCTCGTGTGGGGCTCAAGCCATCTGGTCATTGCCTTTAACCAGAGGAATGATCATTGAAAAGGACAGTCTGGTAATCTTTTGCAGCATGAACTCACCGGATATATTTCTTTCCTGGTAGGTCATCAAAGAAATAGTACGAGTTATCAGGCAGGAAGAAGTCATCTCCTGTTGATAAGATCATGAGCAGGGACCTACTTTGGTATCGTTCTTTATATACTGAGGATGGAAGAATTAAATGTTATTTTAATGGGCAACACATGCAATTCTCAAGTTGCTACTGCTTATTTACATCATCAAAGGCTGGTAAGATTGGAAAACAAGACAAATGGAGTAAAGATCACAAATCCCTAAAGAGCTGAAAACATTCACTGGGCAGGTGGGAAGAAAAATAGAATTGGAAAACATGTTTAAAAGCCTTCTTGTGGCAAACTAAGCCAATAGATCAAAGTCTAGATAGCAAATGTTGGTGATGCAGTGTTAGAAAGGGAGCTTTCCTTTGCATTAAAAAAAACTGTAGTAGGTTCGCCAGGTTATCAAGAAAGCAATGAGGTTCCTCTGGATGCTTTAAGAATTCAGTCTATGCATCAGGTCGGAGCCTGAGAGGAATGGCAACTTGAAAATCTTTCTGCTAGCTCTGGCTGACAGAAATGGTGGACACAAAAGATTAAAAATGGAGGACAGAAATACCAGTAGGCTACCTTTGTTCTGTTCCCCACCCCCCACACACCACTAAAGATTTAGAGAACTGAAAGCTGAGTAGCTATTATTAACTGTGAGAAGGAATTTGGCTTGAGATAACAGCTACAGTGGACTTGTCTCTCTTAAGGAGGAACATGAAGGTGGACTGAGTAGCTAATAATATCTGGCACATTAAAACTATCCAGTATGGATCTTGAGAGTCCCATGGACTGCAAGAAGATCAAACCTATCTATTCTTAAGGAAATCAGCCCCAAGTGCTCACTGGAAGGACAGATCCTGAAGCTGAGGTTCCAATACTTTGGCCACCTCATGAGAAGAGAAGACTCCCTGGAAAAGACCCTGATGTTGGGAAAGATGGAGGGCACAAGGAGAAGGGGATGACAGAGTACGAGATGGTTGGAAAGTGTTCTCGAAGCTACCAACATGAATCTGACCAAACTG
The DNA here is from genome assembly GCF_009819535.1 of Lacerta agilis. Classification (NCBI taxonomy): domain Eukaryota; kingdom Metazoa; phylum Chordata; class Lepidosauria; order Squamata; family Lacertidae; genus Lacerta; species Lacerta agilis. Next base: position 28,014,552 of record NC_046313.1, read on the forward strand.
CAGGAGGCAGTGGAAGACAGGAGTGCCTGGCGTGCTCTGGTCCATGGGGTCATTTATACCCCCCACTTCTGCAGCAATAGCTATTCCAAATCAAAGAGGGCTGTAAAGGTGAGGCTACTGCACTGAATTGTTCCTGGCAGCATCCTGGAACCCAGTGTGTCTAATGAAAAATAGATGTCCTGAGATCCTAAGGGTGAGCCCCTATCAAGACCCCCCAGTGCTGCATTCAGGGCCAGCAGAAGTTTCTGAAGGTTCTTTAAAGGCAGACGTAAGTTTAGGGTATTTCAGTGTCTGTGGGATTTTTACACCTTGTTCTTGGAAGTTTTCATGTATTGACACACACATTTAAATTAATATTTTGAGAGAAAATATACTTTGAAATGTATATTAATTTTTGTTTAAGTATGTATTTTGTTAGGAGAGAAGATAGAATACTGTTATAGGTAACAACATGCAACATTGATCACATATAGGTTTCCCCCATCCCTCTGTATGTAAGGATGCCTCCATATTCATCACAAACCAGAGGTGCCAACTTGAATAAAATATAGTGAGGGCCCAGGTAGACCCCGCCCCACATAATTGATCACATGACACAGTGTGTGTGTGTGTGCGCGCACACACACACACACACCATCTGAATGGTCATCAACTTTGTGGAGGCCCAGCCCCCTCAATTATTTTATTGTGGCGGAACCATGGCCCCTAGGAGTTGGCTCCTACTGTATGTCACAAACTCATAGTCTAAAGCCAGGATTTCACAGCTTGCTGCCATGCCTCAGATGAGGAAGGACCTAGTTTACAGGATTGAGGGAAAGTTTCCAAAGGGAAAGTGGAAAAGGGGAGAGGACTTGATCTGGTTGACCCATTCTTTATCCCACTGCATGACGACATACTTTTCAGTGTTCTCCGTTCGCAAATATTTCATCGTTTTCACATATTTGCACTATTCAACAACCCTCTGATCCTCACTCCTCAGAAGCACCATATGGCCCTTTAATTAAATGGACGTCATGCTCTTCAATGTATCTTACATGCGTTATAGTGCCACCAAAATTCCCCAGGGCTGCCCTTTCCCACTTATTCATCCCTTTCTTCTGCTACTATCTGATTCACCAGAGAAATCTGAGATGGTAGGAATTGCTCACCAAACGGATCAACATGTGAAGTTAATTCCTGGAACCGTGGAGTGTCCAACTGCCGAGTTATATTCATGACATAGAAATGATACAATGCAAATCCCCAGCCACAGTATGATCGGTATTCATGATGCCAGTTCTGTAGCAAAGAAGTCACAAATGAATTCTATGTGCACATAACAAGTGTCATATACAGTGGTACCTCGGGTTAAGAACTTAATTTGTTCTGGAGGTCTGTTCTTAACCTGAAACTGTTCTTAACCTGAAGACCACTTTAGCTAATGGGGCCGCCTGCTGCCGCTGCGCCACCAGAGAACAATTTCTGTTATTATCCTGAAGCAAAGTTCTTAACCCGAGGTACAGGTACTATTTCTGGGTTAGCGGAGTCTGTAACCTGAAGCGCCTGTAACCCGAGGTACCACTGTATTAAGAACCTTAAGTTCTATAGTATGGAGGACAAGATTTATTCAACTCTTTATAGCAGGGCTAAGCTCAGAGGCATACCTAGGGTCCCTTGTGCCCTTGCCAAGGAGCTAAATTGGTGCCCCCCGCAAAAAAATGTGAGAAGCAGGCAAGGTTGCCTGGACAGGAGGAAGGTGCCTTCTTAGGCCTAGATGGGGCACCCACAATGCTCTCTGCCTGGAAGTCACTGTAAGTGTGGGGCGTTCCAGGTGTCGTGGGAGGACTCCAACATCCGATGGATGATTCTTGTGCCCCATCCCCAGTTGGGCAGAGTTTGGTTTCACCTACCCCTAGGTACACTTCTGGCTAAGATGATAAACATGAAACAAAACATGCCAATAAGTTATCCCCTATTATTTACTTGGGTTTCAACATCACATTTGTGAGTTCAGCGGAGTGCCATCCCTTGGCAGCTTAAGGGGAAGCTTACATAGGCTAGCTTTAGCCTTTTAGTTTAAGTAATCCAGAATGTGTTAAGGCAGACTAGATTTTCCTGGCCTTTCCCCATTTTATCCCCCTTAAGACAACAATCACATAAACAGTATTGTATAATGTAAAAATAGCATTTACTCTGAATACTTGTTGAAGAGTATCAGATACAGCAGCTTTGTTCAGGCAGGCTTAAAATGGTAATTCAATTACTAAGACATATTTAATGTCTAGCTTAAAATGTAGTCTGATCTTGGAGCTCAGACTAAACAGATGTTTTCACATTGCTGGCAGAATGGAAAGAAACTGAAAGGAGGGTGTGCCAAGGCAGGTCGGAAAATATATAACTATGCCCTCCCCATGTCAGGGCACAGTGGGGGTATCTCTCACAGAGTTCTCTCTAGTAAGTTTACAAGAAAATTCTGTGAGTTTCAGCTGCTATCATCAGCCTATCTAGCAAAACATTAAATTATTGATTTGACTGCATTTTAAATATTCTACACTTTGTCCCCCCCACAGCCTCATAACCAAACAGCTGTTAACCAACCAATATTTGGGCCAGGATATTTGAAGGACCATTTTACCTCCAGAAATTTGCCCCCCTCCCCCTTTCAATCATTGTTGGGATTGCTCACTGTCCCTTGCCTTTAAAAGTATGGCTGATTAGGACACAGGACAGGGTCTTTGCAGCAGTGGTGCTGAGGCTGTGGAGTGCCCTTCCTCAGAAGCTTCATTGGCTCTCACACTTGTGGCCTTCCTGCAAATGGCCAACATATTCCTATTTGTACAGAGTACTATGAAGATGACTCAAGACTAAGTACACACAGCTATAGTGCACCATCCTGTGAACAGATACTCACCTTAACGATATTCAAAAGATCATAGACAATTGGAATAAATGACACAACTCTCTTGTCCACAGCTGCTGCTAGCCAGGTGGCCCAGCCACGCTGCAATAAAGACATAAAGCATAAAGATGCAGAGGTATTCAGTTCTCACTGGAGAGCCCAAACATGGCATATACAGGTGAAATGGGAATGAGCATGCATAGGGTTAATTCTGGTGTACTGGAAATCCAATACAGCACAGACTTGCAGTTCATACCTACCTTGGAGTAACCAGCCATTGTGAACTTTGTGATATTCATTGTTCCACCGGATTCTTTCAGCATTAAATCTGTTACAGTGTCCATGCCACGGACAGCTGCCTGCACACAAGAGAAATGGATTATAGTCTCTAGAATTTGAAGGAGATGCCTTTTGAGGCTTTTTTCTTTTTCATTCTTTTGGTCAGATGCCTCAATGCCTTTTCTTTTTTCCCCTCTGTTTTTCCTTTCTCTAATTTTCCTTTCTCTAATTTTTCTCTATTAAAGAATTTGAAGGAGATGCTTGCATTGGGTTCAACTATATCATTCTATCAGCATGACATAATTTAAGTGCCCTCAAAAGATGTTTCCTCTTCATGCCTTTAATATTATTCATCATTATTATTTATTAAATTTGTTAGCTGCTTTATCTTGCCCAGGGCAATGCAAAACGACTTAAAAGCAAACAGACAGACAATAAACCCCACATAGATACAAGAGGAAAGAGAAATACATTGGAAATATCCCACCCACTTTTAAAAGGCCCCAGATAGTTTAAGGCCAAAGGCCTGGTTATAGAGAAAAGCTTTTGCCTGGCACTTGTAGTGAAGGCACCAGGCAAGCCTCCCTGGGGAGAGAATTCCGCAAACGAGGAGCCACTGCAAAAAAGGCTCATTCTTGTGTTGCCAGCCTGCAGACCTCTAGTTCCAAAATCTTAATGGGAGATTGTAGCAGCAGAAAACAACTAAATTGCCTGCTCCCAAAACATAACTAGAATTTACTTAGCCATTCTGTAAAGGTGAAAACCTCAAGCAGGTATCCTTAATCCAAATACATTCAAATGCCGCCATGCCCCTGCTCTAACTTTCTCCTCCATGGGCCCATACATCTTCTGCCATGCCTCCTCTAGGCAACCACCACAAGTGCACCCTTGCATGGGCAAGTGGACACACACACACACACACACACACACACAACCACCACTGCAGGGGGCATGGGCATGTGGGAGGAATGCACCTGGAGCACAGGAGGCGATGTGCACCTGCAGAGGAGAAGGCACGGCCACGCCAGAGGCCGCCATCTCACCTCGCCTCATGGGTGGACCAGCTCCGCTGGATTCTGCGATGCGCAAGCCGATTTTAAAAAGTGAATGATATGTGCTCTGCAAATGTTACAGTAACTCTGCCAGCATTCAGGGGTTTCTGGAAACAATAAAGAATATTTCCCGGAATGTTGGCAGCATGTGCTTGCCAGCCAATACAGAAAGCCAGAGTTACCTTCACCATTGGAAACTGAATCAGCACATGTGGCTGCAAATTCTCGTCGCTCATGTATCTCCACCACGAACAAACAAGTGCAGCATTTTCAATGCTGTTCTTGCACATTTGCAAAGGGATTGTCTAGAAGCAAAATAAGAGAAAGATGAATGTGTTTTTGGGTTGATGCATCCCATCTGGACCCGTAGAACAGCCTGATAGGTCTGACTTAGTTCACAGAGAGGGGCACCAGGTGAAATAGGAAGGGAATTCGCTATCACTTGGGCAACGTAAGGCATCTGTTCAGTTCTGTTGATGGATGGGTTGTTCTGTTTAATGTTGCCAAACCTGTCCAACAGATGATACCTCCCCTACCCCCACAAAAAATCCTGCGTTTCTTTCATTTGCACATATATTTGAGCTAAACAGTCCTCAGTAACCATGACTGCAAATTGAAGAGGCACTGAACACAACCTTTAGGAACAGAGGTCCTGGTAAGGCACTGTCAAGTGGCTATCAACAAGCTATCAACATTCACAGGGCAGACACAGACATGGAAGGCAATTAGCTTTTTATTAGCAGAAAATGACAACATAGCAATGTTCCTGGTTCATCTTAGCTCAGTGGAGGTGGTGTTGAAACAAAGCTATAGGCACGCCCTTCCCCTTGTGACCTTTTACTCTGGATTCCACCCAAGCAGATAAAGGTGGTGTTGAATGGATAAGCTCCTCTGGGCCTGCCTGGCCCATTGCTCAGCAATGTGCATGACCCTCCAGCAGGCAGGGGAGAGGGGAAGAAGAATCAACAGAAGAAGCATGCACACTGTGACTCTCAGCCTCTAATCCTATCCTGGAATGCCCTGGTTCTCCTGACCCCTCCCCCTTGATTGCTCAAGTCTCCTGGTTCTTTCAGCTCCCAGCTCATCCCTTCTGCTGACTGCTCAGTGTCCCACCACCAGTCTCTGGCCCCTAAGGCATCATCTGCAGAGCCCTCCCTGGGGGGATCTTGGGCAGGTGGCTCCCAGCTCTCCTCTTCATCCAACCAGACTCTGCCACCCATAGGCCAGGATTGTTAAACTCCTAGTGATAAGGAGGCACAGTCGCCCCATGTACAACCCACTGGGAATGCAGTAGGAGTCCATGGCTCCAGTAAGTATCTGGGGAACAGGCTCCTGCTGCTCTCACCTTCACCTTCTCTAAGGAGGTGAGCCCCACATGACTAAGGAGGTGAGTCCCACATTTTAATTGTAGTATTTTGAACCACATCTATGAAAGAGATGGTTAATTCTTCACAGATTATGAATTGTAATTAGCTTATAAAGAAAGGTTATTGGACACACTGCATATTTATACTGGATTTTGCTCTGAGACTTCCCTCATTAGAGTGAAATTGGGGAAAGAGAATCTGTAGTAGAAGTTTCCAGTGGGAAAATGTGACAGCCACACCTGTTTCCCCATTTCCACCCACCCAACTGACTCCTGACTCTTACATGAGTTTGAAAGTCAGTGTGGGAAGTTCCCAGCATGGCTAAGATCCTAGAGCACTTACCTTGAAGGTGATTGGCTGGTTTCCAATCTGCCCCAAAAGTGCTGCACAGCTTCAGAGACAAAATGAAATATTAGTCAACAGCAGTAAATGTCGTGTGGCATCAACAGGCAATGATGCCAAAGAGACCAGAGTTAATAGCTCTGGGTTGCTTTGGAACAATCATAAAACTATGATTTTAACACTAAAATCAAGGCAAAGACAGAATTCAGGCAATATATCCGATCTTGTTTTAATATATACATATTTATTATGGGGCTGGGGAAAAGATGAACTAGGATATGTCTCTGGAACATAGAGAAACTGTCTAGAATACAGTGAACTGGAATAGTTATCTTCAGTCTTAGAACTTATTTTTCTCCTGCAAAAACACTCACAGGTTGCAAAATACATAATTTATTAATGTTTGTGGGATAACCAACATATTTAAGTCTGATGAAGGCATGAAGGGGTAAATACCACAGAGCAAACTGTCCTGCCACTTCTACTCACCATGGGAGGAACTAGGTATTCAAGGCTTTGTTCTCCCCCAGTCTACCTGAGAACCCCAATGTGTGTAAGCTGGTTGCTCCAGCTCGGACTACAGTGCTCTCATCAGCCACTCTTGAGTTCCTATAGCAATAATTTAGGAACCACTATATAGCTGCCTCATACAAATCCTGCTTTGCTTCAGAGAAGCCCCAAATCATTCTGAGGTATTCCTCCTCAGCTGGAGGGTTGTCCAAGTTTGATGTGCAACCCTCATTCCCCACCAGGGAAAGTATTTTCTCCAAGTACGTCTGCCTCGCAGTTCTCTATCCTTGTTGGGTTGCTAATTCCCTTAACAGTCGTAACAGAGCACAGCAGAGATGGTGCCATATTCATTGCTCAGAGGTCCCTCCAATTACTTACGACCCAGTCGATTTTGCTATATTGACAAGGTCATCAACAGTCAAATCTCGGTTACTAGATGGGTCATCATTTCTTCCTATCCCAAGCATCAGGAAACACGAGTTATTCATTTTTCGTTCCTTTGACACAACGATGATCAGCTCATGCCACCAAATTGGGTTAGACAATTCAGACTCTGAAAAGAGATACACAGAATCTATTCATTGGGGGATTTGGCCTCCATTCTCCCTCTGAAATACATTTTCCACCCAGGAGGCGTATTGGATATTTATCTATGTAGTAGCAGAAAAGTAACAAAATGGAAACAGAGTGTAAGAGAGTGTTTGGTATCTCCATCTTACATGTGTGAGTGAGTTCACCGCGATGACATGGCTCAGGAAGTGGGCTATGTTAGTAAGCTCTTGTGAACATTGCTGAGAGAGGTGGCTGTATAAAGAAACTTCTCTGAACACTGTGAGGAGGACCATGTTAATGTTTTCTCTCTCCCTCTCTGAATGAAGAAGACAGAAGTCTCTCTAAAATGAATAGACAGAAAGCAGTGCAGCAGTAAATGGGCTCTCTGAATGGGAGAACAGATTGCAAGACTGAATGAGAAACTGGCATGGTCTGGTATGGCAAAGTACAGGCAGAATGCAAAGCTGGAAGTGCGAAAGATACAGTATTTGACTTAAAGCAAGAAGCTGCATTATTTTTTTAAGTGAAGCTGAGACTATGCTTGGATAAGCATATATTTTGAGAGAGAGAGAGAGTGCATTATTTTATCCTCTGTTCTTCAAGTGAAAGCTTTTGAATATTTAAGGATTATATTGACCATGCTTTAATTCCTAAATGGGAGTCAGCCTTACATATGCTTTAGCTTCCTAGCTGCTAAATATTGCTACTTTGCAACATCCTTACGTCCCACGGTGCAGATCACACCAACCCAGCAGCCACCTCCCTGGATTAGGCTCCCTGTGGAAATGTCTTCCTCTGCCCACAGAGGATTTAAGAATCATATACTGTAATTAGAAAATCATTGTTTAATGTTTGGATCAGATATAAGGATTTGTTAGAAAGGAAAACACCTAGGTGGATCTCTCCATTGGAAGCCAAGGCTCAGAAAAAGCTTAATATGGAAACTAAGTGGTTGAAATATAGTGATTTGCTGATGGAAGTAGAGAACAAATTCAAATTAAAGTCATATGAACAACTTAAAGATAAGTTAAGTGATTGGTTACAGTATCATCAGATTAATGAAATGTTTAAAGCCGGTAATAAAAATACAGCTTTTCAGATAGATAAATCCAGATTGGAAACAGAATTGCTGGACACAAAGAGTAAAAATCTTTCTAGAATGTACAATTTATTGCTGGAATGGCATACGAAAGATGAACAAGGGAAATCAGTCATGATTGATTGGGCTAAGGATATGGGGCACAACATTGTGCTTAAGGATTGGGAGAGGTTGTGGAAAAAAGGTTACAAGTTTACGGCATGTACAGTGTTGAGGGAAAATATGATGAAAATGATGTATACATGGTATTTAACTCCTGTAAAACTTGCTAAAATGTATCATACATCAGATAATAAATGCTGGAAGTGTAAAGAGAAAGAAGGAACCTTTTATCATATGTGGTGGATGTGACCCAAGATAAAGGACTTCTGGGAAAGGATTTATAATGAAATGAAAAAGGTGTTAAACGACACTTTTACAAAGAAACCAGAGGCCTTTTTATTGGGGATCATAGGGGAAGAAATTCCCAAAAGGTATATTATTTTCTTTTTGTTTGCCACGATAGCAGCAAGAATTTTAATTGCCAAGAACTGGAAAAACCAACAGATACCAAGAGTAGAAGAATGGCAAATGAAGATGATAGGCTTTATGGAACTTGCCGAGCTAACAGTGAGACTACGCAACCAAGGAGAGGAAACGGTGCAGGAAGATTGGAAGAAATTCAGATGTTATTTGAAAAAGCATTGTAATATTTAAATTTTATATTCCTTAGGGAAGTAGTTATAGGTTTTCAGTAATGATATTGGAAGTGGATTTTATAAGATAAAATGTTATAAGGGACTAATTAAGGGTGATTGTTAGTCTTTGTAACTGCCAATGAAGATTGAAAATGAATTTCAGAAGGAGGAGACCGGGGTTAGTCACCCTAGAATGTTAAAGGAAAGATGTTAAAAATGTATAAGAAATTTGTGTGTTGTTTGTTTTTGTTTTGTTTGTATTTTTTCTTATAAAATGAATAAAAATATTTTTTTTTAAAGGAAATGTCTTCCTCTATATTTCAAAATTGCTGCTCTCACCGTTCAGCCACTTCAAGGAGGTCATGTTGAGGGTATAGATGGTCACATCAGGCCTGTCTTCCTTCTTTGTGACAGTGTAGTCATAGTGAGGGTCATACTGCTTGACGTAGTCATCCAGGGCCGTCTGCGCCCATCCAGAGGGCAGGCAGGTTGCCAGGAGGAGGAGAGAGAGAGCAGCATACATGGTCAAGCAGGTATAGTTGCCTTGAAAGAGGCACCTGCCTTTGTTCAGCAGCAGTTCTCCCACTTCAGATCACAGTTGCTCCCAGCAGTAAAGTTCCACAAGGCTTGGTGGTGGATGCCAAAGCTTTCATCTAGAGCTGTTCTCTCCATGAATGTCACAACAACTTTCTCCAGTATTTATACAAGTCTCATAGCAGGGAGGGCCCTGAATCACATGGCCAAGACAGCATTTATGCATATTGATCTAATGAGCGCGGGAAGTAATCCTGCCGGTTATTCTTCACTGACTTCCAGTCACAAAGCACCCTCCCACTTATCAGTTCAGGCCTTTAGCCAAACTTCTACAGTTTCACTTGGGACATTGGTTCACCTTCCCTTTGCACTTTTTGAAAAAGAGCATTTTGAAATGGTAAAATGACATCTTCCAGTAAACAACTCACAGCTTGCTTTTTAGAACTGAGCGGGAAATGTTTTGAGAAACTAATTAGCAGCAAATGTTCCTCCTTACCTGAAGTGGTGGTAGTCCAGCCTTTACTTACTTGATCTGCTCAGCAGATCTCAGTGGAGAAGCTGGTATAATATGGGCTGGTTTACTGACCGAACCCAAACAGTACTCACTAATTGTTCCTCATCAGCTTGGGAAAGGGTGACAAGTGGAAAGCCATAAGGTTCTGTCCTAGGTCCATTGTTGTTCAAATTTGCAGATGGCACCTACTGGGAGGGTTGCTAATGCTGCAGAAGACAGAATCGGGATTCAAGATGACCATAACAGATTGGAGAACTGGGCCCAAACTAATGTAATGAATTTAAATAGGGGCAAATGTAAGGTTCTGCACTTATACAGAAAGAACCGGTTGTACCGGTCTTGCCAACAGTACGTGTGAAAAGAATCTAGTAGTCTTAGCAGACCACAAGCTTAACATGAGTCAACAGCGTGATGCAGCAGCAGAAAAAGCTAGTGCTACTCAACAGAAGTATAGTGTCCCGATCAAAGGTTGGCATCCGGGGGTCGAACGGCCAGCTGGCTAGCCCCCAGCTGGTTTGTCTCTTTCCAGCCGTCACACTGTGAAGACCCCTCAACCTCTGGTGCAGCATAAATCAGTGACCCAAGTCTGCTGACATGGGGACACTTTACTTAGCAGAGCAAACTACGCAACAAAAAGAGGCTTGTGGCTTGTGAAGACATACTAGCAAACTATGGATTTATTATCATAAATCAGAAACAAAGAAACATGTCGTCTCGTTCCTTGCAGTCTCTTCCGAGAGAGAGAATAAATCAAAAGCAACAAAAACACAACGGAAGTTCCGCTTGCGCCAGCAAACAGTGCTGGAATGTAAACAGACATGTGGCATGTAACAATCCCACGTCTGTAACTAAAGGTGGAATGGGAAAATTCCAACAAGTAATAGTACCACTCTATTCTGCCTTGGTCAGACCATGCCAGGCTGTGCCCATTTCTGGGTGCCACAATTTAAGAAGGATATTGACAAGCTGAAATGTGTGCAGAGGAAAGTGACCAAGATGATCAGGGTCTAGAAACCAAGCCATATGAGGAATAGTTGATGAAGTTGGGTATGTTTTGCCTGGAAAAGAGGAGACTGAGAGGAGACACCAGGCCTCCTCCTCCTGCTGCTGCCAATGCGGGAGGGCCAAAGGAACCTCAGCCTCTAGGAGTTGGCTCCTATGTGTGTGTGAGTTGCTTTGAACATTGTAAAATCTGAACATTTTAAATAAAATGAACGGAGATACAAGAAATATAGGTATGTTGACACTGCTTCTTCCCATTCATTTTCTGGTAAATTTCCCCTTCCGTTTCCTTTTGGGGGGGGAGTGGTGACAATTTCCTTCTCCATAATGGACCTCTCCAGCATTTGAGAAGGGGAGACTTTATGTGTCTCCTCTTCTTAACCAAGGAGGCAGTTTTGGTGCCGCTCTATCCCTTGAGCCACTGTCTCATCTCTGTGGTTCCTCCCCCTCCTGCTCCAGGTCCTCCAGCTTGTGCCTTACCCAGCGTGCACTGCAGCAGAAGAGAGTGTTGACAATAACAAACAGCGGTAGCGAGGGCTGCATGTAAAGTGAGCAGGGGGGCCAGAATCCCTGGTTGTATTGCTTCTCTCCCCCAAGACCATGGGCAGCAAATATGGGGGGGCCATTGGGGCCAATCCCCCCAAAAAATCCAAATCAGAGTGCCAGCCCCCCAACTTCTGTGACAGCTGTGTGCGCATACTGCAGGGCATGCATGGTACATTGACGTCATGTGTCCCTGTACCCCTTCAGTAACGGGGGGCAAGGTGGCACACGTGTCCCTATCTGTGAGTCGTACCACTGCTGACATCCTTCCCACTCCATCCTCCAGGTGGCAGTGCCTGAGGCTGCCCTGTGGATCCACAGTGAAGGGGTGGAGCAGACTGTTACTGTAAATGGGTTAGTTGTTACTGTAAATAAACCACAACTCCTGTGTTTGGGTTGGGTTGGGTTTAATTAGCTCTAATCTGACATGATGACTGAAATAGGATAGGTGCTGGGCATAAAATAACTTCATTAAAAGTTATTTCCTGAAACTTTCCCTAATTTCCTCTTCTTGAACAGCATTCTTGTTCAGTTGTTAGTTAGGCAAACAAACATTTCCCCACCACACACACACACACACCATTTACCCCTCACCAACCTCCTTGCCACTCTCCCATGGCAACCCCCTGGACAATGCACTTCCCACTCCCACACATTATTCCACATTTTTTGAAGCCTTGCCCTTCCCTGTCCCAACCTTATAATTGCATAACTGAGGGGGTCCACTTACTTCAGAATTTTCTCCTTTGATTGACATACAACTTCAAAACACAATGAAATGGCACCAAGTTTTTTTAAAAAATACCTGTAAGAATACCTACCTGGCAAAAATCATGTTATCTTTATCAAATGTGGAGACAGGGGCGCAGCAAGGGTGGGGCATTGGGGGCGGTCTGACCTGTGTTCCACCCTGGGGGGGGGGACACTTGGGGCCCTGTTCCCGCGATCCGCGACTCCCAAGCTGAGCCCAAAAACCTTGTTCGGCGTGTCGGGCTCGCTGGGTCGCTGACCCACTGGCCCACCCCTCACCTCTGCCCAGGGCCCAGCAGCAGGAAGGGAGAGTGTGTGCCGGCCGAGAGAGCAAGCCGAACCCCGACGCGCCAAGCGAGGTTTTTGCCAGGCAGCGGGGCCGGCTTACTCTCTTGGCCGGCATGTGCTCTCCCTTCCTGCTGCTGGGCCCTGGGCAGAGCTGAGGGGCGGGCCAGTGAGGGGCGTCACGCCAGCCACAAGCGTGACGGCGCCTCGCTGGCCCACCCTCGCCTCTGTAGCACATGCACCATTTGTCCTGATGCATGCTGTGGAGCGATGCCCTGCCCCTGGGGGTGCCTCCATGTTTGCCACCCCAGGCAGCCAAGCGGCTCCATTCGCCACTGTGTGGAGATTTGAATGGTGACCTGGATGAACAAAAGGGTTGTATGGAGGGGGACTCATTCAGGATTCACATTTAAACAGTGCAGCATTTTTAGGCAAGGCAGATAGATAGATGATAGATAGATAGATAGATAGATAGATAGATAGATAGATAGATAGATAGATGAGAGAGAGAGAGAGAGAGAGAGAGAGAGAGAGAGAGAGAATTTTTCTTATGATCCTAAATCTGGGGATTGTATTTTATCCATTAATACAGATAGCTTTGTTTCCCTTGCTTTGTTGCTTTTTAAAATAAAATCACCACGCCATTCTTTCTTCTGTCTTGCCAGCATGCTCTCTACAAACACTTTGCCTCACTGTGCTGAGACTTCCTTTGCATCCTCACCAATCCCACACCCCACATTTGCTCAACCCATCACCTAGCTTATTTTAAGCATTTTTATGTCCACCCCTCCTACTGCCTGCTTTTTTGAGTGCCTCTCATGCCTCCGGATCAGGGGTGATTACAGCAGCAAGGGCTGGAGGGTGCACAGCATTGCTCCTCTCCTTGCAATCCACGCATGGATAAGTTTTAATATTATTAATATTATTAAGATGACTACACACCTCTTCTCAGAAAACTTAGTAACCATGGGCCATTTAAATAATATCAGCATACAGCAGAACTTTTTCTGAAAGGGATAATAGTGTGTGAGTTTGGCTGGCTTGCTCATTGTGGCTTCGTACACACTGTTCATTCACCTGAAGGGCTGAAGATTGCACCAGTGTGGGATGAGCAGGGCCATGCCTAATATTAGCTAAACTGAGGCACCTGTAGATATGCAAAGGCAGGAAGTGAGCAACTCTATGTCTGCTATGCATACTCGTAAACAAGTCTCCATAACTTGATGCTGACACTTATTTTATGAAAAATGCATCAAAACATTTCAATCCAAGCTAAGCAACACTTTACAGTGGTACCTCAGGTTACAGACGCTTCAGGTTACAGACTCCACTAACCCAGAAATAGTACCCCGGGTTAAGAACTTTGCTTCAGGGTGAGAACAGAAATCGTGTGGCGGCAGCGGGAGGCCCCATTAGCTAAAGTGGTACTTCAGGTTAAGAACAGTTTCAGTTTAAGAACGGACCCCCGGAACGAATTAAGTTCTTAACCCGAGGTACCACTGTATTTCTTTATCCAACCTAAGTAGCGCTTTATTTGTGAATGATGTGATACCAGTTTGTGGACAAATTACATTAAGGAGACATTTAACAAATGCGAGGGATAAGGTCGCATAGCATCCTAAGATGGTGTTTTAAAACTAACACGAGCAAGAGATGGATAGTTGGAGATTCACTGTTGCTTTGGAGCAACATTAATGTGAGGATCAGAGGGATGGTATCCATCTCATGACTGAAACCTGATGTGCCTTGGTGAGTATAAAACGCAACACAATGAGGTAGTCATACAAGCACCATAACTTTCTATTTTGACATCTTCAGTAAGATTTACATGAGGTAAATAGAAGCAGGTTCTACCAGTGTGCGGCAGTTGAGGGCTGATGTCACAAGAATCTTGTGGGAGCCATTGTTCCTCGGCAGTTGAGTGACTTTCAGTTGGATGCCACCAAACCTGTTTGGTCAAAGCATACACTTTGGTCAGAGAAAAGGTTGTAGAATCTTTTATTTTTTACAATAATTTTTTTTATTGGTTTTCCATTACTGTCCAATAATAGCCTCCTTATAACAATACCAATTTATAATGCAATTATTAATATCAATCGTTCAAATACCAAATTATATGATTTAGATAAGGTGCTCCCCACTGCGTGCTAGATTTGATAATAATAATAATAATAATAATAATAATAATAATAATAATAATAATAATTAATTTATACCCCACCCATCTGGCTGAGTTTCCCCAGCCACTCTGGGCGGCTCCCAATCGAGTGTTAAAAACAATACAGCATTAAATATTAAAAACTTCCCTAAACAGGGCTGCCTTCAGATGTCTTTTAAAAATAGGATAGCTGCTTATTTCCTTGACACCTGATAGGAGGGCGTTCCACAGGGCGGGCGCCACTACTGAGAAGGCCCTCTGCCTGGTTCCCTGTAACCTCACTTCTCACAGTGAGGGAACCACCAGAAGGCCCTCGGCTCTGGATCTCAGTGTCCAGGATGAACGATGGGGGTGGAGATGCTCCTTCAGGTATACAGGACCGAGGCCGTTTAGGGGTTTAAAGGTCAGCACCAACACTTTGAATTGTGCTCGGAAACGTACTGGGAGCCAATGCAGATCTCTCAGGACTGGTGTTATGTGGTCCTGGCGGCCACTCCCAGTCACCAGCCTAGCTACCACATTCTGGATTAATTGCAGTTTACGGGTCACCTTCAAAGGTAGCCCCACGTAGAGCGCATTGCAGTAGTCCAAGCGGGAGATAACTAGAGCATTCACCACTCTGGCGAGACAGTCCGCAGGAAGGTAGGGTCTCAGCCTACGTACCAGATGGAACTGGTAGACAGCCACCCTGGACACAGAATTGACCTGTGCCTCCATGGACAGCTGTGAGTCCAAAATGACTCCCAGGCTGCACACTTGGTCCTTCAGGGGCACAGTTACCCCATTCAGGACCACACCATTCCTCCACACCAGCCCACCCCCTATCCCCCAAGAACAGTACTTCTGTCTTGTCAGGATTCAACCACAATCTGTTAGCCGTTTGATGGTTTTCCTTTTCCCCACCCTGTGTTCCAGAATCTTATTAATTTCAGTTACAGTCCGGTCATAATAATAATCCCTTATACAACAACTGCAATATTAATAACTTCTATTCATGTTGACATATTAAATGATTTATAAAGCTACAAGGAAGGAACTCAAAACTATAGCCTCAAACAAAGAGGAGCTTAACCGTTTCCCTGCAGGCCACTTTCCCAGTAAAAAAATTCCCCTCCTGCAGCTGCCTTGCCACCTGCAGGGGAAAGATATTGTGTGTACATATCTTAAACTGTAAAGGAGTTTTAAAATCAGGTTGTGATACAGTGGGGGAAGAGCAGGTCTTTTTTTTTTTTTTTATAAGAATTTATTGGCATTTTTCTATAACAACATATACCCACACCCACACCTACAATTAAACAAATGCAAAACAAATAAAACAAATACAAACAATGTCAAGTTTTCTTATTGCATCTTTCTAAAAAAAAAAAAATTTCTATTTCCATATCTTGACCATTGACTTCCCCTGCCTTTTCACCTTCGAGTTTATATCCTTAATCTACTTTATAACCATTTCTCCTGAGAAAAGAAAAGAAAATTAAATTCAATTGTATAATTACATTCAATTTATATCTTCAACATTTTACTAAGAATACATCGTCATAATAATGCCTCGTCGTAATTCTTCTTCATTTATTCTTATCGATTTTTTATCTTAATCTACATCTCAATCTTAATCCATAAACTTAATCCACTTAAATTCACTTTACTTATACTCCACCTCACAAATCTTCACAAATCATTCGCATCAAATCTATTTCTTCTATCTTTAAGACCACTGCTAATAACATAAAAACTTGAAATATCTCCTTTCATGTTCAAATAAAAAATATAGAAAAAATATTGTTGACAGTATTCGCCCTCCGATTTCAATTTACCATATCAGGCTACTTTAAATTTTACTTAATGCTTCACCCCACACCCCCTCTGTCCATTATTCTTCTCCTGGTGGCATCAGCACTGAACTTCCATGTAGCTTCCCTCTCCAAACGTCCACAGATCCAGGCACAGTCCAAACCTCTCCTTGCCACGAGTTCAGGGGTGTCCATCTCATCATCTCTCAGCTTCTTCGGTTCTTTGTAGCATTCCTTTTCTTCTTGTAAATACCTTAATTCTCTGTCCCTGGCCCCCGAGCTCACACCTCGGGGACTGGATATAAAAAATCTTGACGTCGCCTTGGGGCTGCCACCCCCAGAAAGCGAATTTCTTCTCCGAAGTAGCTCACTCATTTCTCTCCATCTTTCCATCCACCCTCTCAGCTCCTTGGCAAGGCTTTCTTCCAAAGTGTCAAAAGTTTTAAAAGCCTCCTCTGTGGGCAATTGGTTCCATTTCAGACCCCCACACAAGACTTTGACTTTTCTACAAAGCAGTTCCACCTTCAAGGCAGTGAGTCTCTGTTCATCTGTTAGTCCAGAGTTCAATACCAGTTCAAGGACGAAGCCCAGCATACTGGCAGAGGAGGAGGAAGTGGGTATCATATTTCTACTCCTGCCTCTTTGTTCGTCGCCATTTTCCTGAGCTGGAGCACAAATACCGCAACTTTAAATGGAGATATTTTCCTCTAGTTAGCTTCCCAAAAAAAGAGATTGCCAGTCTCATGTGTCAATTTTAAATACTTTGTAACCAGTTCTGTAGCAGTAGTCACTCAAATTGGTTAGTTTGAGCTCGAAGGGAGGGAGGCAGGCTGCCTTTCTCCTTCCCCCCGGATCGTTCCGAAAACACGAATTCTAATCAGATTCTTTACTCACGACCACCGGGTTCCTTTAGCTCCATTCTTCAAAGGTAGAACTTAGACGCTCACCGCGGGCTTTGTCGCCGCATTTGCATCCCGGTTGGGGCATGTCCCCGAAGCCCGGCTCCGTTGTCCCTTCACCCCCACTCCCCCTTTACAGGGGGGGCGAGGGAAGGGTTCGGAGCCTCCGCGGGCGCTGCCGGGGAGCCCAGGGTGCGGGACGCTCTTCCCGCACCCCAACCGGAGCCCCGCTTTGCGGTAGCGGGGCTCCTAACCCCCGGGATGGACAGGGCGCTTCAGACCCGAAGCAGCCCTCGACCACCCGGCGATTGCGTCGCCGCCGGAAGTCCGGAAGAGCAGGTCTAAGGTTAAAGGGGAGAGTTTAAAATGCCCAAGCCCTTGGCTGTGCCTAACTAGCTACTTGGGTGCTGGACCACGAAATGAGCCTTTTTCTTATTCGTTGGAGTGCAGTAATTGAAAACCCACTCCTTAAAACTCAATTGGAACAAAGGCAACCCACAGAAAACCTCAACTGACATTTACTCTGATTGAGCGATGAAGAGAGGACTTTTCCACAGCAAAAAGAGAGGGGGGTATTTGGGCATAGAGCTTTTAACTGCGAACTTGTGATTGGAAACAGTGGGGCAAAAAAGTTAAGTGCAAGCTCTCACTCTACATTTTCCTCCGATGTGGACTTTTTAGAAATAATCTTCAACACTATCCTGTCTACCATCTCTACCTGTCAGCATATTGTCTTCCTTTCTTGGTGCTCCAAAATATGATCTACACCACTAACCAACTGGCAAGTGTACAGACTCTGCACCTGCCAAAAGCTAAACAATATATGACATTTACGTAGTATGTGATTTAATATTGTGTGTACGTGTGAGCATTTTAATGACAAGCAGTATTTGCACAGAAGAAAAGTAGTCCCCTCTTCCGTGTGTGATTCTTATCGGGATTTGGGGGGTGGATCGCCTCTGGATGCTATTTGTAATTTTAAGAACCCCAAGAACATAAGCAATGTTAAAATCATGTTTCCCATCACATGCATGGCACTGCTATGGTCATTTAGGATGAAGACTTTAGCCCTGTACATGCAAAATATCTCTGTATAATCAACACATGGACAGGCAGTGGGTGGGGCCATGCCTACTGGCCCCCCATATTCAAATATATAGAGGTTTGGATCACCATGTGAGGGACGTGAGATGATGAGGGCTACAGGTGTGATCCAGCTCCTGCCTGACCTTTGTTGATTATACACAGATGCATCAGATGTAAAGAGCTTTTACATGCCCTATAATTTGAAATTAGCTGTCATCTGCAATTAAACCCAAATACTCTTTCCCTGCCCCCATTCAGTTGCAATGAATTCCATAGTGCAGATATGTAATGTACGGGGAAGCTAGAAAACATACCGGTAGTATGGTTCCCAACAGGTTGGATAGGTACCGGTATTCTGAAATGTGTTGACAAGGATGTTTTCTTCTCAAGACAGGAAAGAAAAATTTTCCAGTTGGTTACCTGGTCAGTTTTTTTTTTCCTTTCAAGTGGTTTGCAACTGAGGAATCAAGATGGCGACTGACAAACGACTGGACTTCATAGAGAATTACTGCACTCTCTTTCTCCATGTTAAGCCTGACAAATGGACCAAGTTTGCAACCAGTGAGGAAGTGCACTCCATGCTCAATGAGTTCTACGAGAAGCATGATGTGACAGCACTGGTGATCACCCTCAATCCCACTGGACAACTAGTTCCTTGTCTTGGCTTCCCGGCAACACTGAAGAATAAAGGAGTTTATTTTGTGAAAAAGAGGCGTGAAAATGTTAACAAAGATAACTTTCTGGATTTACTCCTTGTTGGAGATCTCAGCCCCTCCCCTGTAGAGCAGATGATGGCTGTCGTGGAAGAGGTGGGCATCCAGTTTCTTTTAGCGGTTCACTGAATGATATCTCTTTATAAACAAACATATGAGAGCCACACAATGACATGAGGCAGAGAATGGGGTGTACAGTTAATACAGCTCCTCATTTTGGTTCCAACAGGATTCTCAATATTTCATGAAGTTGCAGGAGAAACTGCTGTGATGTGATGGATCTATCCTTTTCCAGTGTTGGACAAAGTCAGTCAGGCTTTGGGCCTAGAAGTGAGAGATCCCTCTCCTTAAGCCTATCATATCACCTACAACTCCAATAATGTAAATTTTAAACATTTACCTCACACAGTTGTTGTAAGGGTAGAATTCCTTCTCTGGTGCTTCTTCGAGGAACAGCAGGCTTGAAGTGGAATAAATAAATAAAGCCTACCAGCTCCTGATCATTAGGAAATGCCCCAAGTGTAAAAGTTGCATTGCCACATTACCCTGGCTATACTGGTTGATGATTAAATTCACCATAGTCAAAATGTGCATTAAAAAAACATTTAGGGTATGTCTGTGCCAGAGTCTTTCCTGGACTTGGCTAAACAACTGGGTCAGTCTGCACAAAATCCCTAATGTTCTCTCTAATTTTGGTTCTGCTTCTTGTTGGTGTGGCAGAGTGTTACTCAGGATCCAAAGGCACTAATATTTTCCAGCGCTTTGGGACAGATGACATGATTAACATATTCACTGGCAAGTTTATTATCCTCTTTGTAAATGCTCAAAGCCAACCGGTTGCTTTTCTTTGCACATTTTAAGCTATATAGGAAGCTGCCTTACAGCAGCTAAGAACTATTTCCCACCTAGCCACAGCAATGTCTGTTCTGACTGGCAGCAGCTGTCCAGGCAGACATCACATCACCTGCTGCCTGGGATTGCTTTTACTGGAGATGCAAGGAACTGAATGTGAGTAACCCAAAGAGCAGCACAGGAACATATAATGATGCAAGACAAAGACACAAACACAGAAGAATTGGAGCAAACAGCACTAACATGGTCACTGCCTCCAGGTTTGCCCTGCCACCAGCTTCTCGTGGTCCCACACTTGCCACAACCTACTATCAAAGAGTGATTCCTGAGCATGTTTGAGCACTGCAATGTTTTGGGACTGTGGCGGTGAAGGTTTGCCCATCTTTGTAAAACTTGATATTTACAAAGCAGCCAACTCAACAAAAAGTTTAAAAGGGGGGGGGGGTTACACAGGTATGGAGTTTGTTGCCCTTTTCAGCACTTTCTTTAGCTCAACAATTATCGCCGCTGAGATGTGGCAAACATAACTTCACCCAGTATTCCAAATGTGGTCACACCCCAGATTTGTAGAAAGGCATTGCAATATTGGCAGTTTTGTTTCGGGTCCCTTTCCTAAATATCCCTAGCATAGGATTTTCCCTTTTCACAGCTGCTGCATGCTGGGCTGCCTGACAAAGCCTAACAATGCAATTCTGTCCTCAAGTTATTCCAGCTGGGCAGGGTTAGGCTCACTGCTATATTCCTGCACTGGTGAAAGGCAATACATTGAAGTGGTGCTTTAGCTTTGCACCAGTGTAATGTAATACTGATATTATGATGGCATTGCAGTGGTGTGGTAGCTGTCAGAATCATAGGACCAACCAAACTTCCAAAAAGAAGTTCCAGCCACTGGGATGTTTAAAAAAAGAGGCTGGACGTCTCCAGAAAAAAAGTTTTAGATTTTATTAAAACTAATTCGATACAGTGTTGTGATCAGTAATGTTTGAAACAGAGCAATTATTTCCTTCTAGGTGGTCTATTCCTTATTTATGAAGCACGAAAACCTTACTGGATGGCCTCAAGTGGTAGCTGATGATGTTATACGGGCAGCTCACAGACTGAAGAATGAGATGTTTGTGATGGGAGGAAAGATCAAAGGGAAAACACTGCTTCCTCTGCCAGACCACTTAGATACCTTGGAGAGTGCAGTGGATATGTTTGACACGTGGGTGCCCTAAAATAATGTTTGCCAATGTCTATACTTCTTGTTGTCTTGTACATAGTGTATGTGCAGCATATGCAGAACCCATTATTTTCATTCATGTATTTATTTATTTTTAAAAGGCTACTCAGCAATTACTTGCATGTATGTATTTGGCATGCCTCCATGCTGTGACCCTCAGAGATGCCCACCACCAAGGAAGAGTGATGGCCCAAACAAAGGGAAATACAAACGTTCCTGGTTGTAATGGCACAGGCACCCAGGAGGGAATCCAAGGTGTACATTCAGGACAGTGCTCCTGCAGCTAAAGAGATCCTGGAACAATTTACTGAGTTTTATATTATAGCTGGGCTGGCTAGTAATTGAATGGAGCTCCCTTTATTAACTTTTAGTTCAGAGGTTCTTAACTTGTGGCCCATGTCACCTAGGAGGTCCACTTTCAAGGGGTCTGTGAACCAAGTACAAAAAACCCCAAAACAATAAAATAAATGGTATGCAAAATTTTTGTATGTGTTTGTGTGCATTGGAAGGGATCCCATAGGTTTCCTCAGATTTTCAAAGGGGCCTGTGACCCCAAAGAGGTTAATAACCGCTATGCAAGTTGCTTCTGGATCAGAAGTTAAAGCTGTTTTCACCATACTGTCCTTTGTGGGTTCTTTCAGTCTTCCTAGAGCTGTGGACAGTACACTGTTACACTCCATTGAAACCATCATCATTGACTGGTCTCACCAGATACGAGATATCCTGAGCAAAGACTCAGCACAGCCTCTTCTGGATGGCTTGAACCCATTACCCAGAGTGGAATTTGATTTCTGGCACAGTCGGCAGGTTAACCTGCAGTGCATAAATGAACAGGTAGGTGGGAGTTTATGAGACCTGGCTGCAAATCACCATATGGTCATGAAAACAAGTTGCTAAAGTTGGGGGTTTTGTGTTTTTGTTTGTTCCAGCTGTATGCCCCTCAGGTGAAAAAGATTGCTGATATTTTGGAGAGGGCAAAGAGCTGTTACTGGCCAGCCCTCAGGAATGTTTTCAAGGACGTCTCTGCAGGTACCACCTCCTTTCTTAAATTAAATGACCACCAGCGAGTTATTTTGGGTCATATGTAACAGATGGCTTTCAAGCCCCTCCTTAATTTACCTACTCTGTCACTTTTGTTTTATACAGGACTGAAGGAAGCTGATGATATTAACTTGTACTTGCAGCCACTGAAAGTTGTATTGGAAGAAGTGGAACAAGCTGAATATCAACAGGTATATATATTAAAGGGAGGAAATAACATTTGAGAATTCAAATAGGCCACCTTGCTTATGCAACACTGCTAAGACCCTCTTAAAAAATGAACTGCTAGCCATTTTTACAGCTACAATGGTGTATAAAAATATCTGGAGGGCAGCAGTTTGGCCAGGCTTGGTGTATACATTTTGCCTGTCTTCCACGATACTTTACTGAGGGTTACATTCTATGTAGCACTATGGTGAATGTTCTCCAAGAAGTCCATTGTTATCCAAAAAGTTCAAAAAGGGCTGTTTTCAATGGCCTACAATCACCTCCGTGAAGAAGAAATGGGAGCTTACCTGCAAGTAAAGAAGTTAAGAAATGAACATTTAATAATGCAGTCTAAGGGTAGCCTAAGCAGTCCTTAGTAGCTCGGAAAGTGCAGAATCGAGTCCAAGTGCTCTTACAAGAAGTAGCAACAATAAGTTTGGTCCAGGAACAAGATCCAACGTTCAGAAGTCTAAGACTGATAACTAGAGTTCTGTGGATGTTGTGGTGTTCCTACAAGCTTCCCACCTACCCACCAAGATTTTAAACAGAGTTGAAGAATACCCAGCTACTCACAGGAATCCATATCCCTGCAGGAATTCCTGGGTTTCAGGCATGCACTCTGCCTTGTGGGTTGAGTCTCTGCCTTTCTTTGGGGTAAATAAGTGATGCAAGTGTGTCAATGTTGAAGAATTTCTCCTCCCTTTGAAGAAATTCAGTAAATTTGTCCGTCCAAAAATAGGGTGGAGAATTTTTAGAGGCCATTTGCCTACAGCTTAAGTTAAAAATAAACCACCTTATCTTAAACATGTGGGATTTAGTTGCTTGAAACCTTTACTTTCCCTTTTTTTTAATATGTCCACACAGCTTCCTCCATTCATCAGCAATGTCATGTACACCGTATGCTTGATCTGGGCCAATTCTGAATACTACAACATTCCATCCCGGATCATTGTCGTATTGCAGGAGATCTGTAACCTCTTCATTGATTTGGTACTGTTCTGTGAAAATAAAGTTCTTGATTGGGGGGATTCCCCCCCTTTCCCATATTCTTTTCTTCGTTTCTTCTAATTTTCATTTGGTTTTTGTTTTGATGACTGCGGCCATTAAATATAGTTTCAGCCAAATTTATTTTGCAGATGCTGAAATTAGTTAAGTGGAAGGTGGGGTGGGAAAAGAAAATGAAACAGGGCCTGGGCAGGTTTGGTTGAGAGCCAAAAGCTAGCGCAAAATTTCAGCAGAAATTGTTGGACTGGGAGGACTTGCCCTTCTTGCGTCTGTTTTGTGGTTCATACCTGATCAACTGAAACAAGTAGGAAGTTGGTCAATTCTAGTTGTGAGCTAAGGATTGCCCACATTTGTGTTTCAACTGTCAAAGGAAAAGTGAATGGTAGGCTATGTATGCTTAGGTGTGCTGCGGAAAGTCAGGAGTATAGGTGGTCAATGGTATTGTTGTCACAGAGTCCCAACTATTGCTTGTCCTCCCATTTGGATGAGATTTGCAGACAGTTTGACCTATCACTTTGCATGTGCATAAGGAGACAGTGAAGGAGCCTTAATCATGGCATCAATGAAAGCCATTATTTCCTGCTGTAACAAGCACGCTTTGTGTTGATAAATCATGAGCAATATACAACTGATTCATCAAGGCACTGCCTTTCACTGCCAAACTGTTGCAGGGCTCCACTTCCAGTTTGCTTTAATGTGCCCTGTTCACCTAAGCGTCATCTTTGACTACACTGTTTTCTATTTAGACACGTAATTTTCTGAGTCCCGAGGAAGTGCTCAAAGGCTTACAAGGTGAAATTGAAGAGGTGCTAGGAGGGATCAAGCTGGCTATCTCTGTGATAGAGAAACTCTACAAGACTTATGACGTTTGTTGCACAGATATGATGCCCAAGTTTTTTAAGGTAGGTTACTGATACCAGTGTGGGACGCGGGTGGCACTGTGGTCTAAACCACAGAGCCTAGGGCTTGCTGATCAGAAGGCCAGCAGTTCGAATCCCCACGATGGGGTGAGCTCCCGTTGCTCAGTCCCTGCTCCTGCCAACCTAGCAGTTCGAAAGCATGTCAAAGTGCAAGTAGATAAATAGGTACCGCTCCGGCGGGAAAGTAAACGGCGTTTCCGTGTGCTGCTCTGGTTTCACCAGAAGCGGCTTAGTCATGCTGGCCACATGACCCAGAAGCTGTACGCCGGCTCCTTCGGCCAGTAAAGCGAGATGAGAGCCACAACCCCAGAGTCGTCCGCAACTGGACCTAACGGTCAGGGGTCCCTTTACCTTTACCTTACTGATACCAGTGCACTTTGGTTCTCAGAGAAAGCATTACTCAGAACTTCACAGTGCAGTACATTCCGTATAAGTTATTCCATTTAATAATGTGGAAAACTATTTTATTTATTTATTTTTAAAAATGCTTTTGATTTTACAGATATAAATTTATAACAAAACTACATACGTATCCATATAAAGAGATTTCTCTGAATCTCGAGACTTCCCCCCATCCCCTCCATGGGTCTTATTGTCAACGTTTTCAACTGCATATTATTTCATAATCTATATTTTATATCTATCCATATTGTCCATTGTATTTGTTACATTATAAGTGAGATTAAAATCCTGCTAATGTTTTCATCTGCTTACAGTGGTTTCCTAAATAAATTATAAAATGTTCCCATTCTTTCTTGTGGAAAACTATTTTAAACACTCTACCTGGTCAGGGCTGCTTCTAGATGCAGTAGTTCAATTTCAGAATTGTACTTGCAGAAAAAATTCATATTAGGAAGCAATTTTCCCTTGACTTCAGTTTGGCTGGTGACCGAGGGCCCATCCACAATTTATGTTAAGTCTGGGCTTAGTTTTCCCAGTATCAATTTTGTTCAGAGCTCTGCATTCCCACCTGATTTCTTGTCTCAGATTTTGCCTGGGTTTTATTCAGGGGGAAACATCTGCAAATCTGTGTTTCCCCATTCATTCTTCTAGCATGCTTTTCTTATTATCTCCTCCTCCTCTGCCCACCCATGGCAGCCAAGTTGAGCATGCACATACAGATTTTTATTATTTCCAAGGGGGCATATTTGTGCTATACAGTGGTGCCTCGCTAGACGAAAATAATTCGTTCTGCGAGTGTCTTCGTATAGTGAATTTTTCGTCTAGCGAAGCACCAAGGCAGAATAGCGGTTTTCGCGTCGAAATTTTTTTTTTTCATCTTGCGAGGCAGCCCCATTGACTTTTTCGTCTTGCGGGGCAGCCTTCCGCTGGCGAATGCCTTTCGTCTAGCGAGTTTTTCGTCTAGCGAGGCATTCGTCTAGCGGGGCACCACTGTACTCAGATTTCCAGACCTCTGCACAAACTAAGCACCAGAAATCATGGTGAGGGTCTGTGCATTGCTTGTTTTTCCCCCCTGTTAGCTCATGTGCAAAGTTATGATTGGAAGGGATGTTTGGTTACAGAGCAAAATGGCGACAGAACTCCATGCAAACAGCACACAACGCATGTCCTTTGCATCTGGGGACTAAGTGATCAGCAATTTGCAATGAGCTTTGAGCAAGTCCCTTAGGCGTTCCTCCCACCCCTTGCAGTCCCGGGGACAAAAGGGTATTTTGAGGGCCACGGGTAGGCCCTGTTTCTTCCATTGCACAGTGCTACAATTTTCAGACGGCTTTAACAGTCACTCCCTTTTCCCAGGGAACTCTGGGAACTGGGAAGTGAGGGAAATAGCAACCTCCTGACAGACTCTCAGTATCCTTAATAAACTACAGTTCCCAGAATCCTGTGGGGGAAAGCATGGCAGTTTCAAGTGGTACATGAATATACCTTTAAGGGCACCTCCCGTATGTCGTTTAGGAGGTTAGGCCTAAGCAGGAAGCAGGGCTGAAAGCAGAGAAAGTAGCTTAAGGGGGGAAGATCTGTTCATTGTCCTTTAACAAAACTATTTCTTATTCAGCTTCTCTGACCTACACATCCTTAGACAGATAATACTACTGCATGATACCAATTTAAATATATATAGTGCAAATAGGGCCTTAGAGTTGCAGCTAAAGGCAGCTGCTGCCTATATAAAGCTGGTCACACTTTTATTTCTCTTTGCAGGACAAAGAACCCCAGTACTGGGAGTTCCCTTCTACGCTAGTTTTCACTAGAATGAATTCATTTTTTCACAGACTGAAGACAATAGAGGTGAGAATTAAACTATCTAAAATAAGAAACAACCATAGCTAAAAGTTGCCCAGACCCCAAAAATGTGTGTGCATTTTTGTAATTGTATTTAAAATCACAGACCATATTTTTGTTTTCAGAAAACTGTATACAGTACAGTATTTAAAAGTGGTAACATTGGAGAAAGTAAATTGTAGTGACCCTTGTTATTTTTAAAAATAATCAGTGTTGAAGCCACTTGTAAAAAAGCGTTTCCTGTTTAAGGAATGTAAAGAGAGCTGATTACCAGCGAAACCTAGCCATTTTAAAGTTTATTCGAAAGAAGGAGGCAGTAGATAACTGTTGTTCATTCGTATATTTTTTTTTAGGAACTGTACATGACTTCAATTGAATTTCTCAAACTGGAGAAAATTGAATTGGGAGGTGTGAGAGGCAATATCTTAGGGAGGCTGGTGGTTCAAATTTATGAGGAGGTTCTCGAATATGTTAAGGTCTTTGTTGAGTGCAAATATGATCCTTTAGATCCGGCAGATGAGGTTAGTAATTTCAATATGGGAAATTTATTCATATGTAGATGGCATAAATTATTTGCTTACTGTAAGGGACAAAATCCCGATGTGCTCTAATTACTATAGCAACAAATGTATTCTCTTCAAGGTAGTTGGCCTAGCTTATTTTCTACTTTGGTTTAATTAACTTTTAAAAGACAACAGATAAAGTACATGATTGTTCTAACTCATTTTTTGTTGTTGTTCACTGTTATTATTATAATTAAAAGCAATTTGATGAAGACTTTGCAGCCTTCCAGATCAAAATTCAGGATTTGGATCGACGGCTGTCCACCATTTTCTATCAAGGATTTGTTGACTGCTCCAGTTTTGAATCTGCTGTCAAGGTACATACATTCCTGTGTTTGACCCAAACCTGGATAGCTTTATCTGCAGTAGAGCAAGCAGTAATTTATGCTCCTGCAGGTAATGAAGCCAGTTTTGTCCCTAGCTGCCATGGAATGTCCGTCCCATGCAAGGAAGAAAATACTTTCCTTTTTCAGATCTGAGCCCACTGAAGACTAACATTAAATTTTCAAGCAAACATCTCCTAGGGCAGTGGTGGCGAACCTTTTAGAGACCAAACCCCACTTATTTATCACAAAGTGCCCAAACTTGTTGAGCTTTTTTGGGGGGATCGCACAAAAGTTGCTTTGCTTTTGGGGGGGCGCCCCAAAGCTGCTGAGCTTTTTTTGGGGGGGGGGAGAACAGAAATAAATGACAAATAATACCTTCGCTGGAATTAACATGCAGCGCCGACATCATCGTCTGCCAAAGTGCCAAAAAAACACACACACAGCACAATAAGGGTTAAAAAAACGAACGCTGTTATGCCCAATCAGAAACAACTACTGACGCAGCAAATTGAAAAACAGATCAATCGCCGAACACAATCTCCAGCGACTAGCAAAAAAAAAAAAAAAAAGTTCAAGGTTTCAACAGCGGACGCAAGCCTGGGGAAAAAACAACAACAACAGCACGGGTGGGCCGCTGGTGCGCGTGCCAGCAGTGAGGGCTCTGCGTGCCAAATCTGGCACGCGTGCCATAGGTTCGCCACCACTGTCCTAGGGTAGTAAATAGCAGGATTGTGTGGGGTCTCTCTCAGTGTCAACCCACCTCCTTTCTACTTCTTTGAGTGCCATTTATGAATCACCACATGAGAAAAAAAGAGAATACAGCTTTGTACCATGTTTGCACACACTCATGTATATGTATAGATGCAGATTTAGAAATGATGTCAATGATTTAAGTAGGAACAGACTACATCTCACCATAGCAAGGAAGATGGTAAGCCGGTGCCCATTTTTGCCTGTTCAGTCTTCTGTTCCACGGCTAACTGTTAATGGGATCTGCTTGGTCTCAAAAGGCAGGGAGTTCCAAAGGACAGGTGCTGCCTGTCACACTAAACAATTGAGTTCTAACAGATGCAGAACATGAATTATATGGCACCTCTAGTAGTGCCAATTCTGTTGATCAAAGTGGTCAAGTAGGCACATGTGAGGCAAGGCAATCTTGTAGGTAAGCTGGTCCCAATATGCCGATAGTAACATCTTGAAACTGGCCCAGTATCAAGCTGGCAAACAGTGCAGGTCTCTGAACATAGGTGAACTAACATGAATGCATTTAAACAACAACAAAAGCTTTCACTGCCACTTTCTGAGTACTCTCCTCATTTTCTACTCTTTTTAATAATTGTGTTTAATGAGTTGTGTATAATGTCTGCTTTCATTATGATTTATTTATTTTGTTTTGACGCCAGTAGATGGCCTGTTAAATTGATAAATGGACAATAGGAATCATGTAATCATATGTCTATAAAAAGGGTAATAATGGTTTACCAATGGTTTACCATTATCCCAATTAACAAGTATATCAAGTTTAGTCTCCAGTCTGGACAGCAGTGCAAACAAAGGCAGTCAGTCACCAATGCAACAGAGTGATTGTGGCCATTTGCAGATATTAAATTAATTGCTATAACATGTAAAGGTTATAGTAGAGCTCACCAGGGAGAACAGAAGCTGATGTCGTTTAAAGTTGCTTTTACTAGAACCGGGATGTGAGTCAATGTGGATCACTCCTAATAGCAAACCTGGGTGATGGATGTCAACAGGATAGAACCACTCGGAAAGCTCTTAGCATGTCTTGGGGGGAACCCCAAGGTTTACAGAATTAAACACCTGCAAAAAAAGAAAAAGGCACAATGCAGACTGAGTATACTCAGTAGCCCATGGCATGTTGAGTGTCAGATGGAAAAGAAAACCAGAAAACCTAGGGAAGGGAATGGAATAAAACATTTTGGAGGCGAGCATGTTTGTCTGGCTAGAACCCTAAACAGGAACACATCTGCAGTTCTTACTGTAAAATGTTATTGCAGGTCCACTTGCTTAGCATAATTCAGAATGGATTTACAAATGAAAGCTCAAGAGAACATATCATTTTTAAAAAACTGGGACCTTCTTTGTGATTTTTGTTCTCTAGCAAATCCATATGTTTGCATCCCTGTTGGATCGACCATTAATAAAGGCAGATGTAGCACCACACTATGCAACCCTTCTGGAGATGTTCAATGTTGAGCTGGACAATGCAAAGATTTTATATGATGCCCAAATAGCTGCCACTACAGCAGGTGATGGTGTGCCTCCCCTTAGCAAAAATATGCCCCCTGTTGCCGGACAACTGAAGTGGGCTTTGGAACTCCAGGAAAGATTGCAGCTCCCAAGGAAAGACTTGCGGGCCATCGATCATCCGTAAGTAGCAAATCGTTTATAACTTCCATTACCCACAAGCTATTTCCTGGAGTAATATTAAAAGCTATAAGGCAGCTTTGTTTGCAGTGTCAATTAAATTCCACTGCCCATCTGAAACTGAGCTTTCTCCCTTTCTGCAGGGTTATGTTCAGTTCTGAGGCCAAGCTGATATATGCAAAGTATGATGAAATGATACGTTTGCTGCAAGGTTACCGTGAGAAAATTTATGCAGATTGGATTGGCCGGGTTGACAGAGACTGCCAGTTCAACCTAGAGCAGCCACTGATCCATAGAGATCCAGAGACTAATCTTATTAGTGTGAATTTCAGCAAAGAGGTGTGTGAATAGGAAGAGAGCATGCTAGCATGTGATTTCTGGCTGCCTTGTGTTAGAAAATTTATTCCCAACATGTCCCCTTTCCTTGAATGGTGCCAGTCAAAATCCCACCCTTTTAAAAAGACACGAAGAGGAGCACTAAAGGCATATCCACTTGTGGAGATTGCACCACCCTTCTGTTCTTTCTGTAATCTTAGAAAAGACAGGAGAACCCCAGGTTTTGTTTTATTCTGTTTTTTTGAAAAAGCATGGTAGTGATTGAGTGGTGGTGTCATGTGGATGTTCTGTAAAAAGCAAGTGAATGAAGCGTAGCAGTTCCACAGCAAATGCCTGGTGTGGAACCACCCTCAGTTCCTGTGGTCCCGCACACTTCCCTTTCTCTTCCAGGTGCCTGGTCTTCATCCATAGAGCGGAAGACCGTGCCATTAGATCCGGGGAGGGGGGGTTGTTTCCATCTATAGAAGGGCATTTATTTCTCCTTGCTATATTATATTGTAGCTTGTAGCTGTTCTCCGTGAAGTCAAGTACCTGAACTTTCAGCAGCAGAAGGAAATTCCGGACAGTGCTGGAAGCCTCTTTTCTCAGAATGAAACGTTTCGGAAGTTTGTGGACAACTTAGATCTCATAGTTGGCTGGTATAACAAGGTATGTACCGGTGTGTGTGTGTGTGTGTGTATGTATATATATATATATATATATATATATATATATATATATATGTGTGTGTGTGTGTGTGTGTGTGTGTGTGTGTGTGTGTGTGTGTGTGTATGTGTGTGTGTGTGTGTGTGTGTGTGTGTGTGTGTGTATATATATATATATATATATATATATATATATATATATATATGGAATAAGAAGTAGCTGTGGATTTCTTCCTTTGGTTTATAGTCTGCATTCTTCATGGTCCCTGTTCTAATCCATCACTCTTAACCACTGTGCCAAGTAATGGTGTCTGAGCACAATGTGAAACCACTGTACAGTTAACATTCTACAAAACTTAAAGGAATAAGGCAAACGAAACAGTACAGACAAGTCACTTTCTCTCTTTTGCTATGCTAGTTTATTGCTTTACCTAAATCACCCACTAATGTAGTTTGAGGCTCAGCAATTCAGCCCTGCAGCTGCTAAATCTCCTGCTCAGTCTAATCCTAATGCCCCACCATTGATCTCAGTAGAAACTCCTCGTCAGGGGTCCAGACCTCTCTTAAGTGTCTAGGATGGAGTCAGTGCCAATACCAGGTTTTGGAGGGCCTGTGCTTAGTTACCCTCCTTGGGTTCTACTCCCTCAGTGAGTCCACTTCCTTGCCTTCCTTATCACTGACAGCTGCTGCTGCTCTTCCTCATCATTGCTACCACCTGCTTACTGCCTTTCCCTCTCGTCACCACAGTCTGGGCCAGAGGGAGAAGCTGGTGAGCAAGCAACTTGCAATGGTGAAGAGGAGATCTAGGGCCCTTTGCTGAGGTGCAGACTCTTGGCAGATGCCTGACCATGCTTGGTACTGGCCCTGGAAGGGGTTAAGATGAGAAGTGTGTTACCTAAGACAGCACTATCTATCTTGAGCTTCAGCGAGATGAGCTCTGCACACTACCATAAGCTGCTTGCTTTTAGATCAAAAAGACAATTTTGACAGTAGAACTTCCGCTGATCAAGGGGGAGCTGCAAGAAATTGATGTTGGCCTGAGAAAAGCCGAGACCAACCTGTACTGGAGCAATGAAGGTACAAAACTCTTTGTCATTTATTCGTTACGAACTGTAGCCCAACACCCTTCCTTTTTTAGTGCATTGATCAAACGATTGAAGTGCTCAGCACCAGAGTTTGCAAGTTGAAGCCCATCTGCCTTCACACAAAATGGGAACCAACTAGTACCTCTTAAAGGAGGACTGGAGAACCTCTGAGCCTCCAGATATTGTTGGATGGCAAATCCTGCATCTGGGAATTGGATGTAGGCTTGTTCTACCTACTCGCCTTGAAGGAAGTGGTTTGTAGTCTGGGGGCACTGCTGGATCTAGCGTTGTGTCACATCAGGTACAAGTTGCCTCAGGGGGGAGGAACGCCTGCCTGTTAACAGCTCTTGACTAGTGTGCCATTCCTGGATCAGGGCAGCCTTGACATTCTTGTAGTCTCTCAGCTAGACTAGTGTAATGTGCTCTACACTGGGCTGTCCTCGAAGATGGTCCAGAGGTTGCAGCTAGTGCAGAATGCTTTCAGGATTTGCCTCTAAGCTACAGGGCCCAATTTAAGGTTTTGGTATTAGTATTTAAAGTCTTTCCTGGCCTGTCACACAGCTGTTAGTTGAAGCAGCTTTTGCCATACCATCCATCCTTGGCCTTGTGATTTGAGGCGGCAGGGAGCTCTGCAGACTTGTTGTATGGTAACGCGAGAGAAGAACCCCCCCCCCCAAAATACAGTGGAATACCCTTTTTCTTGGAAGTACAGATGGCAGAGGCTGTTGCTGGAATTCTGCCAACAATAAAAAAATCTTATTAACCACAGACCTTTAGTGCACATTAGTAAGATCGCCCAATGCTTCTAGTATTCTCATGCTGTTGTTAATAATTAGTTTAATTAATTTATCATTGTAATCGCTGATGTGATTTTGATGTACAGTGGTGCCCCGCTAGACGAATGCCTCGCTAGACGAAAAATTCGCTAGACGAAGGCATTCGTCTAGCGGAAGGCAGCCCCGCAAGGCAAAAAACCCGCTAGACGAAAATTTTCGCAGGACGAATTATTTTCGTCTAGCGGGGCACCACTGTATTTGTTGTATTTTATATAAGGTTGAAAACAACCCTGGGATTGCTTTGATGGGATGAAGGGCAGCCCACAAACTTTAGAAGTGAATAAATAAATGTCTCCCCGCAAATGCACAGTTCAAGAAAAAGATGTGCCATTGGGTTCACTTATTGCCACCTCTTGCTCCACTTCTTCAATAGCTGCTACTTGCAGGGGGCAGACACACATTTCCACTTCAGCTATATATTACTGTGGAGAAACAGTGCATAGATGTGATCAAACAGCACCCCACCTCTCCCCATACTGTGTTCTTTGGACCAGTAATCCAAAGAGTTCCCATTCGGAATTTTACTGCCTTCATCTTTTGCCCTGTTTGATTACAGTCAGTGTAAGGATGGGAGGATGTTGGTGTCAACCAACATTTTTGGAGATGGTAAAGATGTGTCCAGGGCATCTGTTTACCAACTCCATCTGGTATGCTGACTGAGACCCTACCTGCCTGCGCACAGTCTCGCCAGAGAGGTGCATGCTCTGGTTATTGCCAACTTAGACTACTGCAATGTGCTCTATGCAGGGATACCTTTGAAGGTGACTCAGAAATTACAACTAATCCAGAATGCGGCAGCAAGACTAGTGACTGGGAGTGGCCTCTGGGACCGTATAACACCGGTCCTAAAGGATATTAATAGGCTCCCAGTATGTTTCCGAGCACAGTTCAAAGTTTTGGTGCTAACTGTTGAAGCCCTAAAAGACCTCGGCCCAGTATACCGGAAGGAGCGTCTCCACCCCCATTGTTCACGGAGGTCCTCCTTCGAGGGGCTTCCGCTGGTTCCCTCACTGCAAGAAGTTACAGGGAATCAGGCAGAGGGCCTTCTCGGTAGTGGCATCCTCCCTGTGGAATGCCCTCCCTTCAGATGTCAAGGAGATAAAGAAATACACAACTTTTAGAAGACACCTGAAGGCATCCCTGTATCAGGAAGTTTTCAATGTTTGATGTTTTTCTATGCGTCATATATGCTGTAAGCCAGCCAGATGGGTGGTGTATAAAAAAATAAAATTATTATTATTATTATTAATTATTACTAATATTATTATTATTATGGAGGTTGGATGCTAAAGGCAAAGGGAAGCCTTGGGAGTCAGCTGCTAATTACTATGTCTTTTCCCCCACCATAATAACCTGACCAGATGTTATGGACTATATTCAGGAGATGCGAAATATCTTATATGATTTAGAGACAAGAATTCAGAAAACGAAATTAAACGTGGAGAACATTGGGCAGCTTATGCAGGTGTGTAGCATGTGACAACTGCTGAATTCTACTAGGCGCTTAAAAAACAGAAAAAGATTCTCCTTTATTTTCAAGCTGCAGTCAAAGGGCGTGTTCCATATATCTGGTTCTTCTTACAGGAATGGTCAGCTAGTCCTTTGTTTGAAAGGAAAGACAATAAGGAGACAGCACTCCTTGATCTGGATGGGAAACAAACAAACATCCACAAACGCTATGGCGCAATCAGAGATGCCGGGCAGAAGATCCAGGCTATGGTTGAGGTGAGAAAGAGTGAGTTTTCATAGGAGTTAGAACAGCAGACAGTTCTTTGTAGGGCTTATAACTGGTAAAAAATTTTTTTTACAGATACTGTTCCCAAATGGTCATTCAGTTCCCGTGTGTGTGTGTGTGTGTTTGATTGGCATGTTAATTGTCTCACATTTTCACTTTTCAGCCATGGGCATTTGTTGCTATTCTGCCATTTGCTGTCCACACTGGTGAACTGATGTTGGTGGAATAACGCATTGGGGGTGGGTTTTGTTACTGTTTCTGGTCCCTCCAACACTCAATCACTCCTCCCTCACCCTCTGCTGCCAGAATCAAAATGGTTAGGTGAAGCTCAGGTGAGGAGAAAACGTGTAGGGGTAAAGTAATAAGAGACCGCCCACCCACCAAAACAGCAGCACGTCCACAGAGCAAACCACTCGGCCAAAGAAATGTGCCAACATTGGTGACACTGGATGTATAGCAGGTTGTTTTTCCTTATCAGATTTCCTGCGGTAAGCGAAAATCCAGATTAAATGGGGAAATAATAGTAATACGATAATAATTTATTACTTGTTCATCTGACTTGGCTGACCCAGCCACTCTGGGTGGCTTCCAACAGAATATATAAAAAAGGACACTGGTCTTTTGATAAAGACAACTTAATTTCGATGCTGCAAAACAAACAGCCCCAATTCAAGAACAGACTTGCACCCGGGTGCACCCAAAACGTCTTTAAGTATACTGTTCTGTATAAGCAAGTCCATACGCATGGTGACAGGAAACAGTGAATAATAATATCTGATCATGTATTTGACATCTTGACTACCCTAAGGATAGCTTCTCTCAAGTGAATGCCAGTTCAACGTTCCATCTGGTGGTAGTTCTGACATTACTGGTGTAATTCTGGGAGTTACCCAAATGTTTTATGAGACAACATTAGGCTTTTATCACCATTAAATCATACATCATCGGGAGAAGAAATCTCACCTATCTGTTACAATGCGTATCATAGGTAATGATTTTTCTGTTTGCAGGAAAATGCAGAATTGTTCAAGGCAGACAAGACAACAAGAATGTGGTCTAATTATGTGGAATTCATAGATGACATGATTTTAGATGGCTACTTTAAGTTTATCCGCAAATCGCTGCAATTTCTGCTCAGCAACATGTCTGCTGATGTACGTTGGTGAGCTTTCTGCAGGGTGCGAGGGTATTTGCTGAAGCACCAATTTATCAGTGGATATCATTACCACATGCCAGAGCTCTGCCACCACCTTCTGGTTGCTTAATTTTAAAACTAAATAAATTCAAGCTTTGTGAGCAAAAGAACTAAGGTTTTGCAATAGGAATCAATTAAGCAGGGTGTGTGCATGCAAGCATTTTTTCTTACTAAGACCCGCTTATTCTGGTACAGTGGTACCTCGACTTACGAATTTAATCCGTTCCGAATGCACATTCGTAGGTCGAAAAATTCATGTCGAAAAAAGCGATTTTTCCCATAGGAATGCATTGGAAACGAAAAATTCGGAAAAATTTGTAAGTCGAGTAAACCGCATCTAAAATTCGTAAGTCGAGTAAACCCCATCTAAAACCGCCAACGGATGTCCTTTGGATGTCGAAAAATTCGTAGGCGTGCGAGCACTTTTTTCATTCGTAAGTCGAAAAATTCATATGTCGAGTAATTCGTAAGTCGAGGTACCACTGTATATGTATATTTCTTATTTTTAACTGAGGATTTGGTGGTGGAAGGTAGGAAATTCGCAAAAGGTGTTGGAAGGGAAGTTTGTATAAATTTTAGACAAACTCCACTCCCATCCAGAGACATCATGGTTTCTGAGCATGCCTGTATATTACTTGCTAGTACGTGAATGCTGGTGTCAAATAAGTCCACAACTGTTACTGATTACAGTTGTAAGCAAGTCTTGGTGTAGGCATTGGGTGTGTATTCTGAGATCAACCAGCCTGCCTGCTTGTTGATGGATATTAGGGGTTGACCACTATCAACCCGTAGGGTTGAGCACCCTAGGGCCCCATCTGATCACCTGCTGTAAAGCCCTTCAGCCCCCAAGTTGGGCATCTAGACGAAGGTTACCAGATTGAATCTGGGGACACTTGTTGTTTGCTATGTACATGTGAATATGGAGAAAGCTGTAAATCTGGGGACTGTCCCCGGAAAACAGGGACACCTGGTAACCTTAATCTAGACAGGAAACACCCGTTCCAGACTCCCTTAAGGGGATACCCATTGCCACTGGATGCAGGGGCCCCCACACCCTGCTCTCCTTGACTTACATATCCAACCCAATGCCTCATCTACCCAAATGTTGTGGTGATTGCTCTGAGGTGGGCAGAACTGCAGACAGGTCCAATTAGTCTGCAGGGCAAATTCCTCCCTGGCCCTGAATGCAGCCGCCAAGTAAACCCATAGCAAGGTCCTGCATGGCTATGCCTGTTTATCACCAACCAGGTGGCTTAATTTAACTGTTAGAACAAAGGGACAGGGAGGGGAATCCAAAGAAGGCTGCAGTACCCTCTGCACCACATGGCTAGCTTACGTAGCCCTAAAGGAACTGAGTCTGCTCCAAAGCCATACCCCTTGGGTTGCTCATGATTGGCTTCTGAAGTCTTGGAAGGCCCCCGGCTCAGTGCAGGAGATGAGAAAGAACAACACTGAAGCCAGGAAAGTACACTGCAACTGGGGAGCATTGCCAGGAATTTCACCTCATAAATCCTGGCTTTCCCTTGCAGGGGCGTCTCATCCATAGAGGCTAGTGGCGCCAGGGCGCCACGTTCTGGAGGGCGCCAGGGAACAGGTGGAGGCTGTACGCGGTGCCTCCCAGCATCAGCTCACCGCTCTCGCCCCCCTCTGCCATGCCGTGCCAAAGCAGCGCCGCACCCGGAGCCTCCATCTACCGTGGCCACCGTGGCACGAAGCGGCTAGCTGAGCTGGGAGGCGCCGCTTCCAGCCTCTACCTCTTCCCTGCCGGAGGAGCCGCCCTCCAGCCACTGCCTGCCTCCTCCAGCTCTGCTGGCAGTGCCATCATCCCTTAAAAAAAAACCTCTGGGAAACGGGCGGGGGGCACCACCGGAGGGAGCTTTGCACCACGGCGCCGGATATGCTTAAGACGGCCCTGTTCCCCTGCCTGAACCTTGGAGGGCAGTGGAGAGCTAGCATCATAAATTGCGACGTCAGCCAGAAACCCCGTCAGCCGGAAACCCGTGGGGAATGGTAATTGTATACAAAAAGGGCTAGTGGTTGTGGCCATAAAGGCAGGGAACTGACAGAGCAGTAGTAAACAGTACTTTGAACGCAAGAGTGAAGACTGACTAATAAAGAATGCACCGGTGCATTTCAGGCTGCTGTAGCCCCTTTGTTTGAAGTGCGCATGGAGCTGTATAAAGATGAATTGAGGTATCGTCCATCGCTGGAAGTGGGAGCAGAGGAAGGATTTTTCGAACTGGTGGAAAACCTGATGAACGATATCTACGATACAGCTAAGCTGATACCGCGACTGGCAAAAGGGAAGTCCAGCTATAAGGTTGGTTTGGGGCCTCCGCACAGGGGTGTTAGTGAAGGCTTCTGTGGGTGCTAGGTTGACAACACCCAGTTTCAAGTGACATTCAAACCAGGCCAAGGTTTGTAATGGTACGTAGGATTGATTGGCTAGCATATACTTCATAAGGAACTCGTAAGCATTGCTTTCGGGTCCCTTGTAATGCTCAGTTTAATCATTTTTGTTCACAAGAGAATTCCTGCAAATGTGTCTTATAATGAAAATAAAACACAGGAACATATGTGTCTGTCTACATGCCCAGAATTCTTAGCTGCCCCCAAACTCTTGCCATGCTTGCATCTGACTTCCAAGCAGCTATGTTTTAATGTTCTTTCCATTCTGTAGAAGCCATTTTGGCATATAAGAGATATATAGAGAAAAGAGCAAGTAAATAAATGCATTTTGTTCCAGAAGAAACATAATTACTGTGAAATAATTATCAATTCTCAGTGGACAGAAAGCAAGCAATGGCCATTTTGGTAGGCATGCTTCGGTTTCCACATTTGACTATAGTTAAATATTTTCTCCATATGCTTGCTAAGGAAAACAACAAAGCAATCTGATTGCATACCCTTAGGGCAGGAGGGTTGCAGTTGTCATCCACATATTTCCATTTAGGTTGTAGGCACAATAACTTCTTTAAAAAAAATTAAAAGAAAACTTCAGAATCCCAGGATTCTAGGCAAGCCAGCAAATTTAGTCCTAGAAAGTACAGCTGGGTTGCAGAGTGTGATTTTGACTATTCAGAGTTCCAGGTCACCTGTAAATGCTACAGGGAACATTGGTCAGTCAATGTTTGTGTGAATATGCGAGTGCTGTTAAGTTATCTCTTGGCATGAATACTTTGTTCATTTGGAATCTGATTGAACGTAAGATCTAAAGATCTACCTAGTCCAGCATCCTATGTTCCAGCCAAGATGCCAGTGGGTGGCCCACATACTCAGCTTGTTCTTTTGTTTTCGTGCCTCCATTAATTATTCCCTGGTGCTTTCAGGTTGACCTAGAAGACATGGGAGAGTTGATGGAGATACGAGAGGAGATTGGGAACATTGTGGTCAATGCCATGAAACAAGGTGAAGAATACGAAGATTCATTTGAGA
The DNA here is from genome assembly GCF_009819535.1 of Lacerta agilis. Lineage (NCBI taxonomy): Eukaryota > Metazoa > Chordata > Lepidosauria > Squamata > Lacertidae > Lacerta > Lacerta agilis. The sequence goes on from NC_046313.1 coordinate 28,053,616, forward strand.
GATATTCGTACCTTTGGATGGATGATCCCCACGAGTTCATGCAGCGCTTCCTCACTTTTGGCCATGCTCTAACACCTGAAGAGCTGGAGTCTCACGCAGAGGAGTACTTGCCTCATGTCGCGCCCACCCTAGACCAGTTTCAGCTCCAGGTGAGGGTTGGAGTATGTCTATACGTTTCATCCAAATTGATGTGTGTGTTGTGTTCTCTGTGGCACCAACTCTGCCTTTATAACCCTACATCATCCCTCATGCAAGTGGGTAACATTGCAATATCCCTGTTGCTTTCACACCTCTTCTGTTTCCTCTTCTCGCCTCCTAGTCCCCATCTTTCCTCAGCAATGCACAATTCTTTGGGCATTTTCACACTAAAGATGAGTAAAATTGCTGTTTCTGCAAAACTGGCATTGGCAGGAATGCAAATAAAATTTCAATGTTCTTATTACACATTTTAACAATCAACCCACACCCAGCACAAATAACTTGGGAGAAGCTTAAAGGAGTTCCTATGTGCCCTGTGTGTAAGTGGTTTTATCCCCTTCATAGCCCTGTATCCCACCCCTTCCTTCAAGTATGCGTATCTTCACTAGGGGATTGTAAGTCCTCACCCACAGAGCAAAGCAGATTAGAATCTACCTGTCAGGGAGGGACACAAACTCTGAACTCAATAATTTGAATAAAGTAGGTTTTCCTCTTTAGGGACTCTAGCTCACAACCAGATGGCTACAGAGGGAACCCACACACTCAAAAGCCATAACCCATAGTGGTCCCATCATGATTTCCAGCTGTTCCCGTTACTGATGTGCAGGTATAAATTTTGCATCACAAGCTATTGCATCTCATCGCCCCCTGGTGTTTCTAGATTGACACTTACGAGAAGCTCTATGAAGAAGTGTCCAAGTTTGAGAATACCAGAGTGTTCAACGGTTGGTTGCAAAGTGACTGTCGTCCCTTCAAGCAAGCGCTCCTGAATACCATCAAACGCTGGAGCCTGATGTTCAAACAGCACCTCATCAACCACGTGACCACCAGGTAGGGTGGGGAATAATTTTGTCAATTTCCAAACTTTCCATTCCTACAGCTCCTCCCTGCATGTACGGTAATCGGCCACAATCAGCCAGTGCTTGGTATACAAACCTACGAATCCATTCCTTGAATCAGCACCTGTTATGTTTTGTGTGAAGAAGCACTACCTTTTGTCTGTCTTGTATCAACCGTCTTTACACCCAGTTTTAGTGGATATGTTATGAGAGAGGGAGAAAAGTGACTTGAGAACTACTTTTATAAACCTCTATCAGGTCCCCCAATTACAAACGCTCTGCTTTGCAACATGAAAGAAAAGGTCAGATCCCAGAGCTGAAGAATCTGGTGTCGGAGGAATCCCAGCTTGGGCAATTATCATATTGGAATTAGCTTTCTAGACATGGGTAACATTTCAGCTGCTGCTGCTGTTGCTTCCATACTGCCCTTCATCCAAGGATCACAGGGTGGTTTGCAGCATAAAACACTGCATTTGACTCACAGTTGTGGGATCAATAATATCTTACTCTCTATACCCATAGGATCTCAGGTTAAACTCTAGAGGTCCAGAAAAATGGCAAGAGGGCAAGATGGAAATGGTTAGAAAGTGTTGCTTAAAACTAGGGCTGCCATATTTTGAAGAGCAAAAAAGAGGACACATTTGCAGTTTATTATTATTATTTTAAATTGTTATTATAAAGTCACACATATACTCCAAAAAGCAATGAGGATCAGAACAGGAAAATAGTTTAAATATTCAGCCAACTCAGTGTTTAGTGTTTGTTTGTTTTTAATTTGTACCAGATACTGAAAGCAGCTCCACACTTGTAATAGTAATTGCATTCACTATGAGTGCATTGGTGTTACATGCATTTATGGAGACCTGATATAATGGTTCATGTATTTGCTACTGTTACGAAAGCCACATAAAGTGCAGAGTGAGTCACTCTGATTGGGCTGGCATAGCCGGTGAATGAGCAGAACAGCTTCCCCACTTGCCAACGCCACTCTTGAGCCCCCAAAAAGGGGGCTCGGATCAACCTCACTTCCCTCCACCCACTGAGCTGGTTAGATACAGGGCACAGGTGGCAAAGCCCCAGGCAGCCTCCACTCCCAGTTACCAGGGCTCCTGGGCATATCCCTCCATGGTTTCCAGCCTCAAGCTCTGTGGATCACGCAACAGGGGAGAAGAACAGCGCAGGGACCGAATCATGTGACAACCAGCTATTGGCCAGCTCTAGTCATGTGAAAGGGGCTAGGCAGCCATTTCTTCTTCAACCCTAAAGACAGGGAAGGTTACAGGTTGGCAGCCGTGTTGGCCTGCCATAGTCAAAACAAAATAAAAAAATCCTACCAGTAGCACCTTAGAGACCAACTAAGTTTGTTATTGGTATGAGCTTTCGTGTGTGAGATAAGCCAAGGTCAAACAGTCCAGGTCAGAAGCCAGCCGAAGTCAGGTATCAGTACTGGGGTCAGGAGAAGCCGAAGTCAGAGACAGTCCAAGTCAGGAACAAGCCAAGTCAGTCAGGAACAAGCCAAGTCAGTCAGGAACAAGCCAAGTCAGGAACAAACCAGGAACACAGGAACAAGACGAGCAAAAGCAACCATGCGCCCAGCACAATAGTTGCAGACGCTGTAGAATAGGGCAGCCGGCTTCCCTAAGAAGCCGGTTCACTCCCACACTTCTTATGAGCTACAGCTGTCTCTAATTGCCGCCTTCGCTTCTCAGCTCGGCGTTCTACAGCTGAGAAGGGAGGAAGAGAGGGGATCGGCTGATTCCCCTCCTGACTGGGACCTGCTTCTGGCCCCACTTCTTCCTCTAGCTCTGGTCTTCCCTCCTCCTCCCTGTCAGCTTCCTCCTCTTCTGAGGAATGCCGCCACCAGTCTTCCCCAGGTACGAATTCCTCAGATTCCTCTGTGGGTGCTGCCTTGTCAGGGGGGGCTTGCCACCACTCCTCCTCATCTGACTCAGCCCTGACACCACTGGAAGGATTTTATTTTTTATTTTGTTTGGACAGGAAAGGTGTATGTATATGTGTACAGTGGTACCTCGGGTTACAAACACTTCGGGTTACAAACTCTGCTAACCCGGAAGTAGTACCTCGGGTTGAGAACTTTGCCCCAGGATGAGAACGGAAATCACGCGCTGGTGGCGCGGCGGCAGTGGGAGGCCCCATTAGTGAAAACATGCCTCAGGTTAAGAACAGTTTCGGGTTAAGAACAGACCTCCAGAACAAATTACGTTTGTAACCCGAGGTACCACTGTATATGCATAAACCCAGGCATTTTGCTATATTTTAAAAATCCACCCAGAAAAAAAGTTTTAAGGCTGAAAAAAAGGTTTGTGTCTGGGAAAAATAGAACATATGGCAGCCCTAAGTTTATTTAATTTGGTGCCTTCTCAAAGTAGTTAGAGGGTGTTATTCCCCCCCCCCCCCGGCCAGGATGCCATCTTCTTTCCATAATGAGAAAGCACTATCAGAAATAAATCCAATGTTTTGTTACATGTACTGTTACCCCAACTGGAACTGATAACTTTTCCATTGCAGTCTTCGGGATCTTTCCACTTTCATGAAAGAAGTCAATGCAGGCTTAACCAAACCTGTGAAGGAAGGTGACTACGATGGGCTTGTGGAAGTGATGGGACACCTGATGAGGGTCAAAGAAAGACATGCAGCTACTGACAATATGTTTGAGCCTCTAAAGCAAACCATTGAGTTGCTCAAACTATATGGAGAAGAAATGCCCGAAGAAATCCATATGCAGTTGCACGTGAGTTATTACAAATGCTTTTCGCTCAATACATATTTGGTCATCTTTCATGTTGCCATTTTATAGTGTAATCCAATGACCTCGCTGCTTTGTAGAAGACTAAATAAAGAAATATATCCCAGGGATTTTTTTTTTAAAGAAAACATTCATATTGGTGTGGGAGGAGTGGGAAACCAGGCCAGAAATAATACATCAGGAAAGTTCATGGGAATGTATCTGATAAACACAATCCGAAAGTGATCACAATGTTGCCCACGATTGAAGCCATTGGGCATTACAATCTATTTAATATTATTAATTTCACTTTGGACGTGCAGCAGCATCATAGCATTTATCCATTATTATTAACAGGGTTGGGGCAGATTAAATTCAGTAATCTGCACATTTCCACAGACCCTTACCAAACCAAAGTGTGTTTTCTCCTCATATTGAGATTTTTTAGATTTCTCCCCTTCTTACCCTTCCTGCATTGGTTTTACCAAGCAGGCCCCCCCCCCACCTCGCAGTGGTCTGAGAGGTTTGAGGGTTCTTCTTTGTTTGCTTTTAGGAATTGCCAGAACAATGGAATAACACCAAAAAGTTATCATTCCAAGTCAAGCAGAATGTGGCTCCTCTGCAGGCAAATGAAGTTACCATTCTCCGAAGGAAATGCCAACAGTTTGAGGTACCTTTTTCTTGCAGTGCAAGGTGTTCTCTGCTTAGCTGGCATGCTGAGCTCCCTACAGACCAAACATTCAGGGAGACCTGTAGGTCGAAGGCACTGACAGATGGGCTACCTACCAACTATAGTCTCAATTTGGCAGCTGTCCAGAATGGACAAATCCATTCTCTCAGTATTCCAATGTTCAGTTTGTCACGTTTTTGCAACTTTCCGAGAAAATTCATCACTGTTTTCAGTGCACATTTCTCCTGATAGACAAAACTGCATATGAAAATGTGTCTAACATACACATTTTTGCAAGCAGTTTTCCTCAATACAATGCCTCTTTTTTATTTCCTAATACATGCATTTTTATCCCTGTTGAATACATTTTGTATGCATTCTTTGGTTGAATTTTGAGAAGTGTGAATTTTGAATGGTAGCTGTGTTTCAGTTTGTGCATTGTTTTGGGAAGTGGGAAGCAGTTTAACAGACTTTTCATTTAACAGACTGCCTCTTCCAGAATCTATTAACACTTCAATAAAGTGATACTTCATTTTTCATAATTTCTCCCCCCATGGGTCACTGTAATAATAAGATCCATGAAGGAGGGGCAGAAGGAATGTCCTCAGGATATTTCAGAAAATTTAAGAAACCGTCCCTTAGAAATTTTTAATATTAGATATTCATAGCATTCAAATTCATTATGTGTTTCTTCCCATTGATATAGAGGAGTGTATCACATGAAAATGCAAACCAGGCTAAATATCTACCCCATCCCTACCAGCAGCAGTGGCTGCCACCTCCATTTCTAATTCTCTCCAGGGCAGAAGCTTAGGTAGTATGTATGGAGGTCCTGGGCTGCCCAGACAACAAGACCCCCCCCCTCTCGGCCTCTCTGATGTGTTCCAAAGGAAAATTAAGCCGTATGTTTGGCACCAGCTTGGCTGCAGGAGTTGCTGGAAGGAGGCGTACAAGATACCATCCAATTCTGAATCTACTTTGTTGTAAGATGCTGTGATGTCACAGCATGTAGTGGGCAGTAAGAACTTTTTAAAAAGAGATGAGGTTGTAGCTCATGATTTGCTAGCGTCTTGTCTTGCCCCACAGCCTGTGTCCCATTGTGAATGTTTTAGGCAGAACCCTCTGCTGCTATTTCTGTAGATGGCATCATCCAGATGGATCATAATTCTAATCTTGAGCCACAGCCAACAAACTCCTGCCTTCCAGATGTGATGCTACGAGATCCTGCTTTAACTAGGATATTCTGCTCTCTCTTCTCCTCCAAACCCCCATCCCCTCCAGCTTAAGCAGCATGAGTTCAGGGAGAAATTCCGAGAAGAAGCACCTTTCACCCATGTTGATCCAGATCCATATAAATCCCTCAATAAGGTAATTTTTTGAAAGTCGGGAAAGTCAGAATGGGCAATATCCATGCCTTCCTCAAGGGATGTAGCAAAATAGCGTTTTCAAAAACCAGCTGAGAAGTTTCTTGGGGGCTGCATATGCATGTGGTTGCCAATGACGGGTAGGGCATATGCCACCAACCATGCGTGAAGGAGACTTCAGTGGAGCAAAAGGTTAATATAGCTTTCCAGGCATCCTAGAGGGTATATCCCAGAAGCACATTGCAACATTACGCTTTCCAGTGCTGTACCCTAGTTGTTTGCTCTTTGCGTTCATCTGCCTGCAACATTGACTAACCCCCTTTCCATTTAATGCTTCCAGCAACAAAAAATGATCACCAATATGGAGAAAGAAATGGAAGCCCTATCCAAATCTGCAGGCTTGTTTGAGGTATCTGTCCCAGATTACAAACAGCTGAAGGCCTGCCATAAGGAAGTGCGCTTGCTCAAGGAGCTCTGGGATATGATTGTCTTGGTAAGACTTTGACCTTGTAATCTTAGGAAATGTCAGGTAGGACAAGTGAAAGAACTCTGCATCCAGATGTTGAATTCTACCACGAGTAAACGAGGTCCAAAACCCAATTGCTCTCATTTTTTTGAGGCTGATTTGAATCTTTTGCACCCCACTCCCTGCACTGTGGTTCCAATCTAGATCAGTGCCACCATGACTGCAAATTACTTTGTGGAGGGGGAGTTCCCGTTGAGCGAATACAAGCTTTTCCCTCCAATGGTGATTGTGTGGGGGACCCAATCCGGATTGGGATCATAACAGGAGGCAGAAGGTTATTGTCCCCCTTGACTCACACCAGGGATCTAATTTGGATTTAGCCCCCCGCACTGACAATTGATAAAAGAAAAAGCTTGCACTCGGAGGCAAACTATGTAATAAATAAAATAAAAAAATTCCTTCCAGTAGCGCCTTAGAGACCAACTAAGTTTGTTCTTGGTATGAGCTTTCGTGTGTGCATGCACACTTCTTCAGATATGTAATAAATGTCACCTGTAGTTTGGCCCAAAGTCTTCATGCTTCTTCATCCAGGGCAGTTCATGTTTAGCTTCCTTTGGAACTGCTTGCCAATTGAGGGAATTGGGAGCGTGTCATGAATGCTATGACAGCATTGTGATAATGGAAGAAATGGAGTTGCGGACCAAAGGACGTTGTTGGCAGATAGGGCAGGAAGTGATTTCCAAGTAGGTTCTGCTCCCAGTACCACTCTGATAATTTCCCCAAGAACAAAGGTAGTAATTCAGCAACTACTGGGTGTTTTCTGTATTTACTTCTATAGAGATTACATGCTGTTGCATTCAAATGCAAGCTTGCTTATTTAGCCCTTAAATAGCAAAGGGGGAACATGGCAAGGGTACTCCCTTCCTCACAACATATGATCCAACATTGTATGGAGCTTCGGCTTTTTAATTTATTAAAGTTTACTTCTCCGTCTCCAGCACAAAAACCTTCCACTTCCTTTTGTAGAAAGGAGATGGGATTACTCGCAGTGGATAGAAGTGAGCGGTAGGAAAGGGTTTAAAAATAAAATCCATTTCCCCCAACATCTAGAAAGGTCCTACTATAACATTTCTGTTCCGCTTTGAGGTGCAAGATCTGTTGAATGTTTCCAAAAAGTTGCATTGTACATATTTTATTCTGCTAGTGAAAACAGGAAAAACTATTATTTCCCCCCCCTCCATTCAGGTCAATGAAAGTATTAATGACTGGAAGACAACCAAGTGGAAGGAAATTAATGTCGAGCAAATGGACCTGGATTGCAAGAAATTTGCTAAGGATGTGAGAGCCTTAGACAAGGAAATGAGGGCATGGGATGCTTTTGTGGGACTGGATAACACAGTTAAAAATATGATGACCTCTCTCCGAGCTGTGACTGAGCTCCAGAATCCAGCTATTCGAGACAGACATTGGAAAGAACTGATGGAGGCCACACAGGTAACTGATACAGGCTACAGTGAGTGTGTACAATTTTCCATTCATCCATCTTTTGCCAACTGGTCTGGCTCCGTTTTCAACTTTTACTTCTGTAACAGGTGAAGTTCACCATGTCTGAGGAGACGACGCTTGCAGACCTACTTCAGCTGAATCTTCACAATTTTGAGGATGAAGTTCGCAGTATTGTGGACAAGGCTGTGAAAGAGTCTGGGATGGAAAAGGTACTGCTCTTGCCCTAGCCATTCCATGGCCATCAATCAAATGCAGCTTTCAGATACCTCCTGCTTCTCACTCCTATAAAAATGCTAAAAGATAATGCTTCATTTCCTACATTTGGAAGTCGATCTGAGATAGGCTTCTCTGACTTTAACATTATTATTATTCCTGATAATATTCTGCACAGGTGCAACACATGGAAATTTTAAGTTTCTTACTTCTTCCTTTTATATACAGTGGTGCCTCGCTAGACGAAAATAATTCGTTCTGCGAGTGTCTTCGTAGAGCGATTTTTTCGTCTTGCTAAGCACCAATGCAAAACCGCTAGTTTTCGCTTAAAAAAAAATTTCGTCTTGTGAGGCAGCCCCATTGACTTTTTTGTCTTGCGGGGCAGCCTTCTGCTAGCAAATGCTGTTCGTCTAGCGAGTTTTTCGTCTAGCGAGGCATTCGTCTAGCGGGGCACACTGTACTGCATTTCCTCTTCAGAACAGACGTGCACAAAAATTGATAAGGCTGCACATGCCTTATCATCGGTTTGTTCATCCATGTCTTGGGTGGTGAACCTTTTTTCAGCCAAAAAGCCACCTCTCTTTGTGAGCACTATTTCAATGTCGACATGGCAGTGGTAACTGAGGCCAGAGGCATAAACAGGGAAAGCAATGGATGTGACTGTTACACTCCAGCCACACACAAGTCGGTAGTTTCTACACAGGTACCTCTCTCCATCCAGGCAAGCAAAATACATCATCACACAGTTCAAAGACACATTCCAACCAGGCAAAAGGACTTGAAGTATGCAGACTGGGGCCAGTGACAGGTGTGGCCTAGGGTTGGGTACAGCCCTGGCAAGAGTCCTGAGGGCCAGCTTGAGAGCATTCAGCCCCCAGCCAGCCCTAAAGTTCCCAACCCCGATGGACATTTTGAAGACTGTTCAAAAACACACACAAAGTGGTCATGAATCTACTGACTGGGATCAGAGAGTGGAACCACCATATTCCAATGCTTAAAGAACCGCACTGTCTTCTGGTTCTTTTAGTGCTTGCGTCTAAAGCCCCACGCAGCTCAAAGCCTGGGTACCTGAAGGAACAACACCTGCCGAGGTCATCCATGGAGATTTTCCTTGCTTTGCCATCTGAAGAGAGGCAGGTGGTGACCAGGGAGAGAGATTTCTCAGCGGTGGGCCCCCGCTTAAGGATTTCCCTCTCTAGAAAGGCTCACTTGGCACTTACCCTGTTATCTTTTGGCATGAGGCAAAGACTTTTTTTTGTTCTACGTCTTAACTGGTTGCAACGGCTGCTCTGTTGCCGTTTTTGTTATGATACTATTGTGACTGATTTTTGCTTTGCTGTATTTTGTGTATTTTTGTGGGTTTGTCTTTTATGAGTTCCCCCCTCCCTCAGAGCCGTTTGACTGACAGATGTTTTGCCAAATCCCGTAATGTGCTGAATTTTGCAATATGTGGCAGGATTATAGACCGTTGGGGTTTTTTTAATAACAAAATTATGTGTTCTGCCACCACGGTCGGAAGCAGTACCATTTCTGAAAGCCAGTTGCTGGAAGCTACAGGAGGGGGAAAGCGCTCTTGGGCTTGGGAACCGTTTGCAGGTTTCCCACAGGCTTCTCTTCGACCACGGTGAGAACAGGATCTTGGACTCGATTGGCCTTTGACCTGACCCAGCAGGTTGTTCATATGCTCTTACTTTGTATATACAAAACAATTGCTTAATTGGCAGTGGAACATGCTCCTTCAGAGTATATTAACCCTTAAGAAGTGCTAAAGTAGTTTTAGAAACGGAGAGTGAACAATACCGTCATAGTGCCTCTTCACTAATTCTTGGAGTTTCGTGGACATTTTGCATGTTTTCAGTTTGAAATCTTACCAGGTTAAAACTCTTTCCTGTTTTTGTTTTTGTTTGAAGGTATTGAAGGCTCTTGATAGTACCTGGTCAACTATGCAATTTGAACACGAGCCCCACCATAGAACTGGGACCATGATGCTCAAGTCTGATGAGGTACTGGTAGAGACCCTTGAAGAAAATCAAGTGCAACTCCAGACCCTGATGACTTCAAAGTATTTAGCACATTTCCTTCAGGAAGTCTCAAGCTGGCAGCAGAAATTGTCTACAGCTGACTCTGTGATAAGTATCTGGTTTGAAGTCCAGAGAACCTGGAGCCACCTAGAAAGCATTTTCATTGGCTCGGAGGACATTCGCAATCAGCTCCCAGAGGACTCTAGGCGTTTTGATAACATTGACAAGGATTTTAAGGTGGGCAGGGCCCGTTACTTCCCCTAATTTTCACATACAGAAACAATAAAAACTGGAGCAGCTGACAGGTCCATCCTCTTTTCTTGCAGGAATTAATGGCTGATGCAGTAAAAACCCCGAATGTGGTTGAAGCAACAAATAAACCAGGTCTCTATGACAAACTAGAGTCCTTGCAAAAAAGGTAAGGAAGGCGTTATTTTCCTGCTTGATTTTGTCAAGTGTAAGCATCTGGCCAGATTTAGTTACTGAGAGAAGAAGCAAATCATAGGCTGCATATGTTCAGTTCTGGTTGCAGTTTCTTGAATTAAGAGGTCTTTTAATTTTAGGCCCAGAAAGACAGTTGCAGATACCTGTTTATCAGTGGATTGTTTGTTTTAAATGGCAGCAGGACTGGCCCTAACATTGGACAGAGTGAGGCAGTTGCCTCAGGCAGCCGATTAAAGTGTTACTTAATTTGCATTTTGATTTTTACTTCCAGTGATGAAACTTGTGTGCTAGGCACCATGAAGTGCTGGGGAGTAGCATTTGTTGCTGTGCTTTAGACAGCAATATCTCTCTGACTTGCACTGAATGGCAGCCATGTCATGGTCCAACCATTATCAGGAACTGAAGAGAAACAGAACAGGCACCACGACTACCATTTTCAAAGGCGGTGAAATCTGCATGTAGCAAACACCTAAGCTGGGATCTGGAATCCAACAGCAGCTCACCCTTCATATCCTGACACCTTTTCTGCCTGGGTCTCGACTACTTTCCATGGCATCTCCTGGTATCTATAATGACCCAGGCGTAATTAATGTAAACCTCCATGTGAATAAGCTGCTTTAACACTTGGACTGAGCATGTATTCCTTTCGATTAGAAGTGTTCAGATATCAGTCAAATGATGAGGATTAAAGAGGCTTTGAAAATGGCCTGTGGTAGCGAACATAGAAAGCATAATGCGAATGCCAGGTTTTATAACTTCCCTTGATATGACATCTGAAGCATCTCAGTGGAGCAGTGTAAGGCACCATTTGCTCCCAGTTTAGAGTGCTTTCGTTGTTTGTTTGTATAGACATAGAACTGTCTAGTTAGTTAGTTAGTTAGTTAGTTAGTTATATTATTGAGTATCATATACAGCAGTGGCACTGTGCAGCTAATGATGATAAACACAACGCTTCTCCCACACACTCTTGTTCACCTTGCCTTTTATTAGCTTGGCACTCTGTGAAAAGGCTTTGGCTGAATACCTGGAAACAAAGAGACTGGCTTTCCCCAGATTTTATTTTGTATCCTCTGCCGACCTGCTGGATATTTTGTCCAATGGGAACGACCCCGTTGAGGTAGGATATGCATTCATGGAATGCCTGGGCTTTCTTGAGAATTGTTATAAAAAGAAATCAGGGCCTTGAATCCCAGAGCTTTTACCAGAAATCTGACTTCACCCGAGGCTAAGTCACAGATAACTTGGACCTGTACTCATTGGGACCTGATCAGCAACTGGGGAGAGGGGCTGCAAACCCAGTGGGGTTTGGCATGCAGCAGATTCCAGGTTCAGCCACAATGTCTCCAATTTAAAAAGGATTTTGGGTAGTGGGCTGGGAAAGACCTTGGGGAGCTATTGGCAGTCACAATAGTGGTCTGGTTGGAGTATAGGAGATCCTATGTAGCACAGATATTTTAGATTGTTCAGTGCCCCTTTCCTTTAGGCTTTCTAAAACGGTCTTCTTTTTATAAACATTGTTCATATACAGTGGTACCTCGGGTTACAGATGCTTCAGGTTACAAACTCCACTAACCCAGAAATAGTACCTTGGGTTAAGAACTTTGCTTCAGGGTGAGAACAGAAATCGTGTGGCGGCAGCGGGAGGCCCCATTAGCTAAAGTGGTACCTCAGGTTAAGAACAGTTTCAGGTTAAGAACGGACCTCCAGAATGAATTAAGTTCTTAACCCGAGGTACCACTGCATCTTCATTAGTCCTCTTCTCCGACCGCTTCTGTTTCTATATTTCTAAACTTTGTATCCTAATAATATCGCAATCATATCTTCTTGAAGGTATCCCGTCACTTGTCCAAGCTATTTGATAGTATGGCCAAGCTGAAATTCAAATTGGATGCAAAAGAGCAGCCTCTGAAGGTTGGCTTGGGAATGTACAGCAAAGAGGACGAGTATGTTGATTTTGACAAGGAGTGTGACTGTTCTGGACAGGTTGGTGGATATTATTTTAAATTCACTATTGGTCATGTAAACGGAGAGCCAGTGTGGTCTAGTGGTTAAAGTCTTTTACTAGGACCTGGGAGACATGGGTTCAAATCCCAACTCAGCCGTGAAGCTCCCTGGGTGACTTTGGGCCAGTCACTGCCTCTCAGCCTAAACCTAACCTCACAAGGTGTTGTTGTGAGGGGGAGAACCAGGTTCATCACCTTGAACTCCTTGCAAAGAGAAAAAGTGGGATATAAATGAAATAAGTAAAGGAAAATAAATAAGCATTAAACAGGAGAGTTTTGCCCCTAGGTGGAGGTTTGGCTAAACCGAGTGCTGGAGAGAATGCAGAGCACATTGCGCAAAGAGATTTCTGAGGCTGTGGTGACTTATGAGGAAAAGCCAAGAGAGCAATGGCTATTTGATTACCCGGCACAGGTAAGCAAAAAGACTGGAGTCAGAATGCAATGTTTTATATGTTTAACCTGTGGAAAGTGCAAAGAAAAGAGAGGAACAGAAATAGATGTCCATTCTAATAAGGAGTAAATATAGCCAGAGGAACAAAGCGGAGCCATTCAGCATGTTTGTAGGATTAGGCCTTTATAAAGTCTAGTAGACAGCGTAGTACCCTCTAGATGTTGTGGACTACAATTCCCATCAGGCTTCTGCCAGCATGACCAGTAGTCAAGGATGCCCATGGGTCAGCTGGAAGGCACCATATGACCAGTTCTTTTCTAGTCACTCATCCCACCAAAGCTGCACATTTGGAGGTCAAGGGGCAGAGCCTGAATTAAGGACAGTTCTGGCATTTCACATGGCTTCACCATCTCATAGCACACTCTGGCTGTTGTTGCAGATTGCTTTAACATGTACCCAGATCTGGTGGACAACGGAGGTTGGCATTGCCTTTTCACGACTGGAGGAAGGCTATGAAAATGCTATTAAAGATTACAATAAGAAACAGGTACGCAACAGCAGCCCCCTCTAATTTTGTCAGACTGTGTTCAGATTGGCAGTGGCAAATTCTTCAGTGGAATAGTAGGCAGTCTTTTGTGTCTACGACATATCGCACAGATGTCATCTCAAGCTCTGTCACTGAATGCAACCACTGGCAGAGGAAGGGGTGTGTGGTGGGTGTGGCCTGCCCTGCCCTGGGTGTCATCCCTGGGGGGGTGACATCACTGCCCCGCCCCCTGGGACACTCTTCCTGCCCCTGAGTGCACAGCATGTGCGCTGCTCCAGGTGCTGGAGCAGCTAGCTCCACCTCTGAATGCAACTTCTGATTTTGTGTGAGGTTGGTGGTTTTTTTTAGAGGAGTAGGTACAGCAAGCCTCTATGTCAGGGGTCAGCAACCTAAGGCCCATGGGCCGGAAGCGGCCCACGGAGGTCATTTGACCGGCCCACAAGCTGCCCCAAACTGAGCTGCCTAATCGCGCACTGCGCTAAACCAGTGCGGAGCGGGGAAATCACATCGCGGGCACTCATGCACGCACACAATCCGGCCCACTGAGGGATCTTCGCGGGACCGATCAGGCCCAGGCAAGATAAACCTTGCTGACCCCTGTTCTAGGTCTCATGGTTATTAAAGATTGGAAACCGCTTAAATATATTTATTTTTCTTTCCCCAGATTAACCAGCTAAACACATTAATTACACTACTCATTGGGAACTTAACCCCAGGAGACAGAATGAAGATTATGACAATCTGTACCATTGATGTCCATGCCAGAGATGTCATTGCCAAAATGATTTTAGCAAAGGTATATGCAGTAAACGTTTTGAAATAGTACTGTGAAATAGTACTTTGCCTTTTGGAAGCACACATTTTCTTAGAATCTTCTCAAGCCACTTTCACATAGCTATGTGGTTCTCTTCACTCATTCTTCAACCATCCTTTACTTAGTGAAAGCTAAGGACTAGCCCTGTATCTTTTCCAATGAACAGGTTTTTTCAAAAATACAAACTTAAGTCCTATCAAGACTCCCCCCAAAAGTATTAAATAGTCAATCCACTATGTCTGCTTTGGGGGAGTTACTACATTTGAGTTATTAAAGAATATATTGTTCATATATCGAAGACCCTGAAGAAGTCCTTTTGGCTGAAATGCATTGGGCTTCTGATAAATATTTATCAGCATGTAAGAGGTGTGGTCTCTCTTTCTGGTGGTTTATTGGGGGGTAAATAATCTCTCTAGGCTCTGAAGTAAAAGGCCACTCAGTCTGCACTTACATCTAGAAAGTTGCCAAAGGAACGAAGTATGAGGTCTCTGTGGTGCAACGGGTCCGTGCTTCTGGTTGTTAAGCAGAAGGTTGGTGGTTCAAGCCCAGGCAGGAACGGCTGTGGGCAGGATTCCTACATTGCAGGGGGTTGGACTTGATGATCCTTCGGGTCCCTTCCAACTCTACAGTTCTGTGGTTCTATAAAACTTTAAACCATCAGGAGCCTCCTACACACACAAGCTTATGTGGATAGAAAAGGAGATACAGGTACCACTGGTAATTTATTCATTATGATTTCGCATTTGGGTTGCAGGTGGAAAGCTCCCAGGCCTTTACCTGGCAGTCTCAACTTAGGCATCGTTGGGATGATGAAAAGGGACACTGCTATGCCAATATATGTGACGCTCAGCTCCAGTATTCCTATGAGTACCTTGGCAACACTCCACGGCTGGTGATCACACCGCTCACTGACCGGTATGAGCTGATTAGCTTGGATAGCCTTCAGCCTGGCCCAGCGTATGTTCTTAGGGCGTGCGCTGACGAGGATGATGCCAAATGTCTATCTTTTTGCAGGTGTTACATCACCCTGACACAGTCCCTCCACTTGATCATGGGAGGAGCTCCTGCAGGCCCTGCTGGCACAGGGAAGACAGAGACCACCAAAGACTTGGGAAGGGCAGTGGGGATCATGGTGTATGTCTTCAACTGCTCTGAGCAAATGGACTATAAGGTAGAGATCTAGCCAGTAAAAGTAACAGTGGGTCCTATCTGAGTCCCTAATTCAGCCAAAAAGCACCCAAAGTCATCCCTGAGGTTAGGAGTGTGAGGTAAACAGCTATCCATTCAGAGGTACAATTACAGAACGCTCTACTTTCCTAGTATTTTGTGTACCCTCAGGGATATCTGTTATTTTTTTAAAACATTGTACCTTTTTCTAGGACATTACAGCTCTGTAGAATAAAATAGGCACTGTAAAACACTGAGGTGCTCCTCTGAGGGTCTTCTGCTGGTTCCCTCACTGTGAGAGGTGAAGTTACAGGAAACCAAGCAGAGGGCCTTCTCGGTTGTGGCACCCTCTCTGAGGAACGCCCTCTTATCAGGTGTCAAGGAGATAAAGAACTACACGACTTTTAGAAGACATCTAAAGGCACTCCTGTTTTGGGAGGTTTTTAATGCGTGGTGTTTTTATTATGTTTTAGATATGCTATAAGCCTCCCAGAGTGGCTGGAGAAATTTATAGCCAGTAGGGCAGGGTATAAATAATAACAAATTTGTTGTTGTTGGTATTATTATTATTTATTACAGACACAGATCTACATTTTGTTTTCAAGTAAAATCATACCTTGGAAGTCAACTGGAATCCATTCTGGAAGTCTGTTTGACTTCCAAAGCATTCAAAAACCAAAGTGTGGCTTCTGATTGGCTGCAGGAAGCTCCTTCAGCCAATCAGAAGCCATGGAAGCCCCGTTAGACATTCGGCTTCCAAAAGAACATTCAAAAACCGGAACGGTTGCCTCCAGCCTTCGATTGTTCAGGAGCCAAAACGTTCGAGAACTAAGCTCGAAAACCAAGGTACAACTGTATATCTTATTATCGCACTAAAAGAAAACAAGAGGCTGCTCATTCCTTCCAGCACTTCCTCTCTTCCCCACCCATCTGTTATTGTGCTACAATGTGTTTTCCTGTGGCTTGTGTTTTAAAATATAGCAAAACAATACATAAACAGGATATATTAACTAGTTAATTGATTGAATGTGATGGTCCACAAACAAATGCCTGTGCCTTTCCTTTCTAGTCCTGCGGAAATATCTACAAAGGATTGTCCCAGACAGGTGCATGGGGATGTTTTGATGAATTCAATCGGATTTCGGTGGAAGTCTTGTCTGTAATTGCTGTACAGGTAAAGATTCTCCTTCGGTTTTCTTTCATTGTGTGTAAATAGCCTGGATTTCATACTGCTTCCAGCTTTATCGCTGCAGTCAAATGCTGGCCATTCGTCTCTAGGATTAATACATGTCCCTTGGGAATGATAGGCTGTAAGGAGGTAGCTGTTTCTATTCTGTCTTTGGTTTGCCACAATCAGCACTGTTTCCATTCCTCTGCAGTTCAGTGTCCACTAAAACCTACGCCATTTGTCTCACTATCTGCTATGACTGAAACTTACATAATAATGCAGTGTAATGGGATGTAATGAAATGAAATGTAATTAATTTAACTTATTAAACTCTGCTGCAGTCCGATGGATTGGCTGTTGTAGGTGACAGCTGAAGACGAACCCTGAGGCCATCAGTATCACATCCGCAACCAGCCAGATTTAGCATTCTGGTAACATTATGAGGTCAATTCAGAGTGAGGAAGTACTCCTCTCATTCTGTATGAGTAAATTTGCCAGTCAATGAAGCTGAGCCCCACAAAATTGCTTAAAGGAGGGGAGCAACCTGCAGCTTGCAAACGCTTGTGCAGAAGGCCTCCCACTCCTTGCACGCCATTTTAGTCAACCTTAGTTTGTGGAGTATCCTGGAACTTGGTTGGCTCAAGTGTGCAATTATTTCCTAGTTCTTGATGCATCCTACATATCTTTAGGTTTCATTGACTACAATTGGTTATGGAAAAACTTATTAATATGTTTGCATTTATATTCAGCACCGTATTTCATTATCTTACCGAAGACCTCATAGGAACAGCTCTTAAGACTTTGTTTTACTTGAAAGGTTAAATGTGTTCAAGATGCCATAAGAGCCAAAAAGAAGGTTTTCAACTTCCTTGGAGAGACCATTTCTCTTATTCCAACTGTTGGAATGTTTATTACTATGAATCCGGGATATGCTGGCCGTACTGAGCTGCCTGAAAATTTGAAAGCTTTGTTCAGGTACTAACATGCAGCCACTATTCTGGGGGGAATGAACCGATAAGGGATTACCACAATAATGGCCAGATTTCTTGGGGATCAGAGTTGGGATGCCTCTGCGCAGCCAGCCAGCCAGCCTCCCCTCCCTAGGCTCCTAATACCTTTGTTCTCTCCAGTCTGAGGAAGGGACAGGCACTTGCTTCATTCTTCCCACACCCATCACTTCTGGCCATGCTTCTTTCTTGCATGCCTCACTTTCCCCACCTCCATTGCCATTTTGCCACAGTCATGTAATGTGTCACTCTGCCCGGAAAAGTAATGTGGGGGGTAGTAACGCCAATGAGATTTATTGCGCTATTGAGGATAGGGGCACATGAAGGATACCCTGAATAGATTTGGAAAGCGTGTTGAGGGAAGAGAGAGTTACTCTTTTGCACAGGCTTGGCTCGCCAACGTGGAAGCTCTCGGGAGTCAGGGCAGATTATACAGTGTGTAAAACAGTGGAAACAAAACGAGACCAAGTGTAAGCGGGAAATGGATGTGGGCGTTTGAAATTACAGTAATCATATCTGACATTTGCACTGAATATTCACTGCAGCCTAAAGGAAAGATTGGCTGTTGTCTCTGCAGCGTAATCGCACCAGATGTTAATTGTCTCATTTCTCTCTTTTCAGGCCCTGTGCCATGGTTGTTCCTGATTTCGAGCTTATCTGTGAAATCATGCTTGTTGCTGAAGGTTTCATTGAAGCCAGGCTTCTAGCTAGGAAGTTTATTACTCTCTACACACTGTGTAAGGAGCTGCTTTCAAAGCAGGTAATTGAACATTGTTCACTGAGCCTGTTTGACACAGAGTTTTTTTTGTGCAGTGAAGAGTTTGCAAGAGTACGCTGGCAGGGCTTTTTTTAAAAAAAATACTTAAAAGTGGTTGTATTCCACCCCAAACTTCAACCTGTCATAGAAAATCAGCAGGGATATACAAAGGTAGAATACTGGAATGTCAAAAAATGGCTGCCTCTCACCACTCACCTCCAGAAGTGAGCCTAAAGCCTTATGGCTATGGTAACAAAGGGTGCCCGTGCTACTGTACCCACCTCAAAGGAGCATAAACGACTTTCCTTGCCTTTTTTGAAAGTGGAGGGGTGCCTTTCCTGACCTGTTTTAAGTGATGTCCTTCTGTTTACGTGCAATGCAAAGTTGTTGCCATATGTCTGACAGGATCACTATGACTGGGGTTTGAGAGCTATCAAGTCTGTGCTAGTGGTGGCCGGTTCACTCAAGAGAGGAGACCCAGGACGGGCAGAAGACCAGGTTCTCATGAGAGCTTTGCGAGACTTTAACATCCCCAAGATTGTGACGGATGACTTGCCTGTCTTCATGGGACTCATCGGAGACCTTTTCCCAGCGCTGGATGTGCCTAGGAAGCGTGATCTAAACTTTGAAAAGGTGAATCTGCTTTAGTTGTTTGTGAAGCAGTATAATTAAGTGATTTGAATGTCTGGGCCTCTTTTCTTTCTTTTTTGTGACTTCACTGGGGAAAACCCTGTTGCTACAGAGACCTCTGAAAAAGAGCCCTGCTCAGAAAGCTTTTGGTGATTTGTTCATTTTCTTGTTTGGACACCTGGGATTGTGTCCGTACAATAATCCCATCATTTATAGCAGATCACAGCTTCAGTGCTGTACCAGCCATGGGACTGAGGAATGAGCCCCCAAACAAGAATTACACCCCCTAGTACACTGGGGCTTGGATTTGTAAACACATTTCTTGTCTTCTCAGATAATCAAACAGTCCGTTACGGAGCTCAAACTACAACCCGAGGAGAGTTTTGTGCTGAAGGTGGTACAGCTGGAAGAGTTACTCCAAGTTCGGCATTCTGTGTTTGTGATTGGAAATGCAGGCTGTGGCAAATCTCAGGTAAGAGCTATGAGCCTACAGTTAGGGCTCCATCACTAGGGAGTCCATTCCAAAACATCGTGATAATTAGCAAGGAGTCATTGTTCAAGTGATCCACAGCCCCGAAGAGTAGAAAAATAGCTTTGTGAGATACATTATACTGGAACAAAAGGTACGGTTTGGGGGGTGGCTGTGTTTTGATATTCTCTGATGTTACAGAAGCAGTTGGAAGCTCCATCCCAGTCTTTGCCTTTCTCCTTACAGGTTCTGAAATCTCTGAATAAAACTTACCAACTGATGAAAAGAAAACCTGTAGCTATTGACCTTGACCCTAAAGCTGTAACCTGTGACGAACTATTTGGAATCATTAACCCTGCTACCAGAGAATGGAAAGATGGTAGGAGATAATCACAGAAATAACGGGTAGTATAAATCTCCAGATACACAAAAAGGAAAAACATTTTATCTTAGGGCTGTATCCTAGAAGCGTGAAGTTTAAATTCCAATATTTTCTTCTCAGAAGAGAAAACCCAAACCCTACCCTGACAACATTGTCAAAATTTTGCTTCCACCTGAGATTTCTGCCAAAACTAATTAGGTTTTTTACATTTTCTTTCCAGCATTGATCCTTTTTCATACCCAATAGGCTCTTTTTTAGCATGGGGAAATGGCAGGGCACCTGGACTGACCTGATGCATTTGTAATTTGTTCAAAATTTTGACATTTAAAAGTGCTTCCATATGAAAGTATCAGTTGTAAATTGCTTTTGATCTTCCACCCCTAGCCCCATGGTTGTTTGTGCCAGTTTCAGTAGGGCGAATCCCAAGAAATGAATTTTTTCAAAATGTACTTATTCTGAAATCCCCTTAAACTGGTTTGACATACAATTACTGGAAAACAAGGAAGTTGCCAGTGATTCCACATGAAAATTACTGGCTCAAATTAGGCTTCCAGATTTCCTCTAGTTATTCAGAGTCATGAGATTTGATCTTGTCAAAGGTAAACACCATATAAATTGGGTCCCTCTAGACCAGGGATATATGGGATGCGGGTGGCACTGTGGGTTAAAACCACTAGGGTTTGCCAATCAGAAGGTTGGTGGTTTGAATCTCCACGACGGGGTGAGCTAGGTCCCTGCTCCTGCCAACCTAGCAGTTCAAAAGCACACAGTGCAAGTAGATAAATAGGTACCGCTCCGGTGGGAAGGTAAACGGCATTTCCGTGCGCTGCTCTGGTTCGCCAGAAGTGGCTTAGTCATGCTGGCCACATGACTCAGAAGCTGTACGCCGGCTCCCTCGGCTAGTAAAGTGAGATGAGCGCTGCAACCCCAGAGTCGTCTGCGACTGGACCTAATGGTCAGGGGTCCCTTTACCTTTACCTAGACCAGGGATGGGGAGCCTCTGTCTCTTCCAGATGTTGTTGCGGAACAACCCCCATTTGCCCCTTCCAGCTTGGAAGAGTCATAGGCTCCCTGCTCATGAACTAAACTGATCTCAGCCAGAACTGTATGAGCAGTTCACAGGTGTGCATGTTTTAGCAGGATGAAATCCTACTGTGTCACAGTTTTTAAGGCTTTATTACATATTTGAGAAAGCCTCTCCTCCTCCAGGAGGGGAGGGGTTGTGAGTGGGAGCCGGCTCCGGCATAGGCGGGGGGCGTTGCCCCCAGACTTACCTTTTCCCGCCGCCGCGCCACGCCCCTGGCTGGCAGCCAATAGGGCTGGAGCAGGGGCGGGGTTTTGCTGCTCCTTAGGCAGCCGCGGCGGCTCTTTCCGCCATTTCGCGTCGCTCACTCGTCGGATCATCTATTTACAAAATGTATATACTGATTTAAACTTCTATCATGAACTATCATATCTGTAATAATAATAATTAATAATAATAAAATATATTTATACCCCGCCCATCAGGTTGGGTTTCCCCAGCCACTGGGCTGCTTCCAACAGAAAATTAAAAACATGATAAAACATCAAACATTAAAAACTTGCCTAACAGGACTGCCTTCAGATGTCCTCTAAAAGTCAGGTAGTTGTTTATTTCCTTGACGTCTGATGGGAGGGCGTTCCACAGGGCGGGCGCCACTACCAAGAAGGCCCTCTGCCTGGTTCCCTGTAACCTCACTTCTCGCAGTGAGGGAACTGCCAGAAGGCCCTCGGAGCTGGACCTCAGTGTCCAGACTGAATGATGGGGGTGGAGATGCTCCTTTAGGTGTACTGGGCCGATGTTATATACAAACAACATTTAGAACAGGAGTAGGCAACCTAAGGCCCATGGGCCACAAGTGGCCCAAAGGAGTCATTTAACCAGCCCACGAGATGCCTCCGAACCGAGCCGCCCGCTTGGCGAGTTCCCGCGCGCTGTGTTAAACCAGTGCAACACGGGGACTTGCGTCCATGGCACCAGAAATCACGTCTGCGCATGCGCAGATGCCGGAAATTGCGGGCGCACACAATCCGGCCTACGGAGGGATCTCTGCTGGTGTGAACCAGTCCAGGCGAGGTAAACCTTGCCGACCCCTGATTTAGAAGCTGTACTTCTCAAATGATTTCTCTACATCAAAAGTTTAGTTTAAAATTGATGAAAGACGTGTTAACAGTGAAATTCAGTGTGGATTTCTGTGTTCCGCGTAGGCTTGTTTTCAACCATTATGCGTGATCTCGCTAATATAACTCATCGTGGACCAAAATGGATCGTTCTGGATGGAGATATAGATCCAATGTGGATTGAGTCTTTGAATACGGTTATGGATGACAACAAGGTCAGTACAGGAAGTCAGAGATAAAATTGTTGGTTTCCACATCAGCAAGATGAAGAAGAAGTCATGCCATGCTTGTTTCTCTCCCTCCTAGGTGCTCACCCTAGCAAGCAATGAGCGAATCCCACTAAATCCCACCATGAGGCTTGTGTTTGAGATCAGCCACCTAAGAACAGCAACACCCGCCACAGTGTCCAGAGCAGGAATCTTGTACATTAACCCTGCTGACCTTGGCTGGAATCCGTGAGTTTGAGTTTCCTTTTGAGCATATGAGTGTCTTCCCTTGCCAGCAAAAGCAAGTTTCTTCATGGCATACAGAGGAAAAGCTTTCATCCCTTGATGCATTCGTTTATTTACTTTAAAATATTTCTAAGCCACTTCATGTATTATTTTAAAAAACCTAAGGTGCATAAAACAGTGCAAATCAACACAAAAGCACCCTAAAACAATATTATAACCATACATAAATCCAATGGTCTAGATCTTCTGGATCAGGGGCAGCCTGTGCAAAGAGATGCATCTTTACAAGACTTCTGTAGTAAATAATTGATGGTGCATATCTATGTTTTGACATAGATATGACTGTTTGGGTTAAATGAAGGTGGGAAAGAGAAATCCAGTTCCATTGGTGGCTTCTTGTTAAACGTAGCCTAAAGTAGCACTCGAGAAGGCAGGGATTTTGAATCTTTCTTCCCCTCATTGTTCAAATATTTATTATTAACCAGACTCATCCCCTCTCCACTAGGTTCCCCTATAAATGGAAGAGTGTAATTTTGCTGTTGAATTTCAATGTATTTTAGTAATTTTTGGGTGCACTGCCTGTGTTATCTGTTGCTGGTCTCCCAGTATCTTACTTATGAGTATTTTTTGTTATATTCCTTTGGGTGCCTAGAGACCATTGGTATTTGCCATTGAGATTCAAGCCCCATGCCAGAATTCTGGTTTGTGCTTTTAAAGTGGAGTAAAGGGTTCTGTTGATCTAGCACAGCAGATCCACTTCTTTTTTAAGCAAACTTTTTGTAGCCCATTGAAAAGTGTGACATGACTGAATCAGTAAACACCTCACATGCAAGTTTTGTGCAAGCAAATCAGGTTGAATGCTGAAGAAAGGACATCTGGAGGAGCTTTGGAGTTTTTTAAATGGTAAACCATCATGAAAGGGATGCAATGAATAAATAAATAACACATTTCCCATTATAAAGAAATTTGCAGTCCTTATTGCAAACCCATTTTATAAGTAGGAAAATTATTGTGATGATTAAAGATTATGACATATCTATGAGCACTGGGTTCAGTCATGAAAATTATTTGAATCTAGCACTAAACACCCTCCCCTAGCCATTGGGCTCTTGTTATGTCACAGGTTCATGTTTTCTTGTTCTGCAAAATAAAGATCTACTGAGGCCATCAATGGGAATATCAGCAAGGAGAATTAAACAATGGAGGTTAGGATCTGAAAATGTAGTGAGACAAATGCAGTGCTTCGCTTCCTGGAACACACATGGCTCATGTTGCTATAATAGGGAAGCATGTTTCATATTGCCCAACAGCTGAATAAGAAAATGGCTCCTCTGCACTCTGAAAACGATGCAGTTTAAGTAAGAGGAAAGAGGCATAATGCTTGCCTGAAGTAGAATGTACATGTTCCATGCATGAGAGAATGCATCACATTGAATAAGTAATTTTATATCACCGTACAGAGTGGTCAGCAGCTGGATTGAGCGTCGGGAAGTACAATCTGAAAAAGCCAATTTGATGATCCTGTTTGACAAATACTTGCCCACATGTTTGGATAAGCTGAAGTTTGGGTTCAAGAAGATAACCCCTGTACCTGAAGTGACGGTGATACAAACGATCCTGTACCTTCTAGAATGCCTCTTAACCCCAGTCAACACGCCTCCGGATTCTTCCAAAGAGCTGTATGAGCTCTATTTTGTGTTTGCCTGCTTCTGGGCATTTGGAGGAGCGATGTTCCAAGATCAGGTACCTTTTAGAAATTTAAATTCCCGTGTTCTGCTTCGTACCTTCAGGGTATTATTGCCCAAAGGTACATTAAGCAGCATTTATGTACACAGGAGCCATTTTTCTAGGTGCCTCTTCAAACACTACCCCGGTGACAAGGCTGGCACCAAAAACCGCTTCCTTGTGGCTGTGGTAACCTTTTAAATCTGCTTTCTGTGCATCCCGCCTGGGTTGCTTGGTGCTATGTCAGTGCCACATTTCCCATGAGGGCACAGTTGTGTAGGACCCCAGCCATAGGCAAGTGATTCTGCCCTACGTCACTCTCTCTTAGGGAAGCAGCATGTCTGTATTCACATTTTTTTAATTGTTTGGTTTCAATAGGATTACCAGTAGTTTTTTTATGTTTCTGACATTCTCCATGGCCACTTAATATATATCTATGATCAAATCAACATAAAAAGCATGTTAAACGTCCCTCTTTTCCTTGCCAGCTTGTAGACTATCGTGTGGAGTTCAGCAAATGGTGGATAAATGAGTTTAAAACCATCAAGTTTCCTTCTCAGGGGACTATTTTTGACTATTACATTGACTCAGATACGAAAAAGTTCTTGCCTTGGACTGATAAAGTGCCTGTATTTGAGTTGGATCCAGACGTCCCATTGCAGGTAATGGCTAAAACCCATTTTCCTTCCTGTTCATATTTCATTTTAATTGCTCTTCCCCTGTGGTGCTGCAAAATAGAAACCAGTGCTGAGGAAAATTCCTGCATAAGCTCAATATCCCAGTAAAGAGTAGGAAGTGTATGCTAAGAGTGTCCTTGGTTTATATAGCAATATGTCTCCCTCAAGTCACAGAGTTCCTGCTCCATCCCACAGAATCAGGTATTCAGTCTTGTTTACATGCTTACTTAGGCACGGGGCAGAAACAAAAATGCTCATTCATGCAAGGATAAGAAGACATAGAAAATTACATCTGGAGAAGGACAAAACTGCATCACGTTGTATGGTTTTTCAGAGCTATATTATTATTACATTTATATTTTATTTTCCCTTCAAGGAGCTCACAACGGAAGTGGTGTATACGGCCCCCTCTCTCCCAGTTTATCCTCACAACAACCCTGTGAGGTGGGTTAGACTGAGAGGAAAGCACTCCTTGTGGCAGCAGACACACATCACATGAGTAATTTAGATATTTGAGCCTTACAGCTCGGTTACTAAAACCACTGCTACTAATCTGGTCATTCCTCAGACAAATAAGTGAATTCCTGCAGCGCTAGAGGAAATCCTATGAATTTCCATTCAGCCCAAATAGCAGCCCTAGACAACTCTCAGTGCTGAATCGACCTCCCTTGTTAAAATCACATTTATTAGGTCTGATAGGAATTTACAGATGTAGCATCTTTGGCAATTTGAAGATCTCAGAGAGTTAGGAATGCTTATCACGATGCCTGTCTGAGATTTGCGAGGTCTTCACAAGAGTCCTGTTGCAAAGCCATATGAGAAAATGATTTTCCTATTATTAAAAATTATTTATGCTTTTCAGGTTTATACATTTCACTAACTTTACAATCGTTTTGACATTACAAAACTTGACTTCCTTCCCCCTCTTTCTGCGGTTCCTTAAATTTATTTTCAATATATTAATTATATCCAAATTAACTTAATTTGCTCATTTATTCATCTTCTTTAAATATATACTCTTATGAAACTGCAGGAAAATGATTTTCCATGCACTTCGGCTTTACTGTGTCTTCAAAGGAATACTGTGCCAGAGAGCGCCTTCAGCCATGTGGTTTATGTTGTTCAGACTTTATAAGTAGTTTCTTCTCATTCTGCTTTTGCAGGCCTCAATGGTCCACACAACAGAAACTATCCGGATTCGCTATTTCATGGATCTCTTAATGGCAAAGAAATGGCCTGTGATGCTAGTTGGGAATGCAGGCACTGGGAAGTCAGTGCTAATGGTAGATAAGCTGGACACCCTGAACACAGATGATTACTTAGTGCAATCTGTCCCCTTTAATTTCTACACAACTTCAGCAATGCTGCAGTGTAAGGAGGCCGGGTGTGTGTGTGTGTGTGTGTGTGTGTGTGTGTTTGTTCGTTTTATTGCATTTATATCCCACCATTTTCCTGAAAGGAGCAGAAGGTGGCGGCAACAGTTCTTTCTCTCCCCATTTTATCCTCACAACAATCCTGTGTCGTAGGTTAGGATGATAGAAACAGTAACTGGCCCAAGATCACACCCAGTGAGCTTCATGGCCAAGTGGGGATTTGAACCCTCATATCTCCCAGGTCCTGGTCTGACACTCTAACCACTGCACCACGCTGGCTCAAATGTTGAGTAACAAAAAAGCCAGGCCTACTCTGGACAATCTGTGTCTAGTACAACACATCCGTAGGTATCGCACATTTGTTACATGGGATTTAGCTGTCTTTCCAGGAGGAAGCTTTGGGGAGATTGCATTTTCGTAGCATTTTACATGCCATGAATATTTGCAGAGAAAATGCCATTCTTTCTCCATTAAGCTTGGGCCGTTTTGTCAATCTGAAATACTACCTGGGGTATGGTTGTGGAGGGACCAAATGCCCATAACACAAACAACATAATTTGACCCGCTCATGCAATGTTGTGCAGCCCTGACGCCAGGACTCTGCACCCCATTTCGCTCACCCTTTTCATGCAACACATCCAGCTTGAGTGAATGTGCTGAGGGAGGCAATAGGATTGCAGCAGTGGACCTGATCCCTGACCTGTGTGGGATCAGTAGACTATGGAACAAAGTCTATGTGCATGCAAACAATATACCATATTTTTCGCTCCATAGGGCGCACCGGACCATAGGGCGCACCTCATTTTTAGAGGAGGAAAAAAGAAAAGAAAAATCTGGTTTTCCTCTTCTAAAAGCCCTGTTTTTTTTGAGGATCAGCTAAAAGTTTTGCAGCTTTTTTGCAAAGGGAAAAGCCCTGTTTTTTGAGGATTAGCTAAAAGTTTTGCAGCTTTTTTTGCAAAGGGAAAAGCCCTGGTTTTTTGAGGATCAGCTATAGGTTTTGCAGCTTTTTTTGCAAATGGGGAAAAGCAAAGAGGAAAAGCCCCATTTTTATGGGGTTCAACTCACATTTCTGCAGCTTCTTAAGGAAAGGGAACCTTTTCTACAGTTTCCAGACAGATAATCTAATCAGCCAGTCACATGTCGCTGGGGAAACAAACAACCTCCCTCTGCAGCACATTCAACAATGGAGGGTGGGGCTGAAAGGGAGCCAGGACTCTTATCTCTCTCCCGATCTCTTGCTGATCAGCTGCTCAGTGGGGTCCTTTCAACACTCCCTTTTCTCTTTGTAAAATAAAAAGCATGATCCTCTTTTGACCCCTGGGCAATTCAGCTCCAGGGACCACCATTCGCTCCATAAGATGCACAGATATTTCCCCTTACTTTTTAGGAGGAAAAAAGTGCATCTTATGGAGCGAAAAATACGGTACTTATGAGCTCTGTATATGCAGCCAGGAACCCTGCAAGAAAGGGAGGGGTCTAATTCCATGGACATCCCTTTTTGTTGTTTAGTGATTTAGTCGTGTCCGACTCTTCATGACCCCATGGACCAGAGCACGCCAGGCACTCCTGTCTTCCACTCCCTCCCGCAGTTTGGTCTGACTCATGTTGGTAGCTTTGAGAACACTGTCCAGCCATCTCATCCTCTGTCGTCCCCTTCTCCTTGTGCCCTCTATCTTTCCCAACATCAGGGTATTTTCCAGGGAGTCTTCTCTGTAGGGATTCCCAATAGTGATGTATGGAAGTGAGAGCTGGGCCATAAAGAAGGCTGGTCACTGAAGAATCGATGGTTTTGAATTACGGTGCTGGAGGAGACTCTTGAGAGTCCCATGGACTGCAAGAAGATCAAACCTATCCATTCTATGCAAGAATGCAAGAATGAAGATGAAGCCTGCCGACATTTGCAGTCGTGCTGCCATCCCCCACCATCATCTATTGCACCGTGTGCCATGTGCATTCCCTCATCCTGGATGTGTTAACGTGAAAAAGCTCTTCCAATGGGTCTGACTGTCCGTGAGCTACTCCACTCTCCCTTCTAACTAGTCAGCTTCTGTTCTCATCATAGCTGTCAACTTTTCCCTTTTTTTAAGGGAAATTCCCTTATTCCGAATAGGATTCCTCGCA
Organism: Lacerta agilis; assembly: GCF_009819535.1. Classification (NCBI taxonomy): domain Eukaryota; kingdom Metazoa; phylum Chordata; class Lepidosauria; order Squamata; family Lacertidae; genus Lacerta; species Lacerta agilis. The sequence continues at coordinate 28,081,908 of NC_046313.1, forward strand.
AGAAAAGGGAAAGGTTGACAGCTATGGTTCTCATGGGGGACTTGTGTGGCTAATGTTACAGGTGGGTAGCCGTGTTGGTCTGCCATAGTCAAAACAAAATCGAAAATTCTTTCTAGTAGCACCTTAGAGACCAACTGAGTTTAATACAAAGAAATTTCAGAAATAGACTGGAAAGAGAAGTGGCTGAATTACAACTAATCACCAAACTTAAAACCACGGAGAAACCTGGTCTGAACAAAGACATTGGATTCTTATCTCATTATACATAACAAAGCTATCTTTAGCCATCTCACCACTTGCCTTTCCCTGCAAGACTAATTACAGCCGTTAAGAGTCGTCAACAGGTTTTCCACACCTATCAGCTGATCACCCATTCCCACCACCCTTCCTAGCAATACCCCTCCCCACTCCCTCACTATATTTAAGGATCTGGTGACTTCTGTTTCAGTGTATCTGAAGAAGTGTGCATGCACACGAAAGCTCATACCAGGAACAAACTCAGTTGGTCTCTAAGGTGCTACTAGAAAGAATTTTCGATTGTGTGGCTAAGTTGCCTGCCCCCTCAGTAAGAACGACTGCCTTTCCCACATAAATCCGATTATAATGTTTGATGCATTATTATGTTTTATATATTCTGCAAGCCAGCCAGGGTGGCTGGGGAAACCCAGCCAGTTGGGCGGCGTATAAATAGCAAAAGGGCTGCCTTTACAACAGGATGGAGCTCAGGAAAGCTTTACCTGATTGCCAGGATAAGACCCTGTGACATTTGTTTCTGCGTGGTCTTTTTTTTTTTCTCCATGCAGCTATTCTTGAGAAGCCCCTGGAGAAGAAATCTGGCAGGAACTTTGGTCCCCCTGGTACCAAGAAACTCATCTACTTCATAGATGATATGAACATGCCAGAAGTCGACAAATATGGCACTGTGGCTCCTCATACCTTAATCAGGCAGCACATGGACCATGGGCACTGGTATGAATGCACTTTGTCATGTGACTCCTATTTGAATGGCACGGTTGAATGTTGTGGAACTTCATGCGCTACATATATACATTCAAAATACACTTTCATTTTCTACCAGAAATCTCAGTTGAGACAGGGATTCTGGAATCGCGACGGTCCAAAAGGCAATGAAATATATGCAGTAGAAATGGGTACACGCAAGTGTGACACCACCCTCTTACTTTAAAGTTTTGAAGTCTTGCTCTCACACTTTCTCTGTTTTGAACTGACTCCATACCTTCAACACCAATCTATATAGTATATCTCCCCCCCCCAAAAAAAGTAGCTCCCTTGTATACCATGTCCAACACAAGGCTAGATTTCTATGATGGACGCCTGGCTTTTGTGGGGGAGTTACAGCACACTATTATTAGATGTGCAGAATGTAAAATGTCCACTTCTGTAGACCTCTGAACAAGTCCAGAGGAGTTGGACCGAGACCTGTTTTTTGCAACATCATATCAAATTCTATCTTTTACCTCTTAGGTGTTCCCACAACAGAGTCCCAAAAAGAAAATAAGTTAGGCATTCTGTGTCCAAGCAGGGATCATCAGCCCCGCAAAATCACAAGCAGAAATCCCCATTTGGCTTAAGTAAGGAATCAGAACTCAGAAAGTATTGTGCTTAAACCAATAATGTGCAACATATTTATACATTTGTGTGTACACACATACAACATATACATGCACATTTCTAATTATGAAGGAGTCATATGTTCTCTGGAAGTGGATGAACATATGCCATGGTAATGTTGCCACCTTGCAGCCAAAGACAGGAAATGCAGGCTGGTCTTGGACACACGCCCTTCGGTTTATTTCCTTTATTCGTCTGGGGTAGGGGTGTGTGTGTGTGTGTGTGTGTGTGTGTGTGTGTGTGTGTAACTCAAGTAATGAAACCTCTCTGACTCAACCCTCAGACTTTTGTTGCTGGATATTGCAGATGGGTTAATGATGAATGATGTGCGGATTGCAGAAGGGTTTAATACATAAAAATCCAGCATAATCTAGAGAAAACGAGTGTTTGAAGGTTCGCTTCCTGCAAAATGTGTGCAAATGACCACTGTGGAGATTCCACTGGATTAGCTAAACTAGGGCTGACTGAGTTGGGATATGGATCTGAAGTAGATCTTCAAATCCTATTGGGAACAATCTCCAGCTTGTACTTCCACAGAGCTGATGTATCTCTCAAAATCTCATTTGTTGTTCTCTTAATGAGAGGGGGTCATGAAAAGAAGTCTTCATTTTGCCCTTTGTCCTCATTTTCCTTAAATGTACGTGCAAGATACAAACTTAGTTGGTCTCTAAGGTGCTACTGGAAGGAATTTTTTATTTTATTTTGTTTTTTCAAGATAGATGAGACTACCTAAATGTAAGCGGATACGGAGCTTTGTGCAAGAGTTCCGTCTCAGAATCATTTCCCCTTCTTGCTTATTTGTGTTAGGTATGACAGAACCAAGCTGACACTGAAGGATATTCACAACTGCCAGTATGTTGCATGTATGAATCCAACTTCTGGATCCTTCACAATTGACTCGAGACTCCAGGTACCTGTCAAAGACCCCTGTTGTAGGGGTTTCAGTCAAAGGCATGTACACCCCTGCAACGTTTGCTTCTTTGGACTTGGTCTCGTGTTCCCAAGTAGAAGCAGAAAAGCAGATCATGTCTGGGGTTTTTTGGCTTTCTTTTAGAGAATCAAAATGTGCCCTTTTGTTTAAGAGAGTGCTGCCCAGCCTGATCTTTATGAATGGCTTTTGTTGCAGCGACATTTCTGTGTGTTTGCGGTGAGTTTCCCAGGACAAGATGCTCTTATGGCAATTTACAGCACCATCTTGGGTCAGCACTTGGCCCTCCGAACTGTCCCCATGGTGGTTCAGAAGATGCATTCACAGCTTGTTTCTGCAGCTCTGGGTAAGCACTTGCAAAAGTAGAAAACCTTGCCATGGTTCATGCTTAGCATGCTTACTGCCCTCTCTTTGCTCTGTTTTCTAGTTCAGGTTTAAGTCACACAAACAGCCCTTCATTTTCATGTATATCTGCTGTATTTCTCCACAACAGCCTTGCATCAGAAAATCACATCAACCTTTCTTCCTACGGCCATCAAATTTCACTATGTTTTCAATCTCCGGGACCTTTCTAACATCTTCCAGGTACAATGTCACTTCTGTATAGCTATTTGCACTTTGCTATGTGTGTGGATTTCTCTTTCCCTATTCCCTAGGAATAGCGTAGGCGAAACATAGTCCCACTGGCTGGGGACAGTGTGGGGGGGGTCTAGTCTGTCGAGGCCATTATAGAGTATACCTGTGTCCTTAGAGGACACCCAGCTTAGGAAATGGAAGGCAAGCAAAATCGGTCTCTCCAACCAAAGCTGTGCTGGCTTCCTTCCTTTCTGAAGGGGAAAGGAATGGATTTTGACTCAAGGACTGACCGCCCGTATTAGCCATGCTGATTTCAAGCTGAAGGTGATTGAGACCGATTTGCTGCTTCACCAGCATCCTATGGGGGGGCCCATCTTAGCATTGCCAACTTGCGCATAGGAGTGTGAAGTGCCCCATGGATGGTAGGATGCAGAGCGTAACTGCCTCCTAACCCTGTTGCTTTCTCTGAATCCTTGCATGTATTACCTTCTGCCCCTGCATCCTATTCTGCTACCTGTACTGATTTCAAAGGGATAGGGAGAGAGAGATCCACAGAACCTCCGGCAAGTCATGTTTATATAGAGGTGTCCCTGCCTTGCCTCTGTTTTCTCCTTGTATCGCCTCCGCTTTCAGAAGCAGTTCATGCCTTTTACAGCTTGCAGTCATCCCCCCCGTGATTCAGCATGACTGTTCTTCTTACAGCCATTGTGAATTTATACAGTGTGACATTTCCCGAGGCGTTCTGTTCTGGCATAAGGAAATGCAATCTGTTAACACCCATGTAACTGCCGTAAACACAAGGGCCCTGGGGAACAACAAGCTTTCTTGGAAACGCAAAGCTCGCCACCATGTTGTTGTCCCTCCTTTGTCAGTTTTTCGGCATCCCCTTTGTTTTGTTACAACCTGGCTTTGTGGCAGGCGAGCGAAGTGCTGCTTTTGCCGTGGCACTTGTCAGATTTAGAGCAGTGAGCCGGGTACTCCATTGTGCGACTGGAGCACTGCAAAGAGTGCCCAAGATGCCAGCAATCAGTCTTGGGAATAACGACCCACAAATCATAGAATCATGGAATGGCAGAGTTGGAAGTGACCCTGAGGCTCATCTAGTCCAATCCCCTGCGACGCAGGAATATGCAGCTGTCCCATACGGAGATCAAACCTGCAACCGTGGCAATATCAGCACCATGCTCTAAGCAACTGAACCCAGACACTTGCATGCTCAAGCACACAGAGGTTATTCTTCCCCATCAACCTCAGTGTGGCCATGCTAGCAGGTTCAGAAACCAGAGAGTGTTATAACTGTCATTGCTAAGCAACCACAATTCCCAATACTTCATCCCCAAGGTCTGGCAATCCCCCCCCCCCCCCCGAGAGGAAGCAGCAGTGGTGCTGGTGGACTCCCTCCCATAGTAAACTTTTATATGCTGACATCTTAAGTAATGAAGGCAGAACCCACGCTCTCAATACCCCTCACAACGTCCCTCTGGGTTTGTGGGTTCTGCGTCTGCAAGCACCTTTGGGCAAGCACTTGATGTGAACTATCACATGAAAAGAAATCCTTATAGCTTATTGCAGTGTTTGCACTGGGCGGAAGAGGGCAATGCAATCACAACGAGGATAAGCAAGATGGATGGGCTCTGCTTCTTGATGCCATCAGAAGTCTCTGCTGCCTGTGCACTGTTGCCTTATGGGACCAGGCAGCTAGTGCTGGAAGCGTTTTCTGTCTTTGGCAGGGACTTCTCTTCTCCACGGCCGAATGCCTCCGATTGCCGGTGGACCTGGTCCGACTGTGGCTGCACGAAGCCACAAGGGTTTACTGTGACAAACTTGTGGAGGAAAAAGATCAGGAGAGCTTTGGCCGGGTCATGATGGCTACTTGCAAAAAATTCTTTGAGGTAGGATAGGCATTCTTCTGCCGTTCTTCAGCTGATACTCTAGATTCAAGGGTGAATGTGGACTCTTCCGGGATGCCTGCAGTCCGTTCCATATTAAACTTTGTCCAAATCCGCATAGGCTTCCTCAAAACGAGAATCCAGGAACATTTGAAAATGTCCAGGGCTGGCTCCTGATTTGAGGCAGCCCTGAACAAAAGGCCTTTCCCCCCCTCCTCTGTCAATGGGATCTAGGTACCTTATCTGGCTTCGATGGCAGCGCCCCAAGTGGCATTGGACAACGGGATCTAAGCCTCCTATTAAAATTTTCACCAACACCCTGAAGCAACGCTACTAACTCGGAGCCACTGTGGAGAATTTAAAGGGTGGCTAGTCCCAGTGATTGCTGCTTAGAGTGTGAGGCTAGAAAAAGAATTCACGAGAGCCCAGGAAAGGCCCTGGGGCCCTGGCACCTGGGAGTCCAGATGCTGATCAGAGTCCAGCATCATCTGCTGACATCCTACCCTCCTCACGCCAAATCACAGCTATATCACAATTACCATTTCGAATAGGCACTGGCAGCTGTAACAGAGATGGAGGGGAAACGCAGAGTTCAGTGACTGACCCTCCTATCCTGCTCCCCCCCCAAAAAATACACTTGCACCCAGTCCAGATGTTTGCCATCCTTAAAGGTAAAGGGACCCCTGACCATTAGGTCCAGTCGTGGACGACTCTGGGGTTGCGGCGCTCATCTCGCTTTATTGGCCGTGGGAGCCGGCATACAGCTTCCGGGTCATGTGGCCAGCATGACTAAGCCGCTTCTGGCGAACCAGAGCAGCACACGGAAACGCCGTTTACCTTCCCACCAGAGCGGTACCTATTTATCTACTTGCACTTTGACAAGCTTTCGAACTGCTAGGTGGGCAGGAGCTGGGAGCTCACCCCGTCGCGGGGATTCGAACCGCCGACCTTCTGATCAGCAAGCCCTAGGCTCTGTGGTTTAGATCACAGCGCCACCCGTGTTCCTATTCTTAAAGGTAAAAAGCATCTTATGGGATTATGTTTGTCCTTTCTGCAGGAGCTAGGTGACAATGTTGTCTTTGCGAAGCCAAATATTTATTGCCACTTTGCTCAGGGCATCGGCGATCCAAAGTATCTCCCAGTTTCTAACACTCAGTCTCTGAATAAGCTGCTTGCAGAAGCCCTGGACAGCTACAACGAGGTCAATGCAGTGATGAATTTGGTGAGTGGAAGCTGGAACTAAAACCCAGGGAGAAGATGACAATTGCCATGCTGGCCCTGAAAGGCGTGGTGGTCTTTCTCTTAGGCTTAAAGGTTTAGTCTTAAATTCTCTCCACCGTTCATTTAGCATATTCCTGCAGTCAATAGCTTAAATCCAAAAGGTCCCTAGTTGTACAAAGTTGGGCATGGGAGAGGAGCAGAAATGGCGTGTTCCGGGTGAGTAGAGTAAATAGGTGGATATTTTAAAATTATAAAAGAGAAATGCACCAGTAAGGGTGGAAATAGTCGGGTGGGGCACTAGCTAAGATAAAGGGCGTTGTGAAACATTTATCCAAAAAAACTACAGGGGCATCATGTTAAAGTCAATGTGTGGGCGGGGGGAGTTTGCGCTATTTGTTCCAAAAAACCCAGATCACAAATTAGGAAAAAGTAGCCCATACTAATAAAATCCATGCTAAAATTGGTTGGTATATAGGCCATTAATGTTAGAGTTTTGTATTATTGTGGGCTGTGCTATTAATAATCCTTCCTTGGCTGTTGCAGGTGCTGTTTGATGATGCTGTATCCCACGTCTGCAGGATCAATCGCATCTTAGAGTCTCCCAGAGGGAACGCTTTGCTAGTGGGCGTAGGAGGGAGTGGCAAGCAGAGCCTGTCTCGGTTGGCAGCCTATATCAGCGCCTTGGATGTGTTTCAGATCACACTGAAGAAAGGCTATGGGATTCCAGACCTCAAAGTGAGAAGCTAAGTGGTTTTCTCTAGGGGGTGTCCCAGTAGAAAAAGAACCATAACAGGTGCCTGATACCCAAAATGCTTCTAGTTTGGTCATTATTTTGCAGGAGGGATTCATGTGCATACAAGAACCTTCGGTTTGTGAAGTTAAAGTGGATTAAAGCGCTCTGTTGCCGTAGCACAGTTCATATATGCTTTATGCCTGCCATGAACATTTTTTTAAAATTGACTGCAAGGCAAGACATGGACTGCCTGTCAGTGCTGCAGCTGCAGCTGCTGCTGCACATAGAGAAGATTGTAGGAATTGGCCTTCTGTTTTGTGGCCTGAATAGTTCTGTTCAGGCGCGGCCTGGGAGGTTTTGCCGCTGTAGGCAAAACGCCCCTTCCCTGCCTTGCCGCCATGGCTCTATTGCCACTGGCCACGCCACTGCAATTGCACCCTCGCCCACGGCCGCTCCCATGCCACGGCAAGGGCAAAGGTGCTGTGGCAGGGCAGCCAACAGTGGGGTGGGGGTGGCAGATTTGCCACCTGAGGCAAATTACTTCACCTCATCTCATGCGAGTGCTGGCCTTGGTCTCATTTGGCTTCCCATGTCTATGGAGCTGAGTCAGGGTCTAACTTACATACATATTCTTCAAGCAAGGAAAGTGCAAGTGAGGAACATATCCTTTGAAAAAGCTGGCTGAGAGTATTTTTTGTACATACCTCTGGTCGCTCAGTCCCTCTGCCCCACAATGTGATCTGTGGTATATGCACTGTAGTAGTTTTTCTTTACTCTTGAGAGTCCCATGGACTGCAAGAAGATCAAACCTATCCATTCTTAAAGAAATCAGCCCTGAGTGCTCACTAGAAGGACAGATCCTGAAGTTGAGGCTCCAGTACTTTGGCCACCTCATGAGAAGAGAAGACTCCCTGGAAAAGACCCTGATGTTGGGAAAGATGGAGGGCACAAGGAGAAGGGGACGACAGAGGATGAGATGGTTGGACAGTGTTCTCGAAGCTACTAACATGAGTTTGGCCAAACTGCGGGAGGCAGTGAAGGATAGGCGTGCCCGGCGTGCTCTGGTCCATGGGGTCACGAAGAGTCGTACACGACTGAACGACAACAAGTTTTTCTTGGGGGGTGTGCATAAGTGGCTACGTTTAGCTTTGGTAACACACATCAGTTCTGTACTCAAGCATAGGTTCTAGTGTTATGACAGCCGTCGCGCTTCTCCAAACTTCTTTGGTCAGAGGCATGTATGTGTTCTGACGCTGATCAGCAGACAGATGAAACTCCTGCCATTGTGTCAGCCTGCTTGGGAAGTGCAAGAGTGGCACCTAGTGTTCACTAGGGAATATGCTGGTTTGTGTTTCCTCCCTGCAATTGATCTGGCAAGGGAAACACTTGGCAAGACAAGCCCCAGATCCAAGAAGTGCATCTTTGCAGCTGCTCCCTTCCTGCGGTTTCAAGATGTGGCTGTGTGGCCATAGCCCTGTTCAGGAATCTCGTTCAAAGTAAAGGGGTCACAGTAAGGGTGAGGGAGGTGTTCGATTCAGTTTGCAATTAAAAATATAAAACTATCTGATTCCCATTTACCCAAACAATGTGTGAACCGTAATTTGAACTTCTTTTGCGAAGCAGTTCTCCAGCGAAACAAATCTGTACAAAAGTGCATATAGTAGGGGAAAGTGTGAATAAATGCTCCCCCCCTTAACATAACTTTCAAAATGTGTTGTACTAGGGGGAATTGCTTGCCAAAAAAATGTATTTTAGACAAAATTGCATACAAAAAAAGATACATTTCAGGAGAAATACACACTAATATTGCTGACACATTTTCATGAGAACTTTGGAGGGTGTTTTTAATGCAAACTGATGTGGAAATGTGGAGAATTCAACAGGAAAAATGAGAACCTGAGAGAAACTGAAATTGCCATCCCTGCAACAAAGCCTGTTGGCCCCACCCTTCTGTCATGTCCCTGTCACTGGCTTCATCATCTTGCACATGTTGGGAAGGTGAACTTCTGCAGTGGGGGCCCCCTGCTATGCTCATGGTGACTCCCCATGTGATTTAGAACCCCGGAAGATCAGGATTCCATATCACACTGGAGCCTCTACAAGAGTCCCTCTGTGGTGCTGAGGTTCACCTTCCCAACCCAGTAGGATGGGCAGAGGCAACAGACTCCCCTCCTCACACGCTGGTAATTGCGTGGGGAAGAGAACACCCAAATAGGACTTTTGAAAATGGTGTACAGGTCTGAAGATTAGTTTTTCCTCTTGTGGTCCATCTTTCACAAAAGGAAAGCTGCTTCTTTCCCAGATCGGTGTTGGGAACTTTTAAGAAGAATAACTCCACTTCAAAAAATAATCCAAAGGAAGTATCTTCTCTCTCTTTTTTTAATGTAAGAAACTGACATGTGTCTGTTCTGTGGTCCAGGCTGACTTGGCTTCCCAGTACATCAAATCTGCTGTGAAGAACACCCCCACCGTGTTCCTCATGACGGACTCGCAGGTTGCTGAGGAGCAGTTCTTGGTATTGATTAATGACCTCCTGGCATCTGGTGAGATCCCAGGTCTCTTCCAGGACGATGAAGTGGAAAACATTATTACTTCCATGAGGCCCCAGGTGAAATCCATGGGCATGCAGGATACTAGGGAAAACTGCTGGAAGTTCTTTATTGACAAAGTCCGTCGGCAGCTGAAGGTAAGAAGGCCGCCTCCTTCCAGAACTCAGGGTGCTTGCGGTTGTGTTCGTTCCAAAATCTTTGTACAACAGGGACGTACTAAATTTTGACCGTGTGTGTGGCTGAGACTAAAGTACCATCTCTGCCATTCACACTGTTGGGTGTGTGGGGTAGATGAAAGCAGGAACTTGTGGCTGAACGGTGCAGCAAGACTTTATAAAGCAATATCCCTTTTGGAAGTGTTGGGAGGAGAAGGTCCTGCCTTTGGGTCTCTGGTGCAAGTCACAAAAATGTCCTAGGCCAGCACTGTTAATGTGTAGTGAAAGGCTCAAGAGGAAGTGAATCTGAAATTGAAGCAGGTCTCAGAATGTTGTTTTATAATACCATGACCTAAATGGAGTACTCAGGAGTATCTGAAGGGGGGGAGGAGTTATTGCTGGCACTAACAGATGCCAGTAACAATGAAGGATACTTCAAGCCATTCCATCAGCTATCAGTATAAAAAAAGAAGCAACATTCACTGGCGTAGGCTGAACATCTAGTGCCCTTCCAGTGCTGCTCGTCTGTCTCATCAGGAGATTATGGGATTTGCAAAAGATTATATAGTGGATGGAGCACATCCTGTAGAAACATACTTCTGTTGTTAACCACAGATCTTAATAAATCACAGTTTAAAAATGAAGGGTAGAAAATTACAAGGATTTGCCGTCCACAGGATCTCAAACATGGGTGGTTGTGGGGAAACCTTCCTAATAGAGACGTCTCTGGTGCCTCGTTTCTGAGAGCCTGTAATGAACAGCATCTCATGAAAAGAATGAAAGCCTCTGAAATGTGTCATTGTCCATGCTACTGTGGTAACTATCCAAGTGGCAAAGTCTTGCTCCTGTTTGAGGGCTTTTGCTTTTGTCGAAACAGCTGAAAGGGTCTCCTCCAAGAGGCTTACTTTGTGCCCCCCCCCCCAATTGATGGATGCATTGCAGATCTGCAGTCACTATTATTTAGCATCTGTTTACCCTGATTGTTCTCAAAATGGCTTAACTGGTGCTTTGAATTTTCAGGATCCAGATTCTTATGTTTTGGGTGTTCTCCTTTTCTTTAAATTTGTCTCTCTTCCCTGGTCACTTCCTCTGTGTGTGAAAGGAGACAAACCTCTTGCGCTTGTTCTGATTTTCCTTCTCCCTGCCACGGTGCTCCTCTGCAAACAAATAACATTTAATGGGCTTCTTCTGAAGTATGTCTTCCTATAATGGAGAATAAATATTATTAAAAGCACATATTGAGGTAAAGACTTGCTCCAGAGGAAGAGCAAGTAATGATAAAATTCTGAAGGATGAAACATTATGAAGTTCTCTTCTTAGGTAGGGTTGTTTTTTTTTTTAAAGCTCTCTAAATCCAGTGAAAGAAGAGGCATGTGCTAAAATCACTTTCAGTCTCCCAACAGATGCAAAGGCACAGCTCCCGGATCCCACACAGGCTATAGGTGCTCCAAGTGTTGTGCTTTGCCATTGCCCAGGGGGTCCTCAATTGCACTGCATAGCCACCAGGAGTAGCAAAACTGGCTTTTTAACCTGGTGGCTGACTGGACTTAGGTTTCACCCCTCTCTTCAGCTGATGAAAGAGAGCTAAAACTTTTAATGAGGCTGGGATGGTTTGTGCATTCTCAAGTCCTCAAGCCCATTTGTCCATGGGCATTTACCCACACCCTGGGGGGGATGGGACTCTCAGCTACTGTAGGGGTGCCATATTTCAGAAAGTGAAAATCTGGACAGAAGAGTTGTTGAGCTCTTTTTTTTTTTTTTAGGTTTCAGAGCTATTTTTTCCCCAGAAATTGCCAAAAAATACCAATTCCGATATGGGTTGCCGTACAGGGACAGTTCCCAACGGGTATGTCCGGGATATTCCGGATGTATGGCAACCTTAAGCTACTGTGGTTTCTTCATAGTACAAAGGAGTTATTGCAATAGACCAGTGTTTTTCAACCTTTTTTGGGCAAGGGCACACTTGTTTTATGAAAAAAATCACGAGGCACACCACCATTAGAAAATGTTAAAAAAATTAACTCTGTGCCTATATTGACTATATATAAAGTAATTCTCTTGAATAGGAATCAAATAAACACAATTTTTCCCACGGCACACCAGGCAACATCTCGCGGCACACGGAACAGTGGTTGAAAAACACTGCAATAGACAGAAGTTCTGTTTTTAGCTTGCTCCTGTGCTGTTTTATATACTGGTAATATTTCTTATGTTCTTAATGAGAGCTCTCTCTCTCCCCCCCCCCCACCCTGACTCCAGGTGATTCTTTGTTTCTCCCCTGTGGGGTCCACCCTCCGTGTGCGGGCAAGAAAATTCCCTGCTGTAGTGAACTGCACCGCCATTGACTGGTTTCACGAATGGCCTGAAGACGCCCTGGTATCTGTCAGTGCCAGGTTCCTAGAGGAGACCGAAGGAATAGAGGTGACTCCACCCTTGCAGCTGTATCATTTCTAGCAATGTCTTTACAATGAATGTTGTGCCCCCCCAGCATAACTTGTTACTAAGGAGGGCAGTTTCTGCCTGTGTTCCATGAATGGTTCCGTGTTCTTCAGGACTGACATGGTATATATACCGTATTTTTCGCTCCATAGGGTACACCGGACCATAGGACGCACCTCATTTTTAGAGGAGAAAACAAGGGGGGGGGGAATTCTGGCTTTCCTCCTCTAAAAGCCCTGGTTTTTTTAGAATCAGCTCAAATTTGTGCAGCTTTTTTGCAAAGGGAAAAGCCCTGGTTTTTTGAGGATCACCTCAAAGTTTTGCAGCTTTTTTTACAAAGGGAAAAGCCCTGTTCTTTTGAGGATCAGCTCAGATTTCTGCAGCTTTTTTGCAAAGGAGGAAAAGCAAAGCTTCTTTTGCAAAGGGGGAAAAGCAAAGAGGAAAAGCCCCGTTTTTATGGGGTTCAACTCACATTTCTGCAGCTTCTTAAGGAAAGGGAGCCGTTTCTACAGTTTCCAGACAGATAATCTAATCAGCCAGTCACATGTCGCTGGGGAAACAAACAACCTCCCTCTGCAGCACATTCAACAATGGAGGCCTGGGCAAGGGGGCGGGGCGAAAGGGAGCCAGGGACGCTTATCTCTCCCCCTATCTCTTGCTGATCAGCTGCTGAGCGGGGTCCTTTCAACACCCCCTTTTCTCTTTGTGAAGAAAAAAAAAGCACGATCTGCTTTTGGCCCCTGGGCAATTCAGCTCCAGGGACCACCATTCGCTCCATAAGATGCACAGATATTTCCCCTTACTTTTTAGGAGGAAAAAAGTGCATCTTATGGAGCAAAAAATACGGTATGCACCAGAGTTAGATCAGAGATGGGAAGCCTTTTGTTCTGTTGAGGGCTGCATTCCTTGTTGAGAGGGCACGTGCTGGCAGTGGGCAGGGCAAAAACCCAAAAGTGGGTGTGGTGAGAACCAAAATTTGGTTGGGGCACCCCTGTCCTCCCCCCTCCCAGTGTGCTGCCAGGGGAGAGACAGACAGACAGACTTGGTCATGGATGTGATAATTAAAAACCAAAACACTGAAAATATAATTTTTAAACAAAACTTGTATAATACAGAGACGTCAAATGGCTAAATCCATGAACAGTAAAAATATAAAGGTATTGTATCCAGCTGTATCAAACATGTCTGCATTCCAAGTATTCCTGGAACTCCATTGAAGGCTATTGAGAACTGGGCTGAGTTTTTCCTTCTTACTCATATTATTTACCTGTTTTTATTTTGGGGTGGGTTTTTGTTAACTTTTCACATTCATAACAAGGTTGCACCTTTTTGTTCTGCATTGTTTGCAATAAATATGGCAAATCCATTCATTGGCATTATAGCCATCAGGCTTTGTTTATGCATAGGTTGAAAATATAGCATGCTTATCATTATTTACACCTTGTTTACCTTGACATTTTGTGTTTTACGTTATTACTTTCCTTGGCCATCTTTGCACATCAATGTGAGCCATAAACCAGGGCTTACTGTGTATTATCCAGTCACACCCACTTTGGTCCTCTACACTGGGGAGAAACCAGCCACAACCCCTGGCTTACTGTTATGTCCAAACCAGGGGTTGTAGTTTGTTCCACCAGACCACAATTTGTAGGCAAGGTTTGTTCTTGGCTTACCGATTGTGGATTGTTTCCTCTGCCCAGCATCAGGAGGAGGAAAGCAGCTCCGGTTTATAGTGAGGTGCAAATTGGTCTTTTTCCTGTTAGAATCCCTATTTCACACCAATGTCTGCTTGCAAACACATGGAGAGGTGAGGTGACTCTGTTAAAAACCCATCTTTCTAGGTCTTCACCTGGAGCTTTCACTCCTTGGAAATAATCTTGCCACCACATTAATTTTTTTCCTTTTTGACATGTACAGCTGATAAAAAGGAGCAGTACAAGTCCAACGCTCATTTTGTTTGTAGAGATCTATATTGACATCAGTGTCCCCTTGAGACTAGTTACTGCTAATATTCACCTACCTTGACTTTATCTTTTCATTTCCCATCCTAAGTACATTAAACATTAATAGGCCCTGTGTTATACAGCAAAGCTCATGTTGCATATTTAAACAATGGAAAATGGGGCAGGCAAAACCTCAGATCCTAAGAGCAACGTTTGTTTTGCTACCACACAGCAACATTTACACAATTGAATCAGGTGTCAAATATGCACACTGTGGAAACAGAAAGTTGTGGCCCCTGATTTTGGCATAGTTTGTCCCCTTAACTGCAGCTGTGAATTTAATGGACTTATTCAAAGTATTCAGGTTTGCACAAGCCTATGCTTTGACTAAAGTGCATGTTTTGCTTCTTTTATTAAACGAAAACTAACTAAAATGAATTGACTCTTAACTTGAGTTTGATTATTATAATTATTGTAATTCATTCTTTCACCAGCACTTGAAGTAGCAAAAAGAATCAAGTGAATTCAATTCAAATGAACAGATGTAAAAATTCAAAGTGGTTGAAAAAGCAATTAAGGAAAACCCAAGCATCTTAAACAAGACACATTTTACTTTGTGACTTCCAGTTGTAGCCATGCACCAAGTGTGTCGCTGTCAAATAATGCAAATAATATGTATGATCTTGGTGGCTGTTCCTGCTGGAGTTTTCCATAGTTGCTTGTGTGGAAATGCATGGCTCTTTCCTAGTGTGCTTAGGGAAGCCCTGTAAATAAGCCAACAAAACTTACTAGTGGGGGGGGCAGAGTACTAGCTTTCTAGGGAGCAGGGACCGAGAGTTCCAGTCCTCCCTATGCAGCTTGGTGCATTTCTATGCTGGGCACAGGGAAATGGAGGTCTCTGTTTCTCCTTTTCCAGTCCGCTCACTTGCCTGCATGCAATTCTTTTGTCACCTATGGTGACCAAATACAGATCACTGTCTATTAAAGTTTTTTTAAAAATGTCTCAATTAATGAAGCAATGAAGTAAATGAACAAATTCTACCTAACAAGAAAAAGGACAGAATGTATATAAACTGAGATTGGTTGTGAAAATTGTAACTAAATGAACAAATTAGCAAGGTTCCACTTTGACAATTCACGGCATCTCTGGTAATTGCCCATTGTTCCATACAATGGTAACTGTTACTCTTGTGGTTCCTCTTTCAGAATGATGTCAAGTCCTCCATCAGTCTGTTTATGTCATTTGTCCACACAACTGTCAATGAAATGTCCAAGGTCTACCTGGCTACTGAGAGGCGCTATAATTATACAACCCCAAAGACTTTCCTGGAACAGATCAAACTGTACCAGAACTTGCTTGCTAAAAAAAGAGCAGAGCTTATTGCCAAAATTGAGAGGCTGGAGAATGGTTTGATGAAACTCCAGAGTACTGCCTCACAGGTATGTGTGTGAACACAGAATTGCCATCTGTACATTTGTTAACTGTTTTTCAGTGGCTGGTCATTTTCAACCAAATTTAACGAGATTAGATAGTTATAGTAGCATACTGGATGCTTTATTTTGGTCACTGAGGATTGTGAACAATGCAAATGTTCCATATTTCGCATTGGGACAAAACTAATTTGGGATAAAGGTTGCCCTTTGTGAGATGACTCTCCCACCCCTGCCTCCAAACATAGGCTAAACAAATTACCTCAGTGAAGAAGTTCATTATTCACACACAATTAAAAGTTTTTCCAGGTGAACAACCAGTTCATGTTCCAACCTCGGTCCCAGCTCCTGCTGACCTAGCAGTTCGAAAGCACGTCAAAGTGCAAGTAGATAAATAGGTACCGCTCCGGCGGGAAGGTAAACGGCGTTTCTGTGCGCTGCTCTGGTTCGCCAGAAGCGGCTTAGTCATGCTGGCCACAGTAAAGCGAGATGAGCGCCGCAACCCCAGAGTCGTCCGCGACTGGACTTAACAGTCAGGGGTCCCTTTACTTTTACCTTTAATACTCCCTGCATGTTGATAATAAAGCAATAGCAGGCTCAAATTAGTCACTACACGGAGTTTCATGACTTTGTTTTTCTCCACACGTTTTCTATAAAAGCCAGAATTGGCATGGGCAGCTCAAACATCACAATGGAAGGAGGCAGGGAGGCTTCTTAGCATTTTCTCATGCACTCACTTTTCAACACAAAATAACCATCATCAAACTGCATTTTCATACTTGAGAGGAAAGGCTGGAGGGGACGGTTGTGTTCCTCTCTGCGTCTTGCTTTCTCTCGGCCCTCAGCTTGCCTAGGTTGGAGGGGAGTGGGGGAAACTCCTTATGATATGCGGTTGGAGCGCTAAACCACACATGATTGGATCTCTTGGCAGTTTTTTATTTGGTAAACCAGCCACGCAGGTGCCTAATTTGGACTGTGGTTTTCAGGCTTGTGGAGGTGGGTGCTTCTTTCCCTGCTGCACACCTCCTCAATTTAATTGTTCCTCTGAAGCTGCTGTTTAGCCACAGAAGGATGGGGAGGGATGGCAAAAGGGAGGAAAATAATGCAAGCCATTTAGAGCAAATTGTGCACAGCAGGCAGGAGATATATTAGGCATTTCATGGTTGTTGCCGTACTTTGCAGTAGTGAGAGGTACTTAGACAGTGACCTACTTAGCTGTGGTGAGAGGTACTTGTTATTATTATTATTATTATTATTATTATTATTATTATTAGTACCCCGCCCATCTGACCTACTTAGATTATGGTTCATTAGCAGTCCTGTTTGTTTTTTCAGCCCTTTTCCCCTGTGGTGTTGATTTCATTTTACCCCTTTCCCAACATCTGCCAACACTGTTTGGGGGCGGGGGAGTGGTTTTACTATAATTTATTGGGAGTTAGCTAGAAATATACTGGCTTTTTCACCCACAATTTTATTTTATTTTTGAAGTTTGGGTAAATGGTTTCACAAATCCACTCCACCTTCATTTACCTTTTTATGCACTGGTGCTAAGCTGCAGCTTTGGCACAATTTTTAAGAGGTCTAGGCAGCATAATGACATCATGTCATGAGGCATCCAATCAAAATTGGCTCTGTGGCTCTTATCACAACTCCATTTTTGTGAGAGCAGGAAGCATTGCCTTCACTCTTACTTAACTTCCTGATGATACCACGTAACCAATCAGATTTGGCTATGAGATGATGCCATGAAGCCTATTCAGAGTAAGAGCAGTGTTTCCTGCTCTCACTCTGAGTGGTCGATTATTTTCACTCTGTTTCTTAGGTGCAAAACAAAAAAAGCAAAACAAAAGCAGGAGGGTGCATTTCACTGTGGGAGGGGGTTCACAAAATAAGTCTTCTAACCCTTGTCAGTGCAGCTTTAGAGTTTCCTTTCCTGCTGGACTTTTTAGGTTGATGATCTGAAAGCCAAACTTGCTGTTCAAGAGCTGGAGCTGAAACATAAGAATGAAGATGCTGACAAGCTGATCCAAGTGGTTGGGGTAGAAACGGAGAAAGTGAGCAAGGAGAAAGCAATTGCTGATGAAGAGGAGCTGAAAGTGCAAGTCATTAACACAGTATGTACAACTGTTTTCTGCTGCTATAAGTTGATGGCTGCATATATTGCAGGCGATGAGGGAAAGAGCAGGAGGTTAATTAGCCGAAGGACAAGGACCTTTGTGCGAGAAACAGGTTCATTTCTGCAAAGCATTTTCAGTCTATAGCACATCAAGGAACTACCTAGCTTGTTAAAATTCATGGAATCCTTTTTAACCACATGATTTCATTGTCCAGATATTACTATATGTGTTTTTGGTGGGGTCAGCCAAGTCAGAGACCCAGGGTAGCAGTGTAATCCCAGCGCCATGCTGTCCAATCCTCTGAGGGAGGCAGAAACCTCTGGTAAAGAAACCGTACAAGGATTAAGCAAGGGTGCAATGCTGGCTGTTCTGTTTCAGGTTCTTCGGCCTGTTGCTCCCAGTCTCCATTTCCTCTAGCTAGAACCGGCACTGCTTGTTATGATCCACTACAGTGCAAGGAGAGGCTATACCATTATATAATATGACACTGTAATAAATTCAACCCACCTCACATTTAAATATAAACCTTCCAATATACAAACTGAAACGCAGCCATCCTTCAAAATTTATACACTTCTCCAAATTTTGCAGTGCAGTTCTACAGCCAAATAATATGTACAAAAATACACCCAATAAGGTAAAGCGTGAAGAAAAAATGCATGTATAAATGCATTATGTTAGGATACGTTGCTTTGCAAAAATGTATATACAGTGGAACCTTGGTTTTCAAGCGTCTCAGAAGCCAAACGTTTTGGTTTTCAAACGCCGAAAACCCGGAAATAATTACATTTTTGAGCACGCCTTGGAAGTTGAACAGCTTCCAAGGTGCTTTTCTCAATTGAATTTTCCGACCGCCCATTGCAACTCAGTTGTCGAACATTTTGGAAGTTGAACGGTCTTCCAGAATTTGTTACGTTCAACAACCGAGGTTCTACTGTATTAGGCACAATTATATACAAAATTGAGACATTTGCACAAAAATCCTATTTGTTGTTGGCTTTAAAGAAAATCACAAACTGGTGTAGAAAATGAACTTAGAAATGTGCATGCACACGAAAGCTCATACCAAGAACAAACTTAGTTGGTCTCTAAGGTGCTACTGGAAGGATTTATTTTATTTTATTTTTTATTTTGTTTAAATTTGGAAGAATGAGAAAGTGAGAATAATATGAAATGGACAATTTGTCCAGTCCCACTTTATAACCATGTTCAGAAGCGATGCTTGGTTTTTGAACTTTAGTTTCTTTGTTCTTAGTATAACTTGTGAAACTGCTCCCCAACAACAAGTAAGGGGAAAACAAAGAGATAGGGACTTCAGGATTTCAAAGTTTGATTTTATTTCAAAGCTGGTTGGCCTGCATAAACAGTTTTGTTCAAATGTTCATATTTTGTTGGGACTTTTTGCCCACAGAATGTAACAGAGAAGCAAAGGGCCTGTGAAACGGATTTGGCTAAAGCTGAACCAGCTCTGATGGCTGCCCAGGAAGCCTTGGACACTCTCAATAAGGTAAATCCTTTGAGCATTCAGCTGGTATATCCTATTGCTTTTGAAGGTAGATTTGTTTAAAATAATACAAGAGAGACAACAGTGCTGTTCTTGGGGTGCTCGATTCTTGTCTCAGTGATCACCTTCAGGCCCTTTATATTTTCAGATTGCAGAATTTCTCACAGTATTTTGAAACTGCAGTTGAATTCTTGCCACAAATTATTTTGATACCAAAATAATGAGCACGAAAATGTAAGGTAACTTAAGCCTCCACGGTTTGACATTTTCTACAGTCTTGATTAAGGCTGGAGCTGTGAGAATGAGCCAGTGAGCTACTTCCCAAAAGCTTTAAGCTTTCCAAACCACACACGGCACCTATTGCCATGATCATTGCCCACCTTGCCAAAAACTCACAAGTTTCAGAGCTTGGTTTGGACTCTTAGCTCAATGATTTTTTGTTTCATTGCCAAATTTACAGTTTGGTGGCTAGGTGTTCTGACTTACGCTCTGGAAAATCACTGTCACTGCTCCCTCCCTCCCCCCCCCCCAAATTCTACTTTTCCAGAACAACCTGACAGAACTGAAGTCTTTTGGATCTCCCCCGGAAGCTGTGGTTAACGTGACAGCAGCTGTGATGATCCTAACAGCTCCAGGTGGCAAGATACCAAAGGACAGAAGCTGGAAGGCAGCAAAAGTCATGATGGGCAAAGTGGACAGTTTCCTGGATGCCCTAAAGAAATATGACAAGGAGCACATTCCAGAGAGCTGCTTGAAAGCTTTCAAGTAAGAGGAATCTAAATTTATGCTCTTACATCCAACCTCAATTCCTACAGTCTGCTCATTGGATCAGAGGTGAGAAAAAGCAGGGGCTGTTCCTCTCCAAGGGCCCATGTCCACCGCCAATCCTGCTTTGTGCTCCACACTCAGCTTCTTCTCTTTCTGCCCCAGCATTGGTCCTGCCTGTTGAAGGGTAGCAGCACTTTAACATCAACCAATAAAAAGCAGTTACAGGTGGGTAGCCGTGTTGGTCTGCCATAGTCGAAACAAAATAGAAAATTCTTTTCAGTAGCACCTTAGAGACCAACTGTGTTTGTTATTGGTATGAGCTTTCGTGTGCATGCACACTTCTTCAGATACACTGAAACAGAAGTCACCAGATCCTTAAATATAGTGAGGGAGTGGGGAGGGGTATTACTCAGAAGGGTGGTGGGAATGGGTGATCAGCTGATAGGTGTGGAAAACCTGTTGACGAAGGCTGCAATTAGTCTTGCAGGGAAAGGCAAGGGGTGAGATGGCTAAAGATAGCTTTGTTATGTATAAAGATAGCTATATACATACCTATCAGCTGATCACCCATTCCCACCACCCTTCTGAGTAATACCCCTCCCCACTCCCTCACTATATTTAAGGATCTGGTGACTTCTGTTTCAGTGTACCTGAAGAAGTGTGCATGCACATGAAAGCTCATACCAAGAACAAACACAGTTGGTCTCTAAGGTGCTACTGAAAAGAATTTTCTATTTTGTTTCAATAAAAAGCAAACACTTGTTTCCTAGTTGCTTGCCCAGGAGTGAGACTGTGGAACTCCACCAGTGTCCAGGGGTAGGCACCTTCTTCCTCCTTATGCTAAAGTCCTATAATGTCTGTAGGATTTGCTGTGTAGATTTCCTCCTGTGAATGCAAGCCACTAGCTTCAACGGATGGACAGCGCAAACATGGCCCATGAGAAGGGGCAGCCTTCCTCCCGGCATAGTATTTTGCCCAAGATCTTTGCAATGAATGGTGTGTAGTCAGAGTCATAACATAAGAAGTGCCCTGCTGGATCACACCAGGCATCCTGTTCTCACAGTGGCCAGCCCCCAGATTCTATCTTTTTATTAAATCCCAACAGTGCAGCAGTGATTTAGCCATGGTCACCTCTTCTGTAGGTATAGGCAGCGTACAGAAGTGATCAGTTGTATGATGTGCCTTTGTAGATGTTAACCATGCTTTTCCTTCCACCCAATGCAATGGCTCTTTGTAACTTTCTCGCTGAGAGGGACCCAGGTGGTGCTGTGGGTTAAACCACAGAGTCTAGGGCTTGCTGATCAGAAGGTCGGCAGTTCGAATCCCTGCGACGGGGTGAGCTGCTGTTGCTCGGTCCCAGCTCCTGCCCACGTAGCAGTTTGAAAGCACATCAAAGTGCAAGTAGACAAATAGAGACCGCTCTGACAGGAAGGTAAACGGCGTTTCCGTGTGCTGCTCTGCTTCGCCAGAAGCGGCTTTGTCATGCATGACCCGGAAACTGTCTGTGGACAAACGCCAGCTCCCTCAACCTATAGGGCGAGATGAGCGCCGCAACCCCAGAGTCGGACACGACTGGACCTAATGGTCAGGGGCCCCTTTACCTTTACCTTTAACTTTCTCGCTGCAGGCCATTTCAAAACGATCCAACGTTCGATCCAGATTTTATACTGTCTAAGTCCACGGCTGCAGCTGGTCTGTGTTCTTGGTGCCTGAACATTGTTCGCTTCTATGAAGTCTACTGTGACGTTGCTCCCAAGCGCCAGGCCTTGGAAGAGGCTAATAATGAGCTAGCAGAAGCACAAGCAAAGCTCACGCTGATCAAGAACAAGATTGCAGTAAGTACACCTTAACCTTGGCTCGATAAAATGCCAGCGCCCCCTTGTGTCCCATCAGGTAAACATCACTGTTGAAATTGACTGGCATTGAGGAAGGAAATTACATATTTAACTATGAGTTGGTGGCACACACGTGGCATTTTCCCGTGTCTGTACAAACTGAGAGCTGACATTTCAGCTGTGTGTGCGAACTGTAATCTGTCTCCAGTTCATGACTCAAATGAGCATATAAAGAACCATGCTGGATCTGATCAAAGGCCTCTCTAGTCCAGCATCCTGTTTTCCACTGTGTCCAACCAGATGCCTATGGGAGGCTCACATACAGGACGATATGCAGGCAAAAGCCCTCCCCAGCAACTGTTATTCAGAGGCAGACTGCCTCTTATCCCAGAGGTGGCATACGGCCATCGTAACTAGTAGCCATTTCCTGGCTACTGTATTTGTCTTATTCCTCTTTGAAGCCATCTGAGCTGGTGGTCATCACCACATCTTGTGGCAGGGAAGGCCAGAGGTGTTAACTATGCAGTGTGGGAAGAAGTGCTTCCTTTTGTCTGTCTTGAATCTCCTGCTCCATTTCTGCTGTTACTGGGTAGGAGTGAGGAATGCATAATTTCCACAAAATGTATAATTTAGAAGCATCTATCATCTCCTCTTAGTTTCTTTATTTCCTAAAGCAGAAGCCCTAAGCATAGCCTTTTCTTGTTGGAGACCTAATCCACCTTGCAGCCCGTGCTTTTTTTTTTTTCAGGGGATACTCAAGGGTACACAGTGCTGGCACCTCTTTTTGTTGTTGTTAAAAAGTGTGGCACTTACTGTGACAACTTCATGATGAGTGCCGGCACCTAATTTTCTAGAAAAAAAGCGCTGCTTGCAGCCTCTGGTTTGAAAACTGTAAAGCAATTTAATAACAGCTAAATGCAGTTAAGGAGACTTCTGGACAGGAGTTTGTTGTGGAATCACGCACACAAGCTTTTTGCAAGATCTGCACTTCCTTGGAATTTTTTTTAAAAAGGAGTTCATACACATGTCCCGAAACACCTGTTTGCATTGCCGGGGAACAGCAAAGGGCAGGGGAAGATCGTTTGAGAGAAGACCAGGCATAGGCAACCTTCGGCTCTCCAGATGTTTTGGCCTACAACTCCCATGATCCCTAGCTAACAGGACCAGTGGTCAGGGATGATGGGAATTGTAGTCCGAAACATCTGGAGAGCCGAAGGTTGCCTATGCCTGGAAGAGACTAAGAAAACTTCTGGATAGTTTCAGAGTTCTGCCCTGATATGGACAGCAAGCAGAGTAGAACAGCAATGAATATATGTGGCTGAAAAACAGCAATGTGCAGAAGCGAACGTGCCAAACAGACACGCACTGTGATTCCTGTTCAGTGTACCTATGCTCATGGAAGCTGCTTCTTTTCTGTGATGCATGGAAATGATCCCCACAATCCTCCTACAGCTGAATCCTTAAGGTGTGGGCCCCAGCCACACGGAAGTATGTAATAGAAAATACTTCCACATAGCTGTGGGTACATATATACTGAGTGCCAATAACAGATACCCAGTACTTATTGGCATTTTCAGAGTTTTTAGACATGGCTTGTTAAGTGCTGTGTCCCACTAAAACAAATAGTGGGGTGCACTCACTGAACACATGCAGCAAGCAGTCTTCAAAGTTTCTATTAGAGTAACCTCAAACCTATTGTTTTAAAGGATCTAAATGCCAACTTGGCCAATCTGACTGCTGAATTTGAAAAGGCCACAGCCGAGAAAATCAAATGCCAGCAAGAGGCAGATGCAACAAACAGAGTCATATCATTGGCTAACAGGTAACTTGTAAGCAAGCACACTCTCGGGAGCATCCTGTGCTGGTATTAGCTAGTTGCCACTATGATTCACGAGTTCACTGAGCGAAACATATTATGCGGAAGGTCTGTGTTTGATCTCTTACCGTTTTATTAATGAAACGGAGTTGAGTGGGTCACTGTTTCAAAGATAAAAGACTACCACAATTAACAAGATGGCAGTAATTGTGCAACTGGTGTGATCTTTGAATTGCTCGACCAAATTTGAGAATCAAGCTCTGATATTTTCTGAATTAAAGCCAAGGGTGGGTACTATGATACTCTTTTTCAGAATCCCAAGAATCTCTTTCTGTCATGTTTACAAAGCTGCTTTTCCAAAAAGGTCAAAAACACGATAGTAGCAGCCCTTAAAATAATAATATATAAGTCTGGAAGCAGTTAAAAGAACCTCAAACGTTGCATGTTCATATCATATAATTTTTGTGGTTCTGAGGGGATCACTCAGTATCTGGAGTCAGCAGTACTGGGCTCTTGGTCATCCCAGCTGGTAAAGAAGAAACTTGTTGTGCTTCTCAGCATGCTGTGAACCATTTCCTGAAAATGGAATGCTACATTGGAGAGTGAGTCAAAAATGTGTAGTTTATTTAGAGAAGCTGCAGTTATATTTTTTTTGTTTTTGTTTGGGGGGGAGGAGAGACTGTCAGTTCAAAGGCAAACAGTTCCTTTTGTGTTTTTATGGCTCTTCTGGTGATCGAGATCTTAAGTGATTAGCATATACAAAAGACTTCAAAAAACGGCCACTTTCAGTCTTGTCTCAGAAATTTCACAAAAAGTGCAAGGCATCTCAGTAGTGGTGGCCAGGTATCCCAGGAATGTGTTGTTAAGAGCTTGTGCTGCAACCCTCCAGCCTGTCCTGAAAACTGGCCTTCATCATGCAAAAGGTGCCCACCCATATCTCTCAAAAAGTCAACATTCCAGGCAGACAGTTAATCAGTTTCTGGGAATGTACAGGCCTAGCATCAAGGCAAAGGCTGGCCAGAACCCCAGGCTGCGCTAACCAAATGTGCATCTCCTTTTGAAATGTTTATTCAGGCTTGTTGGCGGATTAGCTTCGGAAAACGTGCGTTGGGCCGAGTCTGTGGAAAATTTCCGTGAGCAAGAAAAGACTTTGTGTGGGGATGTGCTCTTGATTACTGCATTTGTTTCCTACGTTGGCTATTTTACAAAAAAATACAGGACTGAGCTTCTGGACAAGTACTGGACTCCTTTCCTCCAGCACCTAAAGGTGAATCTGCTCAGTGCCACGTTGCGCTAGGGCAGCTCTGAATGAAGCTTTTCTGGGACATAAACGTAGAGTAATATATTTGGGGGTTCATATCGTATCCTGGTGAGCCCTGCTTCTGTTTTCCAAGAAGTAGGATTCTGATCCCCATGGCCAGCCAGACTACAGGTGGATTCCTCTTGGGATATCTCTGGCATCAGGTGCCTGAGACTAAACCCCTTGGGCTTGATGGTTTATTTTGATTTGTTTTAAACATTTAAACATCCCTCAATTTAAAAACGAAAATTTCCAAGGCTTACAACAGCTCTAATCATTGAAATAGTTGACAACAGCAAAGGGCAGTTCTAAAAGCTATCACCCCACAAATAAAAAGACATCAGCAATTGAAAGCCTGGAGAAATAAACAGGGTTTTTATATGGTGGCACCAAGCAAAGAGAGCCATGAGAAGGGAGGACAAAAGCAAAAAGACCCTCTACCCGGTCATCATCCACATCACTTCATCTAGAGGAGAACCTCAGATGAATGTTTTGATATATAAGCACATTAGTGGCATAGAAGAAAACATCATTTCCTGTACCCTCATCTAAACTCTGTAGGGTTTTAAAGGTAAGCACAAACCCATACCCACCCAAAAGAATTGTGGGAACTGCAGCTTACCCCTCACAGAGCTAAAATTCGCAGCAGCCTTAAGAAACTGCACTTCCCCAGAATTCTTTGGGGAAGGAGGGTGTGCTTTAAATTTATGGTGTGTATATACAGCCTCAGTAAGAAATGGGCTGGAAGCCAGTGGAACTCCTTAAGCCTTGGCAAGATGTGTTCCCAACACCTGGTCCCACTTAGGAACCTGGTGGATATGCTTTGCGCTAAGTGTAACTTCCAGGCAGTCTTCTGATTTAGCAGAAATATTTATGTTCCATTGATTCCAGGCAGGCAGAGTCAGCTAGTTCACTTCAGCTCCCCTAAAGCCACACAGCAGTTTCTAACCTAACCTAAATTAATATATATTTTTAATCCTTAATAGCATGGAGTCAACATTTGAGCCTCTCCTGGAGTTCACATAGACCCCTGCTGCAATGTTTACTCGGTGACGTAGTCTGATCCCCAATAACAATACCTTTATGGAGTTACCAAACTCCCACCTCACCTCCCTTCAGGAAATCCTACCTGGTTTATTAGTTCTTCATTAAAGTGTCTGGAGCAGTCTTTTCCAGCTCTTCCTTTCCCGAAATGCCATCCAGCAGGCCCAGGGGATGACAAAACACATCGTACAAGAAGTTCTCCCTTCTGGCCATCCCTGCTAAGAGCTATTGCTGGTTCTCTTTAACCATCCATTCTAAACTCAGTTACATCATTTGCCTACTGCAGGGGTATCCAGTGTGGTGACCTCCAGGTATTCTCAGACTGCATCCAGTAGCAGCCAGTGCGGTGGGGCAGGGCTTCATAGTCACCTTCCCAGCGCTAGAGTCTCTACAGCTTACCTGAATGGGACTGGGATAGGCCAGGGTGCCAGTGGGATTGGGGCTGCACAGTCACATCAGGGCAGCCAATCTAGCCCTTCTGCTCATGCACCAGCTTGTGCTCCCCAAACTTGCCACCACCGTGCCCCATCCAGGTAAACTAGCAACTCTGGCACCAGGTGGGTAGCTCCACAACTTGGCCCAACCTGCTGCTATAGACTACAACTCCCATCATCCCTGACCATTGGCAGTGGTGGCTATGGCTGATGGGAATTGTAGTCCTTCAACAACTGAAAGGTAACACATTGGCTCCCCTTGACCCATGCTATACCCACGAGGGGTTATTGCCACTTGAGAGATTTTGTATTAAAACAGGAGCAGTTGATGCATTTCAGGATCCTTTTATTTTACTTGGCAGGTGCCCATTCCCATCACCCCTGGGCTGGACCCTTTGAGCCTCCTAACAGATGATGCAGATGTAGCAACGTGGAACAACCAGGGGCTCCCCAGTGACCGGATGTCAACAGAAAATGCAACTATACTTTGCAACACAGAGCGCTGGCCACTTATTGTAGATGCCCAGCTCCAAGGGATCAAGTGGATTAAGAACAAACATGGAGAAGACCTGAAGGCCATCCGGCTTGGACAGAGAAGGTCAATTTTTCTGCCAGACAAGGAGTTCCCTCCCTGCAGCTCCAAAGATGAGGGTGGTGCTCTCCAGGGATCACCAACCTTTTCAGGCCCGTGGGCACCACCCTTTCTGGTCACATCGCTCCACTCTCTAGATCATCCCCGCCACAGAGAAAGAAAGAGGGACAAGTGCACACATGCCCTTAGCCTTTTCAATTTATCTGATACAAGTCCGATTCAGCAGAGTAAATCTGAGCCCTAAAAACACATAGTGCTTAAGGGGAAACTGGGAAAGAGCATAACTTGCAGCTTCCTCCTTCAGTTGTATGCACTTTTCGAGGAAGAAAAAAGTAACCTGACCACCTCATGACCAAGGGGACCAAGTTGGGGGTGGAGTAGGGCCTCAAACACATTGTAGGCCCCATGGAAAAACCTCAAAGGCACCATTGCATCCAAGAGGGCCATATTGGCAATCCCTGTTCCTTTCCATCAGATTCCATATGTGTTAAGGAACACTCCCTCGTTGTCACTTGTTTGCATATTGGAACCTGTGAGGGTAAGCCTCTTCTGCCCAGATCCCGCTTCAGAGCTGTCCAGTGTCTTTGAACTCAGGGAAGCCCAGCCCCAAACCATAGTGATTTTTCATAAGGCTCCCTTTTCTGTGAGCACCAGCATTCTTGTGTGCAAAATGAGGAGCGGGGATTGTATTCTAAAACACTGCGACGTGCTTAATGGATTTTCTTCCAATGCTGCAGCTATCTAGATATCATTGAAAAGGCAGTTTCTGATGGAGACACCCTGCTCATTGAGAACATCGGAGAGACCGTGGAGCCTGTGCTGGATCCTCTGCTAGGCCGAAACACCATCAAGAAAGGAAGGTAAGTTTGTCGCAGCTCCTTTGATTGAAGCCAGAGTAGCCCTTGCTTTTTAAAAAGGAATTACTGTAGTTGGGGTTAGGCGTATCTCTGTCCATTCTCTCTCTCTCCCTACATTGGCCAGAGTGCCTCCATTACTAAGATGTCACATAGCTACTGTCTGCTGGCCTTCCCAATCCCTAGCAATTCATCCTGAGTACGTGTCATGCTGCTGGTACAAGCCTGACCTTGCCATGGGCTACTGTTCTGCATCCTTGGACCACAATGTGCCTGCTGGCTAGTTCACAGCCAGGTTGTCCTGTAATTAATACAGCCAAACCTATTGCCTTCAATGAGCAGATGTGGTGCTCCCGCATTTCCATTGTGGACTTTCCGCCAAGGAACAGAGAGAGGAATCCTGGTTTCTAACCACTCCTTTCTATGGATCTCCTGTAACCAAGTACTATAAATTATAAATGCCTGTCTATATCAACCAGGGGAAGTATTAAATTAGATAAACATTTTACTTTTTATTTCATTCAGCTGAAATGTTGTTTGTCATGTGTGGTGGATAAATCTAAGTTCTTTGTTAAGAAAATCATGTGCGCTCCACTAACAGGAGGGGTGTGCTCCTAATAGGCTCATCTATTCTCATGTAAATGTCATTGTGCTTTCAGCAAAGTTAAAAGAAACACAGTCATTATCCTTAGAGGAGCTATGTGATTAGAGATTGGAAGCTAGCACTCTTGTGATCTGGAACAAACTACCGGTATATTCAATATTGTTGTTGTTGTTGTTCAGTCGTTCAGTCGTGTCCGACTCTTCGTGACCCCATGGACCAGAGTACGCCAGGCACGCCTATCCTTCACTGCCTCTCGCAGTTTGGCCAAACTCATGTTAGTAGCTTCAAGAACACTGTCCAACCATCTCATCCTCTGTCGTCCCCTTCTCCTTGTGCCCTCCATCTTTCCCAACATCAGGGTCTTTTCTAGGGATTCTTCTCTTCTCATGAGGTGGCCAAAGTACTGGAGCCTCAACTTCAGGATCTGTCCTTCTAGTGAGTACTCAGGGCTGATTTCTTTGAGAATGGATAGGTTTGATCTTCTTGCAGTCCACGGGACTCTCAAGAGTCTCCTCCAGCACCATAATTCAAAAGCATCAATTCTACGGCGATCAGCCTTCTTTATGGTCCAGCTCTCACTTCCGTACATTACTACTGGGAAAACCATAGCTTTAACTATACGGACTTTTGTCGGCAAGGTGATGTCTTTGCTTTTTAAGATGCTGTCTAGGTTTGTCATTGCTTTTCTCCCAAGAAGCAGGCGTCTTCTGATTTCGTGACTGCTGTCACCATCTGCAGTGATCATGGAACCCAAGAAAGTGAAATCTCTCACTGCCTCCATTTCTTCCCCTTCTATTTGCCAGGAGGTGATGGGACCAGTGGCCATGATCTTAGTTTTTTTGATGTTGAGCTTCAGACCATATTTTGCGCTTATATATTCAATATAAGAGTCCCTATTACTCAGTTATCCAGTAGGTGGTGGCAGACCTCTAATTCACAATATGTTTTAGGGTGGATTTAGTCCTAGTTGTAAAGCTGATGTGACTAGACCCCATCTAATCTAGTTTACCTGTGGAATAAAGACTCTCCTGAGGGTCACACCGTCCTTTTCGATGACACCGCACGTGCTACATTTCTCTGACAGTAGATTCAAACCAGTAGCAGCTTAGTGGCTGGGTTTTTCTACCGTCACCAGGTGGCTTTGACACCACCTGTTTGTCCTGTTCCTACTTTCTCTGTTCATTGGGGAAAGAATGTAGAATTTCCTACATATTTCCATTTATTATATCCCTTCTTGTTTTCTTGTTTTCATTGGGTGCTGTTGCATAAATGTTCCCAGAGTAGTGCTGTTTTTGCTTCAGCCCTATACCACATCTACTTGGAAAGAAGCCATGTTGATTTCACTGGGGCTTCCTTCCAAATCCAAATGAGTGTGTTTATGACTGCAGCAATCGTTTCATAAGCTGAGAGCCGGTCTTCATGCCTCTTACTTTTTAAACTGGTTCAAAGTTGCAAACATATGTCTCACATTTTCCGTTGTGGTGTTTGTGCACTTGTGCATATGTATACACAAAACTCTTGCTTCTACCCCCTAGCCTCCCCCCCCAAAAAGGACAGAAGTACCGCCCCCTCCCCTGTGTTTCGAACCACATATAATTTATTCCTTAAGTTATTTTTTATTTAATTCATTACATCCAAATTATACACCACTTGATTGTTAAACAAAGAACCCACAAGGCAATTTCCAAAAAGATAAAACAATAAAAGTCAAGAAACATTTACAACAATAGTTTAAAGCATACAAGAAGTTAAAATACTGAAATTGGTTAAAATTCGCATAAACTTTCTAAGCATCTGGGCAGGCTTGTCTATGAGGCACAAAGCAGCAACAACAATGTGCCTAAAATGCACTGCTTTTTTGTATACATTAAATAACTTTTTAGCGTGTGCAAAAATAGGATTTGACCCTTCCTATGACGTCCTCATCCAACTCTGCCCCTCCAACTGCCAGAAGTAGCCTACGGTCTCTTTGAAGAAGCTTTGTCTGCCTGTTACCCACCTGTTCTCATGACCTGTTAACACTCTAATCCCCAGATACATTAAAATAGGAGACAAGGAGGTGGAGTACCACCCCAATTTCCGCCTCATTCTGCATACCAAGTACTTCAACCCCCACTACAAGCCAGAGATGCAGGCCCAGTGCACACTCATCAACTTTCTGGTCACCAGAGATGGGCTGGAGGACCAGCTTTTAGCTGCTGTGGTGGCTAAGGAGAGACCTGACCTAGAGGAACTGAAGGTATTGTAATTGCTAGATGTGAGTTGTTTACGAACAACATGGCTTATTTTACAAGAATTTATGGTAGCCACACTTGGTCAGAAACTTCAGAGCAAGCCAAATGGTCTTAGAAGGTGGGTCTCTGAACCTACCATTCAGGTTTTCATCTGCCTCGAAGTGGTTGCTACATGTAGTGGGTTACTGCATATTAATGTTGTGTTTTAATTGTTGTAACCTGCCTTGGGACCTTGGAGTAATAATAATAATAAAGTAAGGTTCCAAGTATATTAAAAAGGGAAAGGCGTTAATTTGTGCATAGACTGCAACCTTAGTACCTAACACCCAACACAATTCCAATTCCTTGGTGGTGAGGGTGGTTTTAAGCTTCTGTTCCTACTTTCCGTTTATGTGTCCACATATATATATATATTCTCTGCACTCCCTTCCCTGCATTAGGTTTTAAATGTGAAAGGGAACCAGATCCTTGTGTAAAATAATTAAATATTTACTAGTATATTAATGAATTGCTTGGATTTAATTTACTGTATTTAAATCATTTCCTCTGTTTAAATAGATATTTCAAACCAATGAATTCATTCTGTATATTTTAAATTTTGTATGTTTAACAATGCAAACATATATCTGTTTATTTAATTATGATTTTCATTTACTATTTCTTGTTCACTTTACATTTACTGTTTAATGAAGTATATTAGGCTATTATTTGGGTGAACCTCTTTAGGATAGAAGGACCCACTAGTGAGGGTTGCCACAAGCAGAAGCCCCACCCAAACCTTCATATTAAATGGCATTATGCAATGGGAGGGGCTATTTAGGATGGCTGTAGCCATTTCATTGCCGCGCAGGTAAGAACCTTGGAGCTGAGCTCTTTCACACACTGGTAATGGCAACTGTGTCCTGCTCTACAGAAAGCAGTCCTCTTGCTTGAAGGAGTCTTCTGTTTGAAGGGCTGTCTGGTCCAAATTACCTTTAAATGATAATGAACCCTGGGAAGGAAGAGCAGAGTCCTTCAAAGTAGCTCATCAGTAGCCGACTGAGCAGACATTGCTGGTCTCAGGCTTCTCCGCTATAGTGAGACATACTGTACTCAGGGGAAACCCAAGGCACTTTGCTGCCTGAGACACAGGGCAAGATGACACATGCATGTGTGTACGCGCACACACACACACACCTCCATCCCATGTAAAGAAACTGAATAGACAGGCTGTTGAACCTTGCTGCACCACTGGGAACAGGACCATGTCCCCCCCAGTGTACATTAGGGCACAGCTCTGATCTCCAAGAGGGACAAATGGCCAGGGGGGCTCTGGAGGAGGGGGGGCAGGGGGCTGCCACAGCTGTTCCCCAGCTGCTGCTGCCTGAGAGCATTGCCTCCCTCTACCTAATTGGTAGGGCTGCCCCTCATTATATTTTTAGTTAAATACAGTGGTTATTTCTAAGTTTGCATGTATATAAGTATGGTATATGCAACTTACAATGGTACCTCCGGTTGCGGACAGGATCCGTTCCTTTCACATCCTGAAGTTTACGTAACCAGAGGGTTACGTAACCGGGGCTACTACTGTATAGGCAAAGCTGTATCCATTGGGGGGGGGGGAGGTTGGTGCATTTTCTCTTATTGGACGTAAATGAACTTCATCTAATAACTGGCCCTTGTGCCCTTACTTGCATCTGCAAGGCATCTTCAGTGTCTGCCTGAGCTGTTAGTCACTGCTGTATTGTGATGACCCTTTACAAAACTCTTGTAGTCACAAATAGACCCCTGTAGGAAAAGAACAAGCTGCTTTGTGTGTTACGTGGTGTGTTATGCCGGGGGTCCCCTCATTTGCATTACTGCCTTGAATGAGCTTAGAACAAAGAGTTTCAGTTCCATGAGCTTCTTTGCATTTTTACCTCTTGAAAAATTACATTCTCTGCCATAATTTTGAGGCTCAGTACAGCTGGTGAGTCCAAAGGGCTCTCATTTCATCCAACTTTCTTACCTGTTGAATTGTGGCTTGTCTGTGAAGGCTGTCCACCTTCAAAGGAAGTCTCTCTCTCTCTCTCTCTCTCTCTCTCTCTCTCTCTCTCTTTCTCACACACACACACACACACACACCCCTACCAAATTCTAACATACCGGTATATATTTTTCTCATTGCTGGTATAGGCTACTCTCACAAAACAACAGAATGAGTTTAAGATCATCCTGAAGGAGCTGGAGGATTCCTTACTGGCTAGACTCTCTGCTGCATCAGGAAACTTCCTTGGCGACACAGCCTTGGTGGAAAATCTGGAGACCACCAAGCGCACAGCAAATGAGATAGAGGAAAAGGTGAGTCACAGGGCCATGGCTAGGGCTCTTTGAGGACAAAGAACACAAATTTTCATCAATGTGTAGAGTGCTTCTGGGCCCATTAAGTTGGCAGGTAGTCAATATCTCACTGGCAGTGTAATTTACAGTGTACTCAGCTGTCCTATAAGTAAAGTAGAAAAAGAAAAGAAAAAGAAGAGGGAGAAGGGGCCAGTTCAGCATTAAAAACCCTGAGGCTCACTCATTAATAAAACCCCTGGAAAGTGGGCTGCTCTGCACAATCACTGTGCTATGGGGGGGGGGCGCATCTCCAATAACATATGTGATCTATCAACCCAGCAACATAGTAAGGGGCTATGGAGCTTACACTGTGGGTTTCTAGAGAACTGATAGCTGCTGCATTGAAGATTGCTTGGTGTTTTTTTTTAGGTGAAAGAGGCTAAAATTACTGAGCTGCAAATAAATGAAGCTAGAGAGAACTACAGGCCAGCTGCAGAAAGGGCTTCCTTGTTGTACTTTATACTGAATGACCTCAACAAAATCAACCCCATCTATCAGTTCTCATTAAAGGTAATTAACCAAGGAAGGAGACTAGTTGGACAGGCCACTTAATTATATTTGTGGAGAGTAGCCTCTTCCCTGCTATCACTGACACCAAGTCATTCACATCCTTTTGTGCAGTTAATCTTACAGTCTACCTCTATTGCAGGGGTGGCTGTCTGTTCATTATAACTTAGGGTCAGGCATAAATACCTTGTCCCGAGGTCATATTAGAGGATCTTGCCAAAGGGACTTGAAACATAAGAGTTTATGCGAGGCTGCAGCCCAAACACTGTACGTTCTTGTGTTTTGGATGAAGGCACCTCCCCTGTGTCTGCCCTTTAATAAAGGGCCAAGAAGTCCAACCACGTTAAACGGTTTTCATCTGTGCTTTGACTTCTTTTCTGGCCAGGCATTTAATGTGGTTTTTGAGAAGGCCATTCAACGGACTCCTCCAGCAGAAGATGTGAAACACAGAGTGATAAACCTAACCGACGAGATCACCTACTCAGTCTTCATGTACACTGCTCGGGGACTTTTTGAGAGAGACAAGCTTATTTTTCTAGCCCAAGTTGCCTTTCAGGTAAGGTGATTCATGCCCCTGGCACTGACAAAATATGTAACTGAGTGTTTTTTGTTTCCATGGAGTCAGTCAACATGGTAATCCAGATGTAGCTGTGTGGACAGTGGATCATTAGACCCAAAGAGAAATGATGGACAGAGCACAATCAGAAAGGGATGCTCTAAAGCAAGTTGTGGAGAAGCTTCTAAGAAGGACTAGAAGGAGGTAGCTCTTTAGAAAATGAAGAAGCAAGAGGAGTTCCAGAGTAGGTCAAACTTTGTTGTCAGCATCTGTCTGTCTCAAGAGACAATGGAGTGCTTCTCTGGATGTGAAGTCATACCACTGCATTAGCAGCACCAAAGTGACCTCCTCAGGTCGCATGCAACCCTGGGCTCTGTGAATGGAAGTCTTGTGCTGCCCAGGCGAAAGGACTCCCCACCCCCCTCAACCTCACTAAAATAAAGGTAAAGGACCCCTGATAGTTAAGTCCAGTCGCAGACGGCTCTGGGGTTGCAGGGCTCATCTCACTTTACAGGCCGAGGGGGCCAACATTTGTCTGCAGACTGTTTTTCCGGGTCATGTGGCCAGCATGACTAAGCTGCTTTGGTTCAAAGGAAAGCAGAGCAATACGCTTGGCACCAGCTTGGCTGCAGGAGTTGCCAGAAGGAGGGGTACAAGCCACTTTCCAGCTGTCTTAGGGACTCCACTCCAGATTTGTTTACGATTCACTCTTTAGCTTTCTTCTCCTGAAAATATCCCACAAGGCAGTGGAGGTCTAGGATCAGTTTCCCTTCTCCTAGATGAGCAACCTTCCCAGGTTGATGAGCCCCATCTGCCCCTCAATTCCCTCTATGGTATGTGCAGAAACCACCTTCTTGACCGTTGGGCTTCTCCATACAATCCACCGGAGCCCGTCTTCACATGAAAGGAAGTCTCCACCTCACTAAGGGTTTGAGGCCCATCGGCTCCCCTCACCTGGT
Organism: Lacerta agilis; assembly: GCF_009819535.1. Classification (NCBI taxonomy): domain Eukaryota; kingdom Metazoa; phylum Chordata; class Lepidosauria; order Squamata; family Lacertidae; genus Lacerta; species Lacerta agilis. Next base: position 28,116,886 of record NC_046313.1, read on the forward strand.
TTCGCCAGCCAGTTGAAGCCGTTCCCAGGTTTGGCCACTGTCACATGTTGACAGCTTTTAGGTGAGAGCTGAGTGCGGAGTGGGAACCACAGCTGGACAAATTACCCCAGAAGGAGCACAGCATGTCCCCCCTGAGGTACTGCTACTCCCCTAACACCCATACTCCCCATGTAAACTAGAGTAAAATTAACAGCAGCAGCAGTCAAGGAGAAAGATTAGGCTGTGGAATCTTGTTGGGTAAGTTTAAAAGTAGGGATGCCTAGCATCATCAGGGTCCCCTCCCTCGCTGAATGCTGAAGTGATGCTTCTGTCTTGTTTAGGCTTGCAGCTGCTGCTGCTTAGTATACAGTAGTCTCAGGCCAGGTTTTCCCTAACCAAAGTATTCATCTGACCTCACAAGACTCCAAAGCCAGATTCCTGTTGGATGTGGTCTCTTCTACCCTTGTCTTTGGGTTCTGCAGTCAATAAACTCAGAAGGATAAACAAGACCAGCAGCTGTTCCAGCTTTTGTTTCTGGAGTAAATAGTCCTCATGCTTTTAATCCCATGTTTTCTCTAGGTCTTGTTGGTGAAGAAAGAAGTGAATCCGGTGGAACTAGACTTCCTTCTGCGCTTTCCCTTTAAAGCTGGACTGGCATCTCCAGTAGATTTCCTGTTAGGTCAAGGATGGGGTGGAATTAAGGTTTGTTTTAAAATACTGTTTCTAGAATGAAGTCCTTTTTCAGGAGCTGAGAGAGACCTATTAGAAAATGCTGGTGTCTAGTGGCATGGTCCATGATTGATGGCGACTAAGTTGGGAAAGTTAAGCCACCTTCACACGTTTTTGTGTTAGCCATCTAAAGAAGAACTGTGCTAGCAGTTTGAAACTTCTGCTCAGCAGTGAATGCACATAACTGGGGAGAGAGCCTGTCTGTGGGGTGGAGCCTTTTTCCTTCCCTCAGCCCACCTATAGCCACAGCTTCTCATTGCATGTACATGAAAAGAGCAGTCACGCTCTACAGACAAGTTGCATTTCACTTCCTGCAGGAAAGCAAGATGAGAGCTGAAAAGAGGCCACCTTTTGATCCAGGTCTAGAATGACCTGGGAACAGTAGTCAAGCCCTTCCTGCAAATTCAAATTCAAATTTATTGCGGCTATAAGCCCATAAAAACATAAAATATGGAATATATGACATCAAGTTACAGCAAACCATAGACCCTGGAGTCATAGGGAAACAAACCACAGCACAAATACAAGTTTTAAAATTGCAACCAGGGAGCAGAAAACAAAAGTATTAGTGGTCGTGTAGTTGGCCACAGCGCCTTTTTTGAGATATGACAGAGTTTAGAAACCTTGCCACCTTGCCAGTGAGTGCCAGTGAAGCCCTTCCTGCAGTTGCTTGGCATCCGGAAAGCTATGTTCCTTTTAAACAAATGAAATGGCCAACTGTGGCTGTGCTATCGGAGGGGTTACAACATGGATTGTGAAGCAGTACTCTTTAGAGCCTGTTGTGGTTCGTGACATTTTAGCTGAAGTCAAGTTAGGGTACCTGGACCTCTTTCTCCTCTTGTTCCTCTACTGTGGGGAACCTGAGGCCCTCTGAATGCTCTTGGACTGCAGCTTCCATTGGCCATGCTGGCTGGGGTTGGAGACCAACTACCGGAGGGCCTCTGGTTCTCCATTTCTGCTCTGCTGCAAGCGTGACAGCCTGGTGCCTTGGGCACTATATCTGTAGTATCCAACGTGGCCCTCCTCTTGCCATAGGCCTCCTGTTTTCACTCGAACTGGTAGAAGAAGGAAGTCTGTTAACAGTTCAGGTGGTTGTGAGCAGAGTACAGTGGTCCCTTGGTTCTCAAACTTAATCCGTTCCGGAAGTCCGGTCAACTTCTGAAACCGTTTGAAAACCAAGGCGCGGCTTCCAATGGGCTGCAGGAGCTTCCGGCACTCAAACGGAAGCCGCATCGGACATTCGGCTTCCAAAAAACGTTCACAAACCGGAGCACTTCTGAGTTTTCGGCGTTTGGGAGCTGAATTGTTCGACAACTAAGCCATTCGATAACCAAGGTACTACTGTACTTGAGAAGCAGGCTCACTGGCTTGGTTTGACATGTGTGGTGTCAGAAGGGGATTGTGCTACTTACATGAGTTCTTGCTCTCAGGTGGATTCATTAAAGCCACTGGTGTAACTGGGAGGAAACAAAGCAAGGGTTTGTCAGCACCATGTTCTCTGTTAACTTACTCTCAGGTGCTGTCTGATATGGACGAGTTCAAAAACTTGGACAGTGACATTGAAGGTTCTGCTAAGCGGTGGAAAAAGTTTGTGGAATCCGAGACCCCTGAGAAGGAAGTATTTCCAAAGGAGTGGAAGAACAAGACAGCCCTGCAAAAGCTGTGCATGATGCGATGTATGAGGCCAGACCGCATGACCTATGCAGTCAAGTATGTGCTGCACTCTTCCTACAGCTTGGGACTGCTGTACAGGGAACGGCCATTTGGGACATGGCACTTTCTGAAAAACTGAGACAAAAACTTTGTATGGCTAGAGGGCAAAAAACCGCTTTTGTGGCAAACTGGTGGCTGTTCAGCACATGAACAAAGACAACGGGACATGCTGTGCCATGTTCCATTTTCCTTCATATTGTTATTAGCACCCTTCATTTTCTCGCTCCACTTCAGTGCTTGTACAAACTCCACTATTGTTCTTTACATCTGAACTATGCTTTAGGGTTGGGGATGGGGAATGTTCAGTTTGTATTCCCCCTCCCCCAATATTTTTTTTAAAGAAAACAATCACACAACGCCATAGGTTTAAGGGCCAAAATGTTCACCAGAGCCAATTCAATCCCCTGGTTTTTTTTCCCCTCAGGAACTTTGTGGAGGAGAAAATGGGGAGTAAATTTGTTGAAGGCCGAAGTGTTGAATTTTCCAAATCCTATGAAGAGAGCAGCCAGTCAACACCCATATTCTTCATTCTCTCTCCCGGAGTTGATCCCCTGAAGGACGTTGAAGCCCTAGGTGAGTTGGGAGAGCCTTTCCACTTGGTGTGCCCTATAACAGCGCACACAGAAAAAGCTTTAAAAGAACAACAGACGTTTGAAGAATTCCACTTAATTTTAATAACTCTCTTAGGTCAAAAGCTTGGCTTCACCATAGACAATGGGAAAATCCACAATGTGTCTCTAGGACAAGGACAGGAAGTTGTGGCAGAACATGCTCTGGATGTGGCTGCAGTAGAGGGACACTGGGTCATTCTTCAGGTATTTCAATTCCAACAATGTTTCCTGCCGATTACTTCTTACAGCTTTGTCTAGTGTACTTCACTTCTTTCATGCCTCCCTGGCACTCATGATTTAAGTAAATTATTTGACAGCAAATGAAAATAGCTTTTAATAATCATTTCTGGAACTGTGCAAACTCTCTGTAACCCAGTCCATAAATAATCTACAGTAAAAAATATAATAATAATAATCCCTGGCATATGCTGGATGTCCATTGATAGAATTAGGCATATACTGGGCTGTTGAGCAATGCTGGCACTGCCCAAAGGTATCTGTGCCAGCATGAAGAAGTTGCAGGTGGCTGTGGGAAGATGATCCTGTTGCAGCCTTTGTGCGGAAACACAGCTTCAGAGAAGTCTGTACCTTGCAAACAGACCCTTTCTCTTTCCTCCGCTGAAGTAACTGCGACACTGGGGGCATTCTCAGTGTGAAGGCTGCAGTGGAGCCTCCCTCTCCCATTCCATTCCACCCCACCCCCAAACTGGTGCCCAGTTGATATTATTGCCTTACATTGCTAAGGACCATATGTCTATGGCTTATGTTAAAAAAAGATCCAGGCCTTGAGAGGAAATTGAGTAGGGTGAGGACAAGAATTTTGCTGATGCCCAGACAATTTGTCACTCTTCCAGGTCCCTCCAACTTGAGACTCTGTTGCATGTGTAAGGAAGGAGTACTCATACTGGGGGAAGTGTGCATGGCACAGACTCCCTCAGGAGGCCGTTGACTCTCCTTCCCTGGAGGTTTTTAAGCAGATGTTGGATGGCCATCTGTCATGGATGCTTTAATTGAGATTCCAGATTCCAAAATTCTATAAAATGAGTGCATGGGTCTTTATGCCTAAAAAGTTGAAACAGCAGAGAATGTATATCCATTCTAGAACATGACATGAATGAGGGCAGGATGCTGAGCATTTTGTCTTCCTGAAGTTCTAGGATGGAACCATTTATATCAATGTACTACAGCTAGGTGATGTCAGTTCCTTGGGATGGGAGGACAGTTTAGAATAGCATTCCATTCACATTACAGGACTTCTGGTTGCCACTAAAGGCAGCCCTGGAGGTAGAATGCAGCCCATCCTCATTAGCAGCAACTAACATGTGCCTTATATACCCTACAGAACATCCATCTGGTAGCCAAGTGGCTGGGAACACTGGATAAGAAGGTTGAACGGTATAGCATAGGGAGCCATGACGATTACAGAGTATACATGAGCGCAGAGCCTGCTCCCTCTCCAGATTCTCACATTATCCCTCAGGGACTCCTGGAAAATGCTATTAAAATCACCAATGAGCCTCCAACAGGCATGCATGCCAACTTACACAAAGCCCTGGATCTTTTTACTCAGGTAAGCAGGACCTGCTGTTCCATTTGTTTGGACTCGGTATTCAGCCACAATCCAAGATTAGCACTGACGTTGGTTTTTCCTGTCTTTTGGGCAATGCAAACATCGCTTTCGCTAAGAAAAGGAAGTGTTAAACTCTCATCTCACTTCTGGATATTCTAACTTACATTTCTGTCAATAGTATATGCTTTGCTCCCGTTTTCTGCAACTTCTCTGGAAATCTGGAACGCATAATAATAATTTAGTTTCTCGTGATTTACTCATTTGTTAATTGCCCTAAGTTCTAAGCCATATTGATTCATATTTTTGCTTTTCCTTCTTGAACTTAATGCTTCAAATGGGCTGTATTCTCCCTGGGGCTCTTATTATACTTGTTATGTTGATCTGCTTTTGCATTAAATGAACTCAATAAAATAAAATTATTGGTTAGTAATAGTAGTAGTAGTGGCAGTAGCAGTAGCAGTAGTAATGCTTTACTCACCTTGAGATTAGATTGTCTTTTTCCCCATCTAAAAATATCTGCAGTTATCTGATGTATTCATGTAAAATGAGAGCATGATGCTATGAAAATTCTCTCTCTCTCTCTCTCTCTCTCACACACACACACACAAAATTTGAAGCTGGAGTTCTAATAACCACACAATGTACAAGGTTCTGCCCAAACCTAAGCATATGATGAGGAGGGCTAGTTTTAGGTCCTGACTTGGCCCAAAATAATTTTTAAGGTGATGTGCTCTGATCTTAAGAATCTTAAAGCATGAATTGTGATGGTGGTAGGCAGTCTGAAGGCAATCAGTGTTAGAAACCGAGATATGAAAACTAGGCGCTAAATGGCACCTTAAACCTAGGTTATAGGCGCAACAACGGAATGTCTAGGCGTGCTTTTTATAACAAGAATACAAAGCTGAAAGTGAATGAACTGCAGCTAAAATATTGTGTTCATTTTTCACATGGTCTAGTCCTTCCCCTGACCACCCCCCTAATACAGTGGTGCCCCGCTAGACGAAAATAATTCGTCCCGCGAAAATTTTCGTCTAGCGGGGTTTTCGTCTTGCGGAGCGGCAATGGGAGCCGCGCTCCGCAAAACGAAAAAAAAAAAAGACGCAATTTTTTCGTCTTGCGAGGCAGCCCCATAGACTTTTTCGTCTAGCGGGGCTGCCTCCCGCTAGACGAATGCTTTCGTCTAGCGAGTTTTTCGTCTAGCGAGGCATTCGTCTAGCGGGGTACCACTGTATTCTTAAGAGGGTCTCTTCTCCAGTCTTCAGAGAGTAGCTGGAAGTGGGGAGACAGAAAAAGGTCCTCCTTTCCTTCCACTCTGCAGTTTTAATCTGAAATGCACAGTACTGTCCCCAGAGCTCAGACTGCTCGCACTGATGAAATTCCCTGCTGCAAAATGTGCCTAGAACAATGGGAGTTTCAAACACTGAAGGCAATATCAAAGTGGTGGAGTTACTGGGCACAAAATGAAAAGCAGATTGTTAGAAGGGGCTGACATCTAGGCTTTGCTGCTAGTTAATTACCTCTTCCTCCCATTTGGGGATAGCTTCTCATTTCTGTTGTTTGACTTCCAACAGCCGGAGATGCTTTGTGCAAAAGTACTGCCCTTTTTTTCTTGTTCTCCTTTAGGATACCCTAGAAATGTGCACCAAAGAAATTGAATTCAAGTGCATTCTTTTTGCCCTCTGCTATTTCCATGCAGTGGTGGCAGAACGGCGGAAATTTGGAGCTCAAGGATGGAATAGGTCTTACCCATTTAACAATGGAGATCTCACTATTTCCATCAATGTACTGTATAATTATCTGGAAGCCAATGTGAAGGTAAAGATTTGGTAACTTGTGAGTTGCATAAAAGAGAAACTGTGTAAGTGGTAGTCAGTGGTCCCTTGTTTCCCAAGGGTCTGATCAAAGTATTGCCTGCTTGGTCAGTTAAGACCTTTGGGAAATGGAGAACTGCTATTTGAATTTACTATTATTTAATTAGGGAAAAGGTGTACTGCGGGATCTTGGTGCAGAGAAACGTTGAACTGAAAAGCCTGTGTTTGGGAGCAGGGTATTCTCATTTTTTGGCATCTGTGCACCTAGAGACTTTGTCACCATGAGTTCTGCTTCCAGGGCAGAATGCACTTTTCAACTTGGGACAGCAATAATTTGAGGAGCTACAGACTGTTCTGAATGGAGCTCCTACATCTGGAAACTCACAAACTCTGTTACAATAACACGTAGCATGTAGCACATGCTACATGAATAGAATGAAAACCATTCTATTAGCCCACTCAAAATCTATTGCAGAATGCCAAGATCAAATAGGACCTCCTCAGTTCCAAAGTATTCTTCTGCCTTCACAGGCCATGATGGGAAAAGCAATTCAGCATTCCCCCAGGATTATCCCCTGCTGGCTAACCCTCTGCCAGAGTACTTGTCTGTGCTTTAAATCATTTTGTCTCATTTCCCAAGATTTTTCACTGTACTTATGAGACCAAATGTGCCCCTTAATAGACTAGTATGTTTTCTGAAAAGAACTTTTGTTGTGGCAAAAAGCCCAAATACCTTTATATACACGAGTAGAATGTTGGGTGTTGTTCCCCAAAATTTTGCTTTATTCCCTCTGTGGCATCTTTCCCTAGGTTCCCTGGGATGACCTGCGGTATCTCTTTGGGGAGATCATGTATGGGGGACACATCACCGATGACTGGGACCGCAGATTATGCCGGACTTACCTGGGTGAATACATCCGTATGGAGATGCTGGAGGGAGAAATGATGCTAGCACCAGGTTTCCTTATACCACCAAACTCCGATTATAAGGTGAAAAATGGAGGGGTGGGGAGGTGCTCCAACAACACACTTCTGATAATTCATCTTGGGAAGTAAATGGTAGCCATAGGTGCAAATGCTATTTTCCACAGAAGAAACAATAGCAAGGTCTAGAGAAAGGACAGCAACCACAGAAATAGTTTTACACCTCAGCACAGGGAACATGGAAAAATACTTCAGAGAACCACGAGAAACAGTATTATAGTTGTGGACAAGTTGGATAAAAGTCCCGGGGGAAACAGCCACATCAACTGGCAAGACAGTGCTTGTTATGAGCATATAGTTTACTGGAAACTTAATTTGAAGATAACGATGTGCCCGGCTGGCGTAGGCGTTAAGCAGTCAGTCACTAACATCTTATAACATCCAAGTTTCTGCATATTACATTTTGTAGGGATATCATGAATATATTGATGAAAATCTCCCACCTGAGAGCCCTTACTTGTACGGGCTTCATCCTAATGCAGAGATTGGGTTCCTCACTGTCACCTCTGAGAAACTTTTCCGCACTGTGCTGGAAATGCAACCCAAAGAGTCAGATGCCGGAGGGGGAACTGGTGTGTCCCGAGAAGAAAAGGTAGGAAAACCTGCTGGTCTGCTTTGACCGTGGCTCTCGGGGTCCTGATATTGGTTTGGAGTTCCTATTTGAATGTTTCTAATAGGCTTGGGCGATTCATTGATGGGCAGACCGTTATGGTGGTTTCACTCAGTGGTTTCACCCGGGGCCTTGCAGGCTGGGGCCAATGCAGCTCTTTTCAGCATTGCGGTATATCGCCAAACTGCGATGTTTGGCTCGTAATATATCACAATGTTGAAAACCCAATATTGCCCAACCCTAGTTTCTAATCAGCAACAGGTTTTAGGCTTGCTGCTACCTGCTCTGCCCCTTCCACTGTCAGTCCTTTTTCAGTTGCACTGATATTTCTTCAGGCCCCAGGAAATGTGGGAAATGCTCTGAAGTCTGCCCACCTGCTGGGGCAGGTATTTTAGTCTAGTGCTTTGCTTACTCTTTGGAGCATTTTGAAGTGATGCTGCGTATAGCGAAACATTCATTTGGCCTTCTGTGTAACAGGTAAAAGCTGTGCTAGATGAGATCATGGATCGGCTTCCAGAGCCCTTCAATATGGTGGAGATCATGGCAAAGGCAGCTGAGAAGACCCCATATGTAGTAGTTGCCTTCCAGGAATGTGAACGAATGAACATCCTTACCAGTGAAATTAGACGTTCTCTGAAAGAATTAAACTTGGGGTTGAAGGTAGGGGCATATTGTATGCTATTGCACAACAACATTTGACCTGGTTCAATCACCATACTTGACACATGACCTGGCATAGGAAAAATAAAGTGGAGCATGCTTTCTCAGTAACAGGAAATGCCTGAACATCAAGACTTGATTTTCATCTTTCCTGCTACTGCACTTTAAACTAGAAGATAATGATACTCTTTTTCCAATCAGAACAGTACATATTCAGTAGTTTGTATATACAAGCACATGATAATTAAGGGAGATAGATTCCCAAGACAAGCATCTTGGCTCTTTCCTCTATGTTCACTGGCAGGTCGCTGACTTCAGCACAGATGGTGTTCACTGCCCAGTGGACTTTGCCTTCACTATATTCAGGTTTTGCCAATAGCTCAACCTTCCAACAAGTCTTCCATAATACAATTCTATGGCAAGATTAGGGTAAGGTGGGGTGGATAAAGAGAAAAATATCCTTGTTGCAAGCTTCATTGTGTTGCTTCCTCCTTTAAAACAAAACAAGCCGTTTAGAACTGTGTGCTCTGGCCCAGGAGACAGGGAGGCGTTGGCTCAATGCAGTTGCTCCCCAAACTCCCCATGGTGAAATAAGGCTGCTGGACATTAAATGAGCCACATACGACAACTCACAGAAATGATGTATGTGTTGGAACCATAAACCAATAAGGGCTTGTCCAGCAGAGAACTAAAAATAATTTACTAAGGGTCAAAAAATTGTGTGTGTGTGTGTTTTGCTGTTTTTAATCATTGATATCAGTTATACAACCGCTCGGCATTAGCGTTGGCACCCGTAATTATAGCACTAGCTGGAGGAGTGTATCTCATTTTCTCAGCAATGCAAGTGCTGGGAAATTTAAATTGCAACAACATCAGCAGTACCATGAGGGAAAATGCCTGGAAACACCACCACAAGTGAGGAAAGACGGTACATTGTTTGCATAACATATAATCTTGAAAGTGCTGTAATTAATGCCAGAGCATTCACATAACCAGAACCTTAGATCAACAGGGATGCCATTTTCGTAAAAAATACACTAAGAATTCTTCAAATGGTCTGCATAGCCACAAAAAGCTGAGCTGAGCTGATGGAGGAATCCAATTAAAAGCTTTCGTTTTGTTTTTCCCACAGGGAGAATTGACAATCACAACAGACATGGAAGATCTATCAAATGCTCTTTACTATGACAATGTTCCTGATTCCTGGACAAACCGGGCTTATCCATCTTTGCTCAGCTTGGGAGCTTGGTATGCTGACCTACTGCTCCGTATCAGGGTGAGGAAGATGTTTCCTTTGTTAAAGCTCTCCAAAAACAAGTTATTAGCTTTCCTGGCAGTGCAACAACCAGAAAAGCTAAGAACTAGTACTTAAGCATCATCTTTTAATTAAGCAACACTCAGAGTTATTTGCTTTCGCATTGTTCCCCCCCCCCAATTTTACCTTCTATATATCCTTAATAACAATCCTTAATAAAATAACAAAAATACTTTACAGCTGTAGTTGCAAGCAATTCTACTAGGTAAAGTCTTGATCATCCTATAGGATGACAGACATGCGTAGGTTTTTCATAATCTTTATGTGAAGATAATGTGTTTATAGGAGTTGGTTTCTACTAAAGCAATGGGAAATGTGTCACCCTGTGAGTGTGGTGGTGCCTGGGGCTGATGGGAGATGGATGCCCAAGTGCAACAGAAAACATGGACCTCCTCAACATGCTTAGCTATGTGTAATATTTCCATTTTCAGGAGCTGGAGGCCTGGACAACAGACTTTGCCCTACCCACAACTGTATGGCTAGCAGGCTTCTTTAACCCTCAGTCTTTCCTCACGGCCATTATGCAGTCTATGGCTAGGAAAAACGAGTGGCCTCTTGACCGAATGTGCCTTTCAGTGGAAGTTACCAAGAAGAACCGGGAAGATATGACAGCTCCCCCTCGAGAAGGCTCCTATGTGCATGGGCTTTTCATGGAAGGTAATCTAGCTTATCATGTTAGACAGAGATGCAGTCATTCAACAGCAGACAAGACAGTTTCTCCTTTGTCCTATTCTACTGTAGGGAAGCTCTCCCTTTCACCTGTGCTATTTCTTTGAGAGAGGTGGGGGTGAAGGTTTACTATAGTTTCTTGCATTTTTAGAACATTTTGTCCTTGGGTTCTCCCTTTGCCTCCAGGACCTTGATGCAAGACCACCTTCCCCTGCCCCACCGCTTTCAGGCACAACTCGGGCACCCCATCAACGCTTCAGCTGTGTACATTTGTACTTGGTAACAGCAGAGGATTCTTAATCAATTTTGTGCAGTAAAATTTTATTATTTTCCATTCCTAAGGATAGTTCATTGCTTATTTCCACACTGTAAACTACTTCCAGGCTGAAATCTGTCTATTTTGAAAGCACAAATATTTGTCAAGAAAGGATCAAGCAGACAACACTTTGCAGTAGCTGCCTTTATTGTTTCATATCATTTTAGCATGTCAGCAGAGGGCAGCACATGCCTATTTTACTGCCCTTACAGACCAAACTACTTAATTGACCATATTAAAATACTCTTAAGCGTGGCTAAGGTTAGGAATGTAATATTGCCCCTGAAGAAGCCTAACCCTTAGTGCTCAAGTCACTGTAGGTGGGGACATTTGTTACCTACAAGGCTGAATGAAGATAGAAGGAACACTGTCGTAGGCTCAGAGCAGAGTTGTGAATTCAGCTCTTTCTAGCTTGTTAATGCTCAGAATGCTCACGTAAATTATTGAGATGACAGCAAAGGCACATTCAAGCCGGAGCAACTGCCTGTAGCCATGCTTCTAAAGACAGAAGGTTGGTTCCTTAACGCTTGCTGCAAATGAAGCACCCTCTAGGCTGAAGCAACATCACAGTTCTGTCCTCCTGCAGGTGCGCGTTGGGATACTCAGACCGGTGTCATCAGTGATGCACGTCTGAAGGAGCTGACCCCCTCGATGCCCGTCATCTTCATCAAAGCCATTCCCGTGGATCGTATGGACACCAAGAACATGTATGAGTGTCCTGTCTATAAGACGCGCATGCGAGGCCCCACCTACGTCTGGACCTTCAACCTGAAGACAAAAGAGAAGCCAGCTAAGTGGATTCTTGCTGGAGTTGCTTTGCTCTTACAAGTTTAATGCCTGCGTTGAAAGCAAAGCCCTACCCACACGCCCCCCACTCCATCATGTCACCCCACCACCTTTCCCAAAATAGAAACTAAGAAGACTTGTTTGCAAAATTTTCAATAAAAAAGTGTGGCTGTGCTATTCAGGTTGGCATTGATAAGCAGTACTTTTATAATAATATATGCAAGCCTGCAGTTTATGACAAGAAACTAGTCTGTGGACACTTGTCCACATTGGCCAGGATTCCTTTCCCAGTTCACTTTCATTGTGTACCATTCATTCACTGCAACTGACTAGAAGACACTTCAGTTCTCCTAAGTATGAAAATATATGCTGATTAGCTCAGGTTTATCTCCACCAACATTAATCCACAAGGAGAAGGGACTCTCTCACCAGCTGGGCATAATAATGCAAATGCCTTCCTCTGTAACTTATTGAACCCACGAGGCACCTCTTGATTTGGCCTACTTGGAGCTCTGCAGGAGGAAGCTTAATGCCTGAGGCGCTCCTGGTAGTCACATTAGCACTACTTAAGAATATAAACATTTGTTAAGTTCATATTCTTGATTAGCTCCAGTACCTCCCTTCATTACAATAGCAGTTAACAAACCCTCAGCCCCACCTCAATCACTAAACAACAACAAATATCAAAAAGAACTTGGTCCCAAATAATACATAAGGAACTGTCCAAATAAACCCTGGTGTTATGGATGAACACCTGATTCAAAGCTGTAATATCTGCCCTTCTGTTTCCCTTCTACTCTTTTTAGCCCTCATGCAATTGACCTGCACTGTCTATTTGAAGCCTCAATTTCTCCTCCACACATGCCTGCCTGCCTGGCATTTTACTGCTCTCCAGTTATTTTATATGCGAGTTTTAGCCTTTTCTCAGAATAATCTGACGGGTTGATACAAATTAATAAGGTCTCACAGCGCTTTGCAATGACAGTCCAACGCAGGCCCTTGGATAGCAGGCTTATGCTGCGCAAGGAAAAACACTGCCTTGGTTGTAACAGAAATCGGCTCATGCTTCTTTCCTGTTTATTAAAGTGCTTGCCGGGGGGGGGGTTATAAACAACAACATACGAAACTCACCGCAAAAGGACCCGCCTATCTTTTTTCAGAAGAAGTTCTTAATCAGAGGTGTCACCATCTTCACCCACAGTTGGACATAGCGACTAGACTGCTCAAAGGTTGACGCAGACACTATACTAGACCGCAAATAAAGCTGCTCTTGCTCCTATAGTGGGGAAAAGGAGGGGGGAGGTTGCTACATGAGTTTGAACATCTGCTCCTAGACTGCATTATTGATTGTTGGTAAAATAATATAACATCATTGTCTGCTTTAATTGGTTTTAATCAAAGTACAGGGCTGATCAGGATCCATATACTTTCATTCCCCTGAAGAGAGTACCTCTTATGCAGGCTGACCTGCTTTCCCAAGTTTGGCATCTCAAATGCCAACTGAGTCAAGTAATTGCACATACACAGAGCCCAACCCACATATGTATACAAACACACAAAGGAGGAAAGCATTGCGAGATTTGGCCCTGCAGTTACTTTTTTCCCGTAACAGCCAAACCCTGAGCTATAATCGTCCAAAAGGAAGCCTGACTTTAATCTCCAGAGACCAGACGGTTCATTTCTCTTCAGAAAAAGCTCCGAAGCTGCGTTTTTAAATGAATGTGCCGTCAAGGTTTCGCTGTGGTTCCCAGAAATACTAAGCACCTTCAAAGAACAAACAATACAGCTGGCAGGGACAGCAAGTGTCTGTGTGATACAGGACGTATACACCCCATGCAATTTGAAGTAGTGCTTACAGCACAAAGATACTTTATCACCTGCGCTAGCAAGATGGGTTCTTGTACATGCAGAGAGCCCTGACACAATTATAGGACTTCTGCCTGACTCCAAAGTCAACACAGTTCAATCTCCCATCCTCGGCCACATTATTAGCCACCTACAGTGAGGGGGGGGGGGTGTATTTGATCCCCTGCTAAATTTGCCCGTTTGCCCTCTGACGAAGAAATGACCAGTCCATAATTTTAATGGTAGGTTTATTGTAGCTGTGAGAGACAGAATAACAACAGGAAAAACCCCAGAAACCCAGAAGACAAAAGGCAGAGAGTGATGTGCATTATAATGAGTGAAATAAGTATTTGTTCCCCTATCAACCAGCCAGATGTCAGGCTACCTGGTATCTTCACTGTATGTAACGAGCTGAGATTAGAAGCACTTCTGTAAGGGAGAGGTCTTACCTGTAATCCCAGCTCGTTACAGTACCTGTACAAAAGGCACCTGTCATCAGAAGCAATCAATTCAGCAGATTCCAAAGTAGCCACCATGACCAAGACCAAAGAGCCGTGTTTGGAGGAGGAGGAATGCTGCCTACAACCCCAAGAACACCATCCCCAACATCAAACAAGGAGGGGGACATATGCTTTGGGGGTGTTTTTCTGCTAAGTGTACAGGACACCTTCACCACATTGAAGGGACGATGGACAGAACCATGTATCATCAAATCTTGGGTGAGCACCTCCTTCCCTCAGCCAGGGCATTGAAAATGGGTCGAGGATGGGTATTCCAGCATGACAATGACCCAAAACACGGCCAAATCAACAAAGGAGTGGCTCAAAAAGAAGCACATTAAGGTCCTGGAGTGGCCTAGCCAGTCTCCAGACCTTAATCCCATCAAAAATCTGTGGAGGGAGCTGAAGGTTCAAGTAGCTACACATCAGCCTCAAAATCTTACCAACTTGGAGAGGATCTGCAAAGAGGAGTGGGACAAAATACCTCCTGAGATGTGTGCAAACCTGGTGGCCACCTACAAGAAACGTCTGACCTCTGTAATTGCCAGCAAGGGTTTTGCCACCAAGTACTAAGTCATCTTTTGCAAAGGGATCAAATACTTACCGGTATTTCACTCATTATAATGCACATCAATCTCTGACTTTTGTCTTCTGGGTTTCTGGGGGTTTTCCTGTTGTTATTCTGTCTCTCACAGCTACAATAAACCTATCTTTAAAATTATGGACTGGTTATTTCCTCGCCAGAAGGCAAACAGGCAAATTTAGCAGGGGATCAAATACTTTCCCCCCTCACTGTATAACCTTCCCAAGCCCAGCTGAGCAGATCTAGCCCATGCAGATTGCATTCTAATTCTCTCCCCCCGCCCCCTCTTATTTCCTGTAAACTAGTTCCCTCTAGGATTTAACAAGGCCTTCTTTAAGTAAATAGATAAAAAGTAAACCTTATTCAATGTGCTTGTGAACAAGGGTGTCCTCCTGTGTTCTTCTCCCTCATTAATTCATGTGTTTTGGTCATCTAAAGAGGGCTAGCACAATTGACTTTCTTTACCAACTGGAAATTACAGCTTAGGCAGAGCAAGTGTAGTTAGAAAGGTGATTTGAACTAGGGCTAATTGAAGGTCTGCGGAAGTGCTAACTGAGCAGCAGAAGTGTGCCATTAAGGACTCTGCTAATGCTGCTAAGACAATGTGCTGGGAAGTATACAGGGCACAGTCCCGACATGGTGCCTTCGCAAAAGGTTTGCAGTCCACATGGGATGGGAAGCAGAGAATGTAAAGGACTGTTATTAAAGGATCAAAAAATGACTATCCACAGACTTCAGAATGCTCTCAATCCACTCCAAAGGCAGGATTCACACAAACTATAAGAAACTTAGTTGGGTTAGTCATAACCACCCCCTACAACAAGAGGTACCAATGCTCCACAAAGGATAAGTATAACAGCAACAGTTTGTGTATGTAGCTTACTAGGTTGTCATCTGAATTCTTACCGCATTTCCAATAGCTCCCATTTATTTCAGATTACTGTATACATCGGATGTTTATAACCTCCGACAGATGATACAAAAGTGGAACATTTTTTTTAAAAAAACCGTTCCATCTTTCAGCACATGGAGAGGAATTGTGGGAGGGGCTAAGTCAAGTTTAATATAGTGCAATACTTCAAAAGAAGGCAGGTGGTGGCATGAACTGCTCTCGTCAGTTTCCCCTTCCCCAGTACCTGTGGAAGAGGGAAGTGGTGAGAACAGTTCATGCCACTTCTTGCCTTTCCCAAAGCCTTCCTTGTACAATGTGGAACAAGACCCTACCCTTCCCTCAAGTCCTCTGCATGCTCCAGAGAAGAGAGAGCTGGAGAGCTGGGAGGTTGGGAGGTTGGTTGGTTGTTTCCACAAGTCACCGTCATTTCCACTGCTTTTGCCTTGTACAAAAGCAGCGTGAGGAGAGAGCAATCTCTCCCCTGAATCCTCTGGCGTAGGGGAAAACAATTGCTAGAGAGTAAGCCAATACAGTATTTATGGAGCCCCTGCATTTAAAGGCTGAAATTATACATGGCTTCTATGGCTTGGCTGCTACAAAGTCTCAAGCAATGTTCTTTCAAAAATCCAGTCAACACTTAGAGACTATGTGTTGCGGGTAGAAAACCTTTTCCCGGGACGAGGGGCTTGCATTCCCTTTTGGACAACCTTCAGGAGCCCATGTGACTGTGATGAGTGGGGCCAGAGGCTAAAGTGAAGAGTGCAACAAATGTACAATGGGCTAATTTCTACATACATACACACACCTCTCTGTCTGCCATTCAAACAAGCAAGAGGCATTAGCAGTTTGACAACACATTCCAGTCTAGGTGCAAAGGGCTGCTGGAGATTCTGAAGGCCAGAGAAAACTGCAGAGCCGCATTTAACCCGAGCCCTGAGGTTCCCCAGCCCTGCTTTATGGGGATTTTATGTGGTACCAGGTATTTTCATATAAATTTAACCAACTGCAAATTTCAGTTAGAAACCAGGGGTAAGCATTCTTATGGGAACTCCTGTTTCCAGTGAAATTCAATGTTACGACAAGTAATCATAACTTTAGTTTGGATTAACTGGTTGAGACTAAATCTCGGGATTAATATGTACATGCAAATCCAACAGCAGTTGCATAGGGCAATTAAAACGCCAGTCCAGAATAAGCAAGTGGACAGAGACGGGAATCAAGGTCACTCAAACAGAGATAGAATCAGGTCAATCTGAAATATATTTGCAGCCAGCAGGAGATCACACACCAAGAAATCCTGGGAAAGCCCATAGCAACTATTTCATTAACCTTAAAAATCAAGAGCACTGTTTTCGTATTCTTTCGGGCTCTGTATAATCTTTGTTTTATAAATAAAACTGAGGAGGAGAGAATCGGGAGCAGAAAAGTCTAAATGGAAACCTACAAGAATAATTATAAAGGGAACATCGGCACTTGTACTGTATGTCGAAAAGTCGAAAAGATACAACGTTCCTCTGCATTTGTGAGCAAGAAAAAGCCAGAAAGCAGCTAAGAGTTTTGCCCCTCTTTATAAAATTCATCAACCAGGTAGATTACCTAAATACTGGGAGCTACTAGGATAGTCTTTAGAAAAACTATGGGCCACTACACTTCCCCACTTATCTTCACATGGGGACAACCATCAAGTCAAAGGAGAAAAGCACATGTATGCATCAGGGACAGCTAGCAATACTTTCAGCTTTTCCCATGTTTATCTTCAGCCTCCGGGACCAGCCTGTTTGCATTCAGGACTACAACAGCTATTTCAGATACATCCATCACTGGAGGGTTTTTCAAAAAAGATTGTTCTTGGTTTTCTTTTTTCCAGTGTTAATGTATCTGTTTTCTATTTTAAATGGCTTAGAGTTGCTTTTGTAAAAGACCAACCAACACATTTAATAAATAAAGAAAAGTAACTGCTCACACAAACTTCCTCTGGACAGTTTTGAATTACTCCAGTTTTACAGCAACACAAACTTCCAGTTTCCCTCAACCCCACTATTTTATTTTATTTTATTCATTAAACTAGTATACTGCCCTTCACCTATAGATCTTAGGGCTGTTCAATGTGAAGCGGAGCACTCAAGTCATCGGCCCACGAACTACGCACCTGATGAAACTGCTGTTGCAGGGCTTTGTTTTTCGTCACTATTGCAACCTGTGCTTCGAGGTCCCGATGAACCGACCTGTACCCAAAATTAGGAGAGCCAATCAGAGTTAAGCAGGGTAGACTGCTTCCTGCCAGGTACAACCAGAGGCCTGCAAGGAAACATGAGGAGAAAGGAAATGTGGCAGACGAAGGAAGTTTTCATGGAAGCTGTTATGAGCCTCAAACAATAGTTTATTCTTGAAAGGAAAAGCAACAAAACACACCAAATATTTAATTTACTGGCAGTATAAATAGGTCAGGGTACTAAAGAAGCAACCAGGAAATAGGGATACTTCCTTGCAGAAAATGAATGGCACAAAAATCAACAGAGTACCTGGCTGCACTTTTGGAGACGCTTTTCTCAGCTTGTACAACACAATCCCTGCACAATGGGATGCAGACCATGCTCTGAGGTCCGTTGCAACACACACTCCCCACCCTGTACAGCTGCACTAAAGGCCCAGGCTTTTAATATTACACTGATCATGTTTAAAAATAAATTAGTGATGCGCCCAGGTTCTTGACGGAGCAAAGACTATAATCCCTCAAGATCAGTACTTATGCACAGAATGACTTACTGTAGATGCTGCTGCTGATCATATCAGAGCAACTGCTATGGAAAAAAAGGTTTATCCTTCAGAAGCGATATCTGTATGTCATTATCTATCTCCCTCCCTTTCCTCTTCTCTCTCTCTCTCTCTCTCTCTCTCACACACACACACACACACACAAACAAAACTAAACAGCACTCACAGCACAATCACCAAAGGCAACACCAGTCTACCAACCTGGTCTCACCCGTTCATCTGGAACAAAGGAACAACCCTGTGGGAATCATAAGATGGCAACTTTTGTTTTTCTAACACTGCATGAGTTTTGCATCTCATTTCCTTCAGGCCAATGGGAGTGTCCACATTTGTAGAGCACTTCCCATTGAAGAAAACCACACAAGCTTAAAGGAAACACTTCTCATCATTATCTCTTACTGAGCCAAATACATGTGAGCATACTTTTCATATTTCCTGCCACACTTGGGAAATGATGGAAAACTGAGGTCCACCTTAAAGGGTCTTCTGGCACTTCCCTCACTGTGAGAAGTGAAGTTATGGGGAACCAGGCAGAAGGCCTTCTCAGCAGTGGTGCCCTCCCTATGGAACACCCTCCCTATCAGATGTCAAGGAGATAAAGTACTACACAACTTTTAGAAGACATCAGAAGACAGCGCTGTATCAGGAAGTTTTTAACGTTCAACATTTTATTATGTTTTTATATGTGCTGGAAGCCGCCCAGAGTGGCTGGGAAAACGCAGCCAGATGGGTGGGGTATAAAGAATAAAATCATTATTAAACTGCCCTTTGTGATGCATAAACCCCAGATGAACAAGACAAATGATGATCAGATGTATACGACCCATCTTACAGAAAACAAGAGCCAAGGCAATTAACAGTGGGTTTGCAACTGAATAAAACTAGGTACGTTCACTGGGGTAAATTATATTGGGGTTATAGTAGTTGTTCCATTTCAAGGGTCAGGAGAAATAAATCATGAAAAAAGAAGCAGCAAGCTAATGAGCATGTGCAAGACAAGCCATTGGTTGCTGCAATGCTGCCCTACTATAAAGGTAGAGGTAAAGGTAAGGTAAAGGACCCCTGGAAGGTAAAGTCCAGTCAAAGGCGACTGTGGGGTTGCGGCGCTCATCTCGCTTTTCAGGCCGAGGGATTCGGTGTTTGTCCACAGACAGCTTTCCTGGTCATATGGCCAGCATGACTAAACCGCTTCTGGCGCAACAGAACACCATGACGGAAGCCCGAGCGCACGAAACGCCGTTTACCTTCCCGCCACAGCGGTACCTATTTATCTACTTGCACTGGCAGAAGCTAGGACAGAGCCAATGGGAGCTCATACAGTCATGTGGATTTGAACTGCCAACCTTACAATCAGCAAGCTATAATAGTATAATACACAGCTATAATCCTATAATACTTGGGACTGCCTTTGAAGAGCCTTCAGTCTCTCGACTGCTCCACGATGCAGCAGCCATTGGTGGACAGAGCCAACCCAAGTTCACCACACACCCTTGCTCCAACCAACTCCAACTGGATGGCTCCGATTCTTCCATTTACTGCCCTAGTGTACAAAAGCATCACCTACAACTAGGAGTGCTACCATCACAGACTCAGGTTAACAAACTGAAAAGGAGAGAGAGCCCTTCTCCTGTAATGGCTAGTTCACCTACCCCTGCCATCTCTCCCTCCATCCTTGTAATGGTGACACCCTGGTCTCCCTTAGCTAACAACTTCCCATCTCCTAAGCACATACTATACAGTGAACTAAACAGCTCAATTATTTTTAAAATACCACTATGAAGGGCTAAGAAGCATGACAGCAAAACACACCAAAACAAACAATCCTATCAACTAACCATAACCCTGCACAGAGCTTCCCACTACGTCCAATATCCTTCTGGTGTTCACTTACTAGCTCCACTCTCACTGGAGCCACAAACTGGGGAAGCGACAGGGAAGAAGTATTATAGCCATTGAGCACACAAACCCTGCTTGCAATACTCGCTCTCATTGGAATTTATCAACATGGGAAAGAACAAGAAAACAGTCCACCTGGCTCTCAACTCCTGCTTCTTAATGTCTCTTTGCCCACCTGAAATCAAAAGGAAGAGGTCTCCCTCAAACTGCCCAAGCCCTGGGAGTAACACAGCACCATGGACAGAGTTACTAGCTGCCCACACCCTAATGGTGTGGCCTTATTTAACATCCTGACATGGGAGACACATTAGAGAGCCTTTTCTGTAACTGCAGAAATTTCTTTGGTCTGCTCTACTCTCTGCTTAGCTTCAGCCACCAGGTAAAGACACTTTCGTTCAGGTGGCACTTTTGTCAACATTGTAATCTTAAATATAGTTAAAACATTGGTGCTCTGCCATGCTGTTTCTAGGTTTTTGGCATTTAATTGTTTTAATTATATAATGACTGGGGATTGCTTTACCATTCTTTGAACATCATTAAGTCCCTGAAACTAGTTATTCTGGTAAGCGGGAAAGTAGGATATAAAGTTTTAAGCAAGCAACCACTGAAGGAAAAGCTGTTGCTGGCACTGGTTCAACAAAAAGGCTGTGAAAAGGCTGGTTGGGCAGGGTGGGCAAGTGAGGAGGCACTGGTCACCAGTGGACAGGCAGTGGAAGCAAGGCCCACTTGTGGGTCCTGGACCATTCTCCAAGAAATTTAAAATCAATTAACTTCCACACTTAGGCAAATGGCTAAAGCTTACCAGCAAAGCTGAACAGACATTTTTCCTGTTTGTTAGCAATCTTGTGCACATGCATTAACTGCCTCTATTTTCTGAGCTGCTGTGTCCATTCTGCACCCCTCTGCTAGGGCAAAGAAGCCCTTTCACAGACAGCATCACAAACATCACAGCTTGTAGCTTTTTTACTCAAGGAGAATAATCTACAGTTACTTTGACCTACTTGGACAGTGTCTTGTGTTCCAAGTCTGAAATAGTTCCTGTAACTCTAAACATCCCCACACTCTTCCCTCTCTATATCCATTTAGAAAACCAAATGAGCAAGCAAGAGTGCCCTGCTGATGTCCCTGGCCAAACATCCAATCCAGCCTTGCAGAACGAGGAGAGAGGGATGCCTGCAGGCATGCTGGAATTTGATTGAGCCCACAAACTTAGCTTTGTGACTATGCCAGGCTGAATCCGCTCATCTCATGACTCACCTTTTCAGGAGGGGAAACCTAAAACATTTCTCTATCATCATTCAGTCTAATAAAGGAGCCTTATCTGGGTCTCAAGTGATACCTGGCACTCAGCTGCATAACCAATTGCCAAACTCTCCTCTTCTCTTTGCCCCAAGAACATACTTCTCTCTCCTGAGAGTGTGCTTATGACCTCACTACTACCAAGTATCTCATATTCTTCACCTGCTTGATTCCCTAACAGGAATCCTTTTATTTTTAATGTGTCTTGTTTTGATTTTATGTAAGCCGCTCTGGGACCTTTTTTGGCTGAAGAGCAAGGTACAAATGCTATGAATAAATCCTTAAATGCCCCTTTAGCCACAAAGCAGAATAGATGCAGCAGTAGTCTAGCCCAATTTGGTTTGGGAAACCTGTGAATTTCCAACAGTGCCAACTATTCAGAGTGCCTAAGAGCTTCTTGAGATGGCCTATACCAGGGATAGGCAACCTAAGGCCCGTGGGTCGGATCTGGCCCAATCGCCTTCTCAATCTGGCCCACGGACGGTCCAGGAATCAGTGTCTTTTTACATGAGTAGAAAGTTTCCTTTTATTTAAAATTCATCTCTGGGTTATTTGTGGGGCATAGGAATTCATTTTTTCCCCCTTCAAAATATAGTCCGGCCCACCACATGGTCTGAGGGACGGTGGACCGGCCCATGGCTGAAAAAGGTTGCTGTCCCCTGGACTATACAGCAAGGGAGCAGTCACCTGCACAAGACTATATTTGGGAACTATTCTTCTATCTCAATGCCTGGCAACAACAAATGCATAAATTGAAGATAGCATGATTGCCCAGGGCAGTGGAAATTGGTGGTTTTGGTGGCATTATTAATTTCAACAGCACTCCCCATTTTACAGCTGTCATTAAGTTTCAGTTTTACATGGTTCAAGCAGAACCAGCCATGTTGTGGAAGGATAGTGACATTGCCTTGCGCTGCTACACTATCAGCTATGTTGGCTGCACACTTCTCAAATGCTGTGTGTCTTTGTACCACATCTCTCTTCTTGGGTGTAAAAGTTGAATATGTGGGAAAGAACAATCAGTACTGGGAAGCCATGTATCTTTGGTGCGGTTGTAGCCAGGTCTTCCAATAATAGAACCCACAGCTAGAGATAAGATATGCTTACCTGCCATCCTATGCAAATCCCACATTCAGAGGATTGCTGACAGGAGATCTTAAGAGTGAGCACAATTGCACAGCTGTAAGCAATGTTGTTTGCTACCCATGTGGCCCTCTCCCTTACTGTTTCTCATGGTTGTGGGTAAGCAGCAGTGTGCAGAGACATGTTTTCTTAAGAGTTAGCAACACACACACACCCGACCCCACCCCACCAGCCTCTTCCCAGCAGCTTTGCAGGAAGGAGGCAGGGAAGATAGCAGCATTCCCATAATCATTAACAACCACAAACGTAGACAAACAAAAACAGGGGTCCCTAGAGAAGGGCAGCCGAATAGGATGTGAGCTGGGACAGGCT
Organism: Lacerta agilis; assembly: GCF_009819535.1. Classification (NCBI taxonomy): domain Eukaryota; kingdom Metazoa; phylum Chordata; class Lepidosauria; order Squamata; family Lacertidae; genus Lacerta; species Lacerta agilis. Next base: position 28,139,884 of record NC_046313.1, read on the forward strand.
CAAGGGAGGCCTGCTCAGTTTGCTCTAATCCCATTTCTAATGTAAGTGACAAATGGGTTCCCTCAGTACCATGGAAAGCTGACCACGGGAACTTCAAAATGCATTCCAGAGCAGAATTTGCTTGCTGTCAGCTTGGAAGTCTCAGAAAGGGGTGGTGCTTCCTTACACTAGTTCAATAAAAACACAACCATTGGAGAAGCAAGCGGGAACCAAAGGTGACGCTACAGAGGCAGTGTCTACCATTGTCAAAGCTGCAGCTTAGTGGCAGCAGTCTTCTGTGACACAACAAGAGAACTTCAAAACACCACCATATAGCATTAAGAATTAGTTCTCAAAGAGTTATGCTTTGGTCTCCAAAATATGATGGGTATGTCTCAGTCCTTGTGAAAGAATCACAAAGCTTAGCCCAGTTATTTCACAATCAGTGGTCCCATGTCTTTTGGGAGCATATCAGGCACATGAAACACATTCTCCACTCCTGACTGCATCCTGAACATCCATCGTTTTATGAAATCCCACAGTGTCTCCTTGCTTTCCCCACCCAACACTTCTCCTCACAGAAGGGGAAGCTGAAACATTTCATCACAAAGGAGAAAGAGAAAGGAGGGACATAAACACTGGTGAATGGACCTGATTTCAGCATCCTCCTTTCCTAGAACAGACTGAGTCACTGCATTTAGGGGAGGATTCCTCATCTCCTTTATGCACTCAGGTTCCCTTGGTTGGAAGATAGGCAGCTTAAGGGAGTACAAAGGGAATTCAGACCACAAGCCATCAACTGACAAACCCTAATTTAAGACTACAATTGGCTTTCACATCTCCCTTCCAGGGACACAAATTATACAATTTCCTGTTTTCCCCATTGGCTACATCACTTACATATGAAGAAACACCGTAAGACAAAATGACAAGCAGTCAAATAATAACAACTCCTCTCCCAGCTCTTCCCGTATCTAGCATCAGATAGCTTCCCTCTTCTATGTTAAGGACAAAGTCACAACTTCAGTCTTGCTCATATTTAGGTTTGGTCATGAAGTGTACCGACAGGTTTTAGCTAGAACTAGAAGTCTGTTTGAACAGTTGAGTCAAAGCGATTAATTCAAACTAATTACCCACAATACAACACAAAGGTTTTGCTGCCATCAGTCAGTTGAGGAATGAAGAGGCACCCAATGTGCTGCTTAAATCAAAGCTGCCATGGCCTCTGTGAATTAAGCATCTGATTCAAGAATCCTCAGCATACACTTCTTGGAAACATATCATGATGGTTGCCTGTTCCTAGCCTTTTTGATACTATGCACAATCAAATCACTAAAACTGAAAAAAGCAGTAGGATAAGCAGGCTAGGAACTGGCATGGAAATTATCCAAGTGACAGAGCTTTTCTCCCAAAGTGGATGCAGATACTAAAAGATAATTCAATGCATTAGCCCCCAATTTAGGTAAAATATTCAGGGAAATCGGGGGTGCTGAACATGTGGCCCTCCAGTTGCTGTTGGCCTCGCAATTCCCATCCTCATCCGTGATCATGGTCATGTTGGCTGGGGCTGATGGGAGTTGGGAGTCCAATGAATCTGGAGGGCCGCAGGTTAGCCGGCCCTAAGTATAAAGTATACCAAGTATACCAAGTATACCAACAGAAAAGCAAACAAAGCTCTTTGAATATTAAGCTCTTATATTAAATGCCTTCCCCCAACAAGATCTCACCTTTGGCATGGAATGTCCATGCACGCCTAGAGTATTCCTGCAGCCGAATTCTCTCCTGCTGACCCAGAGAGCACACTTGGCTAAAGAATTGCCGCTCAATGTAAACATAGGCAGCAGGGATGGCACCCGCCACTCCCTTGGCCCCAAAGAACCCATTCACCTCTGGTGAGGCTAGGAGGATCTGGTACTTGGCCCTGGTACCCAGGATCAGGTCCATATAGGCTTGTGTGAGGTTGAAGTAGCCCGTGGTGAGATGTATGCTGGCACCCCGCTCTGCTTCCAACAGGAGAGTCTCCGTGACAATCTCATCTATGTGAATCCCAAAAGGTTTCATCTGTATGAGTGGATAAATCCACGTGTCCGGTTCAGGCTGCCTGTCAGCAGCTGCCTTTGGATCTTTGGACAATGGGATTCCTCCTTCTGCATGGTTGCTATGGAAAGTCTGAGTGTGGAGCAACTCCTGTCTGGTCCTTGCAGAGTTGATCACTTCCATCACTCTCCTATTTGCTGCTTCACAGTAGGCCGTCTTGTCTCCTGAGGGCATGAATAAGTGATTTAATGGGGGACAACACTGAACAGCATTACCTGTACACGTGCAAGGAAACTATAAAGAGATCAAAAGAATACCAGTATGACTAATAGAAGCTAGGTCATCCCAGGACATTGAGAGAAAAACATATATCCAAAAAGGAGCCTGTATCCAAATGCTGGGGCATTCAGAGGAAACCATCTATCACAGAATAAGCCTGCATCAGCAATTCCAAATGCATTTCTTCCATATAAAGCATGGGCCACAGGAAGGCTTGGAGGTACTCTTTCCAGTTAGAGGACTTCCCATTGACATCTGAGGAGTTTGCCAGCTGAACAGATGTCGACACTGGAGCCTCACAATCTGATTTTTTTTCTACACTTTCTGCTCATGTTCAATCCTATAGAGACAAACTGCATGGGTTTTAGTTTGAGTTCAAGAACAGAACAAAAATTCATAGATCTGCAAGTATTTATTTAGATGGTTTATATACTGCCTTTTCTACAAGCCACAATTTACAAGACAAAAACCAGATTAAAATACAGGCAACTCCCAATTTACACGAGGGTTACATTCCAAGGCACCAAACATTTAAGTGAAATTGTGTATATTTGAAACACCATTGAAAAGCTTGTAAACACCCTGTTCTGCCCCAGCCCTGTTCTGCTCCTTTTGGTTACATTTTCAGGTCACTTTTGAGTTCGGCACAGTCACACATATATCTGACGTGCTTAAAAAGGTTGGTGCCTGTACATAATATTATTATTATTATTAATAATAATAATAATAATAATAATTTATTATTTATACCCCGCCCATCTGGCTGAGTTTCCCCAGCCACTCCATTTCAGAGTGGATCCTCCCAAATCAGACTGGAAGGATTCTTTGTCTAATGAGCAAGTCTGGAGCTGTGTAAAAGTGGGGAAGGCACAGGAAATCTCTTACTCAGGCCCGATCAGAGAAGCTGGAGGCATCTGCCTATAATGGATGGTTTCATCTATTTCCTCTCTGAATCAAGGTAAAGATGCTTTCCCCCCTTCTGCTTCAAAAGCCCATTGCTAAGGCAGATGGAATATAAAGGCTCCCTTCACATATCCTCATCTGCTGCAGCATACATCAACAGACTTCTGCCACCCACCATAGAATGGCCACATTATACTCTGAAAACAAGAGGCTGGTTGTCACATTATAGCTTGCCACAGATTTCTAATTAAGCTAATGTGTGCCCAACAGAAGAAATCTCAGGTTGTACTGAGGCATACTAGTAGTCTGTTATTAATAGCCACCCTCTCTTTGAAAATGTAAAAGCCAGCACTTTTTTTCAATCTGCCTCTAATACAAAGAGAGACAACAGGTCCCCTACAAGGCAGAGAGCAAAACAATGAAAACATGGTAGTCCTTCTGTTAAGCAAAGGTGGAAATAATATACTTCAAATTAACTTATTTCAAACTGATCTTCTGCACTTGGCAAACTTGCCAAGCAATCCTATCCATGTTTACTCAGAAGTAAGTTCCACTGACTTCAGCGTCACATAGTCCTAAGTACGCATACACAGGAGTGTGATGTTATAGTCTGCAGAGAGATTCCTTATCACCATTTTAAGATGGTCCTATGTTGCAGGGAGGACTTCCAATATACCATTTATGAGCAACATCAATTTCCCTCCCCATAATACACCCTTTCTTTTACTTGCTTGCTTAACAGCAGCCTGAAGAAGTTGGGCAAAACTCAAAAGGTGGCTCGCTATTTTGTCATTTTAGTTAGTCCCAATAAAAGGATTACACTGTTACTGTTTGGATTTTATGACCTGCATTTTTCATGCATGGTGTTCTAATCCAGACCAACATTTATTTTAGTACTGTAGAACCGTAAAGAAATGGAAAGGCAGGAGGGAGCATGGCTTCAAATATACTTCAAAAGTAATTCGGCATGGCCCACTTTAGGAACAGTAATAAAAAACTCAGGCTTTTAATTAAGGCTTTGGTAGCTATCTAAACTATGATATTATAGCAAGGCTACCCATTTGGGAAAAAAGATCAATTCCTTCCAACCAAAGCCAGCTCTTCTGATGTGATTTGAGCATCTAGTCGCCAACCCAGTGGTCAGAAGAAGGTGAAAGAACCCTTCACTTTCAGGTTGAAGCAGCTGCGAGTAATACTTGAGACAGTTCTAAGCAAATGTGTTCTTAGGAAGGCATGTCCCTCTTCCCTGTGTGCAAGGGTCAGGGGCAAATACCTAGCTGAAGGCATCATATAAAGGAAAGTGGAAGGACAAAGAACAAGGAAGAACACACACTTCCAACTAGAAACGTTTGGCTGAAACTAGAGCAAGTGCTAATCCATTCACTGAATGCCCAAACAGACACTGTATGCATCTGTCACTTCACTAGCAGAGTTTATTGTGTGTGAATGATGAAAAAAGAGGGCCCTTATGACTTAAAGGGGGGGGAGTAGAAGGAGGGCAAATATTCACACGCCATCCAAAAGGCATGGTCTTTTGTCAGGCAACCTTTGTGGTGTGCTAATCAAGGAAACAAACACTGGAGGGCAGTCCCCCCACACCTATTCCCATGGCATTTGCATTTGTGAAACTCACCTGATCACAGAAATCTCAGCAACTGTGTTGCCAGGAAGATGTCTCAACAGTTGGCAGTGCTTGGAAAACCTCTCCCAAGGGAAGGTGACAACCCAGCATCTTAACACTTTATATTAAAGAAATTTTGCTTTCTTCAGGTTGTAACAGAAGAAGAGTATTCCCCTGACAAATGTGCTATACAAAAAACACTTTCTCACTAAGAGTACATAATAATATCCAGCACATAAGCATCCATGCACAAACTCTTCCACAAATACTGTACAACAATACTGGGAATTGTTTGCTTTATTAAAAAACAAAACCCTCACACGCATTGCAAATGTAAGGTTGCAAAACTACTCACAAGCATGGAATTCATCCAGCAATCAGAATGTTTAGCTCTACTTTTGCAATCCATAGGAAACTTCTAAACATCATGGAAACAGCACTGGGGCTACAAAGTTTCCCCAAATCACAATGCTATCTATTGACACACCTTTTCCATCACTGTTAATCCCATTACTAGATATCATATTGTGTCAGTTCCCAACTGGTTAGGCTAAATTACTTCCTGACTCACGTAAGAAACATCCCTACCTGGCCACACCAAAGACATACATGTCCAGAGGTCAGGCAAACAACACATCAAGTGGGGGGGGGGCAGAGTTCCATGGTTTAGCTTAGGTTCAGTCTCCAGTGGAAAGGAAATCAGCGTTGTCTACTCGGTGTAGCAACAACTCTCCAAGGTCTATTCCAGCCCTACTCCGAGTTCCATTTCTTTTACTGAGAGATGGGAAAGTCTGGACCTTGGTCCTACTTTATGAAAGGCACTAGTGCTTTAAACCCATTAAATTAACGGGCGCTAGAACATATGTGGACTTCAACAGATGTACAGCAAGATTTTTTTTCAAAAAAAGGTAGTGATCATGAGGTAAAAACCAATATGCAAAGGGAATTCCTTTGCAAATCGGTGGAGCCAGCCAAGGCAAGAGAGAGCAGACAGGCAGGCAGAGGGATCACCGGCCCAGCCTGCGAGGCAGCGGTGGCAGCAGTGGGGTTTTTCCCTGGGCCTGGGGGGAGCCTGCCTCCCTGCATCTACGGAAAAATGTTGCCTGGGGCCTCGAGAAAGGGGTACCAGGGCTCCCCCCACCCCGCTCCTCACCCCCACCACCTCCCCCACCCCACTCCCACCCCGACCTACCCTTCCTCACCCCCCCCGGCCGCTCTCGCCGAGGAAACTCTGGCCTCTGCTTCCTCCTCCTCCGACTCGGACACCGGTGGAGCCTCACCGCCACCGCAGAAGAAAGTGCAGGCCTACCCGCCGACGGCGGCAGAGGGAGCAGGAGAGCCTGGGGCTTCCGCGGGCAGAGCAGACCTCACCTCGTCCCTGTCCCCCTCGCTCTCCGCCGGGCTCGCCCCCCCTGCTGCCAACCCCCTCAGAGCCAGCGGCAGCAGCAGCAGCAGCAGCACCATGCAGGCCAACGGGGCAGGAGGGGGTCAGCAGCAACCGCAGCAACAACAACAGCCGCCGCCGTCGTCATCGTCGCAGGGTCCGGAGCTGGGCTGCCTCAGCGCCCAAAACGGTGAGGCCTCTTCGGGCTCGAGCGCCGGGGAGCAGCTCGCTCACGCCAACGGCCGCCCAAAGTGTCTCTGCGTTCCAAGTCCCAACGGCTGTCCGTAGGGCACATGCGCAGTAGCGCAATCCCACGGACACAGGGACTGGACACAGAGACGCTTGCACTTTATTAGTGTAGATACTAGGCTACAATCTCTCCCAAACATTCCTGTCCCCTTTGAAATGAAAGGAGTATGTTTGTACTTTATTGCCTAGAGGTACACAAGATGAACCTCAGCTGGGCTGAAGAACAGCTGGGCTAATATAACTTCAGGTACTGAGAGGGCATATAACACCAATTAAAATATGCCTCTATCAAAACTGCTTATTAAATGGTCCTCTTACCTTGGTAAGGATGCACCATCCCATCCATCACATGGACTGTATCGTCTTGCTGTAACTGCAAGGACACATCCCCAACAGCATCTACTAGCTCAGTAAAGAAATCTGCAATCTCAGGAGAGTCTTGTAGGAGCACATAGCGGTCTTGACGATTGGTGAAATAAGAGTCACTCAAGTTAGCTCTGGAAAGGGAAAGGAGGGAGAATGCCAACAGCTAGCTGAGGATATCTATTGAACCATCACAGGAAGTTTCCCTCACCCACCTCCCTAGTCCTGCTTGGTTGAAATGAGAATAAATTCATAATATTCTGCAGAAGCAGAAACGGAGGCAATATTCCAGCAATGCTAAGGTGGGAGGGAGAATTATGTCACAATGTCTGCAGAACAAGCAGCAAGGCCTTAGTTGCTTTTCCTGTTGTTTCTAAAGATCACATTTTCATCCACATATCCCCATTATTACGTTTCTTGCAACAAGGGACTTACCCACTCAAGATCACATTATCATCAAAGAGATAGACCTTGATATGCTGCAACCCAATGGTCTCATTGAAACGTTCTGGGATTAGGAGTCTGAGAAGACCACGCAGATTAGGAGTATGGAAAAGAGAGACACGGACTTGCTCTGGAAACCTCTGCAGCAGTGGAAGGAGCATGGTCCGAGAGTTCTTTCGGCCTGGGGGGGGGGGGAGGCAGGAATGAAAATGGATTGCCAGCTTCAATAAAAGGACAGTACATTTGACACACTATGTATATTTGAGTTTAAGCAAGCTGTTTCTTCAAGCCATATTTTATAGCAACATTTTTAGCAGTCCAAGTTCCTCAATAGACAATTACTGCTTATCAGGATTGTTACGTACATAAGAGCCAACTCCAGGGACACCAACAAATGAATGAGCAAAGCTGGAGAGAGGCGGCCAGTCAGCCTCTCTGGCGGTGCCTCCAAGAGAGAAGCACTTCAGCTATACCCTCCACAGCCAGCAAGTCACCGTTTTCCTGCACGCAGTCCGTGTGATGTCGCATGCACTACGTGCAGGCATGTGCATGTGATGTCACACATCCATATTACGGCAGCGGACACCCACAATCCTGAGAGTGAGATGGCACCCCTGGGTATGTACATGTCCCCCTATGGCTGCAGTGATGCTAGCTCAGAGAGTTGGAGGTTTTGTGCTTTCCACATTGCCACCAACTTTGGGCAAGATGAAACCTAATTAGGAGAAAGAATGGAATACCAAGGTTCACTTTTAGCTAACACAGAAGCTAGCTGGCTGTAGCCAGCTCCATCATACCCAAGAGTAGATCCACTAAAATCAATGACGTTAGTAATGACTCATCATCAAAAATATTTTGCCAAAATGTAACAGAGGGGGAAAATTGGTTGTGATTTTTATGACTCTTCAGATGTATAAATGACCATTTTACTTGGGGGTAAGTGAAACTGCTTATATTGGGAACACCATCCAAAAATCCTGCAAACACTCTCCAAACTTCTGGAAACCCTTGAAAAACCCTTAAATCCACCAAACTCCACCACAATCACTCCCTCCAAACCTCTTTGCTCAAACTCCACTTCTCCACGGGCTTCAATGGTCAGTGCAAGGACTCCTAGGATTGCACTTTCAAAGGCTCATGGGATTGGTAGGCACTGTTTTTGCCCTTATTCTAGTTACTTTCAGGTTTGCAGTGATGACCACATGCAGAGTTGTGCACATATTGAATGTGCGTAAAATGGTCATTGCCAGTAGAGTCTTGGGTGTGAAAATCTGCAGATTAAGACTACTGAAATGTTGGGTCTTTGATTACTGGTCCCTCAAAAGGCTCAAATTCTCTAAATTTGAAGAGGTTGTAAACATAGTTCTTTAGAGCTGAGATGTCCAGCCTGCCTAACCAGCCGAGTCCAGCTAACATGAGATGCGATTGTGACCAAGCAACACACACTTACCCCGAGATCCCCTTGTGTAGTCTAAGAGAATGGACACTCTTAAGTTGGAAGGCCCACATCCCTGCAATGACCTTTCCAAAGCCACTTCAATGCAATCCACCTGACGACAATATATGAACAAAACTTATGTACAGGGAAAATCAATTTTATGAGCACACACTATTCCTAAGCCTTCATAGTTTTCCCTAATTAGTACAGCTATCACTGCTAGGCATCTGCCTATTCACCCACCCAAAAGGGGGAAGAAATTAATAGTTCCCATCACTGCAGGTTGTATTTATTCTCCCATCACAGGTATGTTAACATTGTGCAAACAAAGATTAAAACAGCCACAAGACAGAGAGAAAACAATTTAGGGCCTTTCATCTATTTAACAGTTTAGGGCTCTCATTGTAGGCTATCATTAAGTTCTTCCAAAGGCTCCTCATTAGTCCAAAGGCAGGCTGCAGAAAAGTTAAGTGATTGCAGGATAGAATAATGTAGCAAAGAAGATAAAAAAGAATGTGTGCATAGACCAATTCTTATAGCAGATATATATGGCACACTGGCATGCCTGCCATCCATGTCAAGATGTTTTGCCTTCATTTTTCTAGCCTGACAGGTCTACCATGAAAAGCCCACAGGACAAAGATGGCAGGGATGAAAGAAGGGAAGGTGAAATTCTGTGAATTAAGGAATTAGAAAAAGGAGGCTATGTACAACATTGAAGAAGAAATACAGAGGACATCTCTGAACCAATTATTTCTCAGATATCTGCAGCCCGCTCTCTCCAGCTCAAAACACTTACTAATTCCTGTTCCAGAGGTCCTGTTCCAAGGTAGAGTGAAGCCAAAACCACTCGCCGCTTGGCCGTCTTTATCTGTCCCTGAGAGAGAGAAAAGTTTAGATTCACTGATTTGTCCGTCATGTGAAGCCCTCAAGTTCCTCCCAAAGTCCACTCAATCCAGTACTTAAAAGTGAAAAACTCAGCTTTATCTATCAGTATGTCTCTTCTTTTTTGTATCAAAGTGAGCACACAAAATTCTTACAGCATGCCTCATTGCATTTTAGGACAAATATCTCTTGATCAGAGTGGACAAGGCAGCATTCCTATTGCTTTCACTTGACAGGTCCAAGACTTAACATATGTAGCTGCCTCATACAAAGCCAGACTATAAAGCTACTACCATTTACTATGACTGGCAGTGGCTCTCCAAGTTTTTAGGAAAGGGTCTTTTCCCAATCCTACTACCTTAACTTTTTTTTTTTTTTTTTTTTTTTTACAAATGACAGGAATTGAACCTAGTGCCTTAAAACAGCCAAGCCAAGCCTCTCCTGCCTCACCATAGCCAAGGGAAAGGTGTACTTGGTCAAATGAATTTTTGCTCCCCACACTTAGTTTCTTAAGACCCAATCCAGAGGAAAGTCATACTGGCCCAGTCACTAAGACTTACTGAATAAGGAATGATAAAGCAAGATCACTGTGATCCATAAGCTTGGAAAAACTCTTTTAGGATGCAGCAGGAGTACAACTGTGTACTTCTGAAATTCTGAGTTGTCATTTTTTAACACAGTAAGTGGCAACAGAAACACATGAACGTAAAAAAAAAAAAAAGCCCTGCTGGATCAGGCCAGAGGCACGTCTACTCTTGCATTCTGTTTTCACAGTGGCCAACAAGAATAATATGTCAAACCTGCATGCAGGACCTGAAAGCAATAATGGATGAAGAAAACACATTTTGACATTGATGCTCTGTTGCCACCTCTATTCCCAAAGTCACATGCTGGAGACATGCCAAATCACCTTCATAAGTTCGTAGAATTCAGTCGGAGAGGAAAGCACCTTAACATGGGAACTGGCAATTCCAAACTCTGGGACGAAGTTTCGGATCCACTGAAATCTATGGGATCCCTCAGGACAGAGGCAGCAAGGTGGGGCTGTCAGCTGAGGAATAGTAGGAGAGAGCAGCGGAGCCAACAGCAGCCATGATGATCTAATAAGGAGAGAGAAGTGGGCTCAGTTGCATACATTAAATTTTATTCTCCTTTATATTGCCTCCAGGTGTGTGAGCAAGGGGGTAGTCAAGCCTGAAGCATTACACATCTGCCTTTCACCTCCATTACTCACAGCTGGGCAATTTTTGCCAAGAAGGGGAACAGCAGGCTGTAGACAAAGGAAGGAAGGCAGACCTGAGCTGTATGTTAATAACTTCCCTTCAAGGCTAAAGAGGAGGCTCTGCGGACAGTAGTAAAGCTGACCCACAATTGTGTAACAGCAACAGAATGCACTGTAAAAGGACAGTGGCCAGAGTAGCAATACCCAAGGTGACAGACTGCAGTGATCACTTCATGTTTCAGCTCTTGAAACAGCAATACTGTAGTCCTATTCAGCCTTTCACAGGGTTATATGCAACTGAGCAATTGCATTCACTGAACTTTCGCAAGTGCAATAGCTTTCACAAGGAAACTTCCACTCCCTCCCCTCCATGCACCCAAATCTGCTGTGGAGTTCCTCTCTACCCCCACCTCACCAGCAGATATTGGTGCAGTGCAGGGGGTACAGGGGGAAGGGGGAAGGGGAGGAGGGGAAGTTCTGTTGCACTTGCAAAAGTTGCTCTGCTTGCACAATGACCTAGCGCCCATCTGCACTATACATTTAAAGCAATATCATACCAGAATCCTGGGAACTGTAAAGGATGATTGGAGTTGTTAGGAAACCCTCTTCTGCTCACAGAGCCACAATTCCCAAAGTTCTCTGGAAAGAGGGATTGCTTGTTAAGCTACCCTGGGAACTGTAGCTCAGTGAGGAAAAGGAGGAACACCTAACAACTCCCAGCACCCTTTACAAACTACAGTTCCCAGGACTCTTTGGGGAAAGATGTGACTCTTTAAAGTGGTATGATGCTGCTTTACATTTATCATGCCGGTGGTGCCTTAGCTGGATTCAACCTTTAAATTATAGCTATAGGGGGGGCACCTCTCTACCCCCCCCCCAAACTTCCCGTGTTGAACGGGAAATCTAAAGCAGTGTTTTTCAACCTTTTTTGGGCAAAGGCACACTTGTTTCATGAAAAAAATCACGAGGCACACCACCATTAGAAAATGTTAAAAAAATTAACTCTGTGCCTATATTGACTATATATAAAGTAATTCTCTTGAATAGGAATCAAATAAACACAAATCTACCTCACATAGGAGGCAGCATGTTGGGAGCACATGCCCTGCTTTCAAGCTTATTCCCATTGGGCTACTGTGAGAAAAGGATGCAGGAGGGGGGCAGACACACAGCACTGATGCTGAGAGATCTTTATCAGCCCTAAGTGCTGTGTGTCATACCTTGCATAGCTTCAAGAAGGTCTCCAGTTATAGCAGCAATTCATCAAAATCAGAGCTAGGAGGACAGCCATAAATAGATAAGTAGAAAAGAAAGCTGAGTTTGGCAGGCTCTTCAAATACATATTGCTCTGCCCCAAGCCATCATTTTAATAGACAACAAATAGGAAGGCAACAACGGGTTAATAGTGCTTGGAGGGGCATGTTTTGCCCTTTATCTGCCGCCTTTCTTCTACTCTGGGACCCCGGCAGCCCCCACGAAGCTCTCCTTGGGGTCCCTCAGCAACCCCCCCCCCGCATTTGACGGTCTACTTCGGGCAGGAGCAGCGCAGCGAGCGAGATGTTGGGGGCCGGGGGGTCCGCAGCCCTGGGAGAGACAGGCCTTCTCCCTGCGCTCAGGTTGCAACAGGCCGCTGGCTCTTGGGGGATCTTGTTCCCTTATTGCACGGGCTGCGAGGCGCTTCGTCATGGCCGGCGGGAAGCCCCTCCGCCCAGCTGCTCCTGGCACTGGAAGCTCTTCTATGCAGCCCTGTCGGGCCGGGCAGCGCTGCACAGAATCCTCGGGGCGAGAAGCCCGTTCAGGAGGGCGCGCATCAAGGAGCGCTGCCTGTTCCCACCGGGCCCCCGTCCTCCCCACAGCCGCGCCGGTGTAGAGGCAGCGAGGGGATCCCCCGGGAGAACCCGCCGGCAGCCTCCTCACCCCGCGCCGGCTCCTCCTCTCAGGCGGGCGCTTGGCGAGGCTGACCTCAGGTGCCTGCGCGGGGGAGGGGACTGAGGGCTGGCTCCCCCCGCCGCCCGGGTCCAGCCAAAGGCCAATGAAGAGGCACCGAAAGTAGGACCGGGGAGCCCCTCGCGCCCCCGCCTCCTCCCCCTCGCCTGTCCTGCCGGACCCTGGCCGCAGCTGCAGCCCCCTCCTCCCTTTTGTGTGTCTTCACACTGTGTCCCTGCGCAGTCCGAAGCGGGGAGGGGGGTGAAGAAGAAAGAGTCCCCCGGCGGGCGGGCGCGCTGGCCGGCAAGGCAGAGAGAAGCCATTCGGCCCTCTGGACGGACGGACGTGCTGCTGGCCGGAGGAGGGCGATGCCCCAGAGAGGCTAAATGGCGCCCCGACGGAACCCGCTCGCCGCGGAAATTTGACATTAAAAAAAAAAATCTTTCGAATTTTTCCCACGGAACACCAGGCAACATCTCGCGGCACACTAGTGTGCCGCGGAACAGTGGTTGAAAAACACTGATCTAAAGGGATAATCTAAATGTGTGTAACTGAACATGGTTACAGTCGTCCCTGCAACTGGGAACCCAGACTGTGGGGAGGACTGGAAGTGCATTCAACCAAACACCGAATGCACTTAGAATCCCCCTTTAGACCTTCCCACTAAACAAAGGAATGTCAGACGGGGCTGGTCAGCATGTGTGTTCCTTCTACAGATATAATTTAAGAACATCTGAATAGGGCTATCCTTTTCGTGTACTTCAGTTTCAGCTGATTGTTTATATTGTACCCTAGTTATCTTTACTGCTTAATATATGGTTTCCTTTTCATCTAGGAATTTTGAGCTTCTCTCTGGTATTTATTCCAAAAAGACCACATGTAGGAGATCACAACATAATCCTTGGTGGAAATAGATCCACTATTAGAAAACTACTACAAGCTACAACACAACAAACAGCAAAGCTGGAGGCAGGGAAGAAATGTGCCAGCATCTGATTTCTAGGCCCTGGCATTATTACAGTCCTGGGTGGTATTTTGAGAAGAATACAGAGACAAACCAAAAAAGACAGTTGAGCTCAGAGGAAATAATTTCAGCAGAAGTCATTGCTATGTTTAGCAATGGACTCCTCTGGGAGGAAGGGCAGGATATAAATTTAATAAAATAATTTTTAAAATAAATAACGTTAATTAACTGTACATTAGCGAACCATTTCCTAACAGAGACACCATCCTCTCAGTATATAACCTTATGAGCAGCTCAATCCCACACTGCTCCATCAATGTGATTTGCTTCAACATGCATGACCTTTACCAGAACCTTATGAGGAACTCATGGTTATGAGGAACTCTTGGTCCAAAGCTCAAGTGACCACAGATTCCAGGAAGATGATTTCACTTATTTACTTCATGATAAAACACTGAATCTTCACAAGGTTTGCATGCATCCTTGCACAAAAAACCCCAGACAGTTTGCCATTGCATTTCCCAGAAAGCCCACCGGTTTGTCACTGCCTATTCATCACAATGGAGATCTGAGTCAGAGTGTGGAAGAATTCCTAGCAATTTCGTTTTTCAACAGTTCGTGAGGACTGGGCATTGCTTTGGCAACACTGAGTTACAGTAATTTGGAAGGAAAGTTTCTATTCTCCTTAAACTGAAAAGGAGAACTTTAAGAAATACTTCCCTTGTCCTGTCTGTGAACAAGCAATTGAAGAGCAGCAAAATAGCAAGGTGCCACTGGTTTATCTACCTGTATTTGTTAAACATGAAGCACATTCAAATGCATTTTCAAATGCCCAAAACAACTTGATAAGGAACATGGTTTTGGTGCATTGTGGGAATCCACCCTCCCTCCTTTTTATCAACATCATGGCTACACTCAAATGTATATGCACAGAAACAGCATCAGCACAATTTGTGCTTGTTCACTTATATAACACGATCAACAATATATTTCTCTCAGTGATCCATAACAGTATCTTGCAATTTACTTCTGCGAAAGGGGGAAGACATCACAACTCTCAAACATGCACTTTATTCTTATACAAGCAGAGCAGGACAATACACAGGGCCTAGGGATCTTTAATCCGCTTTATCTTCGTGAATAGAGTTAAGGCTACCCTGAGGCTTGTGTTTTGCTGATGAGCACATCTCCCTTTTTAAGAAATTAATGCAGATAGCTAAGAGTTCAAAGCTGTCTTTTTTCAACACATGTAAGAGACCACACACAGCAGAGCTTCTTATTTCCTTTCCTCAGAACAGAATGCTATCTTGCAATCACCTTTTAAAGCTTTCCCAATATTCAAGAATCATCCAAAATTGAAATGCAGATTGGGAAAATACTGTTCCTAGTCCAAAAAGGGGAACTGTTTGGAAGCACACATTGATCTCATCTTTATATTTCAGAGCTTTTAATACAAGTAACTACATTTTTAACCCAACTACCCACTCCTCCCAGTAATTAAAACTTCTCTGGGGACTTACAGTAAGTGTCAAAATCATAAAACTATAAAACACTGAGCAAGGAACTAGAAACAGAGAATAAAATCACTACAGAAAACTTAACGGCACCAGAAATTCCACAGCTCTTAGAACTTCAATAAATATCTGTAGTCAGTAAAGGTTTTAAGATTGGGGTGACATCCAAGTCAGTGCAACTGAAATCATTGTGTTGTATCCAACAAAGTTGCCCTCTTAACAAAGGAACTTCTTTCTGCCTGTGCAGTAGCTTTTCCTCTCCAACTCTTCTCCGTGCATGCCCACCCCCAATTTGCTCAAAAGTACTGTATTGCAGGAATCCAAGAACAGATTTTGGGGGGTGGGATACAGGAAGAGGAGGGTGAGAGGAAGTCCTATTACACAGGTGGAAGTCCATGCAAAAGGGATGACTTTGTTGGATACAACCCACTGGACTCAAGTTACTTAAGTCCATTGACTTCAATGGGTTGACTCTATGACTAGCATTGATCATACCCATCAGAGATTACAAAGGCTGGGAAAATACCTGGTCTGAAGGCACAAGACATCATCACATCGCTGAAGCTAAGTAAATCTGGATCTCTATGGGTGGAAGCCACGCATAGAGGTTTTATTTACAATTAAGCTTGCTACAAATTATGTTAAAGAAATACACACTGCCTTGAGTTTAATGAAGGAAGGAAAGTAAGTTATAAATGTAAGAAAAGAAAACAAAGATCTTCGGCAGGCACAGCAAATATTATATTGTTGTGAGACAAGCCTCTCAAGTGAGGGGTGTTCCATAACGAGGGTGCCACAAAACGTACTGTAGTGGAATTAGGGTGATTAAACAGGGCAACTATTTCTGCTAAAATACCGGTAGATAAACTTAAAGACTCGGTTTTGAATCTTACACAAAACCATACCACGGCTTAATGCGAATGTGCAGGTTCCTGGAAAGGAAATTGTGGCCACTTGGTTCTTCCTGCAGCCCTGCTGCTGCACTGCTGTGAGCTTAACCATGGTATGGCTCAGTGTGCCATCCAAACCAGGCTCATAATTTGTCTTACTCCAGACAAATTACAACCTGTACACTTAGAACAAACCTTTGTTACAACTCTGTCTGGAGCAAGACAAAAGATAAGCCCAGTATCACACTGAGCCAAACCATGGCTTAGCTCACAGCAGCAGGACCAGATGAATAGCAAAGCAGCCAATGTTCAAAACTCCCATTGTTCTAGGCGCATTTTGCAACAGGAATTTCATTAGCGTGAGCAGTTTCTGAGCTCTGGGAGCAGTACTGTGCCTAAGATTTCAGATTAAAACTGCAGAGTGGAAGGAAAGGACCTTTTCTGCCCCCCCCCCACCATTTCCAGCTACCGGTACTTTCTGAAGACTGGAGAAGAGACCCTCTTATGAATATTAGGGGGGTGGGAGTGGTAATGCAGTTCTTTAAATAAAACAGCTAGCTGATCCCATATTATCAACCTGGTGGGCTAATCCAGTGTTTTTCAACCACTGTTCCATGGCACACTAGTGTGCCGCGAGATGTTGCCTGGTGTGCCGTGGGAAAAATTGAAAAATTACTTTATATATAGTCAATATAGGCACAGAGTTAAATTTTTTAACATTTTCTAATGGTGGTGTGCCTCGTGATTTTTTTCATGAAACAAGTGTGCCTTTGCCCAAAAAAGGTTGAAAAACACTGGGCTAATCCAAAAAGCAATTCTTTAGCTAGCATAAATGCAGTATCAAAATTACCTAGGGGGAAAAAATAATTGAATAAGGTGTGTCTGTCTATCTTTGAAGTATCTGCTATTTATAAATCTGGGGGTTTTGGAAGATCTATTTTTAGGAAGTGGGTCCTTGACTAATATCGCGACAAAGTGAGCTCAAGTACCACAATTCTTGTTAAACCTCAGCTTCTTCGGCAGACAGGAGACGAGAGATTGCATGATATCTCAGTGTGCATCACCCACACAGAAGCCACAACATAGTGGCTTTTGCCAACAGCTCTTGATTCACTGGAATGCCTGAGTCTGTATTACTGTATTTCTGCATAGGCTGTGACTGAATCTGGGAAACTAGTTTTATTGTTAACATTCTGATGCAATGAACAATAAAGGCTTGAGGGTAACTTCCTTAAAGTAAGAAGGCTGGGTGTGAACATGTGGCCTGAGACTTTTGCTTTCCCTTGTTTTAACTGAGTCATGCTTACTGGATGCTACAAATAGTCGAGTGTTCACCTTTTCCTCTTTCCCACAATTGCGTGGAAAACAGCTCAGATCAAAGAGCAAGCCGCTTCTAAAAGAAATATACTAATTGTCATTACAAAAAAGTGCTATTGAAAGCAAACAAAACCCTAGGAGTAAGATGCTAATTTACTCAAAACCCTGGCAGTAGTACCATCTATTCACAAAACACAAAAATGACCTCATATGGGTACATTTCCATATCCTGTGCTTTTAGTTCCTGAAGATGATGAATAACCAAACGGTTGCTACATGACTCGAGTGTAGCATATACTTTCAGCACAAAACACAACCATATTTATTAGCTGATTTATATAGCACCTTTTAGGAAACAACTGCCCCCTTTAAGACAGTGTACAAACTTGCATAAATTACAACAACCATCCAATTAAAACTACATTAAACTTCCTTAAAAGTGAAGAACAGCAGTAACATGATGCTCAGAGGTACCGATAAATGTGTTTAACCCATGTAACAATTTTATCCCCCTGAAGACAAGGAGATGCATATAACCTGGAAATCTATATTGCCATATCCTTGTGTGTAGCGGGGGCATAACATGACTATAGACAATACAATCTAGAATTCTGTGCTGAAATACAAACCTTTTCAGACTAAATGGTACACATTTTTATAAATTACTTTAATTCAAATACTTTAACTTGGTTGCAAAATGAAGCTTCCATATGGTGTTAAGAACTGTGTTAGAAAGCAAATAAGGTACTGTATATTTAATTCAATTCTTTAAAAACACACACAGAGAGAGAGAGAGAGAGAGAGAGAGAGAGAGAGAGAGAGAAGGCTGGGGTAAAAGAGCTACCTAGGGTTAAGCAGTCTATACCCACACCTGCACAATACCCAACAACCATTTCGTATTTTCTCCATACAACCAGGAGGACAAGACATTTACTTATTCCCATGAAAGCCAGTGGAAACTGTGTTAGAGATACAGATTCTGTGGACATGCTGTACAGATTTCAAGGCCTCCTGGGCCTCCTTGCTCAACAGACCACATTTAATCCATCCAACCACTTTTCTAGCAATTGATTATTTATGGAAATTGGCAACAAAATAAGTACTTGGGAGCCATCCAAAGGTTTGGGAGAGGGGCCAAGAGAGGAAGTTTTCCAACAGAGAAATCATTGTTAATCGTTTCTTTAAGAATATATATTTTTAAAAGAAAAGATTTGTTTTGAATACAGTATGCTTTACTGTACACAGATGAGCTGGCATGAAGAGAAAAACTAGTCTAAGAACATCTGCTAAGAAAACAAAGAAATTATGCTAATCCAACATACTTCCTGTAACCCAAGCAGTAAGTAGTTTTCCCCAGATAATGCAAGACTCACCATAAACAAATGTTATTCAGAAGCTTTCCTTCTCATATGCTAAAAAAAACAGGAACTTGTTCAGTGTATGCAAAGCATTTTGTACCATGCACACATTATGTTTTGTACTCTAAGGAACATGGCAAGTTAAGCTGCTGTTCCCATTATGCTGATGAAATGGAGGATAACACACCCAGGATTTCCAAATTCCACAGTCAAGCCTCTAGATCACAATACTAATTAGAAAAGTGAATCTTGAAGATGCTAAAGCATTACACTGATTCAAAAAACTATTACAAATGAAAACATGATGAAACACTGGTGCATTTCATGGGCAATCAAACAAAATTCAATCTTCTCTCTTTTTCTACTTTAGCATCTAAATTTTATGCTGACAAGTTTAGTTTCTTGAGAAAGGGCAATTGTACAAAATACTGTGATTTTATTTCCGAGAATCTCTTTCATGTCTGGTGGCATATGTGCATTATTGTTTTAATTGTTAGACACCATGGGAACCCTTTGGGGCTGGAGACCAGGATATAAATGCTTGCAGCATTTAACGCTGCATCTCCAAAGCAAACATCTACAGTCTTTGCTTGGTATGTGAATTCTGGGAAAGTTCTGTAATTCAATACCCTGGAGAAAAAGCACCTGCTTTATGTGAAAACACTGATAGAAATTTGCTTCTCCTGACCCTGCCATCTGAGCAGAGCAACATAATCAGCAGGAAGAGGTTAATATTTACCTGAGATTTCAGTTGTTTTTGTAGCTTTAAATCAGCATACAAGATGTATGCACTCTTATTTATACATGGATGTTCCACACAGATTTGTCTTCTTACTGCTAGTAAGATCAAGGACAGGAACTTAGGGTAGGATTCACATAATGAACCCTATCAGCAGAAGCATAGTCTTCTGCTTAAACAACCCTCCCTCCCCACCTCCAAAATTGGCTCAGGGCAAGAGATCCCCCAGAACAAGTGGGGTGGGTTGAATTGTTCCATCTGACAAATTAATATGATTATGCCAACGGAACGTTGAACATAGCACCTTAGCCAATGTTTACTGAGTCAAAAGGTATTACAGATGTTAACATGAACATTAATGAACTTCAAATGGGTACAGTTGCTGGATTACAGGAATAGCATAGCATGCCATTTTTAAAAATACCGAGCCTTGATTACTTATAATATATAATAATTTATTTATTGTACCCTGCCCATCTGACTGGGTTGCCCCAGCCACTCTGGATGGCTTCCAACAGAAGGAAGAAATCTGTTGCTAAGTCCACAGGCAAAAAAATCACATGTAGGAAAGAAGAAGAAGAAGAAGAAGAAGAAGAAGAAGAAGAAGAAGAAGAAGAAGAGTTTGGATTGGATATCCCGCTTTATCACTACCCGAAGGAGTCTCAAAGCGACTAACATTCTCCTTTCCCTTCCTCCCCCACAACAAACACTCTGTGAGGTGAGTGAGACTGAGAGACTTCAAAGAAGTGTGACTAGCCCAAGGTCACCCAGCAGCTGCATGTGGAGGAGCAGGGACGCGAACCCAGTTCACCAGATTACGAGTCCACCGCTCTTAACCACTATACCATGCTGGCACATTCCAGGTAGTGTTACCATGTTAAAATGGCCATATCCATGTGATACTCATAAAGTGTGGATTGGCAACCACTGCAGTTTCATCTCTGTATACCTGAAGGAGTGTCTCCACATTCTTTTGCTGGTTCCCTCACTGGAGGCTACAGGAAACCAGGCAGAAGGCCTTCTCATTAGCCACCCAGCCCTGTGGAATACCCTGCCATCAGATGTCAGAGAGATAAACAATTATCTGAAAGCAGCCCTGTATCAGGAAGTTTTTCATGTCTGATATTTTGTTGTGTTGTTATATTTCCTCGTGTTCACCTTTAGAACAGTGTTTCTCAAACTTGGGTCTCCAGCTGTTGTTGGACTACAGCTCCCATCATCCCTGGCTACTGGTTCTGCTAGCTAGGGATGATCCGAGTTGTAGTTCAAACAACTGCTGGAGACCCAAGTTTGTGAAACATTGCTTTACTGTTTGATGTGACGTGATGTGTATCTACTGTCATTTGTTCTCTATTTACCATCAACATATAATGCTAGCCTTCCGAATTAAGAAACAGTAAGTAAGATGCTTACTAATTCTCTCTATTGTTACAGGATTTTGAATTACTGTGATGGGATTTTGAATGCAGCTTTAGGCTAAGTAACACACAGTTCCAGTAATTGTGCAAAAATGGCCCATGGGAGGGTATGTCACAGTGACACGACTTTGCCCTCACTCGTCTCTGCAACTAGTCTCCAGTCACTTCATTGTGGGAAAGGGAATTCATGATAATGAGAGAGATTAATTTCAGGAATGCACCTCAAAGTCTCGTCAATTTCATCACCTGCTCTTTGAAGCCTTTGCAAACGATTCTGGGCTTCTTTGGGAGGCAGGGTAGGATATAAATCTAATAAAATTAATTATCAGAACTTGGGCCAAATGTTGCACAGACAACCACTGCTGTTTTACACCACTCATCATTACACATAAAACAATTAAAGATTCTTTATCAAATTTTAACACTTTTTATCAAAGCACAAGCTTTCATGGACCAAAGCTCACTTCATCAGATGCATGAAGTCTTAGTTAGCAGTTACAGTATCTAAAGGAGAAGATTATTAAGTGAGAGTTGAATGGCAATAAGGTGCAAACATTATGGTGACAATTAGAGCTTAAATATATGTTACACAGGAACATATTTTATATTCTGCAAGAGCAGATTGCTGATAATTGCTTGGACTACTGTATTCACACCTCTAGGCAGAGAACCATGAGCAAGAATCAGTCATAGATAGCACAGATATCTGACAACTGGATATGTATTGTGATAAAAATTCTTTGTTTCATTTTAACAAACAAACAATGGCATTGAACTTATTGGTGTATTGCAATTCAACAGCTTCACTTGTTTCAAGTTGCGTTCTTCTTTGAAGTACCTATGTACTAGAAAGGACACTTTTAAGGTCAGTTACAGAATGTCCTGGGAGGCTGAAATGTTCTCACACTGATTTATTTCAGATGGCAATTTTCCGCAGGACACACTGTAACTGAGTTTAAGGTGGTCATTCTGGAACAGCAAAACTAAAGGCAACTGTTTAAAAGATATGAATGAGTGCACCTAGTGGACATATGAAAATGGGTGTGGCTTTACCACACGGAAAAATATGGCAAATGGTGTGTAGAGATCAAAACTCAAGCTCTTAAACTTGGGGAGTGTTTGGGGAAGGGGGGGGACAAACAAAATGTCTGAGGAGCAATTCTAAAAAGTGTAGTTGAAAAAAATATCTAACATTAGTTCTGAGAGAATTCCTGAAAATAGGAGCCAGGCACCAAAAACACACATGGCTCCATTATAGCATCCTGTTACTGCAAATCACCCTTAATGAAAAGCTCTGTGGAGGTCTTCACACCTAGTGTGACCCTCATGGTTTCATGGCCAAATGAGATGCCCTAGCCTGTTGTTTCCTCCATTAACCAGTATAAAAACGGTAGCATATCACTCCCACTATAACAGAATATATTCTCTCACAAATATATGTTAATCATATATTATTAACCTTATCTATTTGATAACCCAACTATTGGAGCAACTATATAACTATATAAGCTCTTTTCAGGAATTCTGCAAATTACAACAGGATGGAGTGGAGGGTTCTAACAAGGAAAAGCACACTAGTTACAATCTCCTCCATACTACATTTCATTGCCTTCCATAGTTCTTCAAAAGGGCAACTAGCCTTGACATTCCTGGGATCTATTATGTATCATTTTACCCAGTGCTTTTATCTAAAAACATGTTTAGGGATACTCTCATTTTGACTCAAGAAAATCACCATTTTATAGACCAAATCGGGAAAAATAAATATAGTAAATGGACAAAAGTATAAAGATTCACAAAATGTTTTGGGGTATGCATACCCCTGCGTACCCCCCCCCCCCAGAAAAAGCACTGGTTTTACCTGAAAATGAACATGTAAGAGAAACCCAGAGTTGAATTTAGCCACAGATCAGGGAAAACTGGTTCTAGTTAGTTACAGGATGCTAGTAAATTTGACATATGAAAGAGAGCAACTGATACCAGAGATGCAAAATAGAGAAAACGTTGATTCACAAGCATTACTAATTTGGTTGCCCCAAACTGTCTGAAACAGATAAAGGTAAGTTTCTGGTATATTGTTAAGTAAAGGAGTGAAGAGTGGGTTCATAGTAATGCACATGCCAAAAATGATGTCTCATTCTTCCAAAGTAAATGCTTGAGAGAAGTTATGTCATAGGCATAGCACAAAATTCATTATTTCACACTGAACCCATTACATCTGCAGCTGACAGTTATGTGAAGTTTGAGAGCATTACTGTATTTTTATTATTTATAAATGCTTTTGCACAGAAACAACCAAATGAGCACTACAGCTGTGCTTCTCCAATCCTTCACTTCTGCATTTTTAAGCTTTACAAAGAAAATAAAAAGCCTGCTGCCAGATGGCTACATAAACAGCAATAAGCCCAAGGGGACCTTTCCAAATAGCTGACATAAAAAAAGATTGCAGTACAAGAAGAAAATCATAAAACAAGTGGAGAATAAGCTACCTTGGGACATAAATATACTGTATATTCTGGCGTATAAGACTACTTTTTAATCCAGGAAAATCTTCTCAAAAGTCGGGGGTCGTCTTATATGCCGGGTGGAGAATCTGCAGTCGAGTATATCTCAAACTCTATATTTTAACTGGAAAAGTTGGGGGTCGTCTTATACGCCGGAAAATGCGGTAGTTGCAACGCTAATATGTCAAAAATGAGTCAATTCAAGTGTGATAGGCAGCTTGCCAAGCGCTACAATAGCAAGTTGGATTTATGAGCAGTGTTAGAAACTGGGATAGAGAAGCTAGGAGCCCAATGGCTCCCTGAACCTGGGTTGTGGGTGCCAAAACAATGCCCAGTTGCCATGGGGGGGCCAGCAACATTTTTATTTATTATTTTGATAAGCATAAACTAATACACAATCCACATAAGTGACACATTGCTGATATCACATTTTAACAGAAATTATTAATACATGTTTAATTTGGTGTTTACATAAAAATATGTTTTTATGAACTAATTTTATTCTTTGTTTTCTTCCAAACATATACAGTGGAACCCCGGGTTACATACCCCCCGTGCTGCGGACATTCAAGTTGCAAATGCCCACAACCCGGAAGTGTTTCCAGAGCACATGCAACCCCCTGATGTGCTGAAGCATTTTGCACACTTCGCACATGCGCAGAAGCGCTCAAATCACGCTTCTTCTGGGGTTTTTTGTGCGTTCGTGATACGCACGCCTGCGTTACGTACCGTGACCCAGAACGGATTGCTTACGTAACCCGGGGTATCACTGTAGTCTATCATGAGATCATAACTATGAAAGCAAACATGGAAAGCTCCAAAAACAGTCCTCAAAGTACCTAGGGCAGGGGTAGGCAACCTAAAGCCAGTGGACCGGACGCGGCCCAATTGCCTTCTCAATCCGGCCTGCGGACGGTCCGGGAATCAGCGTGTTTTGACTTAAGTAGAATGTGTGCTTTTATTTAAAATGCATCTCTGGGTTATTTGTGGGGCATCGGAATTCGTTCACTCCCCCCCCCAAAAAAATATAGTCCAGCCCACCACATGGTCTGAGGGATGGTGGACCAAGCCCACGGCTGAAAAAGGTTGCTGACCCCTGACATGGGCGGGGGGGAATGCTACCTATCAAAATGGATGTTGGGCTAGATGCATCAATAGTCTGATTCACTAAAGGGAAACTCTTTGTAAATGTCAGAATCTTTCACAGATGTATAACAAGGTTGTTCATAATAACAGTTTTTCAAATAGAAAGTGCATTTTACCAAATCATCATCATATTTTATGCAAATAAACTAGTCCTTGGATGAGGAAGATCTGGAGAAGCTTGAACAAGAACAAAAATTACCATACAGGGAAAAGTATTAAGCCAACAATAAACTCCTGAGCTTTTAGGAATCATGGAATGCTATTTCCAAGAAGTATCACGTTCAAAGTAAACAGCTTTAGTACAGGAAAAATTTTAAGTTTCTGTAGCATTTCCACACAGTAATGAAACATGTAAGGCTGTTAATACCAAATTCACAAAAAGAAAGCTGCAGCGACATTCCTGCTCTGCACGCTTTCCCTTGCTCAGCACCAGGAAGCAGAGATGGAGATGGTGGGTGCCACCGCCATCGCTGCAGCATCAACCAGCCCCTTCTCCACTTCCTGGTCTAGAATGGTCCAGCAATGGTCTGAAAGCTTCCTGAATTTTAGCAAAAGGAAACTAATTTATACTGAAGTGCTAAAACCGTGGCCTTATCACAAGATACTTCAAACACAACCACCTGAATTCCAAAGTTGTCCTTTTAACCCCCATGTAACCCCATGCTGGGGGGGGGGGGAGAGTTGATAACAGCTGCAAACCTTTACATGAAAAACTGCTGTGTGCACACCTGTGTTTCTTACAGCAAACACACACATCAAGAAACTCAAGTCTAATTAGGGTTCCCAGGCACACTTAGTTAAAGATGCACATATGTTCTCTACATTTTATGCATTTGCTGTTGGAAACACTAGCGTAACACTCATGTACTACAACTCCTATCTGCAGCACAAATGTAGCCATATGATGCGAAAAGGCTCCACTTGGCATGAACACAAGAGTTTCCATTTTGAGGACTGCAGGAGAAACATGAGTTAAAACGACCTCCAGCTCAATCCTTTTTTAAACATTAGCTGAACCAGGCTTTAAATCGTCATCTAGGGTTTTTGGAATGCTGTGGTTTTACCTTCTGCTCCTCTTAAGTTGCTCTGATTGCTTTGTTGCGTTTACTGCTAGCCACGCTGCAAATCTCTACGTACAGCTGGAGTACACATTTCCACCAAATAAAAATATACGCCGACGAGCTTCTCTTTGGCCGACAGTACCTTATTCTTTTCTCCCTTCCTACTGAAATACACACAAGTACTACAACTGGCCCTCCTCCCAGTACACCCCATACCCACTTTAGAGGGTACCAAGACTTTACCCTCAAGGACTATCCCGGCCCCTTCCCTGATTATCATTCATGCACTTAAACGCGACGCCGACACAACCTCAGCGACAGTTACTTTCCACTAGGAAGGCGCCCAGCCCAAGATAGTCTCTGAATCTCTTAAGCGCGAGTCCTCCCTGGAAGAAAATGCAGAAGCCGCCGCAGGTGAAAAACCGGCCGGCCGGCCACCCTCCCTCACCTGCGTGCGCGGCGTTCCCGGCCCCGGGTCAGGCGGTCCGACAGCCGGCCGAACAGAGCGGCCAAGGCAGGTCTCCCCCGGGGCAAATAATCTAGCAGCCGCCGCCATAGCACGGGACCTTCAGCCACCACAGCCGCCGCCATGGAAACACGACTACTTCCGTTTCCGGGTGAGCGCTCCGCAGACCCTCCACCACTTCCGCTTCCTGCCATAGAGATGGGAGGCCGCTTCCTCTCTGCGAAAGTCCACCGCCGTTGCCAAGGGGACAGGGGGCGCCACCTTCCCCTTGGCACCTGATGGCAGTTATGGTGAGATTTTAGGAAAAATACAGACTAGGAAGTTCTCGAGACCATCCCCCTCGGCACTCTTCCGCTTTGTAGTGCACCACTCCCGCCGCCGTGGTCTTGTTCACAAAGCCACAGAATAAAGCGGGGTTATAATAATAATAATGCTGGGTGGTGTTTATCCAAAGGCTGCAGTTCTGTGCTGGCTAACGTGAGAACGAACAAGGGTTCATAAGTCCCACTGAACTTAGTACGCCTCGCCTCCGAGAAAGTATGCTGTAAGCTTATACGCTTGCAAATTTTCCCTACTTCCCCGAGTACACGTGATTGCAACTGGCTAATCCCTGTAATTTAAAATCCTCGTGCGAGCGCTGTACTCGCCAGGCGCCTGAATTGGACACCCTTGTTCAGCGACCACTGTCTTCCCTGACCGCAAAGCTCACGAGATATATCATGCCTTCCGCCATCCTGCAAACAGCTGCTGCAGTCTTCTGTGCATCCCAACATCACATGTGAAATTATCCGCAGAAAACAATTGGACAGGAGTCTTTTGCAACATGTAACAAACTCCAAAAAAAAAGTTCACCGAACTCATGCTCGTCAGACATGGAAGTTTGCTCAGCTGGCTTAATCAGTTTCAAAAGTGCTTTTTCCTGCTACTTTGTTTCTTTTAAAAAAATGTAAAAGAATTTCCATCTGGCTGTTGAAATGTTTATTAGTTTGTGTTATATTATGCTTTGACTATGTATTTATATAATACTGCAGAGTTTGCTTTCTTTGGGGTTCTATTTATTTTTGCGGTTATCTGAAGTACTGTATATGAGCCTGGGTGGGCTTTAAAATCTCAGGTGGTCTTTCTTTCAGTCCTGCCACCTACGTAGGTACATTTGGTGATGACAAAAAGGCCTTCCTGGTGGCTGCTCACAGACTGTGGAACTCCCTTCCACAGGACGCTGGGCTGGTCCCCTTTCTGCTTTCCTTTCACCAACAGGCAGACCTGTTCCAACAGGCCTTTGGCCATTAACTGGCTGTAGCGACAGGATCTTCTAAGGGTGGGTGGTGGTGTTTTGTGTTTGCACATGTGCACTTTTTAATGGTTTTGAGTGTTTTTACTGCTGTTTTTAATAGTGATAGTACTTTATTTTTATATTTGTGTATTTTTAGTTGTATGTTTTCATTTATGCTGTGACCTACCT
The DNA here is from genome assembly GCF_009819535.1 of Lacerta agilis. Classification (NCBI taxonomy): domain Eukaryota; kingdom Metazoa; phylum Chordata; class Lepidosauria; order Squamata; family Lacertidae; genus Lacerta; species Lacerta agilis. The sequence goes on from NC_046313.1 coordinate 28,167,453, forward strand.
CGGGTCCTGCACTGGGAGAAAATAAAATAAATACTGGTTCTGCTTTGTGCATTTTCCTTGTATTTTTGTTTCTTTCAGCAGATGTAAAAACTTACATACTTGTTCTAACATGTTCTGACTACTATTCGTGTGCATTAGAAAAAAAGAAACCAAAGTCAAGCAGTTTTCTGACCACATGTATGACCCGATCCTGTACATTTGGTCATTCCCACCAAATTTCATCAAGCTTATTCCCAAGTAACTGTGCATAGCAATGCCACCTTAAAATAAGAGTTTGTGTGTTGTGTCTGTAGAAGTATGTGCATGCTTTCAAATGTTGGACAGAATTAATAGAATCAAATTAATGGTGGGTGGGTTACTCAATAGAAAATAATTAGGTTCAGGTCAGGACAGGTTAGTATTAAATGTTAGGAGTGACATCAGGGTAGGATTATTGCATCACAGTCCAGAGAACCTACCTGTTTCTAAATGAGATGGAGCCTGTTAGACACAGGCAGAATCTCTGGGTACAGTTGCCTTTGTTTCGGACTACCCTGTAGCTGCCGTTTTCACAGTAGTTTGAGCTAATCTTCTGCTGGTGCAACAGTTCTCTTAAGTGGTAGAAGAAAACTAGGGCATTTTCCCCCTGTTGATTTGGCAAATCTAGTGAAGAGATAATAGCATAGAGAAGATGCATTTTGGAGGAATCGGTAACAAAGGCCCTTCTGCAGGTTTCTGATACTTTGTCTTGCTAGTTATTCAAATGTATAATACCCTCACTAGAACTTACAGCATTTTCATCAAGGGAAGGCAAACAATATATGAACCACCCTGACATCTACAGATGAAGGGCAGTACACACATTTAATAAATAATAATAGAATATGTCAAGAGTAAGAAACTTTTACTTCCTATCAGCCTTGACTATTGGCTACGCCAGCTGGGGTTGATGGAATACATAGTTCAGAAATATCTGGAAGGCCAAAGGTTTACTACATTGTAAATCAAGTGACTTGCTTTTTCATAATTAGTTTGCTTACCATACAAAATCCCTGCTGTGATCAGATAAAGAGCCTTCAGCATGTAAGTGTAGCTCAATAGGTGGTTTTTTTTTAGGCTAGAAATTTTAACAGTATGTTTAGATTTCCCCTTTTAGATCTTACATGCCAGAAGAGCAATATCCTAAGATAAGCAGTGCATACTAGCAGTGCTAGATGCTAAGATGAACAATGGTGCACTACAAGAAACAATGTAAGGAAGTTGTGGTCAAGATACAACATTTCTCCCAGCACAATGTATTCAGTGCAAGAGAAGCTGGGGGAAGGGATGGGGGTGCAAGTCTCAATGGAACTTCACCTGTCAGTACTACCAAATAAGGAAACACTTAAGTTGCCTTGGGAATAGGCTAAAACTAATTAATATTCTTGCACAACCAATAGTCACTCTAACCCTATGCATGCTTCCTAAAATGTAAAGTTCCATTGTGTTAAGAGTGAGCTCAGGATCACCATATAGAATTACATGCGTGAGATGGAAAAATGATTGCTTAACTCCATATAAGGGTACACAGAAATATTTTTGTACTTGATGGCAGCTTGAATTTCTATTTATCTTGAAAAAGGTTCAGTAGTTATTTACAGAACCCCAGCTGCCTTCCCAGCATAAAGCAATAGAAAACCTTTTACTTTCAGAAAAGGAGGGGGTTTCATCCACAGTGCCTGGCAACTATATTTGCAATGTACTTATCTCCAAATAACTTCTCAAATAAATTAGGAGAGCAGGGAATTTTCTTAGCGCACAAGTCAAGGCGCTGAAACCAGATCTTGCTCCACTCTCCACACTCAGCTTCTGAACTCATTGCTATGGTGTCTGTGCCTCCTGTTTGATCCAAGAAAGACAGGAAATCCTGCCTTAGGGCTGTAATGGCCAGAATGTCTGTGATTCACCCCTAAGGCAAAACCATCAAAAATAATTGTCTGAAAGACATGCCATTCCCAGATGCTCTTGGCTTCTCAAAAGATCTGAGATCTCTGTCTAGTGTATGCCCATGGGCATTTGACCAAAACCAATGGCATTCATTTTAAAAGATCACAGCACAGTTGAACTTCTTGTATTTTTCCCCATTGTGGCTTTCACATCTGGCAGCTGTTGGGCACTAAAATACAGTGAGGGGAGCTCTTTCCACAGAGGCCTTGTGGGTGTTGCAGGCAACAAACTGAACCACTAAGGACTGTGCAAGAGAGTTCATTCTATTTCTCCGGAGTATTGTTGCATTCCTCCCCAATTTCTGAGCAGTGCAAGATTCCAGGGGTTCCAGGCACTTACCCAGAGTTCAGTTTCCTTGGGATGAGGGGCAGAGGAGACTGTGGTGCCTTTAGGATATATGATTTATTGACATATACAATGGTACCTTGGTAGTCGAATGGCTTGGCTCCCAAACAAATCAGCTCCCAAACACCTCAAACCCTGAAGTGAGTGTTCTGGTTTGTGGATGTTTTTCGGAAGCCGAATGTCCGACGCGACTTCTGTGACTTCCAATTCAGTGCAGGAAGCTCCTGCAGCCAATCAGAAGCCGCGCCTTGGTTTTTGAACCGTTTCGGGAGTCAAACGGACTCCCGGAATGGTTTAAGTTTGACAACCAAGGTACCACTGTATATACAACCTGAGCCTATGGAGTGGCTCACAGCATTAACACCCAAAGAGGTATTAGAAGCATTGTTTCTCCCATAGCCACAGCCTTGGATTCCAGAAAAAATCAAGCATGACTCTCACTCTCTGCCTGCTTCTAGACCAGCTCTTACACACAACTCTACTCTGGCTGTTATCCTCCTCACCACAAGCCAGGTGACCCATTTGCTCTCTAGCACAGAGCAGTTTCCTTTGTCAGATTTAAGGACCGCTTGGGTGATACTTGGGCCTTGCCTGGCTAATTCAACTACAGTATTACTATTATTATCGTTGTCATTATTAAAAATTTGTTTACTGCACTTCATCCGTAGATCTCAGGACAATTCACAGCATAAAAATACAATATAAAAACACAAAATACATAAGAAAAACAATATTATCTTCCATTAGATTTTAACACTTGCTGGAGGCAGTTAGTAAAAGAGACTCAGGCATCATACAACCTAACGGGCTCCCAAAACTCACAACAGTATTTTAAAAGCTAGCGCCCTTCCTTTGTACACTGCAATGTGAAGTCAGTAGGATTTACTTGCTTAGGATTTCCCTATCAGACTTGTGATCCTCTAATGGTTTATTAAACCAATACAATTATTCTGGGTTAACTTTTTTAAAAGAAGGAATCTCAGCCCCATATAGGACTATAAAGAGACAAGATCATGTATTTAGCTTAATAAGTAACTTGACCAAAAGATTTCTTTAGATAAAAGATAAATAACCAGCTTAACTCTCTTTCAGATGTGGCAAGAGGTTAACTAAAGGGAAAGCAAAGGTTAATAACCTGTTTTCCCCAGGCAACATACATGTGCTTCAGGTCTATTCTGTCATAGGGCCAGTCATTTATGAAACCAGGTGAGACTCCCTCTTGGCATAGCCCAGATCAAATAGTTAGGGATTTGAGATCTGGGGTGTTCTGTCACTGTACCTTTCATGTTGTGGCGTATTTTGCATGCTGCTGGTGTGTAAGATTAAGTGCTTTGTTGTAAGGGAGGTCAAAGCAATTGATTAAAGTAGGTCATTTTAGTCTTAAAACTGTTGATTTGATTGATATTGGAAATAATTCAATGTCACTGCAAGGTCTGATAAGTAACAGACCAGCAACTATGTCAGCATACTTACAAACTTATGACTTGTCCTCTGAAGATGTAACAAGTCCTTTGCATTCACCCAATTGGTATTAGATGGGTGGGTGTTTGTGGGTCTTTTTGAAAGATTTGATCAGCCTTGAATATGAAGAGCACTCAAATGCAATATGCTTGTACACAACCTTCCTGAGAGATTGTCAGGAGATAAAAAGGTTTCCAACACCAATACAAAGCAAGCAGCCAACCATGTGAGAATGAATGATAGCGTTTGTAACCCAATATTCAAAGACAAAGAGCTCCATGTAGACACAGCAAGGGTGATCAGCTCTGGCAATTGGCAGGGCAATGCTATACTCCAGTTATGTAACCATCTAGACCAGGGGTCAGCAAACTTTTTCAGCAGGGGGATGTCCTCAGACCTTGTCCTCAAACTGTGGGGGGCTGGACTATATTTTGAAAGAATGAAAAAAGAACAAATTCCTATGCCTCACAAATAACCCAGAGATGCATTTTAACTAAAAGCACACATTATCCTAATGTAAAAACACCAAGCAGGCCCCACATATAACCCAGAGATGCATTTTAAATAAAAGGATTCTAGACCACCTATTTGTTCAAAATAAAGGATTAGGACACAATCCTGCACCATTGAGTCCAATTGATTTGAATGGGGAGATTTAAGCACATGCCTTAAAGCATTCATACCTTTAAAAAGTGTTTAACTTCAGCCACATTGTGAATGCCATTCCGATTTCACTGTGGTTTTTAAGGTACCACTTTCTCTGAAAATATTGAAATGAAGATTATCTGTAACCCTGCATTCTTTTCATATTTCTCCAAAGAATTGTTGCAAATCACATCTGCAAATGTGGCCATTGCATTTTCTTTGCTCTTCATTTTCATCAGAGCTATCACCCCATATTTGTCCTTTGGGTATTCCTTTGGTTCCATCTGCAGAATCTACCCAGGCCCCCATCCTCCACCACCACCCCGCCCTTCATCTGCATGACAGCAAGAACCTGAGAACAATCTGAGTCTTTTACAGAGCTAAATGGAGTATCAGCCCATGTGGAATTTTATTTCTGTGCCTTTAACAGTAAATTGTCTGAAGTCTCCTTCTGCAGGACATGAGTCTTGCCCAACAGAGACTGACTCAATTCTGGTTTCCCAGGGGCTGACTGTGTAAATTTTCTAATAAACAAACTGGTTTCCAAACCTCCGCAAGTCTGGCTGAGTTTTTGGAACAGGAACTTATTCCTGCCACAAGGCTAGCAGCTTTGTTTGCCTGCCACTTTGGATCCTCAAGCATGGGGAGATGTGCGACTCTTCTTAACACAGCTACAAAAGAGATCTCAGCAAACTGTAGCATGGCTGATTGCTAAAATGTGCTCCAGACTAGAGTCTTGTCTTGCTTTGTTTTCCCCTACTTGCTTCTCTTTGGCTGTAGCCAGTAGTGGGACAAGAAACCTCATTCAGGCAGCTTCACTACTCAATGTCTGACCAAATTCACTAGGCCATCAGATCTACCCAGGACAAACACCATAGCAGTAGTCCATGTGCTTAACCTGTGATATTTGAGCAATGGCTCTTCAGCTGCCTGATCCAACATAACTTAGAATTAGCAATCTATACCTGCAAACCCAACTCAGGCCCTCCCTCCATTGTGCCAATGTTATCCAGTTCAATAGCATGTATTTTCCGATACTGAAGACACCTCCTCTTTCCATACAGTGGTGCCTCGCAAGACGAAATTAATTCGTTCTGCGAGTCGTTTCGTATTGCGAAAAATTCGTCTTGCGAAGCACAACCATAGGAATGCATAGGAATGCATAGGAATTTAATTCCCATAGGAATGCATTGAAATTTTCATCTTGCGAGGCAAGCCCATAGGGAAATTCGTCTTGCGAGTCACCCTTTCGTTAGCGAATGCCTTTCGTCTAGCGAGTTTTTCGTTGTGCGAGGCATTCGTCTTGCGAGGTACCACTGTACAGTATTAGTGTTTAAGTTACCACAGGATTCTTGGGTTGCTAGAATCCAATTCACACATCATATGAAACTAGTGTTTTATTGTAATTATGGTTTGTTTTTTTGCTTACTACTTATGGTTTGGTTGGGAGAAACAAACCACAAGCTTAGGGTCACATGTAACATTAAGCCAGAGGGGAGGAGTTAAGGAACAGGAGAGGAGCGAAGTAGCAGGAACAGGAACAGGGGAGCAGCAAAGTACCTGAGATTCTGCTCATTCCCATGAAGCCATTATTTTGTTGTTAAAGTATTTTTGAAACAATTGTACGTGTATGTGTGTGTGTATATATATATATATATATATATATATATATATCGCCAACGTGCTGTACAAGTCATATTACTTCTACTAACAGCACAGGTTGTATTTTTCTAGTATTATTTTAACTATGGCTTAATGAGATGTGAGAACCAGGCCATTGTGTCTTCCCAAGGACCACTGAGAATTGCAGTGATATAGACAGTTTTGTTGGCACTTTCAAAATACATCCATTTCCAGCATTCCTGGTGGGATGCCATATAACATCTACGTTGAAAACCAGCTTTGATCTTTTTTTAAAATCTGCAGGTGCAACCTAAGATGAAAAAGTAATTCTCTGAGTGTTTGGGTCCTGATTCTTACTCCTGCAATCCTCCTATGTACCATATACACCTCATTTCCACCTTGCTGGCCAATAAGTGCTGGAAACATGTAGCTCATATTGGAAAGCACAGCAGTGGTCTGTCTCGCCCAAACTCTTACACCACCAGGAAGCCAGAATGAATGGCTCCACAATAGGAACCAGTAAATTCACATTAATGCTGAAAATGGGGATTCATAAGCAGATAATCTACTGCCACTATTCCATGTTACTGTTCTGTCTCCTTCCTGACCTATCCCACCCACCAACTTTCCTAGGTAATATGAAATGGCTGTCCAAGGTTCACGGAGGTTAGGATGAGGAATGGGGGGAATTCCAGAGCAACTGCTTTAAAAGAGAACATGTGAAAACAAGAGACACTCATGACTAAGCAGTATGAAGTACATTGTTTTGAGTTGGCAGGGAGGCTAGATCCTCCTAAATGTGTTGAGTTTGTAGGGGGGCAGGTCTCCCAAAATTTAGTAAATTTCACAAATAAGTCAGCGCTTGGAGGTCAAGATTTAATTTTGAAGATTTAATTGTGGAGATGCGTAATTTTTGCTGTTATTGGATTCACTATGGAAAGGCAACACAGAAATAAACAAAGATGAGGGTGATACTAGATTTGGCTGCAAACATGAATTCAGCTGCCAACATGCCCCATACACTAAAATCAATGGAACTTGCACATGATTGAGTTTGCAACTGAAGTATGAATTGATTGCACTGAGCTGGGAAGGGAGGGGTCCTGAAGGAACTGGAGGAAATTATGATGAGTGGATGCTGGCCTAATATACAGATCTGACCATGGCAATTGCCTGCGTCAGTCACCAAAAAAAAAGGATGCAAAACTAGACTGAGCTCCCAAAGAAGCAAACTGAGTGTGTGAGGCATGAAATCAAAAGTCTAAGAGTGTGAGGTTTTATACCTTTATTCCACAGCAAGATATTTGGGGCACATCACTCAGGGCCAAACGTGTACATCTCTTCCTAGAAGTTAATCCTCTTAAGATATCACTGACCTAGATATCCTTGACAGTAGTCTCTAGTTCATAAACCTTTGTGGCCATGGGGATTGGTGTGGGGGGGGGAGTGCAAATTAATCTAAAAATGTACAGATCAGATATTTGATTGCTTAGTCTAATCATGGCAGCCCATTCAGTCTGGATACAATAAGGGCTAACCATTTTCCTTCTGATACGGGCTAACCCCTTACATCGGGGGCAGCCAATGTGGAGCTTCTGAGACATCATTGAACTATTAACCCTCATCATCCACAGACACTTATCTTGTTGGCTGGAGCTGATGGGAGTTGTATAGTCCAACAACTTCTGGAGAGCACCATGTTGACAACTCCAGCCATACATAAATGGGAGCTGTAGAGGCAAAAACTACTAGATGGAGTGGTTCTTAACTCTCACAAAAGTTTCCTGTCAAGCACATGCAGTGTGAACTGCAAGGGCCAAAACAGACAGCACATGAGTGTTTGGATTTCCTGATCTCCCCACCCCAGAGCGAGGTTATGATTCAGGCGGGGGAAATGTCATGGTAGAAAGGGTTAAACACCTCCTCTCTTATTGATGCAGGAACTTCTATTGACACAGGAGCTTCTCCCTTCCACTCACTTACCCACGGCTGCCTGGGGCTGCCTTAACATTGCTAGAAAAAGTTTGAAGATCTGACCGAGGTTCTCTTGTGGCACATGCCATTTGGCACTTGGTAGCAAGTCCCACTAAAACTGTGGTGCTGATTTCTGCATAGGAATATGTGGGGTTCCACTGTACACAGGCCTGCCTGGATGGGAAGGCACTTGGGAATGGTCTGCAGACTACCGGTACATATAGCATTTTGGAGAAAGACTGATGCATAAATATGACAAACAAATACTCCTACAAGAGAGGCCCAAGTCTGAGACAAAACTCAGCACCCCAAATTTATTTTAATGCCAGAACTTCAAGTATGCCACACATGCGGCTCAGTCCCCTCAGGGCTGGGTTGCCACAGTCTGTTGCCAGGATTAATTGGCAGAAATGAATCATTTTCACTTGCCATTCAGCCAATACCTGGCATGGCTCTCACATGTTCCTGCATTCTGCTTCAGCTCCACAAAGGGCTCTGGGCAGCATCTTATTGTTTGCATTTCAGAGCAGCTGCTACTGCAGCAGCAGCAGCAGCAGCCTCACTTCCCAGAACTGGTTGCTGGTGTTTATTCCTGGCTTGCTATGGCAGCTGCTCTGGGGCAAGGGAAACTCTCCCTTCCGCTCCCACATTCTGTCTGTGCCAAAGTCAAGCATACAGATATTGCCTATTCCTAAGGTCAAATCTCATATCCTACCAGCAAGAGGACACCAGCTGAGTGAGGTACACAGGAAGGTCTTTGGCTGCAAAACTCCAGGCATAGGAGGAGGACCTGGCTAGGACTCTCTCTCTCTCTCCCTCCCTCCCTCCCTCCCTCCCTCCCTCTCTCTCCCCCCTCTCTCTCATGCAGGTAAATGCTGAGCATTCCTTTCCTGGTGGTACTTGAATATTGATGGTAGAAAGGAACAACGGGTATTTCATTGCATATGTCTTCCAACTCCTTTGCATACAAGAAAACAGTGATGGCCACTAGGAGACTTTCCCCCAAGTTAAACAAAACAACAACGCAGATTTTTATTACTATATACTTGATCTACACTACAACTAGTAGCCATGGCTCACAACTTACAACCACAATAAGGAGAGGGAGGCTGGATTGTGTTTGCTCTGTGCGGATACATGCACACATTATAAATGAAATCAAGGAAGCAACCCAAAAAGGCAATATTGTAGTAATGGGTGACTTCAACTACCCTCCACCTAAACTGGTTATATAAGTGTTCCAGTCATGACAAATAGGTACAATTTCTAGATACCCTAAATGACTGTGCCCTAGAAGTTGGTTATGGAACCGACCAGAAGGGTGGCAACCCAGAATTTAATTCTGAGTGGCAGCCAGGACCTGATGCAATATGTAAGTGTTGTCAAGCCAGTAGGGAGTAGTGACCATAGTGCTATTAAATTAAATATACACGTAAATGCCAAGAAAATCCAACACCATCACATCTGATTTCAAAATAGGAAGCTTCCCCACAGTGACGAGACTGGTAAAAAGGAAGTTGAAAGGCAAGGTCAAGAGGGTCAGATCACTCCAAAATGCTTGGGAAATGTCTAAAAACAAAATATTAGACATTCACCTGGAGTGTACTTCAGATCAGAAAAGGTGCCATAAGGGTCAAGAGAGTGCCAGCATGGTTAACAAGCAAAATCAAAGAAGCTATTAGAGGCAAAAAAATAGAAGTCTTGTCCAAATGAAGAGAATGAAAAGGAACACAAACTTTGGCCAAAAAAAAAGCAAACAAACAAAGGATGCTAAAAAGGGCGGGGGGAGAAAGGAATTTGAGGAGCACATTGCAAGCTGTCTCCCTGGTTTGGGGGTTGCCCCTGGTTCTGGTGCAGATCAAATAAATGCATCCTCGCCTCCCTTGTTCTCTTAGATTCAGGCAGATGGGTAGAGGAGCTGGAAGGGCCCTTGCACAAGTGTGTGTGTGTTTGTGTGTGCGTGCACGCAATGGTAGACGCTTGGCTAGAAAGCTTAAAGCCTTCCATCCCTACATGGGAAACAGGTTGAAGAAAAGGAAATATGAATTGGCCCTGCCCCGTAGCTTGACCAATCGCAGCTAGGAGCTAGGTGGAGTCAGATTTAAAATAAAGTGTAGACTCGCACACGCTGGCCAGCTTCCATTTTGACTTGAAATGTTCGTTCTGGGCTTCTCAGAAGTACGTAAAGAATCAGGCCGGGGGGAGGCACCAGCCCACAATGGCGCCCCCCTGAGAGGTGTCAGAACTGCACTCTGGCACGCTCCGTCTGAAAAAAAGCATTGCTTTCAACGATCACTCATCAAACACTGCAGAGCTCTAGTAGCACTGGAAAGTGCACACCCACAAAGAAGTGACAAGTATTGGGGGGGGGAGATGAACTGTGCCATTTAACACTAGTGATGGTGACTGTAATATTCGTGTAGCAGTATTCCAAGCAGTGCTTGCACAAACGTGTTAGGAAAAGAAACCGCACCCCCCTCTGCAGTTTGACTGTTGCAAAAATGTAAAGAAATGCTACCTTGAGGGAAGACATCTGGATCTCATGCAGCAAATACGTAAGAACTGTGAATTTACTGTGCTATTAAAACTGTTCTTCTGAGAAGACCCTAAGAGCTGCCCCAGGCCTGCAGCAGTAAATACCTGAATTGCGAAGGGCAGCTTTACATCTCTATAACCCCAGTGGCCATGCCCTGGGGAACCCCAGGCAACTGGGGAGCCCCAGTACATATTTCCAAGCATTCCGGGCCACACACCTGCCCTTCTTGCTTTATGTGTTCACTGTGGGGATCACAGGTAACTCTGCAGCAAACACAATTATTGCACCAAGTGGCTCTTGCACAACCACTATACGAAAAAGCCTCCAGCCCATGCACTCCTTTACCATCCCAGCTCACACATCACATTTCTCATGTCATCATGGGAAAATTCCAGCAGCTGGCCTAAAGGAGCCCATCATTCTAGTAGGGAGGCTACCTCAATCTCTTGTTCCTCTTGCAAAACCAACTCCTTCCTTTAAGAAATGCAGCTGCAGCACGTCTAGTCATTGGTTAATCCAGTAACCTGACCTGTTTCCCCAAGTCCTCAGGCACAGAATCAAGACAAGAAAGGGGGAGAGGTTCTTGCCCTTCTTGTTCCCAAACGTTTCGGCACGGGTTCGTCTCTTTTCATTGCAGCTCTTCTGGGAAGGGCATGTGAGGATAGGGTGGAATGGAGCTCTCGGAAAGTTTGAAAAGACAACAAACAGCTTAGAACTCTGTGGACAATTAAACCCCAAACCTTTCCATGGTCCAAAGAGACTGCCAAACACTACAAAATGCTAAGTGGGTGGCGGTAGGGAGATGGGATGGAGGGAGGGAGGAACACCTTCTCCAGAGCAGCAGCTGCTTTAAAACAGTTACACTTAGATGGTTCTGTCATCATCCAGCTCAGTTGGAGAAAATGCCTTCTGAGTGACAGCGGCACAAGGAACTATCTACTCAAAAAGGATTCCCCTGGATGCTTTGTGTATGCTTTAGCTCTCCTAAGAGATGTTTATGTTTATCCCTGAGGTTGCTTTGCAGATACGTGGGTGAGTTCGCTGGAGGCAAAAGGTTATTTTAATTGCAGCATTGAAGAAAGCAGTTGTGCAACAGAAAACCAGCAGCCGACCAGGAATACGATACCGGGTGCTTGTTATATTAACAGGATCCTATTGCTGTTTCAGCCTCCTTGAAATCCATCTCCTGCTCCCATTTTTAGGTACCCACAGAGGGGCAGTGAGGGTGGAGAGAAATGGCTGGCAAAAAGCAAATTTTCCCAACTGCTGTGTGAGCTCCAAAACAGCCTCAGTGTGCTTCTGGAGGGGTGTTTATCATTGAGTTGCTGATGCTTTTTCATATAAGTTGTCATTTGTTTGTTTGTTTGTTTGTTTGTTTGTTGCACTGTCTACACAATTCCAGTTACAGGGAGGTAGCCGCGTTGGTCTGCCATAGTCAAAACAGAATAAAAAATAAAGACCTGAAGAAGTGTGCATGCACACAAAAGCTCATACCAAGAACAAACTTAGTTGGTCTCTAAGGTGCTACTGGAAGGAATTTTTTTATTTTTTATTTTGTCTACACAATGTTATTGGCATCAAAATGCTACCCCTTATCCCCCCCATATTTAATCTGGATTTATCATTTCTCCAGAAAATCCAGTAAGTTAAAAATAAACAAACCTGTTACTAGTGACCCATTTGTGGTATATGAGTGACCCCTTTACTATATTAAGCACCCGTGTACATAATATGGTGCATGCTACTGGACAGCTATGTTTAGTTATGTAAGTAGGGAGATTCCTCAAGGTCCACTGAGATAGGAGAGATTCTTTGCAGCACCTGGTCAGGATTTCAATGCAGAAGCACCACCTCCAGGGCCAGGATGAAACCAATCAGCTACAGAGGGAAAGTACTTTCCATGTCCCAACCCTAGACCTCCAGGAGCAAATGGGTTTGCAGCACACAAATGTCCAAAAGGAAACTCGGCTGGAGGACCGCGTCAATGCCAGAAAGCTCCCAGGTTTGATCTCTGTGCTCTAAGTAGTGTCACTGCGGTGACCTGACAAGCCCTTGCCTTTTGTGTAACAGAGGCCGGCAAACGTCACTGCTACATCCCAGCCAGGCCGAAAAGAGCGCCCTCTAGCGCCCGTCGCGCCTCAAACCCCCCCCCCCCCCCGCGGATTCTCACTTTTTACCTAGGCTTAGCGGAATACGAAAGGGGAACTAGCGGGGGGGGGGGAGGGAGTTTCAATACTTGGGAAATCTGACTTCTGGGTTCAATATTCAAATGACGGCTGTCTTCTAAGAAATTCAAAACACTGACTGGAAGGTCTGTAGAACCAGCTGTGGTTTGATCTAAGTTAGAAGTGAATAATCGTCAGGATCTTTACCCTGAACTGGAGGGGGGAGGGAGATACCAGCTGCTGAGAGGGAATTGGGGTGGGGTGGGGAAGCTACTGCCATGATGCTGATCTTTTGGAGCCCCCAGAAGCAGCTAGTGGGGGTGTGTGTGTGTCGGGGCTGGGCTACATAAGATTCCTCTGTCTGATCCAGGGGGCTTCATCGTTTGTTCTTAAGAATGCATTTAGTCTTAAGCAAAATTCCAGGCAAATCGCCTGCTTCACCCATCTCCTAAGACTATAAAGAAAGCTAGGGCTTCGCTCCTAACCCAATTTACCCGGGAGTAAGCCCTACTGTATTCAACAGCTTACTTCTGAGTAGAACGGTTAGCATTGCGCTGCAAATTACTACCCTCGCCGGGACTCCCCTTCCTAATGCATGACAAACACAAACCTGGGGCGGTGAGGGTCCACGACTCCCTATAGCGCCCGTCCCATTCGTTATGCGAAGGACTTTCTTTTCGCGGGAGACAGGTGGTGGTGGGGAGGTTTTGTCCATAGAGGTGCTTTTACGTCTCTGACAGACGTGTGCTGTGCGCCCCCCACCCACCCACCCAGGGCACCTTGCCCCGCGTGGAAGCCTCTTCACGCGTGCCCGTGGAACCCGACTATCTTCCCGGAGCAACTCCACGTGGCTGCCCCCGGCCACGAGCCTTCTCAAGCCTTTCTGGCCGGGGGAGACGTGACTCCCACCCCTCCTCCTAGTTCTTTCAACCAAGCGGTGGGCTCCAGCCGCGGCCAGGACCGAGGCGGCGGCCGGGGTGGGGGGGTGGGGAGGGTGGTGAGCGAGGCCTCACTGCCCGGAATGGGCTGGCCGCTGGCTGGCTGCCTAGGGCGCGCTCGCGAGGAAGCTGAGTTCCTGGAACCCGGAGGCGGGGCTGACGGATGCTCTATAAAAACCTCCAGCAGGGGCTCTGGCGGCTTTGCAATTAGGACGAGCCAAGCGCGCAAAAGCCAAAGGGGCTCCCGCTTCCCTTGCAAAAGCCTCGCCAACAAGCCGTGCGCTGCCGGCGCCCCGCTTCCCGCTGCCCCGTTTCTCGTCGTTCCCCAGGTAACCAGCGCCGACCCGAAGCTGACAACCCCCCCCCCTATTTATTTATTTATTTATTTATTCCTTTCTCTCTCTGGCGTAGTTGGCCGGCCAAGTGCTCGGCTTTTGGAAGCGCGTAGACGGGATGGGGTGATCGCTCGACCGTGCGCTCCGTGCCTTGCATGGAAAGGCAAAAGCGAGCCGGGGGAAGCCAAGGGCAAGGCGCGGGGGGTGAGCTTTCCGACGTGCAGCGAACGGAGAGCGGAGGTAGTTCGCCCATAGGGGTCTCCTAAGCCGGGGTGCCACTTGGGTTCAGAGCCTGGCTCAAGGGCACAGCGACCAACTCTGGGGAATGCCTCGGAAGGTTTCCGGGCGGCTGGCAACCCCGCTTGACTGGGGAGGAGGATGCCATGGGCTGGGCCATGCGGGGCTGGAGCTGGCGGGGAGAAGCTGCCCTTTGTCTTTGTAACACCTGCTCTTTTGCTTTGCTAGGTCCGCGTTCTAGCAAGCCGCTGCATCCGGCAGCAGCCCCGATCGCTCGGAAAGCTGGCTCCCTGCGCCATGGTCACCCACAGCAAGTTCCCCAGCGCCGGGATGAGCCACCCGCTGGACACCAGCCTGCGCCTCAAGACTTTCAGCTCCAAGAGCGAATACCAGCTGGTGGTGAACGCTGTGCGCAAGCTGCAGGAGAGCGGCTTCTACTGGAGCGCGGTGACAGGTGGGCAGGCCAACCTGCTGCTAAGTGCCGAGCCCACGGGCACCTTCCTCATCCGAGACAGTTCGGACCAGCGGCACTTCTTCACCCTCAGCGTCAAGACCGAGTCGGGCACCAAAAACCTGCGGATCCAGTGCGAGGGGGGCACCTTCTCCCTCCAGAGCGACCCTCACAGCAGCCAGCCCGTGCCTCGCTTTGACTGCGTCCTGAAGCTGGTCCATCACTACATGCCCCTCCCCGAGCAACAGCCAGGGCAGGCACTGCACCCCAAACGTGCCTACTACATCTACTCAGGTGGGGAGAAGATCCCGCTGGTGCTGAGCCGCCCCCTCTCATCCAATGTGTCCACCCTGCAGCATTTGTGTCGCAAGACGGTCAACGGGCACTTGGATTCGTACGAGAAGATGACACAGCTCCCAGGTCCCATCAAAGAATTCCTGGACCAATATGACGCTCCCTTCTAAGTGGCTTATTCAGTGGGGGTGGCCCACACCACACAAGCACAAGGACAGGACTTGGAAAATGATGGCTAACAAAATTACAGGGCGAGACTTTTTCCCCCCATTCTGGCTTGTGGAATAAGAGGGGCTGGGGGCATGGAGCAGGCAAGGAGCCTCTGCCCAGCACAGAGACGGTCTTGCTGTTGTTTGTTCTGGATGGTTTGCCCATGGATGGGGTACTCTGTGCAAGAGACCAATGATGGTGCTTGACTATGGAACAGGCTGCTGCTCCTTCATACAATTGTCCTTCCCAGGTACAGCCCAGTAAATACTGTGTTTATCTGGCTTGTGTTGGGCATATCAGAATGGTTTGCAAACCTCCCTAACCCATGGACAGTTTACAAAGAGCATTTGCTCTGCACTGGCCCAGACCACCTCTAATAACCTTTGACCAAAACCATTCTGCAGAGACAATGAAACTAATGCACTGGAATCCAGCTAGTGCCTGAAGACCCGACTTTTCCTCAGTTTTAAGGGGAAACCTTTTTATATTGTTATTCATCTTTACCTCTCTCGACCTCCTGGAGGGGCAGAATATCTTTTCATTCAAAGCCTCTTCCTCAGAGGAACTGCCGCACATCCATACAGGGGACTAAGCCTTAAAACAAACTCCACATCCTCTGATCCCATGGACCTGGGTTGTTACTGCACATTGGATGGGGGAATGCCATATACTCTCTGTGCAAGCAATGGAGGACATCATTCTACAAAATTGGCACCACTGCTTTTAGAAAACCTAAATGGATAATGAATGATCTAGTCATTTTCCCCCAAAGCTTTATTCAACTTTGGCTCCTGTACCTAGACTGATAATCTCTTGCCTTTATTCTTGGGTTTTCAGCTCATCAAAGAATGGTCTTGTATCTATCTACACAGAGGTTGTGGATTTGCTTGGGCCCTAAATCGCACTGAATAACCGAAAAACATACAGGAATGTAGCAACAACAGAATTACCTGGAACTCTTATTATTTTTTTGTAAAAAAGGAAAAACCAAAAAAACTGTAACCAAAATTTTGTGTGTTCATCTTATTTTTCCATATCAGGGTTTTAGAAGGGCAGATGAGGTTTTGTTTTTACAGAAAGAAATGTTTACAGACCTGCCTTAAAAAATATCATTCTGTCTTTTATAAAGATTCCACCCTTCAGCCTTGCAGGCTGTTAGACATGCTTGAAGACTCAACCAAAAAAATCAAACTTGGAAGAAAACTTTGCACATCTATTTATATTTATAGTCAGTGGATTTTAAAAATGACATTCATTAATTTATAATAAAAGGCACTATTTTTTAAATGAAATGCTTGACTATCTTTTCTTTCTTCCACTCCAACCTACTCCCAAACATTCAAAAGATACATGCATCCTGGACATGGCTTCTGCCATCCTCTTAACAGCATTAGAAAAGTTGAGGAGATACCAAAATCTCTGCTATGGTCCTGCACTGCTAGAAAGAGCAGGCAGCTACATTGCAGCGTCCTTGTGTAAAACAAGGGAACTCTTCATGCTGGTGTTGCCAGGCAGGGTCCCAGTTACTGTCAGGAAAGGTATCATCTCTTTGTAACCACTAATTACTGAGTACTGGGGCAGTCATGTTGCAGGAAGCATACAAAATGCACTTTGGGAATGACTGTCCACAATTTTTTGCTTGGAAAGGGGGGGGGGGGGTTCTCTCGTTGATGTGGTTAATTCTAAAGCACAGTACTGGGAGCACAAAAGACAGAACTACTTAGGATGGCAGCACAGCTTTGTCTTCAAGCACACACCCAACTATGAAACAGCAGTAAAGCAGTGTTGCTTTGTGACTGAAGACAAGGTTCTGCTGCTGTTGCATGGAGTGCTATTCTTTGTGCTCCTGGTGCAACACTTTGAAGCAAGGCCAGCTACTAGACAATAGGGTGGCATGTGAGGGATTTTAGCTCAGAGACAGAGAACGCAGGTTCAATCCCTGGTGGTGATATAAAAGATCATCTGCCTAGAGCCTTTCAGGTGAAATGGACCAGTGATCTGATGTGATTGGATCAAGGCAGCTTGCTGTTTGGAGCAAGTTACCAGCAGAGATCAGGCAGTCTGAAAGCACTGGGCCCAATCACTGCCTGCTATTTCCCTATTCCTGGAGCCATTCCCCCATCCCTACCCTGGCCCCAGGTGGAATGAAAGAAGTTCATGGGAGGACATATGAGAAGGTGCTGCAGTGTGAAAGGCGTGGCCAGGTGAAGGATACAGCACCCCAACTTGCCTGTCTACTGTGTCATTTAAGGTAAAGCACCAAAAGCAAACACACCCATGCTTCCCAGAAGCAAGCACATTAAAAAAAAAACATTCCTTTGGGTGTATAAACTTTCAGCGGAGCTTCATGCAGTGGCTGAGGGAAATCTAGCTCTAGTTCCTGGTGTCTTATGGCTGGACCATTGGGAGGTGTGATAAGATAGCTTGTTTAGCTTGGGGAGCTTTTCAAGGGCAGTGGAAAGTTCTGCAAAAGAACGTGCTGGCTGCCTGTCAGCTATCTCGTTGTGTTTGCAAAAGGCTGCTGCTTTATCATTCCGGTATTTGTTAAAGAAATGGGAGTGGAAGAGGTGTCCTCTGATGGGTCCAGCAGAAGTCCTGGCCTTTTCCCACTTGTGCATTCAGGTGTGTATGATGTGCTATGTTTGTGCATCCAGCCACCTTAATACAAGCATAACCTTCTCTGTGGATTCCACAATGGGATTAATCCCAAGGGAGAAGCCCGTTCTCCCATTTCATCAACAAATGACAAAGAAGCAGCCTTCTGTAAGTGCAGTGTAAAGGTAAAACCCATAGAAACTACTTTACATGAAACTGAACCAGGCATGGTTGATGGATGTTTCTTGCCCACACACCCCACCAAGTTGTAATCTCCCCCACCTCCTCTGCATTGCTCTCTGTAACTGCATTCTATTATGTTCCTTTACTTCTATTATTAGACAGGTGCCACTTTCAAAGTTCATTTTCTCTGGTTTTGCCAGCCTGTCCTTTCACCACAATTTACTTTCTTCCTTTAAAAGCTCATGATGATACATTTAAATGCACACACAAAACATTTATTTTCCACTGGTGGCCCCTCTATTTATTTTTCCTAAATGGCCACTAGTGTGCACAGAGCACAATGAACTCCTGGAACTTATTCCCTAATCTCTTTGTGCATTCCAGCCACAGGAACATTAGGGCAGCTCACAATTTGGCAGAAAGCAATCCATTCCTATCCTCCCCATAATAGTGAATGTCCCTGCTTATTATGGCATTTACCCGCCCCCCTTTACTAGTACCACCATCACCACTCAGGTAAACATGTGGAGGTTTGATTTCATTTTGATTTGGTTATTTCATTTCTACACCACTTAATATCTCTTAAGTATTCAAAAGAGTAGCAACAACAGACAAACACTCAGCTCACCCACAAAGGCCTCACATCAAGAAGAGTTTCTGCGAACAGCAGACTTCACTCTAGTCTCTCACTCTAGACTTGCTTTATATGGGCAGGCCCAAGGTGGATGGTACTTCCTCAGGCTGCCCAAGGCTGTGTCCCATTCAGCTGCACTCTCCACACCCAGTTCCAGGTACAGCAGGTTTGCTGAGTTTCCCAGATGGTCCAGAGGATGGGAAAAGGAGCCCCCCTCCAGTCACAGCTCTTTCTTTGCCCTCTCCTCTCTTTCTCCTCCAGCTGTTTGTTGATTCTACCCGCCCTTAAAGGATTCTCTCTCACCTGTTCACTGTTACTTTATTATGCAAACACCAACAAATCAAAACAAAAAAATTTTTTTCCTTCCAGTAGCACCTTAGAGACCAACTAAGTTTGTTCTTGGTATGAGCTTTTGTGTGCATGCACACGAAAGCTCATACCAAGAACAAACTTAGTTGGTCCCTAAGGTGCTACTGGAAGGAATTTTTTTATCTTTTATTTTGTTTTGACTATGGCAGACCAACACAGCTACCTACCTGTAACACCAACAAATCAGGCTGACTGATTCCCTTGATAATGAGGTTGCCAGGAAAGCTGAGGAAACCTCCATATACCTTTGAATCTCCTACCTGTTGCTCCTTCCCTGCTTGCTGTGCAGCATACCTGGCACACTGATCAATTACAACAGACTTGGGAGAGAGGTGGCTGACAAGGCCAAGGATGCCTTTTCTGACATCTTCTGCTGGATTGGAAAATCTGCAGCTATATAAATGTCATCTGGCTTTGAATCCGGAAGATAAGGTTATGTTCTAAATCCACTGTCAGAGGCTAGGAATTGTTCTCCACATCAGATCCTTAAAAAAGGCCAGAGAAATGCAGTCACCAAACTTCAAAATGTGATTTAAAATTGTTTTGTGTGAAAGAACACATGAACACACACATCTTTAGATGACAATTCCTTTCTCCAAGTCTTTAGGCTGAGTAAGATTTATTTGTTTGGGTGTAATTAATTTTTTTGGGGGGGAGGGGTAAGATTTTCAGTTTATTTTAGTTTCTTGTTATTAAAGAATAAGAATGGAGGAAGAAACAGAGGTGTATGTGAGTAAACATACACATGGGGATGAATGTATGAATAACCTTATTTATGATTACATTTTTATCCTCCCCCCCCTTTTTTTTTACAGAGGGCTCACTTCTTCCCCTCTCCATTTTATCCTCCTAGCAATCTTGCAAGGTAGGTTAGGCTGAGAGACAGTGACTAGTCCAAAGTGACCCAGTGGCCTTTGTGCCTGAGTGGAGATTTGAATGCTGGTCTTCCAGGTCCTAGTCCAGAACCATTACTCCACACTGGCTTGTCCCATGAGAATTCAATACAGGAACATCCACTTGAACACCGAAATAGCAAGATGCACACTTCATAGATGTTCAGGGAATTAATGCACACTCCATCCTGTAATCAAGCAGGGGATTAATCCACACTTTGTAGACACAAAGCGGATTAATAATCAATCGGTTCCTTAATAATATATGACATCTGAGTATACGAAACATGTTCCTTCCAGATAGGAGAAGCAATCTGGCAGCCAAATTCTTGATTCAATGGTGTGGACAGAGGAAGCCATGGTTTTCACAACGGGGAACAGGCACATGTATACCATAGGCTTGTGCCAGGTTCGGGAAAACCACACAGTCCTCTCAAAGAAGATCACATCTCCCCTCTAATTTAATCCAAAGTGAAACATGATTTCATTAGGCCACGGCGGAGGGAATAGGGTTTCTTTCTGGGAAGCTGCTTCTTGTGTCTTTAAGTACTGAAGGGTGGCCCAAAAGCTCTGTGATAAAGCTTTCCTCAAAACTGCCACACTTTGCCGGTTGAATGTGCGCGTGCCATACAAGTCTTTAAAAGCACAGGAGCCCCACCAAGGAAACAATGAGGCAGCCAGGAAAAAAAGAAAAGAAGACCCACCCACCCACCCTGGCACTCCAGAAAAGTAAGACACCTTTGTGAGGGAGCTCACATGTGGCATGGCTGCTGTAGTTCTAGCCCTGTGGCTCACTCTCACCCAAGCAGGGCAAATAGGGAAAGGAAAATAATCGCTGCACGGGCTCTTTAAGCCCTGCCCCTGTCCAGCCCTTCTGGCCTATTGTCCCAGCCCTGCCAGGAAACACTGATTCCCAGTCGGAGTTACAGCTATGTCAAGAATGTCCAGGCGCAGCAAGGCCGGTGGCGCCATGCCAGGCCCTGCCGAGGCACATCCCCAGCGTCAGTGCCATCTGATCCTGACCGGCACACACACACACACCCCTCCTCCTCCCTTGCTGGGATCTGGGTTTCCACGGCAACAGGATTAAAGGCTGGAATATCACTGTTTATTCTTCGGCCTGTGCCAGGAAATGAGAGGCCTTCGCGCTCCCTTTGCTCCCCGACTGCCATCTAGGGGGTAGTATTCATGGAAACGGTTGGGTAGGGGCCTGGCTGTTCCATGAAAATGAAGTGATTAATTGGCAAGGGGGAAAGGAGGAGAAGGAGGAGGGAGAAAATGAAGCAGCGAATCCGAGGAGAGAGTCGGGTGGGGTGCCCTCAATTTGTAGGTCCCTTGGAGGGGACTCTGCGTGGTACATGTGAGAAGCAGTCTCTTACTCCCGGCCTGCATCTTCCAGGGAGCAGGCCACAATACATACACTGTTCCATCTGCCAAACAAAAGTGCCCTTTTTGAACCTACAAGATTCCCCCCAAAAGACATTCACAGTAATCATTAAGAACCACCAAAGCGGGGAGAGTCGTTCCCACTCCAGCCTGCCGGGTGGGTTCCTTGACTTGGAGAATGCAAACTTTGTGCTCTGTGCACAACATACCAGTCCTGTCTCACCATATTAGTCGCAATTGCCTGGAATTTATTTTCTCTCCCCCACCCCAGAATCGCATTTCCCCTCAGCTGCTACCCTTCCCTTTTGCTTCAGGACCCAACACACTGCCGCAATCAGCTGCTGATTCAAAAAGTCCGGGAAGCTTTGTGAGTGCCTTTCGTTTCTTGGAACGTCCCCCAGTCAGCAATGACGTGCTGGAGGAGCAGCAAACCTTTAAGCAGAAGTTTCACAAGCCCCATGCTTTCCCCAGAAATGTCTCCTGCATCATATAGGGAAATGTGTCGGTGAATGTGTCAGTAAGTCGCAGTTCCCTTCCTTGCTTCTTTACAAGCTCTGGGAACAAAGAGAATTTCAGTTGTAATGGTGAGAGTTTGCTGGATATACGGTAGGTGGAAAGTATAGCAGCTCAGCTGAACAGAAAAATTAATATTTGGGGCTGGTTTCGCTGGCAGGAAATACCCTGTCCCAACAGGAAAAGTATCTCTGCCAAATGCAGGATGCGCAGCCCTTATCTAGCGCTTTACACAATTAACCAGTTCCTGTCGCTCAACGTTCTGAGAAAGTAAAACAGAAACTTTCCAGAATTATATACCTGATTATTTGGCAGCCCTTTTGAACATCAAAAAAGTGGGTCTCGATTCATTCAACCCAATTGCATGCAAATTAGATTGCAAATCCAACAGAACAAGGAGAAAGTTGCTACATTTACAGAACTTAATCATACACTCATTACTCATTCTCCACCTTACCCCATACTGAGATTTTGCAAAATTCACATTAACTCATGCTCTGCCTTATTTGGGTCAGGTTTATGACGTGTGAACATCTCCTGGAAAGAACAAATGAACTCTGCTTTGGTTGATAAGGCTGTCATATTGAAGGGTGGTGGTGGAGCAGGAAGAGCCAGGTTGCTGACGAGAAAAAGGAGCCTTACCCATGGAATGCATAATAGCAGCAAGGTGTAGAGAAGTGCTCTTCAGCTTTTCCAGATGTGTGGCCAGAAAAGGGTTGGCATCTTGACAGTTTTGATTCTGCTCTTCACAGAGGTTTCTAAAAGGGCCATTACTAAATGACTGCCAATTTGCTTTAATAGAAAATGGGGCCTTGGTCATAGTGTTTGAACTTAAAATGCTTCATGTGCTTTTCTTCTGAATCAACAGAGGGGCAGTTGTTGCAAACAAACAAACAAACAAACAAACAAACAAACCCAATCACACATCATGGGTAATTCAGAAAAAGGCTGTTTCAGATAAATCAGAGGCATGCATCAAAGACACAAACAAGTTAATGTTCTTGCTACAGCATGGATATTGGATAGCCAACATGGTGACCTCCATATTCTGTTAGACTACAACTCCCATCAGCCTCAGTTGGCATGGCCAGTGGTCAGGGATGATAGGAATTGCAGTCTGAAGGGCACCCCAGTAGTTACCTCTGATCTAGAGCATATGACAATAATGAAAAGATGTATATTTTGATATAATTATCATATACAAGTTATACTTTAATGGGTAAATTCCTTATAGACGCCTACTACAGCTTTGTTGGCAGGCTGGATAAGCCCAGTTGGTTAGAGCATGGTGCTGATAATACCAAGGTTGGAGGTTCAATCCCCATAAAGGACAGCTGCATATTCCTGCATTGCAGGGGGTGGACTAGATGATCCTCAGGGTCCCTTCCAAAACCTATAATTCTATGATAAATGAGCTGCATCTTCAATGGTTAGGGTAAGGATATAAGAGGTGGATTTAAGGCACCACTGGGCGCCAAACCTAGGGGGCCCTATATTCACAACTATAACATAGTGAATTGAACACAATGGATAGGCGGGGGAGGAGGGGCAGGGAGAGCAAATTTTGGGCCTTGCACAAGGTGCTGCTGAAATTTGAAAGACCAAAGTCTGCCTCTGCAAGGGTCACCTCACACCCCAAAGGGCAACTGCTAAAATTGACTTAACAGACGTTAACCAAATGAAAGGATTCTTAGACTATATCCCAGGCTGCCCATGGGACACATAATTTCCCAAGAGCTTCATACATCAGTTTCACAATGCAGAGCAGTGGCTGTCAACTTTTCCAGATCTGACACACACTTCGACCCACACCTGTAACAAGAGACTTTGCTTGCTCATTTATTTATTTTACTTTTCCTTCCAACAGACTTTCTCCTTTCCTATTTCTTCCTCCTTTCTCTATCGCTTTCTTTTTCCCTTCTCCTTTTTCCGCATAGAACTGCATGATATTCTGCTGCCCTGCTAATGCATCTGTACTCTAGTCCACAAATGTTTATGCCACATAATAGACTTCTTAGCCTTTAAGGTGCCGTGAGATGCTTGCTTGTCCTCCTAATGTAACCTGACCAGGATGCAAGCTGTGCATGATTTCAATGTCCATGCACATTGCTATATTCTCTGGCATTTGATAGGATACACCTATGAGAAAGTGCAACACACTCTGTCAAGATCACTATGCTGGTATATGGGAGGCTTGTAGAACAGTTTGGTTCTCCTTAAGTGTTAAGTTATACTTTTCTATAGGTGTTACTTTGGAAACAGTGCTGGCTGCTACACCCTTTTAATTCTTTCTTGTAAAACAAACTTCTCTTTTCAATCACCAGTGTGCTTTTCTTCAAAAGACACTGACCCTGCAAACATTGCCCTGAGCTTCCCATGAATCCGGGAACAGAGAACAAAACCATATTCAACACACATGCAGTTGGAGGGGTGGTGGGTGGAGTTCAGCAGCAACATCACAAGATCAGACAGTACAAGAAATTCATTACAACTCCTACTTCTGGCTGACTAGAACATTATGTGGCAGCACTGTCTCTCATTCATTTAATCCAGAGGTTTTCAACCTTTTTCAGTCCACGGATCCCTTGACATTCTTTCTGCGGTACCCCTGTGGGACTCACGAGCCCAGTAATGTCACCCCTTGCCTGCAGTGCTGGCAGCCTCTCACCCTTTTTCAAGCACCCTCCCTTGTGGAGTGTTCCCTCAGCCTTTTCTCCTCTCCCTACTTCTTGGAAGTCCTCCAGGCAGCTGCTGCTTGCCCCCCCATCCCCAAGAGAAGTGCCTCTTCACACTGCCCCACAGGGGCCTGGGACTTGTCTGTCCATTCCCAACAGCAAGGGCTAGTGGACTGGCTGGCTGGGCTCCCTCGCCCACTTGCTTGCTTACTCCGAGGCCACCTCAGCTCCTGGCAGCCAGCACCCCCTGACCAGCCCCAGAAGCACCATTTGCCTGGGGAGCTTGTAGCCAGGGCTGCTGCAACAAACAGCTGTGCAAGCCTTTGGGAGACAGAGACAGGAGATGGCATCAGAGGAGGGAGGGAAGGAAAGAGGGACAGAGGCCAGTGTTGCCCACGGCACCCCTGACCATCATTCAAGGTTCCTAAGGGCACACTGGTTGAAAACCACTGATTTAATCCATCATGATGCAGGAAGCTTTCTGAAATCTTCCTCCACCCACCTCCAAATGTAGGGAACTTTTGGAACTTTTTGACATTTTCTTCATAAACTGGGCTGCAGTGCTTTGTCAATTAATCTGTTAAATTAAGAATCTTTGTATCTATTTAAAATGTCTCCCTGAAGAATCAGGGAGCAGATACTTTTAAAGGAAAGTTTTCATGCAAGTACAGTACAGTCGTACCTTGGAAGTTGAACAGAATCCGTTCCAGAAGTCCGTTCGACTTCTAAAACGTTCAAAAACCAAATCGCAGCTTCTGATTGGCTGCAGGAAGCTCCTGCAGCCAATAAGAAACCATGAAAGCCCCGTCGGACGTTCGGGTTCCAAAAGTACGTTTGCAAATCGGAACAATCACTTCCGGGTTTGCGGTGTTCAGGAGCCAAAATGTCCGAGTTCCAGGGCGTTCGACAACCAAGGTACGACTGTACAGGTACATACAAAAATGTAAGGTGAAAGAAGAATTTCCCCTTTTCTCTTGCACAGGAGGGAATGCTACTTCTGAGATGTGAGACAAATGTGTGTGTTTCCGTGATCAGAAAGAATTGCTTCCCCATAGGACCAACTTAAACAAAGAATCTATCAAACCTGGAGAAAGTTGTGTGAATTCGTTCTGCTTCTCCAGAGCGAACAAATCCTTTCCACTGCTGCTAACAGCAACCCTATTCTGAGCACATTCTCATTGTGCGCACAAGCACAATATGAGGCTCCAGGGACAGAGGGAATGAATAGAGACCAAATAAGAGTTGAAACAGGCCACAACTTTATTATTTACGGCGGAGCTTTTCCGGGTACTGCAGGGCCTTTTACAGTCTGGCCCGAAAGAGGTAACGGAACTGATGCTGTGACTTGTTTGCAAAGCATTTTGAGGATAAAGTTGCTTGCATCCGGAAACTTCAGCTGGTGCAAAATTCAGTGGTCAGGATAACTCAATGGGAGAAGGCAGTTTGAGAATATAATGCCAATCCTGGCCTGACTGCACTGGCTGCCAATTGGTTTCTGAGCCCAATTCAAAGTGCTGGTTTTTTAAATGACTCGAGATCACAATACCTCAAAGACCACCTCTCCAACTCGGACCCCGTGGTCGTCATCTAAGGCCCTTCTTCGTGTGCCTCCTCCATGAGAGGTCTTGGAGAATGTTAATACAAACAGCAGGCCTTTTCTGTTGTAGCTCCTCACTTGTGGAATGCTCTTCCCAGGCAGGCTTGCCTGGCGCCTTCATTGCTTATCTTTAAAAGGTAAAGGTAAAAGGACCCCTGACCTTTAAGTCCAGTCGCAGACAACTGGAGTTGCGACGCTCATCTCGCTTTACTGGCCGCAGACAGCTTCTGCATGTGGCCAGCATGAGCTTTTGGCGAACCAGAGCAGCACACGGAAATGCCGTTTACTTTCCCGCCAGAGCGGTACCTATTTATCTACTTGCACTTTGACGTGCTTTCGAACTGCAAGTAGATAAATAGGTACCGCTCCGGCAGGAAGGTAAACGGCATTTCCGTCACGGGGATTCGAACTGCCGACCTTCTGATCAGCAAGCCCTAGGCCCTGTGGTTTAGACCACAGCGCCACCCGCGTCCCCTTGCATATCTTTAGGAGCCAGGCAAAAACATTCCTCTACTCCCAGGTCGTTGGCTATTTATACAATCTATGGCCTTTCAAACCGGAAGGGGGTATTGTTTTTGTTTGCTATTACGTTATGTATTTTTTTGATTCCATATTGTAAACCACCCTGTGATCCTCAGATGAAGGGTAGTATAGAAGTCTAATTTAATGATGACAATGATGATGATGACGATGTAAGTGGGGTTGGCATGGCAGTAGGGCAAGGATAGGATATTGATTCAAGCAGCCTCTCCCTAGGCACGTGATAATTGTAATGTATGCCCATCAAAGATCACATTAGACATTTAGGCATTAAACAAATGAATATCCGCCCTTCCAGTAGGAAGTTATGAAAACAGATCAAAGAGGAAGGAGATCCCCCCCCCCCGAAGACAGGATCAGGGAATGCATACCTATTCTGAGAGGGTATAATATGGCAAGATCTTGCATTACCGGAAGAGGCAACTGAAGCTCATGTGTGGGCAGCAGAAGACACTCAGATTGGATCCACCCAGTTTCCTGTTACTGGAAACAGAGACACGCCAGCAAAATGCCATGGTGTATAAGCTCCATACATCAAAGGGTCACGAGGACTTGATCTCCCTCTGAGTATAAACACATCAGCAAATGAGCTGATTGTCCTTTGCTAATCCTATCTAAATGAATTAATGTGGCAGGTATGGTGGGCAGCACTTTTTTTTTCTTAGAAAAGCCGTATGAACTGACCACATACATCTCAAAGGGTTACAAGTTCCTTGAAGTTTAATTTGACATTTCTTCAATGCCTCAGTATGCACACGGTTCCCTAATGTTTGCAGCTACTTACCTATGTTCCTGTGGCCTAATACCATATTTTGGTATTCCTTCTAAGAGTGGAATGAGATGAGAGGAGTTCTGAAGTCATCTCTTTCCAGCCCATGCCATGCTTCCAGGCCTCCACTTTTGTCTAATTTTTAATCATCTCGCTTTGTGACCATTCCCCTAACAGATATCTTTCTTTTTCAACATTTCCTCCTTTCCAGCTGCATATTTACTAACACAAACCTCTTTCCTTCCGTTTTGTTTGGGGTTTTCTTTTTTTTTGTCCTTTTCTTTGATTTTGCACATCTCAGCATATCTTGCAAATATCCCACTTTGTGCAAATCTCACATAACAAATACAAGTTATCACAAGAGGAACTTGCCCGGAAGTGAAGCTGTGCAGGGACAACAACAAGTGAAGGAAACATGAAGGATTATAAAAGTGCTGCAGTGGTGTGGACCACTTTAAGTTTAGTAACAACAACCTCACAAAGTCCTAATGGCAAAAACAGCAGAGCGTTCACGGTACCACCATTTCAATTACTCTCACATGCACTTCAGATTTCTGTACTCCGCGTTAATTAATCTAGGGCAGGAATGGGGAAACTCTGGCAGTCCAAGGACAACATTCCCTCTTGGGAGACTTCATGTGGGCTGCTTGCAAGTGGTGGGTAGGGCCAGAGGGGGAAAAGTGGAGGGAGAAATAGATGCCATTCTAGACACAAAAGTCAAATGTTTCTGTACATGCACACGCTCCTCTCCATCCTTCTTCCAGGAAACAAGCAACATCATAATTGTTCAAGGACACATTCCGGTCAAGCAAAAGCACATGAATAAAGCATGAAGGGGGCAGGGACTAGTGAGGTGTGTGGCTTTGGGTGGAACATGGCCAAGTGAAAGTCCCAAGGGCCAAATAGAGAGGACCCCTACTCTAGAATAACCGCTGCTATCACAGTAACCAATACAGATTACAATCCCCATTTGAAACTAGAGCTGTGCGCACACTCCTGTTTACTCTGCATCCGGTGCACTCCCACCGCTGATTTGTGAAGTGGTGTACACATGACATTAGTCACTATCCATATCCTGTATCTATCCTGTCATTTCTTATGAAATACTGCGTTTTTGATGCATTTCCCCCAAATCAGCTCTGATCCAAATTGAGGAAAAATAAATGACCTGGCTGCATTTTAAGCCTCAGGCAGAGTAGGAAGCACCAGGATATATAGCATATCCTATTGAAAGAAACATTTGTAGTTGTGACATAACTACCGGAGTTTATTGCTTCCCAGTCAAGACACTGGATAATTCCCAGCTGCACACAATTCCTGCTCTTGGCGGCCTATTCCTGCTTAGTCTGGGCTGAGTCAAGAATAACCCACAGAATAGGTCAGGGAAGGGAGGAGCATAAGGCTTCCCATTATTCAGTGACTGCTCATCTTTGTGCCTGAATTTCTTCACTCATCGCTTCCCAGAGAAGCTCAGGAACAGATTGAACCACAGCTGGGCATTTACAGTAATCCCCCGTGTTCCTTCACTTCCCAGGTCAGCCCATGCTCCTCAAACAAGTTATGACCCTTCAGGACAATTCAGAATAATGAATTTGGAAATCTGTGCCCATATAGTTGCCACAGTTGGAAATACGCACCCAGGTTGGCAGCAGCATTGCTAAATGGCACCTTTGAGACATCATCAACCAGCTATGTACTACCATTGCATAAGTAGTTGTGTATGAGTGGCAGTGTTCTACAATACTGTTATCTTACAGTAACAAACAAGAACCAAGAAGAATTCAAATGTAAGGGCTCATCCAGACTTCTATTTGCACCATGTTTTTAGGAGTGGGCTTTAAAGCTATTGTCTCTGAGCAGGTGTTTGGTTTTTTGTTTTTGTTTTTGTTTTTGTCCTGGCATTTTCCCCTGGGAAACCCCATTTTTTACCGTGCAGTCAGAGCAAATGGCAATCAGGTTTTCCTCGGGTTGCTGCTTGCTCCAATTCAGTGGTAAACCATGGGTTTTCCTGGGGAAAGTGGCGTCAAAAAAATTGGTTGGACACAGAGCTTTAAAGTCCAGGTCTGTGCCTGGAAAGCGCAGTGTAAAATAAAGTATGGAAGAACTCTTAGTGTCTCTCTGGACTACACAATTCCAGCAGGGTCCAGGCCTCAAAATCAGGCTGCAGCTGCAGCATTGGTACTATGAAACTGAACTGTATTTGAAAGCAGTTGGACAATTATTACTTTCCCCAAAGAATCCTGGGAATTATACCTGGGAGAATTTTCTCCACATCATTTCAAATTTCATTTGGGCCGTGAAGGTGGCAAGGAGGCAAAGAGTTAAGGGTGGGATGGGATACACAGCAAGGTACAAAACCTTTCTCAATACATTCAAGGTAACTCCAATTGCGAAAAGGTAGTGCATTCTGAATGGTGTTATTATATCTATATATCAGAATAACTACAGGGGTGTTATCAGCATAGAACAAGGATCCACACCACCTGAGGTGTATGTAAATTATTAGTGCCTAGGTGTGCACACCTACGTTAGGACACACACATCCATTTAATTGTCTATCACTCAATGTATAGATAAGGTGTGGTGAGCCTGAGGAATCATTGTGTGTGGTCTGACAGACTGGAGGAAGAGAGTTCTCCCTTCGCCCTTCCTGATACAGTAGTAACTCGGGTTACATACGCTTCAGGTTACATACGCTTCAGGTTACATACTCCGCTAACCCAGAAATAACGCTTCAGGTTAAGAACTTTGCTTCAGGATAAGAACAGAAATTGTGCTCTGGCGGCGCAACGGCAGCAGCGGGAGGTCCCATTATCTAAAGTGGTGCTTCAGGTTAAGGAACAGTTTCAGGTTAAGAATGGACCGCTGGAACAAATTAAGTACTTAACCAGAGGTACCACTGTATTGGGGTGTGTGTGTGTGTGTGTGTGTGTTGTTGTTGTTGTTGTTGTTGTTGAGCCTTTTCAGAAGGCTACCATTCTCAGGGTTTGTTTTAACTGTAGATGTTTAAGCTAGTTTAAATGTGCTGTGGAGATGAGAGTCTTACCGATTCAAGCCACCAGCCTTTCAGGGAAGTGGAAGCTCTTAACAGAAGTGTGAGCACATACTGCTGCAATGGGAGTAGGAGGGAGAGGAAAGGAACTCTGGCGCGTATTTGGGAAGGCAGAGTTGGCTCATTTGAAGTGCTGTGTACATATCCATAGCAACACGTTTTCTGTTGCTCCGTCTCCAATGAGGCCTACGGTAAACTCGTAAAAGGAGACGGGCAGCTGTGCATTCCTCACTTGTTCCATTAGCGAAACTCCTCTCGGAGCCCAGACCTTTCCTTCTAGCCAAAGCAACCAAGATCCATGAGATCATCAGATTCTTCTCTCGTCTCCACCCCCCCCCCCCCCGCCAGGCCCTCACTACCACCACAAGGCTTCCCAGGGCCTGTGAATAAAATCAAAGCAGAGGTGGCAAAGATCTCAAGTCAGTCTTTGCAGCCCAGGTTGAATTCTTCATACACTGAACTGGAAACAAGGCAATATAATGCATAAATGTATGACTCTAGAAGTGGAAATTGCTATAGTCCCTAGGGTCCTAATCCGTCCAAATGACACAGATGATGAATATGTAGTGACCAGAAGCTTGAAAAAGACAGATAGGAGAACACAATAAATTCAGATAATTATATCAATAGAGCAGTGTTTCAAAAACACTCTGTTTTCTGGATTAAAACTGGAAGAATAGTTACACTTTACATTCTATTCTCAAAAAGGTAAATATATTCTTGATCAGCTCCCAGAACAATAAGCACAGACCACTGACTGTATAATGCCTACTATATGGTTTTCATTCCTCTCCTTTGCCTTGTTAAGGACAGTGGTAAAAGATCATGGTTTAATGTGGATAAAGCCATGCAACCTTACGGGGGGGGGGGGGGAGTGCTCCACTGTCAGGTCTGCATGGGGCTTCCCCATTCCAAGGGGCACGTCATTGCAGGTGCATCCACCCAACTCAGTGGCTTTGTTTTTGTGGTTTGTTTTTTTACATGGACACAAATCTGACAACTAGAATGGCAATATCAAAAACTAGTGGGGAAACATTTCAACCTCCCAGGGGTAATTGACTATAAAGTAGCCATTCTTAAATAAAGGATCTTCAAAGGGAGACTGCAATGTGAAACCACTGAATTACAGTTAATCTAGAGGTTCAATGCTATCACCTGTGGACTGAACAAATCATTTTTATCAGTTGGTTAGAGCATTGTGCTGATAACACCAGGGTTGCAGGTTTGATCCCCATATGGGGCAGCTGCATATTCCTGCATTGCTGGGCATTATTCTAGATCAGGGGTCAGCAAACTTTTTCAGCAGGGGGCCAGTCCACTGTCCCTCCGACCTTGTGGGGGGCCGGACTGTATTTTGAAAAAAATAATGAACGAATTCCTATTCCCCACAAATAACCCAGAGATGCATTTTAAATAAAAGCACACATTCTACTAATGTAAAAACATGCTGATTCCCGGACCGTCCGTGGGCCGGATTTAGAAGGCGACTGGGCCGCATCCGGCCCCTAGGCCTTAGTTTGGGAACCCCTGGTCTAGATGATCCTCAGGGTCCTTTCCAACTCGACCATTCTCTGATTCTACATGCAATTGGCTTACCAGTGCCGTGATATCTGCCACTGACAACCGCTTTGTGAAGGAGCACGGTTAATTAATTTTCGCCATCTGCTCTTTCTGCATTTCATTACCCACTGACCTCACTGTTTATAATACCCCCCCCGCAAACCATGTATATATGTTACCCTGCACCTCAGAACAGCACTCACACATCTGATGATGTGAATTGTAGTTCACAAAAGCTTATGCCAGTATAAATTTGTTTGTGTGTAAGGTGCCGTTGTTAATTGTTTTAAGGCATGCTTTGGGAATTCACAGCTGCACCAAGCTTAATCAGTCTAGAGTGGGCATAGACCTGGAATATCTATTCCCCTGCTCTGCCCTATTCAATTTGTGGTCTCTTTCTCTTGCCCTCTCAACTCAGCATCTCCAAAAGCAGGATTCATAAGGTGATATACACCTGGCAGCTCAGTGAGAGCGGGCAACGTATCAGCCAAACATTTTTGGCAAGCTTCAAGTGCTGTGAAGAACCACAGTGATCATAAAGTAATGAATATAAAAAAAACTGGTGTAGGGACAACATAACAGTGCAACGCTCCATTCGGCAGTGATTAAGTTTGGCACTTTTTAAATGGAATGTTGTAAACCTTATAATAGTAGCAAGATTATTCCCAAGAGATCAATGCTGTTAAAAAAAAAACACAATGAAATTAATTCCAGGAGTTCAGAGCAAAGAACCAAGGGCATGACTACATTACAGTTTTAAATCAATTTAAAGCCTATTTAACTGTTATGGCTCACATCCAAGGAGCCTGGGAATTGTAGTTCTGTCAAAGGAGTCTCTAATGAAGGCT
This sequence comes from Lacerta agilis, assembly GCF_009819535.1. Taxonomy (NCBI): domain Eukaryota; kingdom Metazoa; phylum Chordata; class Lepidosauria; order Squamata; family Lacertidae; genus Lacerta; species Lacerta agilis. The sequence goes on from NC_046313.1 coordinate 28,200,246, forward strand.
GCACTCACTGGCACCAATGCAGTATTTGCGGCAAGAACATTTTGCAGCGGTTTAATAGAGTAGCAGAAGTACTTTGCTCGGGTATGTGCATGAACGTCGTTTCCCTATAGTACAGAGATGAGGAACCTGTGGCCCTCAGGATGTTGCTGTAACACAACTCCCATCATCCCTGACCATTGGCCTTGCTGACTGGGAATGACAGGAGTAGGAGTCCAAAACCATCAGGAAGGCTGCAGGTTCCCTGTCTTTGCTATACAGTGGTACCTCGCAAGATGAAAAACTCGCTATACGAAAGGCATTCGCTAATGAAAGGGTGACTTGCAAGACGAATTTCCCTATGGCCGTGACTCGCAAAACGAAAATGTTCCCCCCCCCGTCAAACCGTGCTTCCTCCGACCGTGCTTCGCAAGATGAAATTTCTGCTGCACTCGCGGAACGAATTAATTTCATCTTGCAAGGCACCACTGTACAGTATAGTCAATTCTGTATGGACGAGTAAGCAATGGAGGAGGCATTTGTCCATGTGGTTGCATTCCCTGCCATTGCCTGTCCTAGATAGCGGAGTCAGGATCTGGGAGAATTTGTTTCAAATCCCACCTTTGTTGCCCTAGGGATGTCCCTCTATTTGATCATCTCTCTCTCTCTCTCTCTCTGATGAGAAATATATATCTGCAGCAGACTATGGACTAGTGGGATTATGGCGATATCTACATACAGGGTAGAATTTACTAATCCCTGCTACTTTCATCACAGGTGGGAATGAGGGCTAATGGGTCTTCACTGTCTGCCGGATTAATCTTACTCTTGTATGTTTAAGAGGGTGAATCAGAATCTCTTAAATTTCTCAAAATAAATTCTGTCAGTGGTACTCCCTGAATATACTTAAAAAAAACCTTTCGTGTTTGTTTGTTTTTAAAAAGAAGTATTAGACCTATGTCAATATGGCAAAAACACATTCCATTTTCTCTCAGTTCCCACCCAGCTTATTTTACATTTTATTTTTTTGCTACATGCTCTTCCAAGTCCTCCTAGTATACCCACTGGAGGGACCTGGGTGGGTTCCACGCCTGCATCCTATGTTTGCTCCACAGCTCCCTCTCCCATCCCCTTGGGAGTTTGTTTTAGTCTCTGGGCTGCTGCCTTCTTTTCCAAGGCAAAGGAGCTCCCCTCTCACTTAGCTTCTTGTTCTTTTGCCCACTGTTCTGGCCTTGGCGTTCTCTGCTCAAAGGCGTGAATGTGCTTCAACTCCTCCAGTAAGACTTCATTGACCAACCCATGCCGATGCAACAGTGCTTTTCCTCAGAATCGTGGGGAAGCTTCTAGGACTTTGAAGCTTGTGGCACAGAGTCCAGGGGTTGTGTGCTCTTCCACCACATGCTCTGCCTCAAGCCCCTGGAGCAGCTGCTCCCGCAAGGCCTCCACACTGAGAGCGCCAGACGCCTCCATCCTGCCCAGGTAAGTACCCAAGATGAAAGACTCCCAAACAGTTTTTATTGGCTATTGCAAAGGGCTTAATCCTAAAGGAGACAGAGGATTACACTAGTTAAACTAGTTAAAACAAAATAAAAAAATAAAAAAATTCCTTCCAGTAGCACCTTAGAGACCAACTAAGTTTGTTCTTGGTATGAGCTTTCGTGTGCATGCACACTTCTTCAGATACACTGAAACAGAAGTCACCAGACCCTTATATGTAGTGAGAGAGTGAGGAGGGGTATTACTCAGAAGGGTGGTGGGAATGGGTGATAGGCTGAACAGTTTAAGTGTAATGTTCAGACATGAAGGTGTTGACATGTTTTAATCTATTTTACTGTTGGTTTTAACTAGTTTAAAATGTTTTTAGCTTTTTTATTGATAATTTAATATTTCTTGTAAATCACTTAGAGGTTTTACTACAATCAAGTAGTATGAAATTTTTTTTAAATAAGCACGTTCAGCAATCAGCGAATGAGTGAATTTTTTTTGGGGGGGGGATTAGGATATTCCAGTATCAGAATTTACTTATCATACATATTTCAGTAGGTAATATATACATTTGCTTAAACCAATAGGTCGTAACAAAAGTAGTTAAAGATAAATTCTACAACAGTTTTAAAAGCAACACATAGAATATTAATAAACAGTAGGGAATAAACAAGAGTAAAATATACAAGGACTAATGTAAAAATAATAATAATTAGAATTTAAAAGTAGGAATGACCCATCCTCAAACTAAATCCATTAATCACAATTTGCCATATGTACAGTGCTGAAATAAATTCAGACTTGGGTCGCAGCAGCATGAGCAGCAGAGACAGACCTTGGGGGTCCCAAATTTCAGCAGTGCCCTGTGCAACACCAAAATGTGACCACCCACCCCTGCTTCTCACCTTCCATTCTGCATCATAGCTGCTGTACACCCTGGCTTGCTCCCAAGACTCCACTCCCAGCACAACCAAAAGAGTTGTGCCCCCCTAAATCCGCTTCTGTGAGCAACTCAGCAGATTCACCATTCAAAGCATAGGCAAGTTTAAATTTTGATGGGCATGAAGAAGAGGTGGTTTACAAGGATTCACAATTAGGAAAACAAGAAGGGCTCTTTAAGTGTGAGAGGCTTGGAGCCCAGGGACTGGACAGAATAGAGAGCTCTTGGAGTGAGAGACCAAGAGTTCAAGGATAGCAACAAAGGAAAATGCAACATGTAACAGAGAATGAAGAAGAGACACTTTATGGCTATGTCAGAGCAGTTATCCACCAAGAAGAAAGATACAACCTGGAAAAGAAGAAGATACAACTAGGAATCTCAAGCTTAAAATTGGGCATAATGGAAACAACAAAAGAAGAAGAAGGAGCTGGAAAGAGTGGACTTTGGGGGGGGGGGAGACCTGTGGGGGATGGGAAGGGAAAAGGGAAGGGTTAGGATGGTTAGGAAAAGTATGGGGTAAAGGAAGATATTTAAAGTGGATATAAAAATGGCTGACCACGGAACTCCGAAACCAGAGGGGCAAACAGTGTATGAGAACTGGAAGAAACATTTAATTATTTGATAGGATGTGATTAATTAATATCTGAAATTGGAATCAGAAGAGATTTAGGCTACAGTAATCAGAAATTAAGTTAAGAGAGGATATAAGAAGTTGGAGTTGTGTAATGTTTATTTTATTAGGAATAAGATTTTAGGTATATGATGATTATGATTTGTGAGATTAAGATTAGTTGTGAGAAGGAAGATTTTACAATGTTATAAAGTTACTAAAGAAGATTAGAAATGAACGCAGAAGAGAGGATGCGAGGAAGTCCCAAAATAATGATTATAAAGAGGATAAGGATAGATAAGTGTGTGTAAGTTTTCTTTTTTCTTTTTTGTATTTTTGTATTGTTTTGTAGTTTTTTTGATAGTGTTTGTATTTTGTGTATTTTTATTGTGAAAATCCAATTAATTCTTATTTAAAAAATAAATAAATAAATTTTGATGGGCAGATCATGAGTCTGATGCAGTAGCTCCTTTCAGAAGCTCCTACAGATATAAATTTGTGAGCCATTTAACACCCACCCGCTAAACACCCCCCCCCCAAATTGGATTTCTTAGGCTGCCATCCTAAACACAGTTACAAGGATGTAAGCTCCATTTAACACAGTGGGGCCGACTTCCTGAGTAAACATGCATAGGTTTGTACTATTAATGAAGTCACAAGGACTGTTACAGAGCAATCCTGTACATGCCTAGCAGAAGTCAGTGCCATTTATTAAAGTGGGTATAGGATTGCAGCCAAAAGTGGACAAAATAATCAGGGCATTACAAGGACTAACAGATAATTGGGTGGCGTCCATTGACCTCACTTGGAGTCTAAATCCAGTCTGACTTGGCAGTCTGTCCTATTAGAGTAAGAGTCTATCATTAGGATCTTTGCCACACTGAAGCACATTTAGATTAGCAGTTGGGAGTTTACTCTTGTTTCTACAGCAAGCTATTTATTTCAGTGCACTTATGCCTGTCCAGAGTTATTTTGGCTGCCCTTAAAATGTGCCTGTACTTGTGTGCTGGAAAGTTTGATCTACCAGCCTAATGTAATCAAATTACCTGCATTTAATCCAATTTATTCCTGTTGATTTATAGATATAATCACATGCACATGTGTTTTATATAGATATAAATATAATGCACATACTCAACAATGCCAAAAAACAAAAACACAAAGAACCAGTCAGTAACTTAATTCTATATGCCTTCTGTTTTTTATTTCATAAAATATGGTACTTGAACATCAATATTAGTAAAATAAAAATAAGAATAAACCAATCTATAGCATTGTCGGGATAACCAGTTGTTGGGATAACCAGTCGCTGGAGAGCCTGCTCCCACTGGTTATGAAGGTCTCTGGTTATGAGGGTTCTTGAAGGTCGTGAGGAGTTTTGGAAGTAGATGAAGGGCTGAAAAGGATAGAACAGGCAGCAAGAAGCAAAGCAAAAGGTGTAGCCGAAGAAGCAGAAAGGAGGCCAAATAAAGCAGACTGCAGTCGGTAATTTTGTGAGCGAGCTCTCCGTCTCTGTGTCGCTCTGCTCGTACTCGTCGAGCTAACAGAGGCAGGGCTATTTATTGGCAAATTATTTATTGGCATCATCAAACAAGCATCAACCAATAACAGCATTGCAATAACGAGTGTTTCCGGGCGGGAAACCAGCCTTGCGACCGTTACCAGGAGGCTTCCTGGCGCGCTTTCGGGGAGGCGCGGAGGGATCCAGGCTCCAGTCTCCGGCCGGATCTTCTTTCCTTCTGCGCAGTAGCGCGGAAGGATTAACAAAGCAGCTATCGCACGGGAAAATCCTAAAACGTATTCCCACATAGCATCAGCTGCAATATTTCATTCAGTTGAGGTTCCATTGAGGAGGTCTCTAACAGTGCCTCTGGCTTCAATTATCCTCTCATTCCCAGCCTCCAAATCTCACAATACTACTACAGGAGGTGGGGAACCTCAGGCCTGGGACCCAAATGTGGCACTGCAAGCCTCTCTATATTCAGGCTCTCCTTTGTGGGGGTAGCCTGCGGATGGGACGGCCGGTAATGCTGGAGTCCTGCTCCCACCGCGCTGTGAAAAAGGGTCCACTGGCCACGATCTGAAGGTTATAGCTTGTGAGTTCGAATGTTGTTGCCTCGGAAGTTTTCTGCGAGCGTCTGCGAGTTCCAAAAGGTTCCGGAAAATAAGAAGAACGAAACTAAATGGTGGCCAGAAACTAGACGGCCAAATAAAAGGTTTTTCAAAAACGAAAATGAAATAAATACAACGGAGACTGCAGTCTGGTGAAGAAGCCTACCGCTACCCTGCGTGGTTGGTTTCAGTTTCTCTTTCTATCTGTGCTTGCCACGCAACGATGATCTTACTCGGCTTGCCTCGCGCTTTCTCCACACCACAAACAGGGAGCGGCCGCTATTTATTAAAGGGTCAACCAATGTCATAACAAGCATAACAACCAATTACAGTCCTGTTACCATGCTAAGTTTAGGCGGGAAGAAGACTAATGACAGTTACCTTATTTAAACTAAAGCACCCTTTTTAACTGCGGAAGGATCCATGCAGTGAACTGCCCGTCGGATCCTTTTTTACCTTTCCTTCCAAGGTGGAAGGATATTACAAAGTAAATATAAATAAACACAAATAACCAGGTGCAAGGGCACCTGTGAAACATATTCCCACACTCCTTGAGTGGTTTTATCTAGCTGGGATGTGTTACTGAACTCTGATAACGATTTGTGCTTCCCTGGTTGGAGGATAGAGAGATACATGTGTAGAAACTAGCCTACTGCGCAAAGGTAAAATTTACATTCATTGTTCCAACCACTTCTGTCTCTGGCTCACTACTGGCCTATGGCCCCTGGGAGGTTGCCGAGAAGGAAATGTGGCCCTTGGGCTCAAAAGTGTTCCCTACCCCTGCTCTACTGCCCTTGAATTTGGGGTTTTGATTCCCCAAGGATTAACTGCTGCTGTAGATAGACCTTTTCCCCATCCCCCATCCATTTGTTTCCTTTTCCCACAATGGTAAATGGAAGGAACTTTATCAGTGCAATGCACAATATCACCAGTACCTTCAGAGCCTATCAGGTTAAAACTGATATGAAAGTCTGGAGGGGTCATGGTTGCTGCAGCTACACATCTGCTAAAAATGGTCCTGGGACCTGAAAGGCCTGAATCTTATTGCTTTTAGGCAAATCTTGCTTCCACCCCTGCTAAAAGGATAGCCAGGAGCAAAAGAACTGCTTAGGCTCATGCAAGAGAACGGTGTCACGCAAGTAAAATTAACTACGACATGTTGTTTCTCAGCTGACCAACACGTCATGTTACAAATATTACAAAAATACCCTAAGTTTCAAGATCAATTTGCCTTTCAGCAAACTCTCTTGACTTCGTGGAACTACTTTCACGGTTGTCTGGGTTTCGGCCACTGCCTAGAAAATTCACAGGACTCTCCTGCGCTTACTCTCATCTTGGCAATTAGGCGAACTCCTCTAGGAGGAAATCCCCATCCAGTGTCTTATCTGGGCACTGTGCTTCTCCTGGTGGCAAGGAAAGAAGGAAATGTCATCGTATTTGCATAATTTGCAAAGAGAAAAGGGAACTAGCAGCTGAGAAATGTGGTGTAGGGACAGCGGAGCGGAGCACCTGCTTCCCTGTTTGACCAGACTCCAAGCAGTTTCAACAGGACAATGAGATGTGGCCACAATGCTGAGGAAATTGCAGCCAGTTCTCGCTATTTTCCCCACACTTCAATAGCCCGGCAGTGCTGGCGTTTCAGGGAAACGCTCCAGTTGCGATCCTTCACACACGCACCCACCCTAGGAGCTGGTTCATGGAAAGGGAAGAGAAATATTGTCAGGCAGTTAAAACAGAAAAAAGCACCAGAAATTCCCCAGCAAGCTGCAGTTCCTGATATGGCCCCTGTTTTTGCTACTCCCAGCACAGAGCAAGTGGAGGCAAGCAGTAGCCCCGGGGGGGAAGTCATGGGACCTGTACTTTCTGAGGGCAAGGCGCCTTAGATACTAGGCTGAATTAATAATATGAATGTGTCTACATAGTCAACACATAGAATACTTTATGAGAGTTTAAAGGGCTTCTTATGATATTGTTCGTTGTTCAGTCGTTCAGTCGTGTCCGACTCTTCGTGACCCCATGGACCAGAGCACGCCAGGCACCCCTATCCTCCACTGCCTCCTGCAGTTTGGCCAAACTCATGCCAGTCGCTTCAAGAACACTGTCCAACCATCTCATCCTCTGTTGTCCCCTTCTCCTTGTGCCCTCCATCTTTCCCAACATCTTATAATATACCACCTGACTAATCCATACAACAGCCCTGTAAAAAAGTCGATGCCAGCACTAGCTTTGACGGGCCCTTGGGCAACTCTGCCCTGGCTGGTGGCACTCTGCATGCTCCACAGGGGCAGCCAGGGCAGGGGCGATGTAAAAAAAAAAATAATAATCAGGTCAGCACCAGCAGCATAGAATCCTCCATGGCCCAAGGGGGCCAAACGTTTTCCCCACTATATCAGATGCTGACAGCATGCCCCAAAGCAGCTCTGTATTATGATTTGTATACTACAGATAGGGAGAGTGAGGGAACTAAGAGATAGAGCCCAACTAGACATGACTATGGTGCAATTCCAATGTCATGCTTAATCATAGTTTGATGTGTTAAGAACAAGTCATAGCAAGCCTTGGTATCATATGCCCGCCCTCCCTTTCCTCCAGTGCAGGACCAAGGAGGAGTTCAGAAGCTCCGGCTCCTGTTTTTGTTTAACTGCATCCAAATCAACAAAGAGTGGCTAATGTTAACTATGGTTTATTTGAAACAAGCCTCCTTGAAGCCATGGTTTATTAAACAAATGCTCTTTCATTTACCTATAAAGCCAGGGGTGCAGGGGAGAGTGAATTTGCTTTTTATATACTGGTAAAAAAAAGAATGCAATGAAACATAGAGCAGACAGTCCAGGATAATTATCACATCAGATTCACACTTAATGTGTCAATGACATGTTGCAGGATGCACCCACAGTAAAAGACCCGTCTGGAGGTGCCTTGTATTTTGGTTTGCTCAGTTTCCTCCACACTTTTTTCTACCACCAACTACATCATCACAGAAGTAGTAGCCAACTGAGGGTGGTTTAGGATGCAGCGAGTATGGAAAGGGAGAAGCCATCACTGGTATTTTCTGATCCTTCTCTGACTCATCAGGAACCACAGAGTAACTTTCCAAATCCATGTTATAGCCAGGAGCAGAGCTTACTCATTCAGACGCCTCCTGCTTTGATGCCTGACCTTGAATGCTCTTTGAATCTGTTTACACTGCACTAGTAACTTACGGGCACAGCATGGCAGAGACATTTGAGCAATTTCAAAAACGTGGATGCCATTCAAAGGCATGAAGCTCTTGTGGAAGGTTCCAGAAGCTCCCTCTTTCATCAGAAGAGCTCTGCTGGGTGAGGCCAAAGGCAATTCTAGCCCAGCATCTTGCATTATGCTCACAGCGGCCACCCAGGTGCAATGTGGGAAGACTGTAAGCAGCACCTGAGCACAACTGCACTCTTCCCACTTGTGATTCCCAGCCACTGGGGGGGGGAGGGGGTGTCACTGAGATATCGTTAACGGGTGACTGGCAGCAGGGTTTTCCTTCCCTTATTGAATTGGAAGAGGGAACAAGCTTGTTTTCTCCTGCTCGGAAGGATAGGACTCGAACCAATGGCTTCAAGTTACAAGAAGATTCTGACTGAACATCAGGAAGAGCTATCTGACAGTAAGAGTGATTTGGCAGTGGAATGGTCTCTCTCGGGAGGTTGTGGACTCTCCTTCCATAAGCAGAAGTTGGATGGCCATCTGTCCTAGGTGCTTTAGCTGAGATTCCTGCATTGCAAGGGGTTGGACTAGATGACCCTTGGGGTCCCTTCCCACTCTAAGATTCTATGAATTTCCCCTGGAAAGGTTCAGTCCATACCGCCTCCAGCATTGAATGTAGCACATAGCCATCACAACCACCAGGGAGAAGGACACCTGCTTTTGAGACCCCTAGGAAGCAGGCAGCTGAACAAACATATCGGAATTATCTTCCTGTTGGTCTTAATAACTTCACCCAGCAGCCTCACCCGAGACAGCAAAATACCGGTAAAATAAGGAGGACACACTCAGATACATCCAGCTTTGAGTGAGCCTGCTTTGACCATGCCCTTCCTTTCCTTCTTGCTCTCTGTTATGTCAAACTTTCTGCTTCCTCGGCTGACTGGGGCTGTGTACACATTACCATGGCTCCAGTGCACTCTCCCCTCTGGTTTTTGAAGCCATGTACTCGTGACATTAGCCACAATCCATACCAATCCTGTATTTCTTGAGAAATACTGCTGTTGGGTGTGTGTTCCCTCAAACCAGCTTCCAACTGATTTGAAAGCATAACCCAAGTTTGCTTTGCAGTCAAGCTGAGGTGTGTACTTCCAAGACGGCCCTCGCACATGTGCAGATCGCAGCGCATGCACAGATGACAGAGGAGAGGGTTCGGGCACAGGGAAACCAAACAGGGAATATGCGTTGTGTGAATGCATCCCTGCCCTCTCTCTGCTGTGTACAACAATACGCATACCAACACCCTGTGTTTTAAGCTAGTAACGTGTACAAACTCTGGAGCAGATGTTTAGTGTGGGTAGCACTAGCTATCCCTCTTGGTTTCCAAGGCAGCCAAGTAAATCTCTATCCTGCGTAACAGGAAGCTTGTTGGGGAGAAACACGCACGCATGCACATACAAAAAGAAAAGTCTTGACATTTTGGAGGAAGAATTTAAACAAATCCTTGTTCCTATGGTAACAGGAGCTGCAGGCATGTCATCCCTCCTCCTTCTTCCCCAAATTGGGGAGGCAACCAAGGAGAAGAGGAAGCAATAACCACTGCTTGGCTCCCTGGCAGGAAAGGCAGCGACTCATGCAAGCTGAAGTGCCAAAACATCTATTCTTGGCCCAGAAAATTCTTGGTCCTAGTAAATCTGAAGGGGATTCCAATGGGCACTGGATTGACAAGAATTGGGGCATGCTGGTTTCAGGACATCACAGGGTGACATCACAGGGCAAACATAGCAACATAGCGAGGCCAGTTGGACAACGGGGCATAGATTGATCTTTGCATTGGGACAAGGACTGTTGTCTACAAAGTCTTTCTTCCAAAGCAGACTGCACTGTCAGATTGTCCAGCCATCCTTATATACCAGAGGCAGACAGACCTTTTTCTTATTCCTGTCCCTGGTAAAACACTAATCCTATTTAACCTTTTGACACGTGCTCACTAGAGTTTTCAGACTGCATTGAGCATGCCTAGAAGTTAAATCTGATCCATGTAACTGCGTGGACACAAATGCCATTCTGTTACTTCCCTTCTGCCACCCACCACCTTTAATTGCCTATGCAGATATGAAAGGTAGCTGAAAGTGTTTCTGGTGCAGCTATTCTGTAAATACAAAGGAGCCTATTGTGGGATTAAATCTAACATTAGGAAAAAATTAAAAGGAAACTCTTATGGGACGGAGAGTCCTTGGCAAATGCCAAACTTCAAAAGTCCAGGCTGGAGGAAGGCACAGTGAAAGCTCAGTTGCAATTATCGCCTCAGAATATGTTCCCGCTCATTATAGGATCCCAGCCTTTGCATGCTTCTCCTTTTGCATTTTAACCCTTGCAGCCCGACTGCAGCACACATAGTCTCTTAGAAGAGAAGAGCTTGGATTTGATATCCCGCTTTATCACTACCCAAAGGAGTCTCAAAGCGGCTAACATTCCCCTTTCCCTTCTTCCCCCACAACAAACACTCTGTGAGGCGAGTGGGGCTGAGAGACTTCAAAGAAGTGTGACTAGCCCAAGGTCACCCAGCAGCTGCATGTGGAGGAGAGGAGACGCAAACCCGGTTCACCAGATTACGAGTCTACCACTCTTAACCACTACACCACACTGGCTCTCTTACACACATACACACACACACACACACACACATACACACACACCTTGGTGTCCAACACAGCAGCACTGTCTGCCAAATTTTACAGAGCTTCTTGGAAAGTGCCTTTTTCGGTAGGGCTAATGTCTCTTTGGAAAGGAAAGGAACACAGCGGGAACAAGAAGATACTTCAACTTTATCTCGTCCCATCCCAGACAGGATCCTGGTACGACTGGGATAGCTCGGGAAAACTGCCCGGGAGGGCAGGCACCAAGAAATGTGACCTTGAGCCAAACTCACATGCCCATTTCAAAGAGACGCCACTTTAAATCTCTGATCTGCCCCTTGTACCTTGGGGAGAACTGTTCAGATGTTTGATGTTTCTCTGGCACCAGAGCCCTGCCCAGCGCTCATGAAACATTGCCACAAACACACGCACAGAACAGCAATTACAAAGGTAAATTCACACGACTGCTCTAGGTTTCTGCTTTTGAGTCAGTGCAGTCTACCCACCCCAGCCCCTTCATGGATTGAGGATACACCTGGATTAGGTATATTGGACCCAGCTTCCTTGGCCTGCCTGGACGCAAAGAGTCGTGTGCATTTTCCTTCACATGCTGTTACACCTTTACTTTTACTTTGTCACATCAGGCTTCATAACCCAGCTCTGGCTTCCTAGGCAATGCTGTAGCATCCCTCCCCCCACTTCTTCCCGGCTCTTGGTTTCTCCAGCTTGGCACACGTCCAGAACAAGTTTGTTCTGATTCCATTCAGGTTGAGCAAGACACTGTTGTGACTCCTTCCCTCCCATCTGCCTATAGGGCAGCGTGGAGCCAGTAACAGGGAGGTGGAGTGGAGGCTGCGGCAGCTTACACAACTCTTATGTGGGGCCTGCTTCCCGTCAGCCTGTACACAACCATAACACACCCATTTTATAATCTGCACGTGCATATCCATCATCCATGTACACACCCATAAATCCAGTATACTACAGTGATTCATATCATGCAGTTCTCAAATTACTACCTTGGACAGAGGGAACTACATTCCATTTTTTCTTCTGGGGGCCACCCTTTGTTTACTTTTATCCAAAGGTACCAGAGCTGACAGAAAGGCCCCTTCGGCTTTCCCCTTTGCAGTTCCAGTAAGCACTTCATTGTTTTATTGCTTCTATGCAAACTGCCTCGGGCATATTGTAGGTCACTATTGTACCAATTTTACTGGTGGGAAGATGAGATGTAAAGATTGTGGATGTGGATTTACCTACTGGGCTTCCAGTGCCTATTTTTGGTATCATCCATATTGCTGCTGTGAAGTTTGAGTTTGCCCTCACATCACTTACATAATTCAGGGGAAACGGTGGGGGATTTTCTGAGCCAGCAAGAAGGACACAGCCGGGGACTGGGGTCATGGCTTCATTCAGCTTCCTGTTAAATAGCATGCCAGTTTCAATGGCTTCTGTCTTATGTCAGCCTTTCTCAACCTGGTGCCCTCCAGATGTTTTGGACTATAACTCCCATGAGCCCCAGCCAGCACAGCTATAGTCCTAAACATTTGGAGGGCACAAAGTTGGCAAAGGCTGTCTTGTAGAAGATACAAGGACGATCCAAACCACACCAGATCCAGCTGCCTGAGGCAAATGAACTGGGAAGCTATTGCATATTCACACAACCTTGATCTTTTCTTTTTATCAGGTGGTCAGAGGCGTAGAAAGGTCAGGTGGTACCCGGTGTGGAAAAATTCTTGTCAACCCTCCCCCCCATTGATTTTTTTTTGCCTGCAAAAATGGTTTTACATTATTTCATATTTTCTTACAAAGGAATAATAATTAATAATAAACTTTTATTTATATCCCACCCTCCCCAGCCAAAGTCGGGCTCAGGGCGGCTAACGTCAGATACATCACATTGGTATAAAATCAAACAATAATTAAATTACCTCCTAAAAACATATCAAAATCAAATTAAAGTCTAATTAGATGGCTTTCCACAGGGTTAGGGTTGGGAACCGTAAGTGCTCCACTGAATTGAAATTTCAGCCTTGACGACATAGGAAAACGGCCAAGTAAACAGCTATTTTCATGGAGGAGGGTCAAGATATTAACTGATATGCATGAAATTTCATATATAGCTATATAATCCCTAGTGTAGTAAGGTAAGACCTTTGGAGCAAGCATTTTTTTTTAAAGTTTATTATGAACCACCCTAGTAGGGCAGTAATTGTTCCTTGATAATTTGTCACCCCCTCCATGATGGAATGTGGGGCGGTCTGCCCCCACCCCGCCCCCCACTTCCTATGCCCCTGCAGGTGGTTTAGTTCAACTAGAATTTTACTTTGGGGCTCCTTTGGTGAATATTTACTTATTTGCCCAACCACCACATCTCCCTTCTGAAGTGGGGATCACTGTGGTCACAGTCATCCTGCATTTGGTGTCTATGTGAGCCGTGGCAGAACACCCTTTACTATTGGTTCCCAACACAGCATCCTTGAAATGCTGTGGGATTTTCATCTCATTCTTTTTTCTTTCTTTTTTTAACCTAGAAGGGTCAACCAGAGTTTAGTAAAGAACCCAGGAAGCTGCTTTTATACCTTTGGTCCACCTGGCTTAGTATTGTCTACACTGACGGCGACGTTCCAAGGTTTCAGACAGAAAACATCTCCTACCTGGAAGCGTTGGAGATTAAACCCTGCACCTTCTGCATGCAAACCTTGCCAACGAGCAAGGGTCCTCTCCCAAGAGCTTAATTTGGGGCTCACCCAGACTCAGCCCTGGCATCAGTTTTTAGTGTCAGTTCTGGAACGCATAAGGTAAAAATTAACGGACGTGCCTCTGAGAAGGTGGAGAGTGCATCCCCACCCCCACCCTCAGGTTTGCAAACCAGGTGGGTTGTAAGCATCACTTTTCCTAAAAAAAAATTAAACATCCCAGCCTTTCCAGGTTCTGGCAAGAGAAACATGCATGTGTGTGTGTGTGTGTGTGTACAGTTTAGACAGAACCAGGAGAAAGCAAGCAGATATGTGGCATTCTCTCTCTCTCTCTCTCTCTCTCACACACACACACACACACACACACAAACACACACACAATGCCTTTTATGCCCATGGATTTGTTGTTGAATCAATCCTGGGTAGCCCTGCTGAGAATCGTGACTAATTTGTTCTTCAAACAAGGTTTGTGTAAACCTCTCCAGAGGAGACTGGTGGGGTAAGAAGGGGGAAGGTGAGTCACAAGCACAGGCCAGCAAATTATGTTGAACAGAGGAAGAAAAAGACAGCAGGCGCCTGCCAGGGGCACAGCTGTAGCACCACTGCACTGGAGCCTGTGGCAAGTGCCAGGCACAACATGGCAGAGACTGCTCAGCAAACAAGGCCCAGTCTCACTGGGATTAGCAAAAGCTCCCCCTTCTTATTGCTGTGGTCTCCCTCAGCAATGAGTCTGCAGCGAATTCTGGTGCAGAGGGAGCAGTCTTCCCCAATCTGGTACCCTACAAATGTTGCTGGAATACAACTCTCATTATGCCTGGCTGGTTGGGCTACAAATCCCAATACGGAGGCTGATGGAAGTTGAGCCAACTTTTGCCCAACCTCCCTCTGCTCACGTGTGTTTCAGTTTGACACCAGCATCCGACTCCTCATCAGCTGATGACCCTGGAGTATGTTGTGCCCATGAGCAGTGGGTATTTGGAACAGAATTAAGAGCCCCTCAGAGGGACCACCCACACTTAACTTTTTGCCCCATGCTTTCTAGGCACAGGTCCGCACTTTAAAGCTGGACATTCGGGTATTCTGCAAACTGCAGTTTGCTCCAATTCAGCGGTAAAGTTGGGGGGTTTCATGGGGAAAGAGCCGGGGAGAGGAAAGCGCATTTTGACACAGAGCTTTAAAGTGTGTACCTGTGCCTAGAGATGTGGTAGAAAAGGAAGCCTGAAGGAGCTCAGGGTTTCCCCCCTCACTTCACCATGTAAGAGCTTGTCCACACTTCCACTTGTCCCACTGCTTTCCCCCAGGGAAAACCCACTCTCTACCACTGAATAGGAGCAAACCTCAATGGGCTTTATAGCGGATTGATGCAGGAGCGTACTCAGGATCAAAACTGGGGGGGGGGGCAAGCCATGGTCGTTCAGGTTGTGACATTTCAGCACGGAAAGGCGAATGAAACCAAAATTTTAGGAAAATTATATATAATTATAGCAGTGCTTTATTACGGTAGTTATTACAATTATTTGCTTGAATTTTTTTTTAAAAAATTATTCTAGTTACATGTCTTATACCAGGGGTGGCCAACTCCCAAGAGACTGATCTACTTTCAGCAGTGATCTACCCCCGTTTTTGGGGGTTCAGCTCAAAGTTGTTGACCTTTTTGGGGGATGAGAAATGCCCCGTTTTTTAGGGGTTCGGTTCGTTTTTAGATTATTGACCATATTATGTAGACAGCAAACAAACAAAAACAGCTTCAAAAAACAGAAAAACTTTCCCCCCAAACAGAAAGCCCCCAAATGGCTGAAAAACTCAGTTTCCTAGGATCCTCAGCCATTGCAACTCACCATGCAAGGGAACTGTTTCCAAAGCTCCTTTGCAACGATCAGCCAGCGCAAGACACACACACACACACACTAGCCGGCTGCCGGTCGGCAGAGCTCAATTGTTATTTAGATTTTGGGAGGGGGAGAAAGACTGGTAGTTGAGCTTTTTCGGAGAGCTTTTTTTTTCCTTTTAGGCTGCCGATAACCATTTAATTATTATTTTTTGCTTCTAGGGGGGGCAGGTGCCCCCTCCTGCCCCCCCTTGGGTACGCCCATGGATTGATGTTTGCTCTGATTGGGCAGCGAAGAGTGAGTTTTCCCTGGGAAGGTGATGGGGCAAACCACTTTGACCCGTATTTTCTACGCACGGGACAAGCCGAAGTGTGGACAAGCCCTATGTGAACAAAAAGTTAATATTATTACCAGTGCTTTTTTAATGTTTAGGGGCACTCTCATTATCCTACTCATATTAAAATACTGCCCTTCAATTAGGCCATTAAATTCACAAAATGTTTAAAGGTATGCGTACCCTTGCATCCCCCCAGAAAAAAGCAGAGATTATTACTATGTTTATGGTGCCACTGACCAATCAGTATCCAAACTGGGATGTTCTCTTTTCACATAACATGAAACGATAACCTTTCTAGAAGGGAGAGCTATGCTCTGACAGGTAAAGAAAGTAAAAGTCAAGTATGTGCTCTAATGCTAAGGGGGAAATCTTTAAAAAGCTATTTTTTAAAAAAGAAGAAGAAGAAGAAGAAACAAAAGGTATATGAATAGTGGGATGCTGTTTTTAAAACAAATCATACATAATAAAATAAAAGAACTGAACAACTAAATAGCAACTGCAGGCCACTTGAAATTACAAACAAGAAATAGAAGCAGAAAAAATAACTACCAGCACAATTAAAACAGCAAAAATAAAATAAAAAATAAAATAAAAATCACCCACCAGTGCCTAATGAAATAAAAATGTTTTAACTCGTTTTCAGAAAGCTGAGAGAGAGCACACAACAAACCTACTTTCCCCACAAAGTAGGACTTTTGCAGTAAGGAGGGGGAAATGCAAACCTCCTCACAAATTGGTCCGCAACCCAACCAGGTGAATGCCCAACAAACAGGTCGCCTAGAAGCACCCAGAGATTCAAGGCCTCATCTGCGGAGCTCAGAAAATGTAGGGAGGCTGATATGAGTGACATTCCCACAGTTTATGTGCTGCTGTTAAGGCAGGGGCACAGGACTTGTACTACTCAATGCTAGTGATGGTTTCATAAGTACTATACAATAGGTACCTATAACTGCTGACAATGCCACTTCCAGGGAGTCAAAACGGCCCCATTGCCTGGGAAGGGGACTTCATTTCCCCACAACAAAATATTGAGGCTTGAGTGCTGAATTAGTTAAAAATTGTTTCAAATATAGTAGAGAGCAATAAAAGGTACAATATTATTCATTTAATACAACAACGTTGGTAATATCATTCCTAACAAATGTCAAGAATCAATAGCTCTTTGTCGGAGAAAATAATATAATGTGTTCACTTGCAAAAAGCACAGTGCAAAGCACTTTCTGACGGCTCAAGGGTCACTTGAGTGCTGGAAAAAAATGTGATACCCTTGCAACACAGGCATTACCCTGAAGAAAGGCATCTAGGAAACCTCCCCTCCCAGAACAAAAGAGTAACAAAAACAACTTTGCATAATGCAAAAAGCAAACACGCCGTTTCTGGAAAAGTCCTTTGTATATTAAGTCCTCTTTTCCAGCATAGCGAAAATATCAGGAAAGCGATGACCAGGGAACAGGGAGGTCTTGTTCTGGTTGGGATCAGGCCCCCATTGATTTGCTGTTATTGAAGCTGTTGTCGGGAACTCGGAAGCCTGGCTTCCCTCAGTCGTTTCCTGGAACAGGCCTTGCACATATGGCCTTGGGTCTTAGAGGCGATATACAAACAGTTATGCCTTAGACCTGGACTAACTCACTTTGCTTCCCACAAATGCGTGCGCGCACACACACACACACACACACGGCCTTCAAGGAACTTTTATTTGGAAAGAGGAGCTCTCAGTTTCTACTTGTCACTGTCATGTTACTGTTGCCTTTGTGGGGGGGGGGGTTGGGGAGGTGGCCTCCTCCTTGTCTCAAAGCCCCAGCTTCTTCTGGATCGCTGCAGCACGAAAAGCTGATTTCTCCACTTTGCACTTGCGTTCTGACTTCTCTAAAGACACACACCAGCTACCACACCTTGTGTACCACATGCTAATATTTGCCCACCTAATATTAGAGCAGAATATTCACTTTCAGAAACGTTCCGTGTCACAAGATCAGGCAGCTTGCCGCTGTCGCAGTATTTATTAGCTTCGCCCACATCCCTATCTGCAGTAGTTTTAATTTACCCCGGGGGCTTCATTCTTACAGGGGAGAAGATTATTTATCATGCGTGTAAAAGGTTTATCCTCTCTTTGGCTGCGTACATACCGTGCATTTAGGGCACATGGAAAGCATGTGGCTTCCTGCAAAGAATACTGGGAACTGTGGTTTACCTTCCACAGAGCTACAATTTATTGCATCCTTAACAAACTGGTTCTTAGGATTCTTTGCGGGAAGCCATGTGCTTTCAACATATGAAATGTATGCAGCCTTTGGCCCTGGCACAGGGATAAGGCTTGTAAGTTGCCCTCTTTACTAGACAGAGTGAAACCTCTCAGGATGATAGTCATTATATTTCAGCACTATGGGAGGTTGCCTTGTGCATGCACTTTAACATTCTGCATCATTGACTTGGGTGATTTGGTGCTGTGGCAAACCCTGTCTCTCCCCAAACAGCTGCCTTTCTCTTCCTATCCCTAGGCCCACTTCAGAAAGCATGCAAAACTAGCTTTCTTTGTAAAAGCCAATGTGTCCAAGCAGACCCAGGCTCCTTAGGAGCACAGTGGTGTTTATAAGAAGAGGTCAAGTTCCCTTCTCCCTAGGGGTGAATTTTCTTCCAGCTCCAGGAACCACACCCCTGGCAGGGCTCCAAGATGTAGCCATTAGCTACCTTCTGCCATCTGGTTCCTGCATGCCTGAAAGGATAATGAATGGCCACAGCCCTATCCTCCCATCTTGTGCGCTTTTCCTGGAGGTGGTAAACTCATCGCTTCCAGCTTCGGGTGAGGGCGTGTGTGAATCACTGCATTGCAGGAATCCTGCTCATGAGATTTTCTGTAAGAGAAGAGTTAAAAGAATTTCGAAATGGCTGGAATGTGATTGCCAACTCTTGGCAAGGGGCACGTCCAGGGTCCAGGGAGGTGAGGAGGCAAAAGCCCACAGAACAGGCTCTGTTCTTCTCTAATACAATTAAACATGTCACTGGCCACTGAGCAAGACTGTTCACACACGAGAGCTAGCCACACCACAGATCAATTTAACACAGTCTAGATCAAATCACAAGCCCAAAGCAAGAACTAAAAGTGTGTGTAACTCAAGCAAGGAATGCCAGCTTTGGAGGGGCAGAGAAGTTATGGCTCTCCAGAAATTGCTGAACTGCCTCCCAACATCCTTGACCATTGGCCATAGTGGCTATAATGTACACAGCGAACTTACATATACAGGCAACATAGTATTATGGAATTAAGAATTTCTAAGGCATTATAGAAAAAATCGGTTTACTTGAGAGGTGTTATTGGGTTGTTCTTTTTATTTTTATTATGTACATTGTGGTTTTTATGTTGATTATGTGAAAAGGATCTAGGAGTCTTGGTAGACCATAAACCTGACATGAGTCAACAGTGTGATGCAGCAGCTAAAAAAGCCAATGCAATTCTGGGCTGCATCAATAGGAGTATAGCATCTAGAACAAGGGAAGTAATAGTACCACTGTATTCCGCTCTGGTCAGACCTCACCTGGAATACTATGTCCAGTTCTGGGCACCACAGTTCAAGAAGGATACTGACAAGCTGGAACATGTCCAGAGGAGGGCAACCAAAATGGTCAAAGGCCTGGAAATGATGCCTTATGAGGAACGGCTTAGGGAGCTGGGTATGTTTAGCCTGGAGAAGAGAAGGTTAAGGGGTGATATGATAGCCATGTTCAAATATATAAAAGGATGTCATATAGAGGAGGGAGAAAGGTTGTTTTCTGCTGCTTCAGAGAAGCGGACATGGGGCAATGGATTCAAACTACAAGAAAGAAAATTCCACCTAAACATTAGGAAGAACTTCCTGACAGTAAGAGCTGTTCGACAGTGGAATTTGCTGCCAAGGAGTGTGGTGGAGTCTCCTTCTTTGGAGGTCTTTAAGCAGAGGCTTGACAGCCATCTGTCAGGAATGCTTTGATGGTGTTTCCTGCTTGGCAGGGGGTTGGACTTGATGGCCCTTGTGGTCTCTTCCAACTCTATGATTCTATGATTCTATCTTTTATGTGAACCGCCCTGAGACCTCCGGGTAGAGGGTGGTATATAAATTCAATAAATTAAAAAATAATAAAATGATAATTTTCATGCAGGGAGCACTGAAGTTGAGATTAACTCTGTGTGTAATACACTATACCTTTAAAGCACATTATCCCCCTCAAAGGATTCTGGGCTCTGTAGTTTACAGAGTTGCAGTTCCCAGCGGCCCTTAACAAACCACAGTGCCCAGAATTCTTTGAGGGAATTTTTAAAGATGCATAAGATGGGGAATATCCTGCCCAAACAAGCCAGCAAGTGTGTGGCTTAATACACAAGTGCACACAACCAAAAAACCAAAACGGATCACAAAGGCAGATCAGGAAGAAAAACAAAAAGCTCACTCACACTTCCTTCTGTGCCAAGATTTTTAGGCACAGGTCTGGGATTTCTAGGTCCATGTCTGAGTGTTTCCCCCCACTCTTTTGACCCACCACTTCCCCCAGGAAAACCCGCTGTTTACCCACTGAATCGGGTTTTCCGCAGGTTTCCCCAGAGGAAGCAATGGGACAATAAAACCCCGCGGTCGGACACAGACCTAGAAATCCCAGACCTCTGCCTAGAAAGCGCAGCAGAAAATGAAGTATAGACGAGCGCCCAAAGAGAGTCACAAGACAAACATATCCCCACCACCACCACCATTCTGAATTCTGCAAAAACACATATAAAGTCTGGGGAAGTGACTTTAGGAACTCATTGCTGCTAGGCTGAAACTGCTTCCCTGGTTCCACTTTTGCCTGATGATTGTTGCAAGCCCACTGCCACTACCTTCATAGAGAATCCTGGGAAGAGTTGTGCAGGCTGCTGCTACCAGTGCTGTGCACTGCGCTGCCTTCCTACCGTTGGGTAGACAGGGCTAGAAGCCTCAAGCACAAGTGCCACTTCCTCAAGTGACGCTCTGATAGCTACCACCACCACCCTGG
The DNA here is from genome assembly GCF_009819535.1 of Lacerta agilis. Taxonomy (NCBI): domain Eukaryota; kingdom Metazoa; phylum Chordata; class Lepidosauria; order Squamata; family Lacertidae; genus Lacerta; species Lacerta agilis. The sequence continues at coordinate 28,221,045 of NC_046313.1, forward strand.
CTGCAAGCTGCACAGTTAGCTTAAGACTGCTACCAAAGGAACTGCTTGATGTAGGACTTAACTTATAAACACACCTCCTGGGACCGCTCCCTGCCCAATATGCACACATATAAACAAAAAACAAACAAACACACACACACACACTGGAGGACTGATATGGGAAATACCTGTATTTCTGCCATCACGAAGCCTCCTTCATGTGACACCTTTATCAAAAACTGGTTATCAGCATGTCTTAAGGAAGTGGGGGCATTACCAGACAACCACTACTTTCCAGTGGAATTCAATCACGTACCAGCAAATTCAGGTTGCACAATTATAGTTGATGAGGGAGGTATTGCACGGCAAACCTGCTTCCCCAAAAGATCTGAAGTTTTGTGATAAGGAAAGTGAGGCGAAAATGCACCGGGGAGTGTGGTGTGACACTTGACTTTGACACATCATTGAACTGCCCGGCAAACAGATCGGAATGCTTATAATCCAATCAGAACACATTTAAAGCACTCTTATGATGCTTTATGGAGAATCCCGGGAAGTGTCACTTGTTAAGGATGCTGACCTCACAGACCTGCCATCGTTCCCAGCACCCATAACCAATGACACTTCCCAGGACGCTCTGTGATTGTTAAAGAGTGCTTTACGTGTGTGGCCTGGATGTGATCAGCAATGTCATCTGACCTCTCCCAAAACAAATCAGAACGAATACTCATTAAAATAGCCAATTGCCACCTAAGTCTAAGCGCCCGGCAAACAAATAAGGATGAATGGTCAATAGACAGGTTGCGTGGAAGCGCTTGATGCCTTTTATCCTCTCAGAGGAGTATGCCTGGGCTCTGCAAAACAGGCAACCCAAAGTTTAACATCTCTCTTGGTAGACAGTTGGCAAGGAAGATGTTTCACTGTGGCAAAGCAGGGAGTCCATCCCTTTCACCTAAATAATAATAATAATAATAATAATAATAATAATAATAATAATTTATTTGTACCCCGCCCATCTGGCTGGTTCTCCCCGGCCACTCTGGGCAGCTTCCATCAAATATTAAAATACTTTTCTCCAGTATTCATTGTGTCCAGGCTAAGTTAAATCCAGGAAGGTGTCATCTGTGATATAAAAACTGCCCCATGCAATTTTCTGCCAAGTGTTAATGCTTTAACGTTGGATAGACAGCGGAAGGGAGCGATTTAAAAACTGAATTTGCCATCTGCTCAATGTATGTTTTGCATTTACACTGCAGAGAGATCTCATTGAAATGATTTAAGCCTTATCTGTGAAAGAAGAGCTGAATGTCAGGAAACGTTGCAGTTACACAAACTTAGGGCAGATCCATACAAATGCACACCCAAGGCACGTTTAAAGCACATGACTTCCCACAAAGAATACTGGGAATTATAGTTTGTTAAGGGAATAGGATAGAACTACAGTTCCCCAGAATTCTTTGTGGGAAGCCATGTGCTATAATGTGTGTTGGATATGCTGTAAACGTATAGTATGAATTTGTCCTCAGACCTCACTAGTTAGGGATAAGTAGGGTTGCAAAAAAGAGGATGCTATGACAACTCTCATTTTAAATAGCCCTACTATGTTGTTGTTGTTGTTGTTGTTGTTGTTTAGTCGCTTAGTCGTGTCCGACTCTTCGTGACCCCATGGACCAGAGCACGCCAGGCACTCCTGTCTTCCACTGCCTCCCGCAGTTAGGTCAGCCCTACTATATGTAGGCTATAGAAGCTGTGATATATTGCTGAGGGCGGCAGGAGAAGAGAAGAGGGAAGCAAGTCTTCAACCACCAGTTATGTCCATGTCTCATCCTGAAATACATTTTGGCAAATTTAAAAACAGAATTTTTACCCCTGAAAAAGAGGACATGTCCTGGAAAAAAAGAGGTCACATGGCAACCCTAAAGAGGTTGATGACATTGACACAAACCTATCAGGACTTTGCCTTGGAACCTGTTTTTATTGTCAACTTCAGTGGGCGTGATCCTTTAGCACCTTCGCTTACCCTGGATATGTTTGAACAGAGCTATAACAGACAGAGCCCATGAGCACGTAAAACATTATTTTCCTCTCCAATGATCATTGTTGCCAACTGATCAGAAAAGAACCATTGGTCCTGCTCTTCCACTTACTGAAGCAGGTGTAGCTTTCCACAGCATAGCTTTATGTTTATTATATTTGTACTTTGCTTCCCCTTAAGGAAGCCCTGATGCAATTTGCAAGCGATCAAAATAAAGTGAAAAGAAAGAAACAAGTTCACCCACTAATATCAATATATCAGACCACTGTTGAAAGTGCAGCTACAAGCGCCATGTTCCTCATAAACTTTAGCTGCCAGCTAGAAACTGGTTTCTTTATAATAAGCTACTGTACTGTATGTGAGCACAGGCCCTTTCCTGTTTAGTGGCCTGGATGGCAAATCCTGTTTGAGGAAAGAACCTGGTTGAGAGACTCTGGGGTTGCTCAGAAACAGCCCTTAGGGAAACTCTACGTTCTAATTGTGAGGCAAGGAGCATTAATTAAACCACTCACCAAAGACCTGACAGTAAAGTACAACGTGTCCCCATTTCTCTCTGCAACTGTACATATTTCTCACGCTGTTTACTTCTGCTAATTGCTACCTGCTGCAAAAGGCCTGTACCCTTATCTGTAACCCCTACACCTATCCCAGGTGATCGCCACCTTTTTCTTGATAGAAGCTCTGTGCTTAATAACTAGCTGGCAGGCAGAAGTTCCTTTCCATTCAGGCCAAAGCTGCGCCAGTTGAATTTGTGCGTATCATACAGCTTTTCTGTCAGGGAAAAAAGTCCCTCTCTTCTCTCTTCTTTTCTTGATAGGTTATTTCATCCTGATTCAGGTTAAGATAAAGTGCTCTGTTCATCAACCCTTTCACTTTGCCATTTATGATGCCATGCTCTCACCATCATTTTATAGTTAATTGTTCGGCCTCTTCCCTCACTCATATATAATGGACATCTAGATTTCAAGCTGACACCCTTAGAAATCATTTATTTATTTAAGCTGCATGCACCGATGGGACCATGAATTTCATGGCAGTGGCATACATTTTCTCTGTGGGATCTCAGGAAAGTTACATAAATAAGGAGACTCATCTGCTTGCTTTGGCTGCCCTGACTCAGCCTCCTGGAACCATCACAGCAGGAATCAGAGTGCTGTTTCCAAAGGAAACTATGAATGGTTCACCAAACTCACAGTGGGACAATTCTGAAGGAGGGAAGCCCTTTGAAAGGCTGCATCAGCCCATGCCTAGATGGAAACCCTGGGGTGTCTGTGTGTGTGTGTGTGTGTGTGTGTGTGTTTTGTTTGTGACTACATTGATGCCACAGTGGTTGGGGAAGTGAGTGGAGAACGATCAAGAGCACAGTAGGAAAAGAGCCAGAAGCAAAACACACAGAAAATAACTGAAGACGGGGAAAAACAAGAAGTCACATACAGACTGTCAGGTTTTTTTTTTGGTTTTTTTTTTGCGGGACAGATATAAGTGCATTCCAGAAATGTACATTTGTGCAATTAAAGAGGATAAAAGTGCTCTGTCGCAACAAATCCCCCTTTTTTTAAAAAAAATGGACCTTTATTAACCATAAAAGTGATGGGGAATGCATTGAAAAGCGTGGGAGGAACAAATGATTAATGGGAAGACAGATATAACCACTGTGCAAACAAATCAGAATACAGTGGTACCTCGGGTTACAAATACCTCGGGTTACAAAGATTTCGGGTTACAGACTCCGCTAACCCGGAAGTAGTACTTCGGGTTAAGAACTTTACCTCAGGATGAGAACCGAAATCGTGTGGTGGCGGAGCAGCGGCAGCAGGAGGCCTCATTACCTAAAGTGGTACCTCAGGTTAAGAATGGTTTCAGGTTAAGAACGGACCTCCGGAACGAATTAAGTTCGTAACCAGAGGTACCACTGTCTATTTAGGATGAATGCTCATTTTCATATAATTTCCCTGCAAACAAATCCAAATGAATGCACAATAAAGACCAGACGTTGTCTAATTTCCACGTAAGCTTTCTATACACAAATCAGGATGAATGCTCAATAAACATCATTTGGAAGAGCCCATGATCTTCTAGACAATTATGGGGCTAAACCAATAAAGAAAAGATGAGCAAGAGGGAGTAAACCTTTTCCTGTGTCTGAAGATCAAATGTGAGTGACAAAGTAAGTGTATGCATGTATGCCTGAGAACTGAGGTGCAGGAATAGCAGGAGGAGCATCTAAACCTAAATTGCTCTGAGACCATGAATTCCTAAACCCAGATGGCCTTTCTCATGAGATGCACACCTGTAAGGCTCCATCTATCAATACATTAAGTTTTGGTTGAGGAAAAACCCATGGGTATCATTTTCAGTTCTTGTTTTGCAAACGTTTCCTCTGTGATAAATTCCCCTGCTCTTATTCTCTGCTGAAGATGGAAACAAATCCAAGCCCAAGTTTAGTGCATGGAGGTTTCTTCCAAACTATGACATCACAAGAATAATTTTGTCTAGCTTGATCAGGAATACCCACATTGAACATACTTTTCAAAACTGACAGTTCAACAAACAATTGCCTTACCGGTTGTTATTTTTCAAACCAGTTTGACTAGTATTTCTAGCACATGGGTTACCAGCCAACCCATAATACAATCTTCTAGTTAGCTAATAGGCAGATGCAACTGACTCTTTTCTAAAAGAGATGCCAGCCTGAACCTACCCAATTATCATTTACCCTAGATGTTAACAGAGAGTTGGGGAGTTCAGGGTTAAATGGTTGAAAATGCCTAAAGTGGTCAAGTTTGACCTTTTGTTGCAGCCCAAGGCCCCCCATGTGCCTTCCTGCCATCCTTCCTATTCTTGAATGGGCAATCTAGAGTGTCCTTTGTTTCACCCCAGCCAACATCCTGATGCATTTGAGGCCAAGGGAAAATATTTATAAATGCCTAGTTATAGCCAACTCCTGTGCTCTGGGCCTTCTGCTGAAGTTAGCTGGTGGAGCCCTACAAGCTTCATGCTGTTCATCTTCCAGGAAGGCAGAAAGAGTGACTACTGGTTCAAGACCCAAATTGGCTACAGTGTACAGTATATTATGTTATTAAATCAAATTGTTTGGTTAAAGTGAAGTTTGATCCAAGGGGATTCTGAATAAACTATGATATCTCACTCCACATTCTTGCTTTGAGCCTTCCAGCCAAAATACTGAAGGAAGTGTGCATGCACACGAAAGCTCATACCAAGAACAAACTTAGTTGGTCTCTAAGGTGCTACTGGAAGGAATTTTTTATTTTGTTTTGACTACGGCAGACCAACACGACTACCTACCTGTAGCCAAAATACTGTAAGTCCTACTGCTCTATATTGAAAAGTAGCCAACAAGTCACTTAGCTATTCTGCTGTGGGTTCAATAATCCCAGTAATAAAGGTGAGCTATTTAGATGCCCAGCTAAACTGGCATTCCTAAGGAGCCAACCCCTTTATTTATTTTTTTGCACAATCCCTCCCTGTGTAGCATTTCTCGAAGCTTTCGATTGGGCAAGTAGTTCCAGAGTTGGCCTGGTATTCTTCAAAAGCAGAGCATCTTTTTTGCATCCACCAAGTCTGTACTTTGCCGTTGTCTTCTTAGACTGATCTTCCAATAGCTGTTTTGTTACAGCTAAGCAAGAATTTCTATAATGAAAGTCTTCTACGCTTCAGATTTCCTGATATGAGAAAGTGTATAAGAATCTGCTTGAATTGAACTGCACAGGCCTGCTGCGACATTACATTCATAGCATAGGGAGATGCTGCAGCTCAGACTTGCCCCATGGTAAAAGATGGAGAATTGCAGTCCCTCTCCCCACCCTAGGGCCAAATTTGACCTACCAGGGCTCCCTGTTGGTCTCATCAGGCTGTTTTCCCCAACCACACCCACCTACCCCATACCTGACATCAGTTGTGACATCAGAAGTAGAGCAGGTAGGGGCATGGTTGGAATGGCTTGCTCATGTAAATAATCTGTGCAGAAAGAATGATTAACTTCCTACACATTGCTGCTTAGTTTGGGTATGTGTGATAATTACGTTGTGAACCACCCTGAGATCTATGGACATAGGGCAGTATACAAATTTAAATGATGATGATGATGATGATGATGATGATGATGATGATCTGGAAAACTTTTATGCTCTCGATTCAGGTTTTCCATGGATTGATTTTTTAAGTTTAAAGAGCAGGTTTTCACAGGGAAAGCTTGGGACAAAAAGGGTGTGTGTGCTTGTGCATGAAGCTTTAAAGCATGGGCCATGCCTGGAAAGAGCAGAGGAAAGGTAAGCGTGGATAAGCCCTCAGGTAAGACCTAGAATTCTGCCTTCACGCCACGTATCAGTTTGGGGCCATTTGCACATGTACGTCACTAGGCAATGTTTAGAAATCCTCACCTGAACCCCTTTGCTAGTAGGCCTTTGTCACTCAGCTTCCAAGAAGGTGATGGGCTTCCCTGGTAGAGAAACTGCAAAAGGAACATTTGACCAAGGTAGAAACTACACAGGACCCATCATCTGACTGTGTCTTCCCCTCCAGGGATGAAAAGAATAGGGGGCGGGAAGGGAGGCCTGTGAGGACACATAACAGAACAGGGTAGGCTAGAGGGTCCCGTGCCTTTTAAATTCAACCAATGTGGCAAATATTTTTCTCCAGTCCATGAAGGGGTGGGGGCCACAGCAAGGAGAAGGAAGGAACATACAGCTTTCTTTGGTCCTCAGCAGAGAGTAGCACTGAACCATGGACACAGCCACTTGGGAAAGTGGTATTATATATGGAGCTTCTATGGGACGTTAAATATCTCCAACATTATTTGCTATAATTTATGTTGCAAGGGTCTATGCCATACCTTTGTTCTCTTGAACTCATTATTCGGAGTTCAACCCTGACACAAGTGTTGGCTGTGTGCTGCTCACATCTTTTATGGAAAGTCCACCACAGGCCTAGACTTGGAAAGCACTTTCAGAGATTCACTGGAAGCCAGGGTTTTCCCTAAAAGCCATGTACATTCCCAGCATTCGTTTTACAAATCTGTTGGTCATGCTACGTCAGCCTTGTCTGCCTGGTGGGCATGTCGTGGAAGATCTCCTTGCAGAGAAAAACCACAACATCCCGTTTTAGAGTCAGAAGAACCTCTTCAACTGTAGGAACAGCACCCACACACCCCTGAATAAGGGTATTTCATTTTCAATCCTGGCCTGACCTGATGGTGGAAGCTAAAATGGTAGTGGCTTTGGACATCAGGAGAAAAATTAAAATTCAGACAGCTAGGAGAGGACAGGGCTTTCTGGGTTCAGTGGTGGTGGCTGGGAACATAGGCACTGAATTAAGAAGGGGATATATATTTCCCTTGCATGTTTTGCTCTATGGGGAAAAAGAACACCTGCATGTTTTCCTCCCAGAGCAAATAGCCACTACGACGGGGAGAGAAATTCAGATCATGAACTCCCCCCCCCCTTCCCCAATGCCACAACCCCCTGGTTCAATTCAGCAGTGCCATTACCCTCAGCTGCCTTTGCAAACTGTGGGAGATTCGGCAACAAAATCCCAAATGTCACATCTCATTTGGTCTTCAGAGCACCCGTTCCTTTGGGAGAGGAAGCTCGGGACGAATTAACAGATAGAGTCAAAGGAAAGCAAAGAGATGGTTTTAGATGAGAGGTTGGTATTTCATGCAGCAGAACCAGGGGAAATTCAGAAAGGATGCTTGAGAGTGGTGGGAGCCAAACGCACATCTACCAACCATTTGCGACAAGTACAGTACAGATAACTGACAGCATAAAAGTCATAAAAAAGTGAGGCAGGCTATTGCCAAATGCTAACACGGTGTGACCACAGACTGGAAGTTGAAATTGGGAGGAACCAAGGTTTTACTAGTCCAAAACCAAAAAAGAGTGATCATGTGACATTTGCATGATGAAGACTGAGTAAAGCGTTCTGCTCCAGTGCCTCCATAATAGGGAAGTGTGAGGAAGGTGCTTTTTCACATGATCTAGGAGAATGCTCCATTTCCCATCAGAAAGTGACAAGGGGGGAAATATGCTTGATCCTGGAAGAGGAGATATATTTGGCATTGTATTGTGCAGCCGGTATGCCACAAACTAAGCAGCAAACACTGGACACAAAGGGTTATGTGTACCTGGGCATTTCTGTGATGTGGAGAAGCCCACAGCAGGGCTGGTGTCAGCATTCTTGCAGCGCTGTCATGCCCTAGCAGAGCCCGCCACTGACACCTGGAGAGCCATATATGAAGCCCAGTCCAAGCCCAATACATTCTCCACCAGATCACACTGGCTCTCTAGACCACTGAATGAAAATCATTAGTTCCATCTTGCAAAAGAAACCTCTTCTATGTTAAAAAAAACAAAAAACTTCCCCAACCAATCCTGTTTAATTTGGTTCCGCACAGTACTGGCAGGGACCTCAATGTTCTTTCCACTTAACTTAAACTCTCGTCTCCACCTAGTGGCCCGTTGATGCACATATCCTCAATCTTGGCCACAATGCCACCTTCCTGGCAAATAAAAGAAGATTGTGAGCCTTCTCAAATGTTATTTTGAAAACGAACAATGGAAGTGCAGGTGGCAGTACTCCTTTTTGCACTGAGCCGAGGGACAACATAGTAAAAGGAAATATGAGAGCCACGTGGAGGATCCTAGAGCCTTGTTTTTTAAACTGGCCTGCTCCATCTTTCCTTCAAGCAGGAGCCTTGACATGTGGAAACCTGATCTCTGCAACTTTATTATAGAGTTTAAACATTCATGAGACAGCCAGTTTGCCTGGCAAAATACACGAACAGGCGCCTGTCTGCTCTTTAGATAACAGACTTGCAGAGATTAGACATCTCTGAATTACAATCTATGTAAACAACCACAAGGTATTGCACGTGTGTGCGTGTGGAGTGATCGGCATTCACCTGAGCAGAGTAAAAATGCAAGGACATTATTATGAACCTACAATTTGGAAAGTAACCTGCAATCAGGTTATACTAACAGTGGAAAAATGCCTGGTGTTTGTCTGGGGGGGGGGTGTGGAGATGCATTTGCCTTATGTTAAGTGAGAGAAGAGCTGATCAGAGCGGACAGGGAAGCAGGTTGTGTAAGTAACATGGCGGTATTGATATGTCAGCATATCTGGCTCCCACTCGATCCATTTCAGAGTTTCAAAACTGTGCCGGCAGACAAAGCACATTGGAGGAACAGCACTGGGCTCATATTTGGGACAGACAAAACATGAAGCAACAAGCGTACATAGCGAGATGGAATTACTGAACTACTAAAATACAGTTGGCAGAGATGCAACAGTATGCCAGCTGTTTTTCCTTATGTCAGAATTTATTAATGTGGCATGTGATTATTTCCAAATGATCCAGTCCCACCCAGATATAGAGACTGTAAGTGCAGTTTAGAATATGCTACTACATCAGCTGCTTTCCCCCTCTACTTGAGAAGTAGCTAACTTCTGGATGTTGTTGGACTCCAAATCCCAACAGCCCCAGCCAGCAGGACCAGTGGTGAGGGATGATGGGAGTTATAGTCCAACAACACCTGAAAAGTTAAGTGTTGCCTCTCCTGCTCTACAGGTTCTCTTGGCCATCCTTCACCCCTGCTATTGTGAAATGAAGATGGAAGCCTGCTGGTCACAGCAGATGAGAGATGGCATAGGAAGCAAGAGATTTACAAGTCTGAACAGGAACAAGAGGGCCTCCCACCTTCCTCTCCCTGGCTGCATTGCTGAACTACCTGCTCCCCAGCTCACTACACCAGAAATGAAAATGTACCATATACAGGGGGGAGAATGTAGGTAACATATTTGATTTAAAGAGTGCCACCACCTTATACTCTGGACTTTATTTAGTGCACGCTGGCTGGAAAGATTGACCACTACTGATCTAGAGTTTCTACAGGCGCTGTAATGAAAGGACCACAGTTGCTGACCACAGTTGCTGCATGAAACAGAAAGGAAGTGAATAGTAAGAACTGCTCTCTTCCTTCAAGGACTGTCCCATCCTGGCAGTGCTGGCAGTGAGCTTGCACATAAATTGGAAGGAAAACGTAACCTCTCATAACTATACAATGTTTGCATCTCTTCCAGAAGCCATGGCGTGTCTTTGTGTGTCTGCACCTTGCGCGCGCACGAGGTCAGATATGACATCAAGCTGTGGGTTAGAGGGTTCCATGGTTGCTAAATGCTGCTACTGCGGTAAGCCTGAGCCCACGCCCTGAGGGTTTCCTCTGTGAGGTGTCAGTTCTGCTTCTGCAAACAGAAGCAACTGCATCCTAAAGGTGCGGTGCGAGACAACAGACCTTTCACTTCTTGCATATCACCACCTACCAATAACACCTGGTCTCCATGCTGCAGCCGAGCCAGGGCATTTCTTAGCCGAGTGGAAAATGTCTGAAGGTGTTGTGAATGTGCTTTGCGCTTGGGTTATTCTTGTTTCTCTCACATATTTCTCAGCAGCAGCAGCAGCAGCAGCAGCAGCAGCACCCCCAAAATGCCACCAACCACACAGTCTGACAGTCTGCTGACAGTCATGAGTGGAGAAGACACCCAGCCCCAACCAAAACTGTTTTGCCTAGAAGAAGAAGAAGAAGAAGAGTTTGGATTTGATATCCCGCTTTTCACTACCCGAAGGAGTCTCAAAGCGGCTAACATTCTCCTTTCCCTTCCTCCCCCACAACAAACACTCTGTGAGGTGAGTGGGGCTGAGAGACTTCAGAGAAGTGTGACTAGCCCAAGGTCACCCAGCAGCTGCATGTGGAGGAGTGCAGACACGAACCCGGTTCCCCAGATTACGAGTCTGCCGCTCCTAACCACTACACCAAACTGGCTCTCTGCCTATGCCAGGAACCTGTGGTTCTCAAGATGTTACTGGCCTGCAGCTGCCTTAATTCCTGACCATTCATCATGCTGACTGGGGCTAATGGGAGCTGGAAGCAAACAGCATCTAGAGGGCTACAGGCCCTCCATTCCTGGCCTATATCAGTGGTGAGTCACCAGAGATACTTTATACATTAGGTATTTAGCGTGGAATAGCCATACTTTGTTCATTCTGATTTTATGGAGCATCTGCATGCTGTTGTCATCCCGTGCTTTCCCCAGGGTTCTTTTGTCTTTTCAGATAACAGAAAATCTAGCTTTTTTGAATGGTGGCAATTACAATTACTCTGCAGGTGTAGGTCCCCTTGGCATTGCTTTTTCCATTATTTCCTAGAGGTGTGGTTGAGACCTGTGCAGTGACATATCCAGCAAGCAAGTCTATAGCCACATCTGGCACACCTTCCATATTAACTTTCTGGCAGATGCCTTTTTATCAACTGTTTAGTATCAGTCTTTTAATGAGCACAAAGACGCTTTCTGTATTTAAGCAAAATAGTGCTTAAATGAAGAGATTGATAACATTAAAAACTGGCCTTAAAAAAAAAAAAAACCTGTCTTCCTGTCACCATTATTTCAAGAAGAGATGGGGGGGACAGTTGATCTGGAGATTTGCCAGTTAACAGTTTCAAAGATTTCTAAACAATTCCGGAGAAGTCTTGAGAGTAACCTCACAATTGCACTTAAATGAATGTGTGCTCTAGTACAACTTAAAAGATTGCCTGTTGCTGTCGATGGGCCACTGGCCTGATCCAACAGGTACTTCTTATGTTTTTTAAAAGGTTTGGGCGATATTCAACTAAATTCTTGCATTAGTGCAACAGGAGTTCCCCCTCTCCTCATCTCTCACATACCTTGCATCACCCAGAACAGATTGTGGGCACAGTGAGAAGAGAATGAGGAAGCATTCCATTGAAGGAGAAACCAGTGTGCTGAAGATCACCTTAATTCTATGTTGAATCCAACTATGTTGTGTGCTGCGTCTTGAGCTGGTACCATGGAGTCCTCAGAAGACAAACCAGACATCACTGGTAGAGGAAGAACAACATTGCAGGGAGTGCCTTCTGTGCCAACTTTTAATCGCCTGCTGAACTACTCTGTTCCAGTCAATTAAGAATGTCTATTGATGTTTGTTTTTAATTTCTTTTTGCTTTTAACTTATTTTTAACTTTTTATTATTTTATGTTTATGTATTGTTGTAAACCTCTGTGATATATTTTGTAATGATACAGTGGTATATAAATGTTTTAATGAACAAAATAAACAATCAGACAGCAGACGGCAGCTCTCCGTAGGGAAGCATCTCCTGCTGTCAGAGGAATGGAGATGTCAGTTCCAAAAGAAGAGAGAGCTGAGCTAGGGCAGAGCTGTGGGACAGCTAAGGTGGAAGGCAGAGGAATTGAAAAAATGGGAGCTGTGGAACTAGGCATGCAGCCTTGAAATGGTGATCAGTACCATGGAAAAAATGACAGCAAAAGCCAGGAGGAGCCAGAAAGCTCAGCCAAGGGAGCTCGGAATATACCAGGCAAGTGACGTCAGTCAACACAGCATGAAACTCTTAATGTAAGGGTTGTGGGTTCGAGCCCCAAATTGGGCAAAAGATTCCTGCATAGATAACCCTTGTGGTCCCTTCCAACTCTACAATTCTATGATGCTGAGTAAATTCCTTGGGCAAGAAGCGAAGCCTGGCCTGGAAATGTTTAAGCACAGTGCAGGGATAACCATGGGAGTTATCTGGATTGGAAAGAGGAGGATCCATCCTAGGGCATCCAAGAGCAGCACACTTTATTTTTCTCTCACTGCACAGTCTTGATTACCTCACCATCATCAGGGCACTAGATCCAGAGATTGCTGGTTTGAACTCCATGAGATCCCAACACTGCCTGTTGTGACCTACACTATCTCTTGACAGGGAGACTAGGCTAAAAAGTGGGGCAAAGTAAAGGATGGTGGAATGTGCTCAAAATGGGGCTGATGTGAACGTGTAGCTGAGATGGATTTGAAGCATGTCGCCTTTCGGAAAGGGGAAAAAAAGTCACTTCACTTATTTGCCCTTACTGGAATCTAGGAGGTTTGGCATGATCCCTGTAGACCCATTTCCAGGAAAAGGCAGCTCCCCCTCCTCTTTACCAGATGCTGGCTCCGAGGACTGGCCTCGCGGGATCAACTCGTGGTGACTTGCCTTGGGGATGATGTGGATTTAATGTAGCCGTGGCTGCTGCCAGCTGCTCTCCCGCAGCTTTTGTTTGGATTTCGGAGCCTAAATGCTTGGCCTAGGCCAGGCTTACAGTAGGATTACAACTTCTCGTGTGAGGTGCAAGAGCAGATCTCTGACTGCCACATTCCTAAGAAATGCCCTCCCATTTTCTTCCAGCATCACTGCGCACCGTGCGCCCTGCTGGCACTCAATGAAAGCTAAAAAGCAGAAATGGCGCAAGGAGCTTTGTGGGGTAAGAATCGCACTCACTCCCCCACCCTTCTTTGTCTGTTGCCTGCATAGGACCCACACTCTCCCTTACCCAGGCGGCCCCTATAGAACAGAAAACCCCTTTCCATGGGTGTTTTCTCTCAGGGGTTCAGCCTCCTGACTCAGCTGCTCCATTTTCAAAGCAATTACCAGCAAGGGGCTTTGTAGGCTGTGCTCCCTACCCATTAACACCAGGCTGATTTATAGGAAACCGATGGCTGGGCCTGTCAGAGCTCATTAATGGCTGGCAAAAGAACAAGACAAACAGCCTGGCCAGCAAGAAAGGAAATCCTTGTCTGGGCTTGGTAGGGATGTGTGGCCGTTCCCCTCACATTCCAAGCCTGGGCCTCCGAACAGCACCGGGGAGAATGGGAGAAGCTTCTGAGGTCGGTGAGATATTCAAGTGGGACGAGAAGATCAGGGGACAATCTGGGTTCCTTGCGTCTTTCCTACAGGGATGGCGGCTGTGTGGAAGGGGCAGGCCCATCTCAAGCCTGGAGCTTCCTAAGAAAACAGTTGTCTGTGTACACGGCGAACATAGAAAGCACAAGACTCCCCACCCCACTCCTGCAGAGAACCTTGGGAACTGTAGTTTGCTAAGGGTGCTGGGAATTGTTGCTCCGTGAGGGGGTGAGCTCTGGTTCCCGGGATTCCCTGAGGGAAGGAATGTGCTTTCAATGCGCACACAGTCCCTGTCCTGACTAGATCAGAACACGCAGAAGTTCAGTTCCTTCCATGACAACTCTGAGCGAACTGAGAACTAAACGGACCATGGCATGCAAAGTGTCGATTTAAACTTTTCAAAACCGCTTTGATTTTTTAGTTTGTTGCTAAGGTGCTGAGAGTATATAGAGCAGTATATAGGTTTCTTCAGCGACGTTATTTCCAATTAAACCAGTTGAAGACCTCTGGTATCACTGTGTAGCACAAAGCATTTAAAGGCTTTTGTTATCTAGCAAAAGCCAAGAACAGGGGCGTAAGGAATGAAGGGGAGGGGGGACGTGACTATGCTGTAATAATGCCCCTTGAGAAGCTCTCATATTTGTTTCTCAGAAAAGCTGCTTTCATCGATCAAATGGAACAGTCAGACCACTGGCAAGAAGCACCAGGCCTCAGGCTCCGTAACAAGCGCTGTCTGTTGTACTCTACTGAGAAGCACAAGCCTTTCTTGGCAAACCTACGGACCAGGAGAAAAATCCCATTTTCTGCTGGTGTGTGGGAAAGAAATGAGCATGACAGTAGCTCAAGAACTGCTGGTGGGGGGGGGGGGAGCCCAGTATTAGACTTTACCTCAGAAAATAATTCCCATCAGCTTCTAAGAGTAGCTACTTGGCTATTTAAGCTACCTGATATAGAGGACTTCCTCAGTTAAAGTGCATAATACTTTTTAACACATGTTTCCATACTGTCACACTGTTACCTGCTCAGTCTGTAGTCACTGCCTTAGAATTTTTCACTGACCACACAAATTTCCAGTTATCTTCCCTTTGAGAAAAATAATTCTGCCCCCTCTATATTCTGAATAAGATTGACTGTACCAATCTTACCTGATTTAGAGATGCAGCAGAATTTCCCACATCAAGAAGAGATTGTCTGTTGTGCCTCTCTATGAGTTATACCTATGGGCGTGCCTCCTGCCAGCCAGGAAGCATCTCCAGAACAGGGACTCACACAGAAACACACGTCTACTTTTAGAGAGTATAAAAATGAAATGCTTGCCAATATCAATTCCAAACCTCAAGTTCTTAGTGAGCTATCAAGAAACAGGAAGTTGACAGATATGGTGCATTATACTCTAGAAGCTCCTGTTTTATAAGGAGGGGATCAGTTTGTAGTCCTGGACTTATTTATGCCAGGAGGTTTATAAATCATCACCCGCAATGTCAGCTGACCTACAACAATGCATAAAACTACAGAACTGGAAATGCTGTAAGCAAAAAATGGCTTATCTCCTGAGTTTATGCCAATAAAACTCAGAAACGTGAGGAGTTAGGAGTCCAACGTTGTTTATCGCAAAGCAATAGGTTACAGTCGGATCGTTCCGCGAAACTGCTACCCCGCCCGGTGGTCTCCAGGCAGAGGTATTTATAAGGTTTCAAACAAAGCATTTCAATTTTCACCATTCATATACATCATTACCTCATTTCATGTTTAATACACACGCGCAATAAGCACTAGCAATTTCTGCTGATTAAGTTCTGATTCCCACTGTGTTCTGTTACATTGTGTTAGTGTGCATGTTGGGAACCTGTGTTACGTGTAGCCATTTGCACCATGTGTAGCAACTTATGTTCTAGCTTTGAGCTATATCTTTGTGATTCACATATTAGTTGTATTTCAGCCCCAATGGGGGGTGGGCAGCAACTTGCAAAAACATCAGTTTCATAAAGTAACAGGCTACCATAAATTCTATATTATGAGCACACTCAAGGATTTAAAGGAGTACACATTATCACATTTATTATGGCCTTTTGGGCCACTACCACAGAAAGGCCTTGAAAATCGTGTAGACCAAATGCCTCAGACACCCGTAACGGATAATCCAGAGAGCAATTCACATCATGCCCAAAGTGGCAAAATAGAAACACTGAATAGACCAAAACATTAGTGAACCAAAGAGATGTTTTGCACCCAGTGAGATTGGCCATAGCTCATTGTGACTTACTGTGTTTTGCAGCACTTAGTTTCAGTGAAGAAAAAAACACATTGCTTTCGAGGACATTGCCTCAATGTCTAAAGGTCTCTGGAGTGAACAGGGCCCAAAATCTAAGTGGGTTTGTTTTTTTTTACTGCCGCATCCCTTACATTTTCTGGCTAGTTTTGCAACAACTCTTCCTAGATGAACACTCAAGTGTCCCAAGCTGTCACTGTTGTTCTCACTATGAGGCATTTCTTTTGAATTCTGGGGCTGACAAAGAGCAGGAAGCAATTGTCCTTCCTTAAAGGCCCTGCGTGTGCTAGGCCATCCCACTCCCATTTCATGGGCCTGAGCAGCTTACATAATAGAGAAGCTTCTCTCCCTCCCCCACAAGCTCAGTAATTTATTCCATCATCTCAGGAAAAGCCATTTACTGTCAATAACAGCTTTAATTAATTCTCCTCAAAGGCCTCTCAATTATTCATCCCAGGGCCGCAGAGAAAACAATTAAAGCACTTTACATCTCTGACCATCATTGGCTCTAGGTGGAAGAGGAAGGGAGGGATGTTGCACTGTAGGGACATTGCACAAGAGAAGGTGGGAGTCCAGAGCATGAGGGCGGGGCGGGGTTTTGGAAGACTTTGGTTCTTTTTTTTTGCTTGCTTGCTTTGGTAAGCGGTCTCTCTGGAGCAAATGCACAGGAATAGTTCACTGTGACAGATCCCAGGGCAACCCTGTCTACCAAATCCTCCCCTGTATTCCCCCCCCCCTATTTTCAAATCATAGAATCTTTCATAAGGTCATTTACGATCAGTTTAAGACATTTTTGTTGTAGGCAATGTGGGGTTGATGGGGAAAGAGAAGCAGGAAGAGAGAGGGGGAGAAAATAAAGAAAGGGAATGGGAAAAGGGGGGGAGGAGACAACAAACTATTGTTCTTTACAGAGTATATGAGTGGGTTTTTGTCAGTGTTGCATGGATAGGTGTCCTACTGGTATATCATTGGCTCCCCCCCCCCAAAGAAACTGAACTGTGGCTCCCCTAAAAAAAAAGCTCAGCATGGGCTTTCCTCCTTACTAAAAAAAGCTCAACAACTTTGACCTGAACCCCAAAAAAGGGGGTAGATCACTGCCAGTTTTTAACTCTGTGAGTAGATCGCAGTCTCTTGGGAGTTGGCCACCCCTGGTAGTGATTTCCCTGACACAGCACCAGCCTTTTGACATCTGTACTGGGTAAATCCATACCAAAAAAGAATATCAGTTTTTCAGAGGCTGGTGGGTTGCGTCAACCGCTGGGGCCACATGGAAGTAAACACTGAAGTGTATGGGCATGATCCCACTTGGGGACTTCAGCTCCTCCTCCTGCCTCTGACTGGTCCCTTGGACCGAACAAGACACAGCAATGGGCAGGCTTTGGAGAAAGAACTTTGAGAGCAGCTGGAGATGCTTCCGTCTTTTGGCACCGTTCCTCCCACCACAACGTCCCCATTCACTCGGTGTACTGGTTTCCTTCAAGGGAAATATTACAGTGTATACAACTGGATCAAAAGCTTTCCCCTACCACAAGCAGCCTTATTTGTCACTTGCACGTCATTCCTCTTGCTAAACTTAGATATGGCTTGGCACTGAGACTACTAGCAACGATACACAACTGGGCTGCTGTAGTAAAGACAGAAATCAGCTCATCCTGACCCTGAAACTTTATAATGGCGGTGTGGTTGGTGAAGCCCCATTGTCCACCAGGCCTTTGAACTGGAAAGAAAATTATTGAAAGAGGTTTTGTCTCCTGCAAACGTGCTATTCATTTCTTTTTACTGGGGAAATGTTCTCTGCAGAATGCATCTTGTTTGTTCTGTTCAAGAGAAGTCAACAACCACACTGGTTGTTTCCCAATTTTCCCATGCTTTTATATTTGCATTTACACTCATCTGCACCATTCTTAATTTTTGCAAACCAGAAAACTGCAGGTGGTGAGTCAGGGAAATGGAACTGATTAAAACAGGCCTGAGAGGCTTGAGGGCGGCTATCCCAGTCAAAGGCAGCTGAGGAGACTGTATTTCTCCCCTTAACCAGATGAATGCTCAGTGCTGGTATTCCTGGATTATCATCTAAACACCCACAAACTGATCAAACCACCTCATTTCTTTACCTCAGCCTGCAAAGGGTTAAGGCAGCAAACAACAAATCCTCTTCCTCTCCCCTATCACCACCATCCAGTATGCAGCCAGGGGGCGGGTCTGTCGGGAAGCCCAGATTTCTGCAGGGGTTTTACTGGAAAAGTTGTTGTGGCAGGTGGGAGGGGGTCGCCATGGCAACGGCAATGGCACATGAACAGGTTAGCTGGTGGCATACTATTGCGGATCAGATTCATCAAAAACATCGGGATGGGAAACTGCCCAGCCTTGGAAAAATGCAGTGCTCGATGTCTAAGCAGAGAGGTGGGAAGGGAAAGCCAAGACGGCTAGGATCTGGCTATGGCAATTAATCAGAGGGGAGGAAAGGGCACTCTTTGAGCATCACTTCACAGCTTCCAGAGACAAGCCCCTCCACTTAAAATATACTTGGAGGCAGGGTCACTCCTTCCCTGAAGCAACATTATGCAAGCACAGCAGGGATGGGCTTGGATGAAATGCAAAAGCATCACATTCCAGCTTTATCTCAGGAAGATTTCACCCACTTCCCCAGTTTTCCCAGTCACATACCTTACATACAAATGCCTGTCCTCGGTGATGGAAAATTGCGGGCAGATAAAATATCAAAGTTGATATCAGAGAGCTGAGTGATTGGCTGGGCAGCCTTTGGGGGCAGTTGTGGATGTGCACACCCCAGCTTATTTTGCATTTCAATCATAGCTGCCAGAAACTCCTTTACAGTACTTAAATTTAAAGTGCTCCTATCCCACACCCCACCCCAAACCAGGTGTATGCTGCATCAGTGTGATTTCCAAGAGAGGGCAACTCTGGGAGGCAGGCAGTGGCTTCTGCTTGCTTGTGAGGTTACATGTGTGTACCCCAGTCCACATTGTGGACCTGGAATGGCTTCCATTCTAACAGGTTGTGTTATGAACCTGAAATTGCAGGACTAGGTTGTGCAACCTGCTATCTCATTAGCTCAATCTCTTAGGAGCAGAGGAGGGGGAGTGGGTAACAGGTGGTGTGCTGATTCTACCCCCTTTTGAGGTGAGATCCAGAATCTGGATAGAGCTCGAGCCACCCATTCAAATGGGTGCAGTCAAACATCTTTGGAGGACAGGAAACCACAGAGGGTAAAAGAGATCATCTGCTACAGGAGGGAGGAATAACCATTGACTTAAGGTTGTGCCCAAACTAGCACATCATTTCATTTCACATTTGTTTTATTGCTATCATGCATTCCTCCATATTTTCCCATAGATGCAGGTTTCTTAATCCCATGATCGTAGGCTGGGTTTTTATATATATATATTTTCTTAATACGTCTCTCTGTATGTATTCTGATAAAATAGATGGATTGTGGCAGGGGAAGGGGAAGATGGGAAGAAACTCAAGTTGGGATAGAAGAGTAATTCTGCAATCCTATGAGCATTTACTAGGCGGGTAGCGCTGTGGGTTAAACCACAGAGCCTAGGGCTTGCCGATCAGAAGGTCGGCGGTTCAAATCCCCGCAACGGGGTGAGCTCCTGTGCTCGGTCCCAGCTCCTGCCCACCTAGCAGTTTGAAAGCACGTCAAAAGTGCAAGTAGATAAATAGGTACCACTCCAGTGGGAAGGTAAATGGTGTTTCCGTGCGCTGCTCTGGTTCTCCAGAAGCAGCTTTGTCACACTGGCCACATGACCCAGAAGCTGTACGCCGGCTCCCTCGGCCAATAAAGCGAGATGAGCGCCGCAACCCCAGAGTCGTCCGCGACTGGACCTAATGGTCAGGGGTCCCTTTACCTTTAAGTTCACTCATAAGGAAACAGCCTCGGCCTCCTAGAGCATGGATCCTGGTGCTCTGGTTCTTGTGCATTGACCTCCACCCCCTCACCATACTCCATTGTCCCATGAATACTTTCTACACCAACCTCTCCTTCTCCATCCCCAGCCTGCTCTCATGCATTCCAGTCACGGCTACACCCCACAACGAGATCCTCTTCCTCCTCTCCGCTGTCCTGCCAGTTCGTGACAATATGGAAAGAAGCAAAGCTCCCAACAATGGCAAGGAAGGAGAAGGGCCAATGGCCAGGAAGAAGTCTGTGCATAACAAATAGAGATCCATTTCACAAAGATTTGTAACTCTTTCATGAGTTATCTGCTGGCTTGCAAAAGAAAGGATTTTAGCCTATAATAAAACTGAATCACTGTGAGTCACAAACAGAGTATAAGAAGCATCAAGACACACCGGTGCCAAATGTTCCAGGACTGGAGGACAAGGAGAAGTCCACCTTGCCCCCAATTTCTTGTGCAAAGTGCATCTGGTAAATCATTCAGTTCCCAATATACAACATTAAGAAAAAGCCAGGTCCGCTGCTATCCAGCAATGAGTCATGCATTCTCCTACAGCCAAATGTGAAAAGGGGGACTTAGAGTGAAACTACACTCCCCCCCCATACAAATATGCATTAAACACACACACATGTCTGAATATTTGTATCAATGGGGGAGCACTAATAGGGGAGAACTGACAGGTGGGAGGAGCGTGTAACCCCTTCCATGCACACAAACTACCCTATCTCTCAGCCGTTTTGCTCTGCAGTGGACTTCTCCCAGTCTTGGGACTTAAGAGGGGAGGGAGAGTAACAACAACAACAACAACAACAAAGAACCTAGTAAATTAAAAGGGAGATATAGAAGGAGAGATGACCCAGGAGATAGAGAGCCAATGTGGTGTAACGGTTAGAGAGGTGGACTGGAACCTGAGAGATCAGGGTTCAAATCCCTACTCAGTCATGAAGCTCAGTGGGTGACCTTGGGCCAGTTGCTGTCTCTTGGCCAAACCTACCTCACAGGGTTGTTGAGAAGATAAAGTGGGGAGAGGAGGACCATGTCCCCGTTCTTGAGCTCCTTGGAAGAAAAGGTGGTATATAAATATTTAAAAAATAATAATCAATGAGAACAGGAAGAGTTAAGTATCTCCTCCCACCAGCCAAATTTACATTTATTTTTTTAAGAAAAGCAGGGGGTGTTTGTTCTTAATTTCCCAAGACTAGAAACTCAACATTCAAGTTGACTGTCTGAAGAGAGATTCTGAGGTCTCTAGAGTCCTCCTCCTTAACAAAAAGCACTTCACACCTTGCTAGAGGATAACAGAAATAGTCCTAGCTCGGGGGTCTGCAACCTGCGGCTCCGGAGCCGCATGCGGCTCTTTTACACCTTTGCCGCGGCTCCGGGGCGGATACGCCTGTCCACTTTTCCAGCTGGCCAGTGGCAGCGGCCGCCCTCCAGCTGGCCGGCGGCCCGCCCTCCAGAGGCTGAGGGCGCTGCTGCTGTGCTGCTCTGCTCATGCGTCGTGCCTTGTTTCTGCCAGCGCAGGCGCAGCAGCAGACAGCAGCAGTTTCCCTCCGAAGGTGTGGCTGCTGCTGCTGGTGTGGAGCTGCTGCTGGCTGCTGCGTCGAGGCTACGACGAGGTAGGCAGCTGCGGGCTGGGCCAGGGGCGGCGGGTGGTGGGCGAGGGCGAGGGGGGAAGCCCTCTTTTTAAAAATGGTCGAGGAAGCAGCGCCTGTTTCCCTGCCGCTGCCTCCTTCGCTCCTGGTTCCGCTCGCAGCCTCAGACCGCGCTCTCGCGGGCGCGCGTCTCTCTCCGCCCTGGAGCAAGGCTGGGACTCGCTCTGGCGTCTCAGGAGCCAATGGGTGCACGTGCCGCGAGGGGGCTTGGAGGCGCCTATGAGCCTGAGCACGCACAGCAGGGACGTGGCTGCTTAAAAAGGCTGCATGGAGAAAAAGGCAGTTGTGCGTTCTTCCGCAGCAGCGCCGAGCGGAGCCGCCGCCAGACCTCACCAGGCAAGGTTAGTCGCGTCGCCCCCGCCTTCCAGGGTGCAAAGCTGGGCTGGCTGGGCAGAAACCGCTGTCAAGTTCTCTGCCTGCCGCGGGCGGGGGGCTTTGCAACCCCCCAACGAGTCCCTTGGGGTGGGGGACTGGGACTGGGGAGGGGGAGTCCTCTGCCGCTGCTTCCTCAGGTGTGTTGCTTAGGCTGCCGGGCGGAGCACGGGAGCATAAGTTGGCCGCCTGCGCCACGCACTCCAGCTGTGGCCTCTCCAAAGTGGCCTCTCCAAACATGTGGCGCAAAGAGCGGTGCCTTGGCTTTGCCCCGGTTTGGTTGGGCAGCCTGTGGCTGGAGGAGATCCGGGGGATTCCTCCTTGGCGGCTGAAAGAGGGGCTTGTTCTCCCACGCTTTCTTTTCTCCCAGTTCTAGGTCACTTGACCCACAATAGCACTTCTTTAGTCTCCTTGCCGCACACGCTCTGGCAACTTTTCAGGCTCCGGCTTGCATAAAAACTGGGAAAGCTTTCTCTCATTTCCTTCCCCCCTCCCCCTCCGATGCTGCTCTCCAACCACCTACCTGCTTGTCACGAGTTTCGACCCCCCCCCCACTCCTTGGAAGGGTTTCATTATTGGAGCTGAGCTTGTCCCCTGCTGAGGTAAATGACTTATTGCTCTGCTTCGACCGGGGGGTGGGTGGGTGGGCTGGTAAAGAAAACCAAACTTGCGTAACTTATGCAGAGGCAGAATTTACTAGGTGGGGGAGAAGCCCCTGTCGTGACTTCCAGGCGTTTGGAAGCACGGACAGCCCACCGAAAAGAAAACTTGTGAAAATGCTTCCTTCGCGAGGACAAGGAGTAATAGGGGTGGAGATGGGCCGAAAGTCCAAAGGAAATGAATTCTTGAAGTGGGAGGATGTACTACGGGAGGCAGAATAAAGGGCTGGTTCTCACAGAGACATGGGTAGGAAAATGACGCCCCAAAAGGTTGCAGTTTTTCCTCTGTCCTGAGTGTGTGTTAGGGGAGCCTTGACAAAGCACCTGTTGGCGTGGAAGAGAGGCGTCCTAACTTGGATCTGTGTTCATGTGCAAAATCTATCGCCATTGTCATTAAGGGGGCAGGGAACTCCCCTAAAAAGGTTTGAACACTACGAACTACTACAGCCACCTGTATGCAAGTCAGCACAAACATCACAGGCTTCTCTGGTGCAATTCTGTGCTTTATTTAGCAAGAGAGGAGGTTGGAAGAGGTGAGCATAGCCTCTGGTCTGGAATATTAAGGGTAAAAGACACTAACATTATTGTAAAAGCCAGCAGTCTTCAATTAGACATGGGACAAACATTTAACACAAGTGTGCAGTTGAGGACTCATTTTTTTTAAAAAAACAACAACAAATCAAATATGTGTATGCTGTTGCAACCCACCTTGGATCAGGGTGTGACCTGGTAGTGGTCCCCAGGGTGGATAAAAATGAATGATTAAAAAAAAAAATCAATTTTTTTTTTATTTAAATCAGATTTTTTAAATTTAAATCAGATTTTTTAAATTTAAATCGGATTTTTAAAAATAAAATGCAGTGTTATATTTGTTTTAAATGTCGCAATGTTTTTGTGGCTCCCAGTTTCTTTTTTTTCCTTCGGAAACGGGTCCAAGTGGCTCTTTTTGTCTTAAAGGTTGCAGACCCCTGTCCTAGCTGCTCCTTGCCCTGCTGCAGGGGGAGAAAAAACAACGGGCAAAATAGAGTGCGGTTTTTTTTGTTTGCCTTTCTAACCATTATTTACTACACAACTTGTAAGTGCATAGCAACTGCCTACTGCTATGCTAGAGGCAATTTGGGAAAGACTTAGGAATTTTGTCAGAGGGATTCAAGCACACACTGGAACTTTGGGTTTGTGCATTTAAACAGGAAGAACTTTCTGACAGTAAGAGCTGTTTGACTGTGCAACTGTCTCTCTCAGGAGGTTGTGGACTCGCCTCCCTTGGAGGTTTATAAGCAGAGGGTGGATAGCCATCTGTCGCGGATGCTTTCACTGAGATTCCTGCGTTGCAGAGAGTTGGACCAGATGACCCTTGGGATCCCTTCCAACTCTACGATTCTATGATTCTACGACTGGTAGTAGTTCAAATGAGCCACTCATTTCAATACCAGTAACAAGTGCAAGTGTTTTGTTGGCAACGCTCAGCCCACAAGAAAGGATGTAAACCTAGGTGGAGCCTGAGATTTGTACATAACCTCACCGCAGTTTGTGATGAAGGAAGGAGCTCTGTGTTAAGCCAGTTCACTTGTGGTGGGGTCTGTATAAGTGTGACGGTAAATAGAGGCTGTAAAAGATTGTTTAGAGAACATGAAGGCAGAATTTGCTGGGCTCTGAGGCTGGATTCCCCACCCCCCACCCCCACATGCCAGTAAGTGATGTAGGAGTGAGAAGGAGAAATCCCAAAGTGACAGAATGTGCTGGACTACTCCAAGATGGTGTCCACTATTTGCAAAATAAGCTCCACCCCCCCTGCCACCGTCATTAGTGGGAAAGCAAATTGCAAGGACGTTTTTCATTTGATTTTCTAGTTTTCTCCTTTCAGGAAATTCTAAACCCAGGGAAGAGTGGTGAATAAATGGTGTCCCCAATCCACAGACTGATGTGATAGATAGTCCATTTTATTGCTTCATTCCACTGCATGTGCAGATCCTATGTAAGCTGTGTCTGTTAGTGGGTTTTAAGTCATAGGCTGATTTGGCTGTGATTAAAAAAAAAAAAAAAAAAAAAAAACTTTGGCCGAAATCAGAAGTGCATTAAAAGGGGAGAAAAACCATGAGAGAATCTTTCTTGTTTCAATTCCTGTGCATTATCAGCTTCAAACAAAGCTTGGTCATTATTTTTCTCATTTCACAGCATAGCTGGTTTGCGAGAAAACACACCAGAACGGTGTATTTCATGAGAAACAACAAGATAAATACAGGAAAGATATGGATTGTGGTGAAGGTTGTGTTGTACACCATTTCCCAAACTATCAATGGGAGTGCAGTGGGAACAAATGGGAGTGAGTACAGAGGCTTTTCCTGCTTTGCGGTAGCTCATTCCAGTAACTTTGTGTTAGCTCATTCTGTCTTGCAACAGAATCGAGATACAGCCCCATAGATATTATTCTAGCCTGGCCCAGTGACATTTCATTCACTTTCTTCCCGCCTCTGATTTCTGGTAAAACTGACAAGGCTTTGTGTCTGTGGTTTTCCTAGCTTGGGGTGGGGGGTGGGGTGGTGCACAGCAGGGTCTGACTCTGAAACCAGCAGACCTGTTCTATGTGCACGTTTGGAGCTTCAGGTCTGAGCCATGAATAATTTGAAGCTTCACTAACTCTTCTTATGTATTGTGGGCTGCATGAGCCTCCAAGATTAATTTCTATTGCCTCTTGCCTGCTCTGGGACCCTGTGCTCTGTCCTGCTGCTTCAGAAGAGCTGAGAGGTGAGCGTGGGGTTACCCCTCAAGGGATTTCCCTGCTCCAGAATCCCAACATGCACAGGAGAGATTTAGCATCCAGAAAGGCAGTGGAGCGTCTCCGCTGTTTTTCAAAGCTCTGCTTTATTGATTTAGCATTCCCTTCTGTGATAAATACATCCCGGAGAAGCTATGTGCCTGGCATGCCCCCGCTGCATGTTGGGGAGGGGGCAGGCCTTCCTCCTAATCAATAATTGAAGCTATATGTAAGATTCACTTTGGAGTTGCCAAGCCTCAGTTCCAGGAACTGCCTCTGGTTCATAGGCAGAGGTGTGCGATGTTGTAACCGATTGCAGCCAAGCACAGCGGGGAAGTTTCCTGAGCATCATTCCTTCTGCAAGGCTTCCTCCACAAAGCGTAGGTTACACATACATGCGCACACTGATGATACACCCTATCTGCTAGTTGTAACTATGGGGAGACGCACCTCAGAGAACAAACAAATTACATGCTCCGAGGAACAGGGACTATGAATGCTTTCAAACAAGTGGCACTGGTTGCAAATCGGTCATTCGGATCCATTCTTTTTCTGTAGGCACAATTGGAACACTATCATCCATCCCATTATCTGGTCTTAGTCATTCCAGTGCTTCCTACTTATACAGGTGGGTAATCCTTGAGGAAATGTTTTCACACAATGCTTCCTAGGCCCTCTGCCACCTTCCACTACCTTTTCCTGTTCAGGATGAGCATGCAGGTAATTCTGTATCTGTGCAAACACAGATTAAAATAAAATTCCCCACAGGAAGTGCCACAAGAATACCAGCCCCTAGCTATTAAATTTCACTATGGCCAAAATGGAAACGTTGAAGCAGGAGAAAACATCCATTTCCTTTTAATTTTTTTAAAGAGATCTTGCTTAAGACTGATATTTAGCTATACTGCTATATGACTGTTCTAATAAAAGGGGTGTTGCACAGGTGTTGCAAAGAAAGGAAGGAAGGAAGGAAGGAAGGAAGGAAGGAAGGAAGGAAAGTCCTGGCATATGTACTTTACTGCAATTACAGCTTCCAAGGCAATATCCCAAGTGCGTTGCAATCTTAAGAGAACAGCTCTTCAGAACTGGGTTGTGAAAATTCTGATATGCCTATAGATGGCTTAACGCTTTTCTGTGGCAAGGAGAAATCTGGATTAAATGTTGTTGTTTTTTAAGTATGTGCAGGCATGTGATGATGATACCATGTGAACAGTGCGCAAAAAAGTGTGTGCATGAGTAGTACAATTTTTGCAATAGTATTTTGTCTGGAAGTACCCTAATGCTACAGGCCAAAATGATGGGATGCAGAAGAGGACCTTTAAGGAGACTGATTGTTCCTCTGCTCCTCAGGTGTTTCAGCAGGTTCTTCAACACAAGACTCCTTTGACAAACTATGTGGTATTGCAAGCAACATCACCTCTACAAGTCAATAAGCAACATACACATATCAGTGTGCGGAACCTGTGGCCCTCCAGATGTTGCTGGGCTCCATCTCCCACCGGACCCAAGCTGATATGGTCAGTGGTCAAGGATTATGGGAGTTGTAGTCCAGCAACAGCTGGAGGACCACAGGTTCTATACCTTATTATCCAACAATGCCCTTCTCCACAGCCAAGATGTTTCCCTCTATGTACAGAGGTATTGCCTAAAATATTATGCTGGCTCCTGAAACCATTGAGCCTGGCACCAAGGGATTTGAAAATACATTTCAGCCTTGAGCATTTACGCAAGGAAATTTGTTTGAGGACTTCTCTGTACAATCATGGGGTGTGTGTTTCAACTCCAGTTTAGCCATTGTGCAATACATGTCTATTCATTTTGTGAAGCACCTACCCACAATACTGTAATGTAAGCATAACACGAGCTTTTCCTTTGGGGGATATAACTCTGCAGGTGTTCGCTCTTTAGATAGATAGATAGATAGATAGATAGATAGATAGATAGAGGGATGTACATTTGAATAAGGGTGAAAGATACCTAGATGATCCTCATTGTCCCTTCCAACACTACAAGTCTATGATTCTGTAATTCTAAGTGTGCACATAATGGTCATATATAAAAAGCTCCCATAACGATGGCAACAAGGAAGCCCTTCTGTGCTGCACTTCAGCACTGGAGCATTGGGACGTGCACCCACTGGAAGCACGAGAGTGCCTTGCTAGCCCAGCATCCTGTTTCAGCCGCATGTTTTTGGGAAGCCCACAAGCAAGGCATGTAGTCATCAGCTGTTGTTTGTCCCACCCCAGCAGTTGCTGCCCAGAGGTACACTGCCTCTGATCAAGGAGGTTCCATTTAGCTATTGTGGCTTACAGTCGTCACTAGATCTGTCCTCCATGAATTTAACACCAGATGGTCTAATGGCTGAGAGTGCCTTAGGAGACCTAATTGAAAGAATGCTTCCTTCTCACCTCCAAATGCTAAAATGATTCTTAACATGGTTTGGCTGAGCAACTAATTAAATGGAAAGGAGCAGAGGTGAGAAATTGTGTTGTCACCAGTTATACAGGTACATAATAGCTGCAGTGTGTGTGATACTTGTGCAATCTCAATACACACCCTCCTATCTACAGAAGATAGGAGCCCTTGTACTGTATGTTTCCCGGAATAAAAATAATGTACTTTGCTCAGGAATTGCAACTTCCTTATCACAAGACAAAAGGTGAACAATCTACTACAATACAAGTGGGAAACACACACAAATGGAATTAACATGCACACACCCAGACTGCACAACAAGTTGTTCTTTCCAGTAAGGTAACACCTTAAACACTGGGGGAAAGCCTCAGATAAAATCATTCATTATATTTAGCACAGCTTTATCCTATGCCTTAAAGGCAAAATCAGATCCTTCTTGCATGTTTTTAATCCTACATTAAGCAGTGTACATGGTTCTCTAAATTACTCAACCCTATATTTTATTCTCACAACAACCCTATGAGGTAGGCCAGAGTAAGAATGGATAATTAGCCGTATGGTCACTCGGTGAACTGTATGTCTGAATGACAATTTGAACCTGTGTTTCCTTAACCCTAATCTGACGCTCTAAACCCTACACTACATGTATTTGGGATGTATTTGGAAAGGGCTGGAATCTACAAGAGTCCAAACGCAAGATGAAAGACCTTGTTCTGCCAGTCAGCTCACAATAACTTCTGTCAAGAAAGCCAGACAAAGTGTGCAAAGTACTTTTTGTTCCTCTGGTCCTAGGTTTACTTCAGAGAAGGTGGAAAAGCCATCACCCACCGTAAAGGTAAAAGGACCCCTGACCATTAGGTCCAGTCATGAACGACTCTGGGGTTGCGGCGCTCATCTCGCATTACTGGCCGAGGGAGCCAGCATTTGTCCACAGACAATTTTTCTGGGTCGTGTGGCCAGCATGACTAAGCCGCTTCTGGCGAACCAGAGCAGCACATGGAAACACCATTTATCTTCCCGCCGGAGTGGTACCTATTTATCTACTTGCACTTTGACGTGCTTTCAAACTGCTAGGTTGGCAGGAGCAGGGACCGAGCAACGGGAGCTCACCCCGTTGCGCGGATTCGAACTGCCGACCTTCTGACCTGCAAGCCCTAGGCTCTGTGGTTTAACCAACAGCACCACCCGCGTCCCATCACCCACTCTATCCCTATATTAATTTAGGGCACGTCCAGACTGTCACTATTTTGGGGTGGGATTCAATCTCACACTGGCAGATTCAGGTTGCCCAATTAGAGCTGATAGAGAAATCATGCACAACAAACCCGCTTCCCCAAAAGATCAGACCTTCTGCGATAAGGAACATGAAGAATAACACATGCTTTGATGCAACATCATCTAACTTCCTCACAAACAAATCAGATTGAATGCTTGTTAACTAGCCTGCATCATCTAATCGGCCTGCAATCAAATCAGGATGAATGCTCAATAAATAGGTTGTTGCCTGGAAAGACTCGTAATGAATGTGAGGACAGACCCTAGAAAGCCTCTGCACCTTCGCAGGGGTCTGTGTGGCTTTGCTCTCGTTCTGAGGAAGAGATGTGGGTTGAGTTGCTGATGGGCAACCTTCTCTCCTGTTGCAAAGTGGGAGCAGGACCTCAGGCACCCTTGCTTACTCCCAAAAAGCTTTTCATGAGTGCATGGGAGACACTTAGGCTGTGTACACACCATACCTGTAAAGCACATGACTTTTCCCATAAGAATCCTGGGAAATGTAGCTTACCCCTTGCAAAGCTACAATTTCCAGCACCCTTTACAAACTACAGTTTCCAGAATTCTTCGGGGGAAGTCATGAACTTTAAATGTATGGTGTGTACACATCCCTGGTGGTTTGGAACAGCCGGAAAGTGGTGAGTGAGACTGGACTGTGTGCTGCTGCCAGCATACCTTGTACCCTGTCCTGCCCCCTGCATCAGACCCTCCAAGTGTCCCTATTTTCCAGGGACAGTCCCGGATTTACAGAAGCTGTCCTGGTTTCCGATTTGATCCCGGAATGTCCCGCTTTCCTTTAGGACACCCCTATTTTCATTGGAGAAATGTTGGAGGGTATGGGGATGGTGCGACCCCCCCCCAAGCCAAGAAGTTAAGTGCAACCTTTAGAAGATAATCTGAAGGCAGCCCTGTATAGGGACATTTTTAAATGTTTCATGTTTTATTATGTTTTTATATATGTTGGAAGCTGCCCAGAGTGGCTAGGGCAACCCAGTAAGATGGGCGGGGTATAAATAATAATAACAACAATATTGAATAGTAAGTCCCTATTTTTACTGGAGAAATATTGGAGGGTATGCTGTTTCCCACCTTGTATTGGATCTTGTAATCCTATGCAGTTTACTGCCTTACTGGTCACCCCCTGCCTTTTTAAGCCTCCCTCTCCCTCTCCCTCCCCTTTCACTGCCACTCACCCAGGTGCTGGCACACCTTTTCTCCCCAGGCCCTTCTCTTTGCCTTGCCCAGCCAACATTTACTGGCTGGTGAAGTTACCAGGAAAGAAGGTACAAGTAGGGTGGGATAGGTCTGTGGTTCAGCAGTGCTGACTGTGTTCCCAAGCCTGCTGGCCCAGTAACGGGAAGTGGCTATTCTCAGTGACAGTAAATCAGATCGGCAAGATTAGAGGCCTCTTGCTGCCTAATCATGAGCCACTTGGGCAGGAGGACAACTTACTGGAACTGGGAGGAAATAAAAGCAATAAATAAAGCATGACTGTTAACATCTGGCCCTTGCCACGGGGTGAGATGTAGCTGTAGGATGGGTTGTTTATGGTTCATTCACTGACTTTATAGGGCTCCATGGTACAAGGCGGGCAAGAGAGCAGTAGCAGCAAAGAGTCATTCTTTGTGCCAAAGTGTGTGCTTTTCAAGGGTGCAGGAAGACACAGAAAAGTACCCGATGTACACATGTGTGGTTGTATGCTAATATCGTTGACCCGCCCCAGGGGAGTCTTACCGTACAGACAGGCAAGCCAAGGCACTGGACAGGGCAGGTAAATAAGAGGGGCAGCCTGGATTCTGCGGGGAGAGCTGATCTACATCCATTTGCATTGTGTTGATCTTGTCCCGGTTCCAAACGGCCTATAGATCTCAAGAACAAGGCATCATGCGTCAACCACAAAGAGGAGGAGGTTTATGGAGCTCATAAAACACGTTTTATGCAGTTACGCTGGGAGTTGGGGTCAGCTCTGCCGTGAAGGCTTGTCACTACAAGCGAGATTGGACCAATCTTCCCAGCAACAGAGTTCATATCTCTGACTTCCTTCCTGGTAGCGGCTGGGGGAGCATTTTAAACATATACGTACACACATCTTTTTTCTCGCAAAATGGGCCAAACTAGCCTCTCATCCAGCAATGAGGCAAGCCTGTGGATACTTTTCCAATAAACATTTGGCAGACTAACCACTGGCAGTGTCTCAGCCATGGACAGGAGAAGGCCATAGCCAGGAATATGAGGATTGACTGAAGGAGGAGACTGGAATAATACCCCAGTATCACAGAAAGGTGCAAGAGGCAGTGAAGGATAGGCGTGCTCTGGTCCATGAGGTCACGAAGAGTTGGACACGACTGAACGACTGAACAACATCACAGAAAGCAGAGTAATTAAACTTCAGTGACATGCGTAGCCTCACCTCATCTCCAGTTGAAACAAAGCCCATGCAATTATTCAGCCATTTCTCTGTGGAGTTGCAGGCGGCCCACTTATTCCATTCTCTGTCTTATCCATCCATGGCCACATACCCCATCAACAGTGCAACGTTACACCAGCTTTGACCCTGGTGCAAGAAATTTTCCTCCTACTGACTTCAATGGGTTTAAAAGTAATTATGAAACCTGTGCAAGATTTTTCCACAGGTTTGAAGTCCTGCTGCGCATAATGCAAATGTGTGATGGGGCAGGTGAACAATATTATGATTCTATCTCTGGCTACAAAGATACAGATTCCATCTCTGCCTGTCTGTGAGGCACCCGGGCAGAAATGAAAAGAAAGAGCAATGCAAGGAGACCAATATTCTTGTTCGTTTTAATATGCAGGACACAGGTCCCATCAAGTCTGGGGTCATTGATGCAATAAGGGTTTTATGGTCGTTTGGGCAGGCTGTTTAAAAATTATGAACACTCACCATAATCCGTGCCTCAGATGAATGCTTTGTTCCATTGGTGGCATGATTTCTGACTTGATGGGATTTGGGGAAGTTAGGGCTGGGGTGGGGAGTTGCCTCTGTAAAAACAATGCGAATTCCAAAAAGTCCATTATTGATTTTCAGTGTCACCCTACGCATGCCTACCTGGAAGTGAACCCTACTGGGTTCAATTAGATTATTAGGCATACTCCCAGCCAGGTTAACTGCAGCCTGTCAGGAGTCTAAACAGGAGCGCAACTGGCTGCGTGCCTTTTTGGTAACATTTCTTCTTTTAAAACCCCAGGCTTGCCACTCTAGAGGGCGGGGGGGGACGACGACAATGTTCCATTGCCTCGGCTGCGCCAGACGCCCAAAGGCAGGTGGTGGAGGAAGGAAACATGCGTACGCTGTTACTATAGAGATAAGGGACATGGACGGACTACAACACCCAGCGTGCCTGAGGAGGGAGATACTTCCGGAAAGCCTGCCATTGGCTCCAATCAGAATACGTCACCAGTGTGCGGATGACGCTACTCAGCCTGCCCAGAACCGCCAATGAACGCTCAGGGGAAGAGGGGGGGGGGATGTCGCTCCTCCTGCGCGAGGGAAAGTTGAATGACCGGTGCCTTAAAGGTAGTGGCCCTGCGGTAGCTCATTTGGGAGAGAGAGCATAAGACTCTTAATCTCAGCGTCATGAGTTCGAGCATCACGTCGAGCAAAAGATTCCTGCATTGCAGGGGATTGGACCAGAGCATCCTTGTGGTCCCTTCCAACTCTACAAATGTATGGTTCTATCTATGTGGGGGAGAAGGAGAGAACGTGGTTCGCCCGCTACCACTTTCCTGATGGCGTCGCCGAGGGGAGGAAAGGGTTGGGTTGGCTGGAGGGCGGGAGAGGAGGAGCAGGACCACCCTTTCCCTCCACCTAAACTGGAACGGTCCGTCCTATGGCTTCTCACAAATGCAGTTTCTTTCCTCCCCCACCCTAAACACGCTGCCATGCCATTTCTAAACCAGACTATAACTTCCACCGGGACTACAACTCCCAAAACGCCACCGGAACGGGGCTAAGAGAGATCCCGGCGCCCCTGCTGTAGTCCGCACCGGGACTACAACTCCCAAAACGCTGTGGGAACAGGGCGGAGAGAAATCCCGGCGCCTGAAGCATGCTGGGAGTTGTAGTCTGGCTCCTTAGGGGAAGAGCGTGATCCTTTGGAGGACTCTGCCCAGTTGGTGTTGCTGGGCGGAAGAAGCGGCGATGTCGCTGGTGCCGGCGCTGCAGACCGGGGGAGAAATGGCCAGGCGAGGAGGTCGTGCCCTCCTCTGCAAGGAGCTCCATGCCCGCGTCTGCTCCTGCTGGGCTCCCGCTACTCCGCCTGCCACCAGCCAAGGCGGGGAAGCTTATGCGCCGACCAGCTGCAAGGCTGGTTGCCCTGGGTTCAGCAGCTACTCCTACCAGCCCATTGGTTGGTGCAAGCAGCCAGGGGCTATTCTGTCTCGGTTTTCTCGTAGATGGCGGGGCGTGGGCACCACCCTGGTGCCCTCTGGGCACGTTTACCGCTGCCGGATATCTAAAGCCTGCATGGATCAACTCAGACCTTGGGATCCGTGCCAGGGACTTGGTGCTTGCCAGGCCCTACCACGCTGTTGGTACCAGGGTGTTGGCACCCTTCTGAGCCACCCCACGCAAAAGGGTCCGTGTCAGACCTTTTGCAGCAGCTTAGCCCACCCAAGCTCTACACACCAGCCTCTTAGTGCCAGCCTCAGGTCACCTTGGCTTATGAGGATCCTGTTAAGGACGTACAGCCAGTCAATCACTGGACAACATTGTGCCAGTCTACCTTGGTGGCCCAAGCAGCCGGCTTCTTCCCTTTTCCCTGCTCCAAGAGTGGGCGAGCATAGTTACCATGCCAGTCGCCCAGCAGACACTGAGTGCCACGTGGTGGATCTGCGCAGTGACACAGTGACTCAGCCGAGCCCTGAGATGAGGCAAGCTATGGCCCAGGCAGAGGTGGGGGATGATGACTACGGGGAGGACCCCACGGTCAATGGTGAGTGTGGGTGAAAAGCGGCATCCCCGGGGCAGTAAGGCTCTCTAAACGGCTCCATGCTGCCACAGGCTAGGGTACGGCTATGCCTAATGCTGTGGAGCAAGGCTGCTTGTTTTCAAGACCCAGCCTGTGAAAAGCAATGCCATTGTGAACGTCAGATATTTATTTTTGTTATTTATTCTTATTATTAAACTGGTATACTGCCCTTCATCCAAAGATCACAGGGCGATTCACAACATAAAAAGACAATACCTTCCAGGGAAAACGTTGCATTTGAAGGGGAGCAGGTGGAAAGAGCCGCCCTGAACATTTTATGGAAAGACAGGCTCTACACCTGGATTATGTTTATTATAATATATAGTTTCCTGTGGCTCCAAGGGGCAGTGTTGGCTGCTGGGTGTCTGTCTCCATGAAGAATTAATCTAAACTCCACTTGTGATTTTAACTTGCCTAGTCTGCAAATGCTTCTGCCATAATAAAATTGTTAGCCTTTGAAGTGTCACAGGCCATTATGCTATTGTTTTTAAGAGACTACCCCTATGTAAATTGCCCCAAACTTGTCTGAAAGGAACTTGTAATAATATTCAGTCCATTTATGTTTTGCTTATATTACTGGCTCAAATATTTTTTTTTTTTGGGGGGGGTGATTTTGTGAACAGGCTCACAGTTGTGAACTTCTGACATCAAACCCACCCACCCCATGCACTATCTGAAACTTGGGGGTGGCTTCTTCTTGTCCTTGTGTTTTTATTTCCCCCTTCAGAGCTGCAGAGAGTAGTGGCTGATCTCCTTGGAATGGAAGGGGCTTTGTTTGTTCCCACAGCCACCATGGCAAACCTCATTGCTGGTAAGTCTCATAAGAAGCAATCGGAGCTGATTCCCCCTGCAGCCCCTCGTACCACCTTCCATCCTGTTCTGGAAGGTCCCCCAAATCTTTGGAGTTGATTGGTTGGGGGCGGTGCCGTGGTGATCCCCTCTTCTCCCATTGGCAGATGCCTCCACTGGATCAGAGCCCTTATTTACACCAGGCATATAAATACATATGTGCTCTGCCTATAACTTTAATGCCCTCTGTTTTATTATTATGTAAGTCCTCTTGTGTGACTGGCATGAGTTTTGGCCAAACTGCGGGAGGCAGTGGAGGATAGGGGTGCCTGGCTTGCTCTGGTGCATGGGGTCACGAAGAGTCGGACACAACTGAACGACTGAACAACAACAAAGTCCTCTCGTAAGGGCTATACGCTAAGACTCAGTCATTAAAAAACACACGAATAGCCCTACCTACCCCTGAATGAAGCAACCAGGAGAGAGAGTTTCATTTTGGGAATTGTTCTAGTTCTGTTTTTATTATTTCAGTTATTATTTATAAAATCAGTGGCGGGGACTTTGTGGCCCTCTAAATGTTGCAAGACTCCCAGTGTGGCATAACGGTTAAGAGTATTGGACCATGACCTGGGAGACCAGGGTTCAAATCCCCACTCAGTCATGAATCTCACTGGGTGGCCTTGGGCCAGTCACCTCCTCTTAGCCTAACCTACCTCGCATGGTTGTTGTTAGGATGAAATAAAGGAGGAGAACCGCGTACTGTACTACACCACCACCTTGAGCCAGTGGGCCAGGGGTGGTGGGAGTTGTAGTTCAACACCTTCTGGAGGGCCGCAGGGTTACCAGCATTGATGGCAGTACAGTGCCATCAATGTACAACAAAAACATACACCCTCAACCCCCTGCCTAAGAGGCTTTCTCTAGCCTTAGAATTACTAGGCAAAACATTTCTGACTGTGAGATGAGAGCTCCTAACTGCTGCACTCTTAAAAAGTGCTGGAGAGATGGGAATAAGCATTACTGATTGCTTCAGCTCAGGGATCTCCTAGCAGTGATGAAAGCAGCAGCAAAGCAGGCAACCTGGTTAGCTGACTTGGTTAGAGCATCGTGCTGATAATTGCTAAGG
This sequence comes from Lacerta agilis, assembly GCF_009819535.1. Taxonomy (NCBI): domain Eukaryota; kingdom Metazoa; phylum Chordata; class Lepidosauria; order Squamata; family Lacertidae; genus Lacerta; species Lacerta agilis. The sequence continues at coordinate 28,257,040 of NC_046313.1, forward strand.
TTGCAGGTTCGATCACCGTATGGGACAGCTGCATATTCCTGAATTGCAAGGGGTTGGACTAGAATGTCCCTGAGGGTCCCTTCCAACTCTACATTATTTGATATTTGTGGAGAAGATAACTGTGACAGATTCATCCTCATTTTCTCTTGCCCTCTGACTCTGTGCTTCCCCCCACCCACCACTATACTCTCCCCAGTTCTCACCCTTGTCCTCTCTTACCATAGTCATGTGCCACTGCCACAGGCGAGGGGCGCAGCTCCTGCTTGGGAGGGAGTCCCACATCCATGTGTTTGAGCAAGGAGGGATTGCACAGGTAAGTGATGCTCATGGTGCTTCTTTCTACCCATATTCCATCTCAAAAATGAGGAACCAGAGACACGGCAAAGGTCATGTACTTACAGCTGCCAAGGCAACTATGGTCACAATCTCACAAAGGGGTCGTGGGGACGCAGCTGTCCAAGGCTTTACTCAAATCAAACCTTGGCCAGAGGAGCGAGAAGCCTGGTGATGTGCTTCCCTCTAGTGGCCATTAGTACAAACTGCACCCTCCTCTCCTTGGATAGTAACAGTTCCTGACTTCATGCACAAGTTTCTCTGTGCTCAGCTCAAAATAACATTGTGTGAAGATTGTTCCACTACTAAAGAACCAAATAGGAAATTGTCTTCCCCTTTCGTTCTAATGATTTGCCTTGTTACCTCCTATGATGTATTTTTCTTTAGCTGACCCCCCCCCCCCCGGAATGCTTGCATGGTATGCCTTCTCAGAACAGTCTTTTCCACTAAGCTTTTGAAACGAACTCACTGATCCACTGTTGAGAATTGGAGATTATAAGCACGCCGTGTCTTATTCTTAGAGCCCTGGATTTTCTCTGCTGGTAATTTAGAAGGAGCTGGAACCCTGGGCACAGGAGATTAAGCTAGGTGATGTTGATTCCTTCTAGGTATGGGGCATTTATTGACTCCTCATGCTCCGCCACCCACCGACAGATGCCTTAGTGATTTGTCCCTTTGTTATATTTTGCAACGCTTCCATTGCTGCAATGCCAGTGCATGGGTTTTGAATTCAATTGATCCAACCAAGGGATTTCCCCCTTGTGAGTAGAAAGCTATTTGCGGTCCTTGCATGAATCAGTATTTACAGGAAGCTGCCTTGTGGATTCTAATACTTTCTACAATATCAGCAGGTTGCCATTTTTTGTTCTTCCATATGCTTTAGCATGGATTGCTGTGTGTCTCTGGCACTCAGATCCTGAACCAGTGGTCCCAATGACCGCAGCAGGACTTAAATATATTTAATGCATTTTAGAACCTAGGCGCAAGACTAACATGCTATGTCTTCTGCCTTTACATAAGAATAAAGTAAAGGTAAAGGGACCTCTGACCATGAGGTTCAGTCGTATCCGACTCTGGGGTTGCGGCGCTCATCTCGCGTTACTGGCTGAGGGAGCCGGCATACAGCTTCCGGGTCATGTGGCCAGCATGACAAAGCCACTTCTGGCGAACCAGAGCAGCGCATGGAAACGCCGTTTGCTTTCCCGTCGGAGCGGTACCTATTTATCTACTTGCACTTTTGACGTGCTTTCAAACTGCTAGGTGGGCAGGAGCTGGGACCGAGCACAGGAGCTCACCCCGTTGCGGGGATTCGAACTGCCGACCTGCTGATCAGCAATCCCTAGGCTCTGTGGTTTAACCCACTGTGCCACCCACGTCCCCCTACATAAGAATAGCACAACACTAAAACTGCAAAGCAACATTTTTGGGATGAGGTTGCTTGCGCCTCCAAAACTACTACTACTGTGTATTAATCCATTTAAATAATCCCAAGCTCCAGTCCTCCTAACTTTCCAAAAGATTTATTGGCAGCACTTGCCTCTGCCTCCTGTCAGCTCCCCCCATCAGTCTCCTGCCCACCTCGCAGCCCATACACAACATCTCTGCCTTATCGTGCAAGGCTAGGCTTGTTTGCTCTGAATTAAGCCCCGCCTTGTTCAATGGGGACAGAACTGCAGCTTTCGTTTTGCTTGATCTGGAAGTCGTGCCTGCAGCATCAGGATTTTTCCTGGCCAATCACAGTTTGCCTTCTCAAAGGTTCTAAAGTGTCTGTTCCCTACAAGACCAGATGGCTTCACAATCACAAACAGGTGCCGTGGCTCATTCAGAGTGGTTGCATATGTGCTTGTGCCTTTCCCTAAAGAGCTTGGTTTTCAACAAAGCTGGGTACCGCATATTTACATTCACCATAAACAGCATCAAAGTTAATGTAAAAGCTTTTATCGGCATGAGGCATTTACCATGCACAGGCTTCGCCTGAGGCCACCCACCCACTTGGTTCTCACCCAGGTGGCGGGGATCCATTCAGAGGCATTACAGGACCTGCCCAACGGGACCATCAGTCTGGATGAACTGGAGCAGAAGATCCAGCGGGCCCACCAAAGCCAGTACCACCCCCGCCCTGAGCTCATTTGCCTCGAGAACACGCACAGCTCGGCCGGGGGAAGGGTGCTGCCCCTTAAGTACCTGCAGGAGGTGAGTACCATGAGTCGTTCAACCCAACTGATTGGGAGAGCCTGGATAGCTCAGCAGGTTAGAGCGTGGTGCTGACGATGCCAAGGTTGCAGGTTCGATCCCCATATGGGACAGCTGCGTGTTCCCGCATTGCAGGGGGCTGGAGGCTAGGTGATCCCCTTTCAATCCTACGATTCTGTGAAATTCAGTATCCTTTTCGTTGTCGTGGGTATCGTGAGCAATAGCGGCTGTAGTAGCAGGAATAAAATTTTATTCATTTAAGTACTTTCAGCGTTTGTATTTATTTATCAATATTTTTAATAGTTGTGTTTATTTATACAATAAATAAAACTTGTTTTTTTAAAAAATAAATAAATGTTGCAGTGTATCCCCATTCCACCCAAAATGCATGCATGTGTAGTGGAGGGTGGAGGGTTCCCCACCCCCACTTTTCACCTTAATCCACACTTCCAGGATGCTTACTATTGGCTTCCTCACCCTTATCACGTTTCCTTCTCCCACCTACACTGTCACCCTTGTGCTGGCACATCTACATTTGGTAAAAAGCCCTGGAAATTAATAGGTCCTTGTCAGGCCATTTTGGGAGGTTTTAGTCATACCTCTGTACTTAGGGAGGGTATCTCTAGATATGTATCGACCCTATTTTGGGGGGGGAAGAGCTCCTTGCTTAAAAAAAACTATTTGAAACTGCCAGGCACTGAACCACCCAAGTTTATTAGAGGAAGTGATGATGATAAAGGAAGACCCCCAACTTAGCACCCCTTGGCTGGGCTCAAGGACACTGATCCTAGGAGCCTGCCTACCAGCAGTAACCCAAGACTGTCTTCTCATGAGGCCCCTAGAGTCAGAGTTCCACATAAAGCGGAACCTGCAACGCCCCTAAGAAAGGCCAGCAGCTCTGGGACGTCTTCCCCTCTGCCTGTCGCAAGCCTTGAAAGTCAGGCTTTCTCAACCTTGGCCCTCTGGATGTTTTGAGACTACAATTCCCAGCATCCCTGACCACTGGTCCTGCTAGCTAGGGATCATGGGAGTTGTAGGCCAAAAAAACATCTGGAGGGCCGAGGTTGAGGAAGCCTGCTTTAAGTTGTTGGTTGAGCTCCATTCTCTACACAGGTGCACCAGTTGGCCCAGAGATACGGGCTGCGGGTTCACATGGATGGCGCCAGGGTGCTTAACGCTGCCGTGGCCTTGGGAGTGCCGCCGGCTCATATCTCGCAGCACTGCAACTCCATCTCCCTGTGCCTCTCTAAGGTAGGCTGTTTCTACTGTGACTCTGAACAGGGTGGATTTCGGGGAAGAGTGCAAGCACAGTACCTGCGAGGCTCACCTAACTGTGGGGACTTAGGAAGCTGAGCCAGACCGCTGCTCCATCCAGCTCAGTATTGCCTACACTGACTGGCAGCTGCTCCCCAGGGTTCCAGAAAGGGGTCCCTCCCAGCCTTACCTGGAGATTGAGCCTGAAACCATCCACATGCAAAGCAGAACTGCAGTCCTTCCCTGGCAACCTCTGCAATCCGTCCTTGGATTTGCAGCAGAACTTTGCAGCAGGATTCGAACACAGCTAGGTAGAGGCTAGTGGAAGGGGCAGTGCAAGAGCTTCTCCACGCAGGAGGGGTTCGGGATTCTCCGCAGCCTCCACAATGGTTAACCCCTTCTTTTTCCTCTTTTCGGTGACACAGGGTGTGGGAGCACCAGCCGGGGCACTTCTTGTTGGAAGCGGAGAGCTGGTCGCCGAAGCCTGGCGCGTGCGGAAGCTCCTCGGAGGCGGGATGCGCCAGGCAGGGGTCCTGGCAGCCGCTGGCCTGGTTGGATTGAGCCGTGTGGAAGAGACGCTGAAGAGGGATCATCACAATGCCAGGCGCTTTGCCCAAGGTGCCTGTTCCGTGAGGCCGAAGGAGGGATTGAGAACGCCTAACCTCTGCCGAGCGATCGAGGCTCACCACCCCTTCGCTGACACAGGGTGCCACCTTGAGCCAAGGCTCGGGGGGTAGATTTCTCCAGCTCCTCCTATGCTGGGGTCAGCTCTCAGTTCAGATTTCAGCAGGCCAGCCCTCCCTGTTATTTCCTACTCTCCTACACCCACCCATTCATCCTGTGGTTGGGTAACTTATCCCCCGTTTGCCATTTATAAAACCTCAAAAGTGTTTTCCCGTTACAGGCGCCTTTGCCCTGGGCTCGCCTCTCTGCTCCGTAAACCCCGCCACCGTGGAGACCAACATCGTCATGGCAACCGTCTCGGCTCCTGGGCTGACCCCTGCCAAGCTGTGTGAGCTGATGGAGGCCGTGAGTGCGGAGGAGGTGGCCGCCACAGGCCAAGCCGTCAGCGTGAGGCTCTTCCCGTGGGGCGAGCGTGGCCTGCGCGCCGTCTGGCACTGCGACGTCTCCCTCCAAGACACGCAGCTGGCTGAGGGCAAGTGGCGCTTCGTCCTGGGCAAGTGGGAGCAGCAAGGCGCCAGCATACCCTGAAGCCAGCCTGGCGGGCCGGAATTGGTGCTCAGGACGCCAGCCTGAAACAAGCCAGGGCGTGCTGAGAAGGCAAGACTGTGATTGGTCAGGCCTGGCCTAGCTAAAAACGTTTCCCACATGGCTCTAGCCCTATCTGGCTCTACATAGGAGAGAAGCGGGCTTCAGCTTCCCAAGCCACCTGCTATGGGGGAACAGCAGTGGGAGAGCCTGCCCGTTTCCAGGAGTGGCTCTGGCAGCCAACAGATTCTGTTGCCAGACCAAAGGAGCTGCATCACTTCATGGCCTGGCACCAGAGCTGTCAGCTTTCCCTTTTTTTGCAATGGGAAACGGCGCTGGAATAAGGGAATTTCCTGCAAAAAAAGGGGAAAGTTGACAGCTATGCCTGGCACAGTCCCAACATGGCTTCCACACACCCCACAGCCTTCCTGCATCCTGAGGGAATGGGTAGGGAGCTTTGTTTCCCAGAGATGCTCTGCTCCTGTTCTGTTCAGGCTAAAGGATACCTGCCAGCTAAGAACTGTAGCTTTAAGAAAAGGAGCCTGAGCTTGCTTTTTTATTTTTCCTCCTCCCTCCCATTCCCTTTTTCCTTGTGTGCCACGTCTTTTCGATTATAAACCTGAGGGCAAGGACTGCCTTACTACTGATTTCTGTAAGCTGCCCTGGGAGCATTTTTCTGGCTGTAGGAGAAGGGTAGAAATCCTTTGACTAAATAAATGGCACCTCTTCCTACCGGAGCCCTTTTAATTCAAGAGGCCCCAGATGCATCGAGGAGGACAAGCAGATGGGCATGCTTGGAAGGGAAGGAGCATCAGCTATGCATACCAAGAAACAGGGAGAAGGAGCCATGGATCCTTCAGTTGTTGAGTTAGGACAGGGATGGGGAGCTAGTCCAGATGTTGCTGGACTACAACTCCCATCACCCCAGGCCCATTGGCCATGCTGATGGAAACTGGAGTCCAGAAACATATGGGTGGGTCACACAGGCCTCCTACCCTTGGGTGAGGAAAAAGGCATTTGCTGTTTCCCTTCCTCAGCTCTGCTTGCACACCAAGAGTTGAGTAATGGACCCAGCATGTAAGGATGGCAACCACTGCACCTTATCGACTGGGGTCCCTCACCCCTTCCACATGCATCCCTCAGCCTGGCACACCCACAAGGAGATCTTCCCACTGGCTTCGTAACACCTTGCGGTCCATGCAGGTTACGTGTTGTGGCTGCACAACAAGAGGGGGATCGGCAGCGGTGGAATTTTCACCCCAAGAAGGCCAATCGAGCAGAGTGGGGTCATGTCACAGCCCTGACAATGCCGGGTCTCTGCATCAGATGATCACCGCACAGGCATCCGGCTTCAGGCGGAGCCCCCAAGCAGCCAGGAGAAGCAGGATGCCGGCCAACCCCTCGGTGCCAAAAGAGAGCCAGGCAAGGGCCAGGGACCAGCCAAAGGCGATGCGGACGTGCTCAAAGCGCTGCTGGTCAAACATGCGCACTGTCTCGGCGAAGGCTGCGCTGGAGTAGCAGATGTAGGTGCTGGTCCCCGACAGGGTCAGCAGTGCTGGGGGGGGGGAGGGGGAAAGGGGATGGGTCAGTGCCAGTCCTGTAGCAGACACTGCCTCCGACCAGGGCTCATGCCATGCTGCTCCTAACCATGATAACTGAAAGGAGCATTACTTAGTCATAGGCAGTAGGGTAAATATTATTGTTGTGAATCATCATCACAATTAAAATAGCTGGATTTATTCATATGATGGGTGCTCCAAATAATATTGAATGATACAGTATTCTCATTTTTTTAGTGGGGTGGGATTGAATCTATATGCAGATTTGGCTTGTTAACCTGGGAAGGTAGCCATAATAATAATAATAATAATTATTATTATTATTATTTATACCCCATCCATCTGGCTGGGCTTCCCCAGCCACTCTGGGCAGCTCCCATCAGGAATATTAAAAACACAATAAAACATCAAACATTAAAAAAAAACTTCCCTAAACAGGGTTGCCTTCAGATGTCTTTTAAAAGTCAGACAGTTGTTTATTTCCTTGATATCTGGTGGGAGGGTGTTCTACTACCGAGAAGGCCCCTCTAGGAGAAGGACAACTCTTGATGCTAAACCTCTACTACTTTCACATCACCTGACCCTTTTAATGGGAGAGGCCAGTGGCTGAATCTGGGACACCCTCATTTGTCCTACCACTGAGCTAGGGTTCCCCAACCTCCACGTGTCTTGTAAGACAGAGCTGTGTTAACAATAAAACATCATCAGGAATCCGGTCTGCAGTCAGTTCTCAAACAAGTGGCAAGTAGAGATAGCAAGTACAGATTAGCTTTTGTATCTACTTGACCTCCAGACCACCCATGCCCACCTGGGGCCTGCAAGGAGAGCGGTTCCCCCAGCTAAATAACTTCCCTTGTCCCAGTGTAAGCCAGCTTGGATCAAGTGCTAATCCCCGGCGCTTGCAAAGCAGAGATGAAGGACCTGTGGCCCTCCAGGTGCACTTGGACTTCAGTTCCCATCTTAGTGGATGGGGGCTGACAAGAGTTGGAAACCATCAGGTCCAACCATCCCTTCTGCAAAGGATTCTGGGTAGGCTCCTCTGCTGTCCTGAACAGTCAAGAGTCCTGCTTTTTCCTGCCTTCAAGGTCAGGAGTCGACGATCAGACAATATGTGGTTCCTGTGGCACCAAGACCACAGCACACTCGTTTGCACCTTCACTGTTGCATTGGTCTCACCAAGGGGCAGCTGTGACCTGACAGCGCTAAGACAGAATCCACCTAGTATTCCCTGAGAGCAAGTGTTTAATGACATTTTGCCATGTTGGGCGGGGTGGGGGGTGGGGAGAGAGACTGGTAAAGAAAGAAAACTTGGTCCCCCCGTTCCAAAGATATAGTTGTCACTCACCACCCAGCAGAAAATAGCAGCCTGTGAAGAGCAAAAGCTGGGAGCTCTGGACCAAGGAACCGATGACCCCACAGATCCAGCCAAAGACGATCAAGACGAGGCTGAGAGGCAGAAGGACCACAAAGGCTCGATGCATGGCTGGCAGAGAGACAGAAGAGGGGGGCATCCAGTGGAGGGGGGAAGCAGGATGGTGTACTGGAGGATAGGTGAATGCAGCCTTACAGATGACCCCAGAGGTCATTGGGTTCAACCCCCGGGCAATCCAGGGACTCTAGTGCTACAGCATCCCTGATAGGTGTTCATCCAGCTTCAGCTTTTTAAAAGCCTCTGGTGAAGGAGAGCCCACCACCTTTATGTTTCCTCCCTGTGACGTTTTTATTTCAAGAAACAAATCGCCCTGCTTGCATGTCCAGAACAGTGCTCATCATCAACCATAATCTGATTTACAGAAGAGCCTCCAGCAACATAGGCTGGGTTCACACTCCTGCTTACTGTGCACCTACTGCTTTTCCAGTGCTGGGTATTTAATCCACATTCACACATCATCTAAAACAAGCATTAATCCCGTTATAAAACACCACTGTCGGATGCAGCTGTTTCTCAAACCGCCTTCACACAGATTAAAGTCCTTAAACTCTGCCTAATTGGTCTATGGCCAAGGTGTGGACACTTTTGCCTAGGGTAAAGATGAAGGGGAAAGGGGGACCAGCTTCACTGACCACTAAGGTGGCAAAGTGAACACACTCTGAGCCTCGACAACAGTGGTGCAACTCGAGGTGCCCCCCAAATGACCACTCTTAAGAGTGGCAGATGATGGCAGCAAACAGGCCCTGGGCCAGCTGGGGCTCATCCTGGCCACCACAACATCCTTTCTTGCTGCTGCTGCTGCTACTTTTTATCATCATTAAAAATATTTTATAGCCAAGAGTTAGCTGACCAGGCATGTACAGGGTTACAGATACTAATTTTATTATTTTTTCTTTTAAAAAATATGTGATCCATTTCTACCACAGAACGGGATTCATTCCCACTTAAATGTGTTTAGCAAATGCAAGCTCTGTATCATCCCTGTAGCCAAGATGGTCCCCTGACCCAAGTGAGTTTAAAATGTGAAGCTGTATATGCTCAGAGTGTATTTTCTTAAATTGGAGTTGGAGAGTGTTTGCGTTCCTTTTTAATTTGTTTGCTTTGCTCTAACATGGAGCAGTTGTAGAGCGTGGAATAGCGATGGGAACGGAGAATATATAGGTTAATTTTGTGCTTCATGACTGAACCCTACTGGATCGGGCAAAAAGGCCTTCTAGTCCCAGTATCCTATTCTCACTGTGGATAAGCAGATGCTTATGAGAAGGCCACAAGTGCAACAGGGCACTTAACCACTTGTGATTCCCAGCAGCTGGGTTTTCAGAGGCATATGGCCTTTGACAGTGGACGGAACATTACCATCATTGCTAATGACTATTAACAGCCTTATCATCCATGGGTTTGTCTAATCCTCTTTAAAGCTGTCCAATTTGGTGGCCATCCCTACATCAGTCAATGTGGCAACGCACACACAGCCATCTAAAAAGGCCCCCCATATAGCCACAAAGTCCAGGGTCCAAAATTATCCAACTTCATCATGCCACCCCCACCCCGAGAACACACTTCCAAACTCCATCTTGCTATACAGAGATTCCCACCACCATCCAAAAGGCTGAGCCCACATTAGGCTGCCTACTCACATATAAGATGCTGGAGCGATGCGGGAACTTGCCAGCTCTCTGTGCCGAACCGGTCTATCAGAGGCGTGCAGGGGTTCTGTCCTTGGGGGGAGTGACAAGGAGAGGAACAGCATCAAAGGATGGTCAGAGATCCAGCCACAGAGTTTGCCATTCCAAAATGCTGCCTCCCACCTTCAGCATTGCTAACCTAGACAGGAAATTTTACATCTCCAACACATATGCCTGGGACCTTGAACAGACAGGTGCAGCTAACTGGGTTGAGGCAGGCAATGCTGGCATGGGTGCTGATTACCATGGGACTCCTCTTATCAAGCCCAGAGCCTTTCTTGGCAATAAGATGGGGTGGTGGGAGAGCACAGTGGTGGCTGGTGCCCATTGGCATGGGTAGGGCAGTAGGCAGCGAGATCCAATGACAAAATCAACTAATTCTAGTTTTTGCCCCATCCTCTTTCCTGCTGAGTTCTCCAAGGACAATGCTAAGACTTAGGAGGAAGAGGAGGAGGACGAGGACGAGGACGACAACGAGGAGGAAGCTGAAAGCCAGTACCATCCCCTGGACTGCCTGTAAGTAAAAAAGGTGTGGTGCTGTCTGGGGGAAGACTGATGTTGCTGGGGCCCATTTGCCCTAAAGGACCAGTCTCCACTGGGTGAGCAAATCGAAACAGCTGGCTGACCTGCCTCACACTCAATTCTCCCTATGACATTGCCATAGTAGCTCTTTCATTCCCCTCTCTTGTTTTGTAGCCATCCAAGTTACCTGAATTATCACTTTTGGCAATGGAGGAGTAAGAACGTGGGCTAGGAAGTGGCAGGTGAGGCCCCAGAGGTGCACTCTTCAGGTGTGGGGCGGAACTAGCAACTTGAAAATTTCTGATGGTCTTCGCACAGCACATAATTATTTTTAAGCAATTGCAATGTGTCGTGCTGTGTGGTTTTCAATTTTAATTGGTTTTTAAAAAAATATTGCTTCTTCTATGTCTACGAGTTCAGGTTGCAATACAATAAAATGCCTACAGTATAAGAAAAAGAGGCAATAAGGATGCAGTCAAAAACCAGTATGAATGGGCCACCTGAATGAATCTCACAGACCATTGTTTGGGAGCCCTTGCTCTAAAGGTCTGGAGGACTTTGGGCCCACCCTTTCCTCCCAATAGGGCAAACTGGTGTTCATGCACAGCAGAGGATTCCGCTGACCCAAAAAGTTCCAAAATCCCAGAACCAAACAGCTTGAGAATGACAGAAATTGAACTTGACAGAGAAGAAAATTCCAACCTCAGCTGTATGGTTGTAAATGTACTTCTAGACTGTTGCTATTTGTGGGTCGGATTCAAATCACATGCCAACCAATTCAGCCTGTGCAATTTTAGTGCAAATCAGCACCATACATTTAAAGCACATGACACACACACACCTGCAAAAGAATCCCAGGAACTTTACTTTCCCCCTATGAAGCCACAATTCCCAGCCCCATTAACGAACTATAGTTCCCGCAAAACTGACCTTTTGCGACAAGGAAAGTGTGTGGAGGGGGGTAGGACACACTGGAACATGGGAGTAGCCAGGATTTATTGGGGTGCGGGCTTTATGGGGGGGGCAAGAACCGAGTTATCAGCGACGCAGTTGGTCAGTTAAGTATTTTTATTTATTTACTTGATTTGGGGGGAGGGCAGCTGCCCCGCCCCCCGGCTACATCCATGCACTGGAAAATGTGGAATAACAACGGCTTGACTCAAGGACTCCGGCAAACAGATCAGGATGGCTGCTCAATAAACAGGTGGCGTGGGAGCGACCTCCGAGAGAGCACAGCTCAAAGGACAGCAGCAGGCTCAACTCCCCCCCTCCCACTGTGATTTAGCAGGGGGGCATATCCACGGGAACCCAGAGGTGCAACACCCAGGGGTGTCAAAACTCCTGCTGGGCACCAGAGTGTGAAAGCGAACATTCGATGCGTTCCTTTGACATGCTGACATTTCTTATACAGGTATTTGATGGAAGTTCAATCGGGTCTCTCTTCTGAGCCGAGAAGAACAGAAGCAAGCACTGCCGGCGCCTCTGCTTCCCCACTCTCTGACACCCCAGCCCTCCTTTCTCTCCAGTAGGGCAGATTCTTGGCTCCAATCCAGTTCTTTCTCAGACTCCTCCTCCTTTAATCTCTTCCCCCACCCTCGGCCGCAGCACAGAAAGTTATAAATGCGTGGTAATCCGTGGAGGTTAAAGCACAACCGGGATGGCTGGAATTCTTCGATTTGCCAGCAAAAGGGGATGGAACAATTCCAGCTGGCCTTAACCTTATACCTGTACCAGGATACTGCGATTATAAGGCACTGGGATCCCTCCCCCCCCCCCCAATGTATACACAAACCAGGGAGTACAGCTAGTTGCAGGTGAGCGTCGGGATAACCCAGGTGGGTAGGAGCAGGGGCTTGGGAAAGGGCAGTCAGAGCACCTGTTTTGCATGCAGATGGTCCCAGGATCAATCCACGACATCTCCAGGGACAACGGTGAGAGAACTCGGTGAGAAAACCTCGAGAACTGCTGCCAGCCAGTGTTGACAATACTGACCAAGACAGACTAGCAATCCTATCTTCCTAAACAAACGGGTGAAGCAGAATCAAGACGTCCCCAGGAGGCTGAGTAGGGCAGAGGGTTGCTGGCTGCCACAACTACTCACCACCAAGCGATTCATCTTGTGACCCGACGGCTATTCGTCTGTTAGCAGAAAGTTTTTTCACGACTACTGAAACCGGCTCGTGTATAGGTTTTTTTTTTTTGTGGGGTGGGGGGCGCTCGACCCCCGACGGGATCCACTTTGGATCCCAGAAAGAGCACCCTCCTCTCCGGATCCCAATGTCCAAGGGAAGCGCGGGCTGTTCCCGCAGCGAACCCGAGATATAAAGCGAGCCCGCCGCCGCAGCCCTACCTTCGCAGAGGCGCCAGAGCCCGGAGTGGGAACTCAGCTGCTCGGCGTCCCAAGCGCTGCTGTTGGCCGAGTCCACGCTCACCAGGTACCAGTAATCGGTGCCCAGGGCCGCGGCTAAGAAGCCGAAGCTGAAGAGCCCGCTGAGCGCCGCGCCCAGGCAGAGAGCGCCGGGAGGCACCACCACCATGGCTCGGCGGCCGCAGCACCTCGCCACCATCCCGCCAGACTTGCTCACACAGTCACAGCCACCCGCCGCTGCCTCTGGCGGCGGACACGTGGAGAGAAACAGCGGCAAACGAGCGGGAGACTCTCCCTTTCTCACTGCAACGCTCCGGGCGGGGAGGAGACGATGGAGTCAGGTGGAAACGCGCGCGCGCGCCCCAAGCCGCATCTTCACGGGGGTTGGGGGCGAAACCACCGGGCACTTGCGCCCAAAATTGGGGCGACCGCAAAAAGCCCACCCTGCCAGCAGCAAGCTTCAATGTCAAAGGCTCCTTTCGAGGAAGCTGCGATCCTCTTTCCAATGAAGTCCCCCCCGCCCCCAGCTCAGTTCAGTGGGAGGTGGATTCCCCGGATCTCTTTCCCGCCGTCTTGTCCTTTAGAGGGCGTCAAATCATCCCGTCATTCTGAGAGCAGGGAGGGCGCCTCTCAGACTTTACCCGGTGCTTGTTTTCCCGCTCAGGAAAGCGCGCGCGGCCCCGGCTGGACTTGCAGCTCCTTTGATGAGCGAGGTTTAAACCAGAGGCAGGCGCTCCTTCTTGGACGGATGCCTGGAGGACCCCGCGTTTTCTTCCTTTCCTTCCCCTGCAGAGACCCGCCACGTCCCGCAGCCGAGCCGCCTTGCTTCTCAAAAGAGCCGGTCTACTACAGCTCGCGGCTGCATGGGAGAGCGCTGCTTTCCTTGCAAAAGGCCCCCAGGTTGAGTCACCGGGTACCTCCAGCTATGAGAGGTTGGGGGAGCAGCTGCTAGTCAGTGTAGGCAATACTGGTCTAGATGGACTAATGGCCCTACTCCTATGGTTCTCCCCCCCCCTCCGCCTCAGGAGGAGCCCCCAACTGGAGTGGATTTCAGAATGAAAGAGGCAAACCGCAGTGCTTAAAGAGGTGCTGCTTGTTACTCGTTGGGACACCAGAGGCCTTCCCTCTCCATTCCTAGACACTCACAAGCCTGTGAGGTAGGCTGAAGCAGGCTGAGAGTGACTGGCGAGCTTCATGGCTAACATAAATGAGAACCTGCAACCAACAGACTCTCATTTAAGAGCCAGGCTTGTAGCTGGGCGTTGAAAACAAACAATGCCTAGATAGAGCTCTGACAGTAAATCAAAATAATGAGAGAGACAGCTGGGGAAAGAGTCTGATGAGTTTTCCGGCCTTTTAAGTATAAGGGTTTTTTTGTACAGCGGGTGGGGTTAGTAAGCGACAATGCCACCAGCTTTGGAGTTAACACAGAATGTGAAGACACTGGATATTGTTAAGTGACCTTAGCTTTGTGTTCGCTAACATTTTTTAAATTTAAAATTGTTAATTGTTGAGCTGTCAGTGAAGGTGTTGTTGGCATCCATCTCTATCTAGAGATAATGGAGTCACAAGCCTGGGCAGTGTGTATGGAGGTCCTGGGCTGTCCAGACAACAAGACCTCCCCCCTCCCCGCAGCCTCTCTGATGTAGTCCAAAGGAAAACAGAACAATACATTTGGCACCAGCTTGGCTGCAGGTGTTGCTGGAAGGAGATGCAAGGCACCATACAACCATCCTAGGGAATACACTCCGAATTTGTGTAGGGCTTACTCCTTAGCCCAGAGGTTTTCAACCTTTTTGGATCCTTGACCAACTGCATTCTTTCTGCAGCAGCCCTGTGGGGCTCAGGAGCTCAGTTATGTCACCCTTTGCGTGAAGAGCCAGCAGCCCTTCATTCCTTTTTGAACACCCTCCTTTTGGTGTTCCCTCAGCCTTCTCTTTTCCTTGGGAGTCCCTCTAGGCAGCCGCAGCTGCTGCCTCTGGTCTCTGAGCAGCACCCCCTGTTGCAAACAGAGGTGCCTCTTCACACCGCCCCACAGGGGCCTGGGAAGCACCCCATGGCCAGCTCCCGAGGCACCATTCACTTGGGGAGCTTGTAGCCAGGGCTGCTGCAACAAACAGCTGTGCGAGTCTTGGGGAAGCAGAGATGCGAGGGCATCAGAGGAAGGAGGTAAGGTAAGATGCGAACCAAAACACCTCAAAACTATTTACTTTTTAAAAATAAATTTATTTTTTGGATTTCAGGAGACTTTTGAAGAACTAGGTATTGACAGCTGGACAAATTCATATGTATGCAATACTTGTACATGCAATGATAGCACTGTAAGTTTTTTAAAAATGATGAAAAATGAAAATCATTAGTCCTGGTGGCCCCAATGAAAACATCTGCAAATGTATGATGGATCCATTAGTGTGAAGATTCCAATTTAAGTGCAAACCGTTCTTTCTTTTTTCAGTTATGTTTGTGCATAAAAAACATGTTACAAGTAAAAACAGAACAAGGTGTGTATGTCAAAGGAAAAGTGCACATCACACTTTGTTTCTTGAAAACACTGGCTTTATTTTTCTGTATTAAAATTGTTATGGATTTTGTAATTATATATACATATATATATAACATAGGATTATCATCACAGCACTTTTTGTGTGGTTCATTCTTGTGCCTATGGGGGAATAAGTTCAAATGAATCAAGAAACATCAGTAGGACTGTACTGCACATCCTTTTTAGGCACCTTCTCTGTCATGACCATTTTGAGTCAAAACTACCAGATTTACATACCATAGATTTATATATTTGGTACTCCCTGCCCCCGTCTTGTCCTAATAATTCACAGTAATGATGTTTTCACCGAGCTTTTTACTATGACATTAACATTACTATGACATTTCAGTCAAATTAGACTACCTTGGTGAATCTATATGTTTGACATTATTGTCCTAATGTGCAGGATAACCCACGGAAATTAGTGGAGAACTGCAGATATCTTCATTCAGTCCTTAAGTGCAATTTGACTGGAGCCACAGGTGTGAAAGCAGGAACGCAGTCAAGAGGCCTTCGGGTCTTGTACAAGTTCCAAACAGCCCTGCCTCAGGAACTACTACAGCATAGTACCACAATCCTAACCATATTAGGGAGGACACACTTAGGACTTGCTTCTGAGTAAACAGACAGAGGTTGATTGGGATTTTCTCATCGTAATGCGCCCCCCCCAAAAACCCAAAATTTTGTTCAGTGGCTGTTGGAACAGAACAAGGCTGGGTGTTTGAAAGAGAAAAGGGTAGTTGGGCTGCTGCTGCTGGGTGTAAGAAGTCCGCCGAGGAGTTGAAATCGAACATTTAGGGTTAGTTTGTTTTGGTCATATACAGTAGTTGCAAAGAGAAGGTATTTTGTTAACATCGGGGAATGCCTCCCTTCCCCCCAGCAGAATGTAAACCAACGTTTCACTTTCAATTCATATTACATGTTTTGCTAGAGGAAGAGGTGAACGTTTACTTTGCCAGAAAATTAAAGGGACTGATCTGCATGTTTAAGCCCCATTGTGTTCAATGGAGATAGTACACTGGGAATGTTACATACGCAACAATTGAATTGCATTACATGTCTTCTCAGCACGTTTTTCCAAGTCGTTAATTTTCTGGTTAATTTCCTTTCTCTAGGAGAAAAACACAAAGGAACTCCTGTTAGTAACTAATGAAAAGGCAAGTGTTTGAGCTGTAAACTGGACTACAAGAGGAGGGCTTTGCTGCAGGTAGGGATGGGCAGTGGCTATTCACTTTGAGAAGCAAGCAGGAAAACCATACCACAGCAGGGAAAACCCAACTGATCTCACAGTTGCAGCCAAACGAGTAAAGAACACTATCTACAAATCAAGGTGGTTCTATGGGCAAGTGGCTATGTATGATCTGGTGTGGTGGAGGGCGGGGTGCTAAATGACCATTTTGAAACTGTAGGGCAATGTTTCCCAAACTTGAGTCCCCAGCTGTTTTTGGAATACAGTCCCCATATTCCCTGACCCCTGGTCCTGCTAGCTAGGGATGGTGCAAGTTGTAGTCCAAAAACAGCTGGAGACCCCATTTTGGGGAACACTGTTGTAGGGAGAATAGGAGAGCAGGAAAAGCTAGACTACATTCACAGCTTCCTGCAAACCATACTTACGATCAAGGCCTTCATTCTCTCTCTGCAAAGTCTCATAAACTCTTGTATTGTCAAGTCCTTAATATCTTTCTGGAGAGCCAGAAATGCACAGTTGGGGGAGTGTTTCCGGTGCTCTTCCCTAGAAAGAAGGAGGCCAAACTATATTAGCACAATGGTCCTCAAAGGATAAGGCAGATCTCTCTAGGGTTCAGAGTGAAGAGCTACTAAGAAGAGATTAAAAACTTTTCACAAATCTTACAGGGATAAAGGTAGCATATGTGAGCCCATTATTTACACAGATTTAGAGGCTTTAACTCATGGGTAGGCAAACTAAGGCCTGGGGGCCGGATCCGGCACAATCACCTAAATCTGGCCTGTGGACAATCTGGGAATTAGCGTGTTTTTACATGAGTAGAAAAAATGCATTTAAATTTTTTTAAAAAAAATGCATCTCTGGGTTATTTGTGGGGCCTGCCTGGTGTTTTCACATGAGTAGAATGTGCTTTTATTTAAAATGCATCTATAGATTATTTGTGTGGCATAGGAATTCATTCATATATTTATTTCAAAATATAGTCCAGCCCCCCACAAGGTCTGAGGAACAGTGGACCAGCCCTCTGCTGAAAATGTTTGCTGACCCCTGCTTTAACTAGTACCTTGAATTGAGCCAGGAAAACAAAAGGGGGCCACTGCAAATATTGAAACACTGAACTAGGATGCTCATTAATAACCCACTAAGTACAGAAGGTAGGCCAGAACAGAGGGTACCGAAGCTTCTGAACCACCACACAAAACAGTTTCATGTTAATAATACAGGAGGGCAATGGCTCCACATCTTCTGTGACTTCCCAATGCAGGGGAAATAATGGGACTGTTTTTGATTACTTTCTTTCTTCATGCCCTCTTTGCTGCTCATGCAAAATCGGGGCTGCAGCTACTGAAACTGCTTTTCTCTCGAAGACGTTAAATGTTTACGCTGCTTAGTGCAATCAAGTTTAAGGCCACCTGGTGTCATGTGCCAGCTTTACATTCAGCAGTGGATTGCACAGCACCAGCTGGTCTTGTAATAACTCCTGAAATAACATATCTGATATCATGAATTAAAGCAGAATAGATGACATCCCTCCTTACTCCCTAGGCTTTCCACCAAATTTTTGAATTGTTTAATTTTTCTGTGCAAATTAGGGCAATCTGTGTAGGAATTTTTTTCTCATGCCCTAGAGAGTAACTGATCTAGCATGCTTCTTTTACTTGTCCAGTATAGGATGCTTGTTCTAAGTCTGTAGGTTAGGCCTGCCTCAAAGCAAATCACTTGCTGCCAATATGGACACAGAACTTTTCTCACTGTTTTAACCTGTCCCTGTCCCTTTACCTAAGGGCAAGATGTTATGCTGCTGTTTGTTTTTTGTATGTGCAAGGCAGACATTTTCTATTTGGAAGCAGGTAATCTTATAAGTTTTGGGGGAGGTTGGGAAACCGATCAAGCAAATTCATTTGTAGTTGAAGACCAGATAGCTATTTTTAGTGCCTTGATATGCACTTCAGAGGGAGGAGCTGGGTTTTAATAGTGGCATCTAAGTGAGAAACGACTACATGGCCAGGGAGGTGGGGCTGCACTGGAGAGAGCAGCTGTGTGAGTCAGCAAAAGTACCGGGAGATGCTGCAAAGCCGAGGAGAGAGACACATTTAACTGTGTGCTGTACTGGAAGTTGGGGGTTTCCTGGTAACAGAAAGGGGAAGCAAGGTCTGTTGGGGTGTTAATGCTTTGGGACCCTCCACCCTATGTGTAGGTTTTTAAATAAATGTGTAAATAAAACCATGACTCCACTGATCTCATTCCAAGGAAACCTGGGTAAGCACTGGAACCCTTAGAGTGTCCCACTGCTCAAAGATTGGAGTGGCGTGCATTACCAGACTCAGCTATGCAGGCAGTTCTCAGGTACCACTTCCCTTTGAGGCTAGTCAATAGAGAGCCCTTATTAGCATTACTGGCTGGCAGAGCAACCAGGGTAATTTGGCCTGATTAGTGTTGGCAGCAGGAACATGGAGCAGATTTAATATTCACTCTTTGCAAATGCAGTCCACACCCCACTGCATAATCTAACCACCTGCTTCTGTAGGAAATGTAGCCAGATGTTCAAAGATCCAATAAACTAGATAAATATAACCTGCCTATGACAAGTGGTCTCACTGGGTCTTAAGTAGCCATATTGGGCTTTTGGCAAAGGAAAGGAAAGATGTGGACCAAACATCTATATTACTTGTACCCTATATGAAGCTTGCAGATTTGCTTCCTTCATCCCTGTAGTATCTGTGAAACATTATGTTCTGTCTTGGTAAAAAGGCAGACATGACTACCCCAAGCACTTATTTGGAGGCACTGCAAGTCAGTGGATCCAACAACAAAATACTTACATAGGGTCATCATCTGGCTCCCATCCTTCCAGCTCCTTAAAACATATGAAGCACTGGGCCACGTCGGGTGCATTTTCAGTAGGACAGTGAATAAATCCAGCTTCTGCCATCTGGGAAGAGAGAGGGAAGGGAAGGGAAGTTGTTCAACAAGTGTACATTCAACAATCACACATCCAAAGAAAATAAAAAATAAAAAAATCCTTCCAGTAGCACCTTAGAGACCAACCAAGTTTGTTCTTGGTATGAGCTTTCGTGTGCATGCACACTTCTTCAGATAGATTTATTTTGTTTTGACTATGGCAGACCAACACGGCTATCTACCTGTAAACACATCCAAAGAGTTAGGGTGAGCAGTGAGGTAGCCAAGTTTGCTGCTAATACTAAATTGCTCAGGGTTGTTAAAACTAAAAGGGATTGTGAAGTACAGTGGTACCTCTGGTTACATACTTAATTCGTTCCAGAGGTCCGTTCCTTACCTGAAACCATTCTTAACCTGAGGTACCACTTTAGCTAATGGGGCCTCGTCCTGCTGCTGCTGCACGATTTCTGTTCTCACCCTGAGGTAAAGTTCTTAACCTGAGGTACTACTTCTGGGTTAGCAGTCTGTAACCCGAAGTGTTAGTAACCCGAGGTACCACTGTACTCCAAAAGGGTCTCCCCAAACTGGGTGAATAGGCAGCAAAGTGGGAAACGCAAATTCAGTTTAAGCAAGTGTAAAGAGCTGCACATTTGGGGCCAAAATTATATGTATTTCATGGGGTCCAGGGTGGTAGTGACTGACTAGGAACAAGACCTTGGGTTGTAGAGGATAATCTGATTAAGGTGTTGACCCAATGTGTGATAGCTGTGGAAATGCCAAGCTAGGGATCATTAGGAAAATAAATCAAATTGAATTAAAAATAAAATTGTCAATATCAAAATACTGTTTTACAAATTGATGGTGCAATCACACTTGGAGTACTGTTTACAGTTCTGATGGCCTCGCCTCAAATAGGATATTGAACAGCTGGAAACTGTTCCGAAAAGGGAAACTGTTGCATTGGGCAAAAGGCCCTTCTTCTGAGCTACGCCAAACCAAATGATCAAGAGGGTGGAGCAACCTCCCTAATAGGGAAGGTCACTTTGGGGGATTTTTAGTTTAGTAGAGAAAAGGCAACAAAGAGGAGATATGATAGAAGTGTGTAAAATTATGCATGGAGTGCAGAAAGTACATAAGGAGGAGGAAAAGTACTTAGGAGGGAAGCTGGCTGGGAGAAATGGGTCCCTCACCCGGTCTGGAGTGCATGAGCAGCCGGAGGCAAAGGGCCACTGGTCGAAAGTGGCGACTCGGTGCTCCTTCAGAAACTCCTCGAATCCCGGCCCGACTTGCGGACCCGAAGAAGTTCTCGCCACCATTCCTGCCGCGTTCAAAACACCGCGGTTGGAACAACGGCCGAGCAAAGAATGACGGGAAACCGGCTACTATGCGCTGAGCATGCTGGGAATTGTAGTTGTCCCTAAAATACAGCTAGAGGAGGATAGACGCAAAATTGCGCATGTTTTAAAGACCAGAAACACAAGACAGGACAAATTCTTTAAAATGTCTCTATGAGGTCTCCGTTGTTCTTGATGGAACAGGCAAATAAGGCTGTATTTCCGAAAGTTAGAGGCAGAAGAACAAAACAAAAAACAAAATAATATTGATTTAGAAACCCCGCTTCCCACGTGATGGGGAAAGAAGCTAAAGACACGTGTAAAATCGTTTCAATAAAATAGCCCGCGATCTAACTTCATATTAGGGAGGACACACTTGGGACTTGCTTCTGAGTAAACTGAGGTGGGTGGGCTTTTTCTCGTTGTAATGCACCCCCCCCCCCAAAAAAAAAAAACACCCCGAAATTTTGTTCAGTGGCTGTTGGAACAGAACGAGACTGGGTGTTTGAAAGAGAAAAAGGTAGTTGGGCTGCTGCTGCTGCTGCTGCTGCTGGGTGTAAGAAGTCCGCTGAGGAGTTGAAATCGAGCATTTAGGGTTAGTTTGTTTTGTTTATACAGCAGTTGCAAAGAGAAGGTATTTTGTTAACATGGGGATTGCCTCCCCCGCCCCCCCCGGCAGAATGTAAACCAACGTTTCATTTTCTATTCATATTACATGTTTTGCTCGAGGAAGAGGTGAACGTTTACTAAGCCAGAAAATTTAAGGGTCTGATCTGCCTGTTTAAGCCCCGTTGTATTCAACGGAGATTGATCTCTGGTAAGCATGTAGTTTATGGCTGCAGCAGTGCCTTTTTATTACAGGCACTTGGCTTAGTTGCTCTCTTTCTTGGTTTTATTATCTCTTGGCTTGCTGCTCCACTTGGATCACAGTAGCTTTTGATAGTATTGTTCGTTATGAACCGCCTTCAACTGCTATAAGGAAAAGCAAGATATAAATATATTAAACAAACACATGCTTAATCATGTGTTTTAATGTCTTGGAATAAAGGTCAGCCATTTAAAAGAAATGAATTAAGGTGATGTGCAGCACAAGCCTGATTAATAACAGAGCTCCCCTTCAAATATGTATGGAACGGTGTGCAGTTTAACAGTGTACTCGTGTGCTACATTAAGTTAATGGGGTTTATTCCTAGGTAAGTGTATATAGGATTGGAACTTCAGATTCTCCCCCACACCCTGCTCTGGCCAACGGAATTGTGAAAATCAGCTTTAACTTACATCTACCCTCCCACACAGAACTTCCTGTTTTCAGATGTGCTTTGAAGTGAGGCATACTGACATATGCAAACAAGAGGCAATGGTTTAATTCCACCAAATTAAACATTAAGTTCTGCTGCTGTGTATTGCTAAATGGGGCTGATCTGGAAAAAACTAATAAAGGTTTTTGCAGAGTATAAGAACACACTCTAAAAATAAAAAACTAAGTGTTGTATCCAATGGTGGCTTTGCACCAACTGGTAGCAACTAGTGCAGGGGTCTGCAACCTTTAAGACCAAAAGAGCCACTTGGACCCGTTTCTGAAGGGAAAAAAAAACCTGGGAGCCGCAAAACCATTGCGACATTTAAAACAAATATAACACTGCATTTTATTTTTAAAAATCCGATTTAAATTTAAAAAAAATCCGATTTAAATAAAAAAAATATCATTCATTTTTATCCACCCTGGGGACCACTACCAGGTCACAGCCTGATCCAAGGTGGGTTGCAACAGCATACAAATATTTGATTTGTTGTTGTTGTTTTTTTAAAAAAATGAGTCCTCAACTGCACACTTGTGTTAAATGTTTGTCCCATGTCTTATTGAAGACTGCTGGCTTTTACAATAATCTTAGTGTCTTTTACCCTTAATATTCCAGACCAGAGGCTATGTTCACCTCTTCCAACCTCCTCTCTTGCTAAATAAAGCACAGAATTGCACCAGAGAAGCCTGTGATGTTTGTGCTGACTTGCATACAGGTGGCTGTAGTAGTTCGTAGTGTTCAAACCTTTTTAGGGGAGTTCCCTGCCCCCTTAATGACAATGGCGATAGATTTTGCACATGAACACAGATCCAAGTTAGGACTCCTCTCTTCCACGCCAACAGGTGCTTTGTCAAGGCTCCCCTAACACACACTCAGGACAGAGGAAAAACTGCAAAACGTCCCGGCCTTGCTCCGGGGCGGAGAGAGACGCGCGCCCGCGAGAGCGCGGTCTGAGGCTGCGAGCGGAACCAGGAGCGAAGGAGGCAGCGGCAGGGAAACAGGCGCCGCTTCCTCGACCATTTTTTAAAAGAGGGCTTTCCCCCTCGCCCGCCACCCGCCGCCCCTGGCCCAGCCCGCAGCTGCCTACCTCGTCATCGCCTCGACGCAGCAGCCAGCAGCCTTCCGAGAGGAACCGCAGCCAGCCCTCCCCCGCGGTCCCACGACCCAACCGAGGAGTCCTGGCCTCCAGTGCCCGTGCGGGGGCGCGTCTGAAGGCCCCCTTCCTGCCCCCATCCCGTCCCGTCTCCCAGCTGCCTCTGGATGCCGCGGGGTCCCACATACCCGCCGACCCCGGAGCTCCCCTGTCCGCCCCAAGGCCGCCTCCCACGCTAGGAAGACTCCCGGAGCTGGGCAGGGTTGGTCCTGCCAGGCAAGCTCGGGGGGCAGCCTCTCCCATGGGCGCCTGCTTCGGAGGCGGAAGCGGGGTCTTCAAAGTTCCCCCTCCCGCTCGCCCAGCTCCATCTCTTCCCGAAGGAGCGTGCGCGCCTCAGGCGCGCTCCCCGCCAGAGCCCTCGGCTGAGCTGCACCACCTCTACTGCGTCCCCACCGCCTCCGAGCCCCGCTGCCCCACTGTTCAAGGCCAGGTGATCCTGGGTACGCCCCTGAGCAGCGCCCTCAGCCTCCGGAGGGCGGGCCGCTGGCCAGCTGGAGGGCGGTTGCTGCCAGCTGGAGAAGTGGGCGGGCGTATCCGCCCCGGAGCCGCGGCAGCCGTGTAAAAGAGCCGCATGCGGCTCCGGAGCCGCAGGTTGCTGACCCCCGAACTAGTGGAAGTGCTTTCACCATCTGGTCCTTGCACCCAGTACCTCCACTGCTGGTGGACCCTCTGGAACAATACAGCATATATGGCACAGGGGGGTGCGATTGATGGGGGGGGAAAAAACTGATGAAAATGCCTTGCAAAAGTGCTTCTGTTAGCATAAAGCCATTATAAGAAGCTAGGCTATATACTTCATTAGGTCAGACTTGGTTCAGTGCCTGGAATCCAGGAGTCTTGGAGCATGCCCAGGCTGAAAGGAAAGCATTTTGAACTGCAGGAGGAAGAGTGCTCATGTTTGGGTCTCACTTATGGGTTTCCCATAGGCACCTGGCTAGTGAGTGTGTGAACCAGGATGCTGGGCTAGACTGGCCATTGGCCTCTTCTTAGGATTTAGTTATCATAACTCTGTGCACCACTCAACACCTGAATGCAAAAGGGGCAGAGAAAGTAATTAAATACTCATCTGATCTCCGACTGTTGACATTCCCCAATTCATGGCACAATAATCGTTACAACTGACATTACTTGCGCAAGGTCTTGAGATGTACCGGTATTTCTTAACTTTGGACCATTCCAAGGCAAGAGCATAACAAACCGACTGTCGCAGCACAGTTGTCATAGCCGTTATTGCCATGATTCCCACGATTTTCTTTTAGAAATGTTCCAGTCTGGCTATGCTCTAAATCTGCAGCTTCCTGCTTGCAGGGTCCCTGATTCAAAGACTGCATTGAGCCCGTGGTAGTAGAGACATGGGCCTCCATAGCACAAGCACAGAGTGCCACTGCTCTGACTGTATAAGGCAGTTTCGTATGGACTTAGAAGGTTGAATAAACGTTTAGTTACTGCTGTTAGTGAAAGATGCCCATCTTCAGCTCAGGCCCTTTGAGGAATAAAGAGACGTGGTGATTTATGCAGCAATTATGCCTTGCCTGTGCTCACAGATTCAGACTATCTCCTAGGGGGAAGGTGATTAACTGCCACAATGTAGATGTAATTTATGCGTTGCCGTTATTTTAATGTTCTCAGCACGTTGCGAGGAACAGAGTTTATTGCAGGAGTGGACAGGAACTGTCTCTGTGTCAGGCAGTCCATGCAAAAGGAACTGTGTGCTTCCT
Organism: Lacerta agilis; assembly: GCF_009819535.1. NCBI lineage: Eukaryota > Metazoa > Chordata > Lepidosauria > Squamata > Lacertidae > Lacerta > Lacerta agilis. Next base: position 28,281,730 of record NC_046313.1, read on the forward strand.
TAAAGAGTCAATTGCCTCCAAAGCAACAAGGAATAATATGTTTCAAAGTTCCATTTCAATAGATTTGTGTCTTTTTCTGAAGTTCTTTCTTAACTGGATAAAATTGCAATTGGCAGGAAGTCCATTCCCAGGGTGAAATAAAACAGCACAGCAGAGAGAGTGGAGGATTGGGGTGGGTGGGTGGGTCTGCAAGGTCAGCGATGGCCACTCATGGCTGTAGATGGGGACTCCAGGATGAGAATTCCATCTTGTGTCAACCTATCATCCTCTTGAAATCATTTTCAAAATCACCTGGAACATCAAGAAAGAATATGTTTCCTTGGCATAACAAATTGGTTCAACACTGAAGCTTCTCACTCATCATCTGGAGTGTGTTGTGATTATAAAGTTGGCCTGAGCAGGAGCTACATCCCACACACTTCCCAAATTCCATAGTATGTAACTCCTTTCTGTTTCAGAGAGACATGTATATTCCACATGGCTGGGGTAATTGTGTGAATATTCCAGACACATGGGTATGTCTAAATTCATGGATTCCCCCCACCTGGTCAGCGCCACAACTAACGTTGAAGACCCATGTGATCAGCCTCGGCCACATTGTTGGAATATTTTCACACTAAGCTCCATAGTAATGGGAGATCACACCACAAGGAAGTGGCTCCCACGCCACTGGATATTTGCGTGAAGGAGGCCTTATCGCCCATTCCATTTTTGACTTCACGCTAGATTTGGACATTGCACGACAATGGCAAAGCTTATGCATTCAATTATAAGGATATACCGGTATGCAGAAGTCCTGTTTGCTTTTAGCTACAATTAGCAGTCCTCCTTGATGCGGCATTCTGGAGATGCAGGGCATGTCATGCTCTCCCTTACGCATTACCCCTAACACATGGCAAGTGACAAATATACTGACAGCCACCATCATTTTATTGCAGCTCATTTGCACCCCTATACCTGCGTGAGAAAATAGTCTTCCTGGGAGAGCTTCTCAATGACATCAAAATGATCTGTGTCTCCAATGTCCAGCAAAGAGGCACTCCAGCCAGCTGCACGCAAAGCCTATGGGCAAGCAAGAGGGATTTTAACAAAACTATCCTCACCACAGGACTTGCAAGTGCCTTTAACCTAATAGACGCATTACTCTGATAGATGGCAGAGACTTGGGAGGAATGGGGTTGGTGGTCTCATTGATTCATAATGAAGAGCAATGGGAGATGGGAGACCAGAAGTATGAAGCAAATATTAAGTAAAAGTTTTAGGCCAGGTATTGGCCTTCCAGATGTTGTTGAACTACAACTTCCATCAGCCATGATGAAAGGCCAGGGATGACGGGAGTTGCAGCAACATCTGGAGGGCCAAAGATTCCCCTCACCTGTCTTAGGTAGCGTTTTCACCTTTCACACATGCATATGTGGCTCTTTAAATACACGGGTATGAGTGTGGATGCACACATCATTTGACTCCACGGATGCATCTTTATTATTTGTTTATTTTAAAAAGCCACTTACATCCCACCAAATATTAAAGAGAAACTCAACATGGTGAACATCAGCCAACGCACCTCAAAGTACTCCTGGGACTGTCTGTGGAACTCGGGAGAATCATGTTGTGCCACAGTGACAAGTACCTGGCAACTTCTCCTGCCCTCCAACTTAGGCACACACTTCAAAGGGCTATTCTGTAAGGCCACCTCCCTGAGGAAAGACACACAGCTGAGACCATACAGAGATGAAAGAGAGGCAGAGTGGGCTGGCTTGCTGATAAGCCATGAAGGCAGCCATTTCTATGCAGAGCACAATTTTGAAAGCATCTACCCCTCAAATACATGGGGAAGCAAGTACAGTAGTGTTGATTTGGAAAGGCCTGATGCACGTGCATATGAAGGATGCTTGGGGGACAGTATTTGTGTATACAAATTGAAAAGCCCTGTGGTCTTTGGATGAAGGGCGTTATACAAATTTAATAAATAATGATCATAATAATTAGCTATGCCATCTATTCGATACACAGTGCAGAGGGGGCAATGCATGTGTGTGTGTGCATGAGGGGAATATTTAGCCCTCCAAATATCGTTGGACTCTTAATTCCAGCAGCCCAGCCAGCATGACCATGTCTCCCTATCGTGTGGCGGGGGTGGGTACACAAACACACAAGCGATCATATGGTATGGTGGAGTTAAGCAGTGTGGGGTTGTATGAATAATAATAAACAGTCTGATATTTAGGAAGCCGCAATGTATAACAAACCATAAAGAACTCTGATTTTATGCATTTATACCAGGATGCGGGGGGTGCTGTGGTTTAAACCATCAAGCCTCTTGGGTTTGCAGATCAGAAGGTTGGCGGATCGAATCCCTGCGACGGGGTGAGCTCCCGTCGCTCTGTCCCAGCTCCTGCCAATCTAGCAGTTCGAAAGCACGCCAGTGCAAGTTGATAAATAGGTACCGCTGCGGCGGGAAGGCATTTCTGTGCGCTATGGTTTCCATCACGGTGTTCCGTTGTGCCAGAAGCAGTTTAGTCATGCTGGCTACATAACCCAGAAAGCCGTCTGTGGACAAACGGCGGCTCCCTCATCATGAAAGCGAGATGAGTGCTACAGTCATCTATGGGTTCCATAGTCGCCTTTGACTGGACTTAGCTGTCCAGGGGGGCGTGTCCTTTACTTTTTACTTTTTTAAAAGTCAGACTGCAGTAGGAAGGGTGATCTACAAGTGTGGCTGTGTGCCTCAAATAAATTTTCCCTATGTTTGTTCAACCTGCATGCCGTCAAGTTCTAAGTCAAAAATATTGAACATAATAGGTGACTACTAAACTGTTTCACATGATCCTTCATGAACTGCATTGTGCTGGAAGCGGAGGGGCTGCTGTGCTGGGCAACACAGATGCTGCTAACCTGCCCATTGGTCTGCTATGGGCTGTTAACAATATTAGGCCACATGTTGGTGGGTAGGGGGCTCCCAAGGGACTCGCTGCAGTTTTTCTGCCCTACATGGGTTGAGAATTCCTTTTCAAAGATGCATCTCTCACCGGCTCATGTGCAAAACATCATTGACATAGGTGTGCATGATGGGTTCCAAGTCATAGAGGCCACTCACCAAAAAGGCTCCTGGGAAGGAAAAAGAGTCCATGTCTTACTGAGGCTCCAGCTTGGTGCAAGTTGGGTCATGAAGTTCAGGCCAGAGAAAGGGGGGATGCTAGGATGTAAAAGGAGTGGGGGGCGGGGCGGGCGGGAATGGGATCAGTGTCTCCCAGACAGTACCTTTGATGTTTGGCACAACACCAAATTCTGCCCAATCTGTAGAGAGCACCATGGCTGCCAGGTGGGCCCCTGCTGAGTGTCCAAGCAGATAAACACCGCTAAAGGCAAATGAGACGCAGCTGAAATGAGCAGGTGAGAGGTTCCGACGGTGTCAGACGGAGTAGGATTGCCAGAGGAGTCAAAACTCAAAAGCCTTCCAGGGCCTCCATCAACCCCGTAGGGCTTCATCAGGATATGACAGGCCCCTTGGTCTCTTTTCCCCAAGGTGCTCTGTGTTTTCACCCTGCTTGCACCCAGGCCCGTCTTAGAGGGATCAGCCGCCCTGGCGCAGCGATCCCTCGGCGCCCCCAGCCTGCCGCCTCTCCGCCCGCCTCCCTCCCGCGCTGACCGCCCCTCGGGAGGGGGGGTGGGCGAGCGGGGGATGAGGGGCGTGGCGTTGGAGCAGGCGCTCGCGCGCCGGCGGGCGGAGGATGAGGGGCGGGCGGGGGGGCGGGCTGCAAGCCGGCCGCCCTCGCCTCCCAGAGCCCCAGCTGGAGTGCTGGAAGGTCGCGCAAAGCCCCGCGCCGCTCCAGCGCTCCAGCTGGGGCTCCAGGAGGCGAGGGCGGGCGGCTTACAGCCCGCCCGCCGGCGCGCGAGTGCCCGCCTGCCCGCGGGGGCGGGTTGGGGAGGGGGAGCCCGGTATGCCGGCGGGCTCGCGGGGGCGCCCCTGGGGTGCCCAGCGCCCTGGCGCGCCGCGCCACCGGCCTCTATGGATGAGACGGCTCTGCTTGCACCTCTTACCTGATCCCTGTGTACTGCTGAACTGCGAAGGCCACGCTGCGTCGGACCTGCCTGACCATCACCTCCAGCTGGCCTGAGCACAAACCACAATATCCAGGTTAGACATGAGATGCCAAGGAGAGCAGAACAGGAAAACGGTTTCCACCACAGTTGCGTACCTTTGGGAGCCACATCGTAGCCAACTGCAGCCAAGGCGACGCCGTGGGTCGCTAGGGGCCCCGCAGCAAAGCCTGAAGCATCTTTGCTAGAGGAGGAGAAAGAGAACAGCAGTCCCAGATGGTTCCGCTAGGCGGGACATAATCCCATCAGGGTCCTGCAGTCAAAGGACCAGGGCCTGGGCAACCTCCAGCACAACTCACCTCAGGAATTGCCAGTAGCCACCATGGATATAGAGGACCAGAGGGAAGGCTGAAAAGTCAGGCAGCAAAGACCATCACTTAGCACAAACTCCCACTAATGTACCACCCCTTGCTTTCTGACATTGGCTCTTCACCACAACCAGCACTTCACCAACATCCCAGTTTCCCGATCATTCCCCTGCTGCTCCTGTACTCTTACTTTCAGTGTGTTCCTTAGGAAGATACACATCAAGCTTCTCTCCCTCGCCCAACCCGTAGGGCACATTCAGCAGAGTCTGGGTGCCAATCTGGGCACGGCGGGTACCTGCAGAGCAAAGGAAGGCACAGAGAGATGGGAGTCCGCGGCTTGCCTGGCTGTATCTGGGCTGCCCTCCCACACTGCAGAGGAGTTTTCAGATTGTCGGTGCCTGTCCTCATTCAAAACTGCATGCCATCCTGCTAACCTTCTGGAAAACTGAGGTAGGCTTTGCCACTGTTATATAGTCCCAAGGGGAAGAAACGTTCCTCGCAAGTTCCAAAGGAGAGCGTTCTTTCCAATCCCTCTTCAGAACCTCTTGTGAGATTTTGCCCTCTCCAGCACTGGAGGTGAGCTGTGCCCACTAGAACTTTTTTGGCCGGAGTGCATCCTCAGGGTTGCTTAACTGCTAAAGCATAACTGATCCATGTTCAGTGACCCTGGGTATGCAGTCTTGCTTAAGGATAAACATGCCCTTCTCGCTGGATCAGAACCAGGTCCACCAACTCTAGGGCTCTTTGCAAGAATGCCAACAACCAGCAGGCACTGGGAGGTCTGTTGGAAGTTAGTGGCCCCTTGGTGATCTGCCCGCTCCCATCCCACTTATTGCTGGATAGTGGACTGCCCAGGGACCCTTTACCTTCGCTCACTGCCTGTACGTGAGCCTCAATCACAGCATCCGCATCCAACCGTGGAGACCACCTGCTAGGGGAGTACTGTGTCTCCAGCTCCTGCAAAGAGAGGAAGCAAGGCACAGCCATAGCGGCTCTCTTTTCACTCAGAGTAAGGTGACAAGGGCTCTGAGTAGAAACACAGGCAGATTAGGTGCCAAACAAAGAATTGCAAAATAAGTAGCATACAGCTATGCATTTCTTACTTAATAATGGGCAGGCATGGAGCGGAGATCCTTGTCAGTAAGGCAGTGCATGGGGGGGGGAGAACTTACCAAATGAACCAACCCCACCTTGCACAGCTAGGAAGAAACCTTAGGGGTAAAAGTTCCCATTGGTGTTGTGCATGTTGAACACAGCCCTGCAAATATTTGGGTATTGCTGAGACCACCCTGAGAAATGCATCCGTTTGATTTAGGCATCTCTCTGCTTTCAGGATATTTATGTTTATCTTTTGAATGTTGCCCAACAGTTCTTCCTCCCACATTTTCCCTTGTGTATATCATTTGCATTTGCATTTCCACATATCTGATGTACAAAAGCAATATATCTGCTAGTCCGCGACGCAAGGGTGGCTAATGAGTAGCATTCTGGGTGTTGTTTGACTCTCATCAGCTCCGGCCAGCATAGCCAACAGTCAGGGATGATGAGTGTCCATCCACATCTGGGGGGCCAGGGGTTTGCCACCCCCATCTTAAAGGAGACTTTGTCAGCATCAGTGTAACAGAGTTTCTAGAACAAGCATAGCCAAACTTGGCCCTCCATATGTTTTGGGACTACAACTCCCATCATCCCTGGCTAACAGGAGCAGTGGTCAGGGATGATGGGAGTTGTAGTCCCAAAACATATGGAGGGCCAAGTTTGCCTATGCATTTTCTTTTTCTCTAGAGGACGTCTCAAATCTTTTCCTGGCTGTAACCACCAAACTCACACAAAACAAGATCTTTCAAAATCTCTCTCACACAGAGGTAATACCATTCCCCCCACCCCCTCCTTTACCTCCTTGGTCATTTCCTGCCACTTTCCCATGTCACCGGCTCAGATGTGACCTTTGCTGTATCTTCTTACATACGTTTTCTATGCTGCAAAGCAACTAGTTAGAAGAGCCAGCCATGTGACCAAATGCAGCCTCTGGGAACAAATTGTAGAACAGATCATGTGTTCCTCCTTGGCCACTGGTTGCTCCATGAACTGGGGCGGAGTGGGGGGTCAGCAAACTCTGACATAGGGAACTATGCTCTCTGCAAATAAACAAACCCGTGCTGGGATTTACCGGTAGGTGGAGGGCAGTGCATATTTACTCTCAGCGCTGACTCCAGAACAGCTATCCCAAGGCAACTGATATCGTCCAGCTGCAAGACACAAGCTCAAATCCGTGCACAAATTCAGGGGAAGCTATTTTTGTAGCCAGGTAATTCCCCCCACCCCAGCCAAAAACAAACAAGCAAACACACGAAAGCTCATACCAAGAACAAACTTAGTTGGTCTCTAAGGTGCTACTGGAAGGATTTTTTTTTGTTTAAACAAACAAACAAACAAACAAACAAACACTTTTTGAGAAGTGATCTTTAAATCTTGCTCACACTGGGGAATCCCAGCCAGATGGGTGGGATATACCGGTAAATAAAAAATTATTATTATTATTATTATTATTATTATTATTATTATTATTAAAATATTTGCCCAATGTAGCAATTCTTGTATTTTCCAATGCACTTAAAAAAACACCAACCATTGATGCAGACTCTCAGCTCAGTTGGAGGATACTATTTTCGGATCTGTGTCCTGGCTGCCAAAGTATGTAAGATCAAAGCACTCTCAGATATGCTTTAAGCAGCATAACCCACTTAGAAAGGAACATAACTCCTGAATAGCTCCGAAGGAGGTTTCCATGGTTTCTCATTGCCTCTTTTTAGTTATGACGGCAGCCTCATAGTATATATTTGCATAATGCTGCTCCTTTGAAAACGGAGTGAATTTTGCTCCTGCAAATTGGGGGGTAGGGGTGGTGAGGTCAGGTTTGTGCAGACATACCAGCGGAAGTGCCTGAATGGCTCTGCTGGTGGGTCCTGGCATTCCCAACCTCGCTGCCACCCTACCCTGCCTGTGTCAGGAGGGCTGATCTACAGTGCTGCTGCATCACACTGACCACTCCTAGACATGTAAGTATACTAGGTGGGGCCTGCAACAAAACGTTGTTGCATGGTGTTCCACTCAGCCACCCCTCATCCCAGGATACTCCATTTCATTCCCCCCAAGCTTTCCTGCATTTCTCCTCCCATCAGTTAGCATTGCATACCCACCAAGCATTTTCAATCCTCACTGGGTTGGTTTTGGTGTCCGTCCACCCTTTTTGGTACTTCTGCAAACCTTGCGTCTTCCTCCAAGCCTGCCGATACCTTCCTCTTGTGTTGTGGATGGTGCAGTTTTGGCTGCATCAAGACAGGCACTTGGGAATGAATGAACTATTAGTATTGGATGTCTACCTACCTGCTACAGAGATGAGAAATCTGCCCCCACCCCACCCCCAGTGTTGCTGGTCTGCAACTTCTTTCAGCCCCAGCTACCATGGCACTGGTGAGGGTTATGTGATTGTCGTCTAGTTACATCCAGAGGGCCACAGATTCCCTGCCTGGGTCCCCTAATTCTCTGCTGCTTTGCTGCCACTATTCATCACTCTGTTCTTATTCCTTTTCCTTCTACAGATTTTAGCTAAAATCCCTCATCTGACCCTTCCCACCTTTGCTGATGTGTTCCAGTCACAATATAATCAACTCATTATAACATTTTTCACTCGGCAAAGCTTTCAAGATTTTTATGCTGTGAAATGAGCTAGTTCACTGGGGGGGGTGGGGTGGATCTCATCTGAGAATGAATCTAAGAAGGCGACAGGCAGGACGCCCCGTAAATAAACCTTATGAGAGGAGCAATTCTCCTTGCTACCAAGCAAATGGGAGTGTTGATAGTTGGATTCCCAACAGGCCAGAAGGTTATATTTGATAACATTATCAACAATGTTGTGCTAGTGAGCTCAATATGCAAATGTACCAAGAAATATGCCAAGCCTCGCTGTGAAACACTCCAATTTCCCCCCTTATTAATGAACACATCAGTAATTATAATAGCTTTCACATTGCAAATCTCTGTTATGTGCTGTTTTCCCATTTTATGATTCAAATAGGACAGCTGTTTAATCACACCTGAAAAGAAAAGGGGGGGAGGAAATGTGAAAAAGAAAATTAGTTAGCATGTAGTACTAATTGTACTGTGGCAGCTGCTGGATAATCAGCAACCGGTAGATAGTGTGTGGGTTGAATGGGGGGGGGGCGGAGAGAGAATCTAGTCTTAACACGTTTAACACTCTACTGCAGCCTATACAAGAAATAAGAAAGAGCTAGAACATGGTGATCAGTTTTGCTACTTTCTTGCAGTATTCAGTGTCAGTTGTAAATTGAAAGATTATTTTTAGGTATTAAAAAAGAAACACATCCCCAGTACCGGTATCTAAAATATATATATCATTGGAAGTCAATTTACTATTTGTATAAGGGAGGATGTGTGAAGGAAATTTTAGAGAAAGACCAAAGAAAAGTAGATGTGTCATACAGGTATGATGTGGCCAAGTGAGATGTCCTGGGGTGAAATTATCCATGAAGATCAAGTATTTGTGTCCCTGATGGCTAAGTGGAGGTGTCTGAGTAACAAGTAGAAAGGAATTGAGTTATTGAGAAAGAATGGCTCTCTGGACCAGGGTGGTCCAGCTTTTCATACCAGAACCCACAGGCTGCACACTGCCTCGTTGCACGGGGTGGGGGTGGGGGTGGGGAGCGAGGCCAAAATGTAATGCCCCTGCCCAGCCCTCACACTGCCTTCCCAGAACTGGTTAAGAGAGGCACCAAGCTTTGGGAAGGAGGCCTGAGGCTCTGGCAGGGTCTGAGGGTCCTCCCACCTCCCCAAAGCTGGGAAAGCACTTATTGGCTTTGGGGAGAAGTAGGGAGGACTCTGGGACCCTGTCAGAGCCATCAAGCCTCATAGGCTTTGGGAAGGCAGCAAGAGAGGTGTGTGTATGTGTCAGATGTTACCAAGGGCTACCAAAAAAGGCATTAAGGGCCGCATGTGGCCCTCAGGCCAGATGTTGGACTACCCTGCTCTAGACCATAGGTAGGCAAACTAAGGCCTGAGGGCCGGATCCAGCCCAATCGCCTTCTAAATCCAGCCTGCAGACAGTCAGGGAATCAGTGTGTTTTTACATGAGTAGAATGTGTGCTTTTATTTAAAATGCATCTCTGGGTTGTTTGTGGGGCATAGGAATTCGTTCATTCCCCCCCCTTCAAAATATAGTCTGGCCCCCCACAAGGTCTGAAGGACAGCGGACCGGCCCCCTGCTGAAAAAGTTTGCTGACCCCTGCTCTGTCTAGACTAATACACACTTTTATTTTAATAGGAAAGGAATAAGCTGATTCAGATATTTCACATTCAGCAGTTTGCATCACATGGAACATTTGCCTACAGGACACACCTGTATATTACTTTCTGAGCACCTGAACACAAATAAATGTCCTATGAGGAAAGGTTGAAGGGACTGGACATGTTTAGCACGGAGAAGAGACAACTGAGAGACAGTGTTTGGACATACTTTTAACCAGTTAAGTTTAACTATGGTTTAAAGGGAAAAATGCAGTGCTGCTAGTGCATGGCTGAAAACAACAGTCGTTGCAATCTTTCCCTACTCTTACAACCACCTTGCAGCTGGGAACCAAGCTATGGTTTAGCTTAAGGACAAAAAGGCCCCATTGCTGTACTGTAATATCTTTATGTAGATTCCATCTCAAGATGGAGATGGCAAACTGAACAGGATTAAACAAAAGAGCATTGCAGCATGTTAAAGCTCAATAGTTATAGCACAATAAATGGTGCCAATCTTCGCTTTTGCTTTCAACCCAGACTATTGCAACTCTGGCAATGGATTGGATGAGTCTCCGCTCAGTGCTGCTGCAGGCCACAAGTTCTGGGACAAAGAAGCTATGACTGAAACCCTCACACCCATTTTTTAACATAATTACACAACCTTGAGCGAATACGTGCGGGTTCCTCGGTTAATCAGAGATCAGAAATGATGAAAGGAAAACATGGCAACCTTTGCACAAGCAAAGCTGGAGAGCTGATTTTAGGCGCTGCTCTCCGACTGCCAAGCAGGGGGGGGGGGGGAAACGCCAGGCAAGAGGAACTATGAGTGACGGGAGACCAGACGCAAGTGTCTCCCCCGCCCCTTAAAAAAAAAATTAAAATCCTCACTTTCGCAGAGCATGCCGGGAGATAGCTTAAGCGCCTACGCGGCCCTTGCCAAATACTTTCAAGAAAGTTTTTTCCCGCCTTGACTCTGATTGGCCAAGGGACGGAGGGGGTTTCCTTTGGATGGTCTGTGGAACGCCGCGGTCTGTTCTGATTGGACAGTGCTTCCCCCTGGGTATAAAAACTGCCGAAGCCGGGAGCGCGAAAGGGAAAAAAGGCCGGCGTTAGGTGGATCTGCCCGGGCAAGGACTTGGAATCGGAGCCATGAACTGCCTGATGATGCCGGGAGTGCAGCCGGGGTCGCCCCTCAAGGCCCGCGGCCAGATACAGGCACGTAGAAGTTGGTGTCATTGTATGTGACAGGGGTTTGTTAATGGGAGCGGTTGATAGTTCTGAGGCTGGAGGTTCGCCTTTATAGTGATGTTTTCGGGGCCCTTGGCTTTTCGGGGTACTAGAGAGGAGAGCGAGGGAGAGGTTTTGGGTAGCAACCTCGATTGCGGAACTGGGGGTGCGAAAGCGATATTCGCCTCTCCGGCTCCGAACGGGAGTAAAGGCTACGTGAGGGCGCGGGAAGGGCCCAGCTGGATCTGACCAAAGGCCCCCCCCCCCCAGCCCAGCATCCTGTTCTCATGATGCAGATGGGAAGGGCATGGGCACAACCGCCACCTCCCCTCTTGGGATTCCTAGGATGTGGCATTTAGAGAGCTGCCGCATCTGATAATGCAGGCACGTCCAACAGGTAGGACCATCATCTACCGGTAGATCACTGGACGTCTGTGGTAGATCACTGGTTCCCCCCAAAGAAGCCCACCAACTTCGGCTCGGCTCCCCTAAAAAAAAAAAGCTCAACAATTTTGCCCTGGACCCCTAAAAACGGGGATTTCCTTCCTAAACAAGCTCAACAACTTTGACCTGGACCCCCCAAAAGGGGTTAGATCGCTGACAGTTTTTAACTCTGTGAGTAGATCGCAGTCACTTGGGAGTTGGCCACCCCTGTGATAATGGACGGGCTCTTGTAGGGATTGCAGGCTTAAAAAGAGCTCAATCTGGTTCAACAACCTGTTTCTGACTGCAGCCATTCATCTTGCAACCTGTGTATTTGGTACTTGGCTTTAAGAAGAAAACATTCCTAAATCCTTTCCCCCCTCCAACCTCTATAGGTCATCTTTGGACCCATGTTCTCTGGGAAAAGGTATGTACACTGCAGATTTGAAATAAGTGCTACTATTATTTGTACTAGTAGTCTGGATGTTGGGCCTAGCATGCCAGTTTTCTGTTAACTGGCGTGGCTGATCTGTAACATGCATAGGACAAGAGGCACAACTGGCTGGAGTTCTACCTGCTTGATCACCACTACGCTACTGCTTCCTCCCTCAGTCAGTAAGCAAGAGGTGAAAATAGATCAAGGCATGGGCTAATGGCCTGCAAATCCTTCAATGAGTGCAAAAGTGGCACTGTCTCCTATGCTGGATTTGCACCTTGATTGCCCAAAAAAAGTTTGCTTTCTATAAAACAGGCTCTGGCCATCATTTGCTCTTACCAGAGCAAATAATGGGCCGTGCCACTTGGCAGACAAATCAAATGAAACCTTGCCATGCCTTAGCCAATCAGGACTGTACGGCAAGGAGTAGACCCCATGGACTGAATAGAGGCAATTGCCATTTCTTTACTCCTCACCTCCAAACTTATAGTGCTGCCTTCTGTAGAACAAAAGCCAATGCCTTAAAATGCAAGTCTCTGCCAGAGCTGGGAGGGAAATGTGTTTTTCATGTTTGTAGGTGTTATCTTTAGTATTGAAGTGACTAAATCAGTCATGTGCTTTCGTAATTTCCCTCATGTAACAGCTGCAGCTTTTTTGACTCAAAATAGAGCCACATGTGCCCTTCTAGTAAAAGAGCTTGTTTCTCTCTGACCAGAAACACTTTAGTCTTTCCTGGATTATGCTTGCCACTGGACATCTCCATTCTTGTTTTGCAGCACTGAACTCATGCGCCGGGTCCGCCGGTTCCAAATTGCACAGTACAAATGTCTGCTGATCAAGTATTCCAAGGACACACGCTACTGCGTCAATGGCGTCTCCACACATGACAGGTAAATTGCTAAAATGTCAGAGCCAATCTATACTGTGTATATGCTTGGGAAATTTCAAGCAGGCACACCATTTTTCACAAACTGTTATCTAAAACTGTTGGCACTATAATGCTTTGCATTATGACCTCTGGGGATTCAAGAATCTTCCCTGGCTTAGTGTTCTCTCACGTAGTTGCCATTTAGATTTGAGAGCATTCTGCAAGTGCCACTGGAATCTGAACTCTTTGCCATGGAGTAGGCTTATACCCAAAGCAATCCAATTATCACAAATACAGTGGTATCTCGGGTTAAGTACTTAAGTCATTCCGGAGGTCCGTTCTTAACCTGAAGCACCACTTTAGCTAATGGGGCCTCCTGCTGCTGCTGCGCCGCCAGAGCACGATTTCTGTTCTTAAGCGGAGTTATAACCTGAAGCGTACTTAACCCGAGGTACCACTATATATCTGTTTCTATGTAGGAATACCATGGAAGCCTATTCAGCTTGTTGTCTCAAAGATGTGCATCAAGAGGCCCTTAACGCTGCTGTGATTGGCATCGATGAAGGCCAGTTTGTAAGTTCTTTTATCTTCTCTAAATAATGAAACATAAGTTGTGCATATTTTCCCCCACATTATGCTATTTTTGTGATATACTGTACAAATGACATGAGAAAACTTGGCATACTTGTTTGTATAACATTATTCTTGTTTATAAAATAAACGATATATAAATAAAATAAATCTGGCTTGGGTCAACAGTCAAGCACTACTGCGTAAGTCTGTTTCACACTCTATGGGGACTTGGGCTGCCGTTTTATGCTCCTAAAATAAGCCCCATTGAGCTCATTGGGACTTCTGAGTAGATGTAGGATTGCAGTCCTTTTTTACACAGAACAGTGTAAAGGAACATGGAAGGGGTTGCTATGAATATCAAATGCCGGGAATTGCAGGTGTCTAGAGTGCTGTTGTACTGATGTCCTCTTTGTGGGTTTCCAGCAAGCATCTGGTTGGCCGCTGTGAAAATAGGATGTTGGACTAGATCCAGCAGGCTCTTATGTATCATTGCTAAATAGAATGTAGTTACATTCTAACAACAATCCTACCGTAATTGGAGTACATCTTTATCTAGAACACACACGGGTTGCTGTTAGTGGGTTCTCTGGAAGTTATTTTCTTGACCGTGTTGGCAGTGTTAGCTGAACTTGGACAATGTACAGTGGTGCCCCACTAGACGAAGGCATTCGTCTAGCGGAAGGCTGCCCCGCAAGACGAATTTGTCAATGGGGCTGCCTCGCAAGACGAAAAAAAAATTCGTCTAGCGAAAACCGCGATTTGCATTGGTGCTTCGCTAGACGAAAATACTCGCAGAACGAATTATTTTCGTCTAGCAAGGCACCACTGTATTGCTGGAAGGTTAGGAGAGACATTAATTTAAAGGGGTGTAGAGCAGGGGTGAGAACGTAAATGAACAATCCACTGGTCAGTTCTTGGTGTGGACTACACTGTGACTGCTAGTATTGTCAATAATGCAGGAGTAGGTGGAGATTGGTCCGATATAGTGTTGCTTGTCTCCCTAAGAACAAGTGCGTGTTTCAGATTGTTACACAAATTAGCTGTTCTTTAGCTGTTAAGAGACCCCAGGATGTACTCTTGCTTTGTACATGTAAAATGCATTAGTAGACATTGGGAGTTTTAACGAAAACAAAGAAACCCATATATACAAGACTGACCTCAGCTCACCCATGTTGAGTATGTGGAGATGGATGAGCAAGGAACATTTCCATTTAAAAGCTTATTGGGTGATAATTGCCTGTCTTGGACCATGAGAAGCCCACACTACAGTTGGCCCACCCCTTTAAAGACTTTTTGTAAATTCAGGTGATGTGATGGTGGCGGCGGCAGGCTTGCCAGCTATTAAACTTGGGGCCTTCTGCAAAAGAGAGAGAGAGAGAGAGCATATGATCTATCACCAAGCCATCATCCTTTCCTCCCATAATTGAGACCTTTCTAGCAGTAGCAGATAGAGTTCCTATCAGGGAATACCTTAAAGTCTTCAGTTAGAGAATGTGAGACCTGTTGGCTCCCTTAACTTTGCTTTAAACATAGGCGGGTTAAGGTACAGTTCTATACTATTACCTGGGAGTAAGTTCCATGGAACGCTTATTTCTGAATGGGTATGTGTGGGCCAGAGTTAGCCAATGAGGGTGGGCTACAGCTTCTGTGATCCTGACCGTTGGCTGAAGCTGATGGCAACTGTAGTTCAGCAACCGCAGGAGGCCCCCACACTGGCTATTCTCCCCACCCCATAGACTTTCACTGTAAGAGTACCATGAAAATACTCTTAAGAATGTCACCGTCTCCTCACAACCAAAGAACTGGTTGTGTCACATGTAGTACTATGAATTTCTAAGAGATACGAATTGTCCACTGTGGAGGAACATAACTTTCCCCCTCTGTTCCTGTCTAGTTTACAGACATTGTAGAGTTCTGTGAAGCAATGGCCAATGCGGGGAAGACTGTCATTGTGGCCGCCCTCGATGCAACCTTCCAGAGAAAGGTAAACCTCTCTAAATTCTTAATTTTCTCTTCCGGCTGGTACGTGTCCCAACCCAACGGTGCATCTGGTTGTTTCATTGCAGGCCTTTGGCAACATCTTGCAGCTGGTCCCTTTAGCGGAGAGTGTGGTGAAACTAAACGCCGTCTGCATGGAGTGTTACCGTGAAGCCTCTTACACAAAGAGGCTGGGGACAGAGAAGGAGGTAAGAGTCCACTGCACTTTCCTTCTCGGAAAGGTTCCTTTCCATCTGTGAGGCAGAGATGTGCCTGCTATCCATCTGACAGCAGAAAAGTGCTTTTTACCCGCTGAGTAATTAACGCTTCTCTCCTTCTTTAGGTGGAAGTGATAGGAGGAGCAGACAAGTACCATTCAGTCTGCCGTGTCTGCTACTTCAAGAAACGGCCACAGCAGCAGCAGCAGCCAACTGACGACAAAGAGAATCTACCAGGAGGAAATAAGCAGCTAGATATCTCTGGTTCCCGAAAGGCTTTGGCTGCTCGTCAAATCATGCAGTGGAGCCCATCACACTGAACTAGGAAAGTGACAGCCATTTTTCTTCAGTGGGGTTAATTGATGTGCTGTTCTTCATTCCAACTCTACTGTATACCGTTAATAAGGTGGCGTGGATCAAAGGACAATACTAGTGAAAGCACTAGAAAGAATGAACTGCTTTTAAAGAAGGAAATGAGGCTGGGGCATGTTGCAAAAGGCTAATGATTTAGGTGTGCTAAAAACTGAAAGCTCACCTCTTAGTAGCTTCATACTTATGGGGAAAGACTTCCTACTGTCACAAAGAACTGGGAGATTCCTCTATGTTCACTAGCAGAACCTGTTTCCTAGTCAAACTAGAATATTATTTATATCTTAAAGCCATTGTCTCTTATTTCAGCAGACACCAGTGTCCTTGTTGAACAATTTACCTTAGAAGGGCTAGTCTCTTTCCCAGTCTTTCACCCTTCTTGGAACATGGAATATGGAACATAATGTTCAACTCTAGACTAGACTGCCTGAGCAAAACATATTTTCCTCAATTCTATGTGTAGCTCTCTGATCCAACATCTAGCTACATGTTGGGTATATAGCAGTTCGGTGAGGCATCCAAACTAACAAAATTATTACTAATCCTGCATAAATTATGAGGCCTCTGCTTTTCTGTAGAAGGGTTTGATAGATATAATGTGTCTCCAGAAGTGGGCAATAAGCAATTCTTATGTTCTTTGTAGTCTTGGCTTTAAAATTTTGTGTCCTGTGTCAGGCTTTTATTTCCTAATTTATTCAGGATGGCCGATAGCATCAATCATGTTCATTATATATGAAACTTGGGGCATGTACCTGTCGTATAACTTCTGGCAGTTCGATCTTACTGTCTTCTGCATGATGAATGGTAGTAGCTATTTCTGCATTTGATTCAGCAAACCATCAGTTTTGCACTTAAAACATGCCCCAAGACTGCTCTGCTGTCACTTCTGTTCCCCATGAATATTTGCTGTCTTCTCCCATAGTGAATAAGAGAAAAATGTTTTATTCATGAGGCTATTTTAATAAATAACTTAGTACTGAATGTCGTCTTTGACCTTTTTTATTTATTTCCACTATCATTTCACCAGGCTTCAGAGCAAGGTGTCTATTTTGTTTTTAAAGGCTACCCACTTACAGACGGTAGGAGACAGCCAGCTCTCAATCCCCTCCCCATCAGAAGTGTTGAAGACACTTCTTGCTTGGAAACTTGTAGGACCACCACTGAAAATGCCCATACTCCTTCTCCCGATAGTACAGAACCCTTTCATGTTAAGAGCTGCACTGGGAGAAACAGCATCAGCTGCTTAAGAGTGCTTGGTTGGCCAAAACCCAGAACAGCAGGAGGTGAAAAGCCCAGCCTTTAAAAAGGAGCTGAGATAAGGCTTATGGTACTTGTTTCTGTAGGTGCCAAGAGCTTACACCACTGCTTTGCTACAGCCAGCGTAATTATTTTCCCACAGCTAGCCCTCGGCCACATAGTTGGGCTAACACATAAGCATCTCCGCTAAAGCCATGGGGAGGATGTATAATAAAATCTCGCATTCCAAGTGGTGGGAGTGACGAGGTTTATTTCTGCCACGATACACTTCCCAAATCCTCAAATAGCTTCCCATGTGGGGGGGGAGGGGTTGTCTCCTGCCCCCCCCCCAAACAGGTACAGTTGGGAAACCAACCTGAGAAGATAGAGCTTTCCCAGAAAGGCTTGTTGGGTACCCAGGAAAGTGTGACTACGTTTTGGGCAAGTGGGCTTCCCACCCCAACAGGCATACAGAGTAGTACCTGCACCGCACCCCAGCTATGTTTCTTCACTATTAGTATATCTCTGCAGATAGGGAGCTGGTGGTCCCCCCCCCCCCATATTGAACTAGGATTGAATTGAGGGAGGGAAACAAGACAAGGCACACTGGAAAAATTCAACATTGCTCAGTCCAGCACTTTATATACAAATTGTTATTTTTTTAAAAAGAAAAGAAATGAGGGGGCCTTTAGGCCTAAGCTTTGGCATCAGGTCCATCCAGCAGCAAGTGAAAAGCCGTAAGGAAAGCACTGCATCTGCACTATCCTATCTAGAAAGGCAGCACCATAGGAGCCATGGGAACTAACCCCGCACCCCACTCAGTGGCTGGTATGAGTCAAGGATGTAACAGCATCTGCAGAAAAAGGCACAAAGTATTTTGGCCAGCAGCAAGGGTCCCACTACAATAACTGCAGTAGGAAGCAACGTAACAGGGCGCTTCCCTTACTGCTGGATGGAATCTCTAGCTCCTGTTATAGAGTTAGCTGAATATCCTCTGCATATTTTTTTTTGGCAACTATTATGCCTTGCACGTCACACACAGGCCAGAAAGAAAGCCTCTCGCACCCCTGAGGGGGGAGCGAAGTATTTTCTGCAAGGGTAGAAAACAGCAAGGATACCCCAGAACCCAATACACGCACACACACAAAAGTTAAGCTGTGGCATTCTTACTCTTCACAGTAGATGCCTTTCCCCAACCCAAGCAAGTGAATCAATTGCACTTAGGTGGCTATTCCCCATGAGCTGCTTTAAACAGTGCTAGTAGCAATCAGTACACAGGCGGAGGCTGATAGCCTTCAGAGTCCTCTCCGGTGCGAGGAGTGAAGGGTGGCTGCTGGTAGCTGTCATGACCAACATTGGGGTAGCTTGAGTAGGGGGGCACAGGACCTGGAGCTGGGTCAATGTAGCTGTGGTCAAAATCTTGCACCCCCATGCGGTAGCGCTGAAGTGCAAAGGTGATCAGGAGCCCCTGTGGACAGAAAAAAGATATTAGCTCTGGCCGGCAAGGACCAGGATGGGTCTGTGAAGAGTTGGTCACATGCAACAGCCATTCCTCTGTAAGGTAGTTTAGTAGTATTGCTTTGTTTCGGATGGGAAGGCCAGGGAAATTCTATGGCCACCTTGTGAGGCAATGCTAGAGAGATCTGAGCTGGTTACTTGTTCTGAGCTCAGTTTAACAGGCGTTGGCAAACTTATTATCAGTTTCATAGACAATTCCTAGTTCAGGGCCGGTGGCCTGCAGCCTGCCTGACTTCAACCTAGGACCAGAAAGAAACCCTCACTCACCCATGAGAAGATGGAGAAAAAGCTGAAGGCAATTGAAGCACGGGCAGAGTCGGCTCCAATCGATACATCTTTGGGCGGTGTTGATGCCCACTGGTTTGTCAGCACGCAGAACCCAATAAACCACAGAAAGGCCCAGAGAGCTGCACAGAGGAAAAAAAAAAGATATTTAGCAAGAGTGGAAGGGACTGGGTGACTTATAAACAGAATATGAAGGCCTACGATAAACCCTGTTCTAAGGGCTGTATTTGATGCCGCAGCTTCAGTGCCAAAACAGACTTCTAGGCAGGCAATACTCTCAGTTCCTGAGGCTTGGGGACCCTCTGGAGCTGATTTTGGGGCATGCTGCAGAAGGAGGGGAATGTCCCATTCTGCTTGCACAGCATTGGATACAAATGTTGGTCTCTATTCCTTTTTGCTTACCTGCTGGTTATTCTCCCAGTCTCCAAATTTAACAGAGGCACAGGCACCCTTCAGCTGATGTTACAGGAGAACAACTTACCCCAGCTTAGTGTCCTCCAGGTGTGCTGGGACATACATCTCCCACTAACTGCAGCCAGAACAGCCCATGGTTGGAGATAGTTGGCAATATCTGGAGGGCACCAAGCTGGGGGAGCCTGCAGTACAGAGCACTATCATTCTGCTCTTGCTGGGGCTACAACTATATGATAAAATACCTGCCACTTGTGCTCTGGTTATCAGGAAATTCTACAGCTCCTCCAGACAACTTGTTTAATGAACATTCTTTCCAGCTTGCTTGCACAAAAGCTACCCTGCTTTTTGTCTGATCGTTACTGAGCATTCATTTATAATTTTGGGGGGCAGTTATGTAACAGCATTCATCCTGATTTGCCTGTGGGATGTTCCACGTCTTCCTGTTAGTCATTTGTTTATCTTACCTTTTTCAATGCATCACACTTTCCCCCCATCACTTTCCAAACTACATAATTTGTTTAATGGATTTATTGTTCTAGGGCAGCGAAGCACTTTAGATTTGCAGATTTGAAGTGCTTTGAAGTTCTGGTATGCACTTGAATCCCTCCCACAAAGTACCGGTATTGACAGTCTGGAGAAGACCTTTCACTGAACAAAAATGGGCATATTCTGTAACATTCTCGGAAGGATGTGTTGGCCAAGTTTTGATTATTAGTTAATCTAGGCAGAGGCTTGGAATGGGAGTCCAGAAACTCCTGTTTCTCAAAGTAGAACAAACGCTATCTAGAAGCCCCCTTAAAGAAACGTATGACTTTTTTTCCAGGGTATTAAGGCACATGGCGTTTACGTCAGGGAACAAAGGGGCACCAATTCAATGGTGTCTGTGTCTCCTCCTGGCCCAGCACCGCTCTTTACCAATAATATAGCATCCCAGTGTTTTTAGGAACACAGGCAGTCTCTCCTGGAAGACACTTTCATTCAGACAAAACAAGCCCTAGCAGGCAGCATGCCAGGGGAGCTGAGCTGTTCCAGACTCACATCATACTGAGAACAAAACAAGGGAAGGCATTGTCCAGCTCTGCAAAGGGGGTAGGGAAAAGAGAGAGGAGGAAGGGAACATGTACGGAGCCTTGCCCTCCCTCCCCACGAGGATTTATTTCATGTCACACCTCCCAATAAGAAATACCTGAAAAGCCCAGGTCGGCCATAACGAGGTACTTGCGATCAGTGGCATTGCTAATCTGTGGGAAGTAGATATCCACCATCAAGAAGAATACACAAGCCAGGAAGGCAATAACTCCGATGCCAATGCCGTAACGACAAGCATCCTCACTGTGGTTGAAGATGCAGAACAGCTTGTCGGATGAAGAATGGTTGGTGTAGCCTTCACCAATGATGCAGGAGAAAACTATGAGTGCAAAAATCTGCAACAAAAAGAAGTACAATGCTACCCACCATCTTCCAGAGTAGTGAGGTGCCTCCGTTAAGGCACAAATCAACCATGATTTCATTTATATCCCATCACTCTGCCATCATGGAACCCAGCAGTGTACATGTTCTGAGGTGGTCACCCATCCAGACCTGCTTAGCTTCAGCAAGATGGTGGCCTCAAGTGCTTTTAACATCATAACTTGAGGCCACTAAATCCCTAAATCCCACCTCTATGCAAAACATTACCCTTGCAAGGTCCCAACCTGCATCTTTGTGCACAGCTGAGAGTTGCATTGCATTCATTCTGAACAAAGTACGGAGCAGCAGAGGCCTCAATAGTTCAAACCTCACCCTAAGGAAAAGAGGAGCAATAATTATATCTGGGTGCTAGACATCATGCCAGCTAAGATAAGGAGTCTTGTTTGAGACCCCCTGGCACTGGAGATCGGTGCATCCCAGAAAAAGAACCATACAAATGGCTGAGGAGCCTTCCCCCTTGACTTTTCAGACAAAGCCGCTTAAGGGTTCAGACGGATCTCTCCACCTCCCCAACTAATTTTAAAGCTGTCATTTTCTCCTCACCAGTAACAAGCTGCTCTCAGCCACGTCAAAAACCAAGCACGCTTGAAGTGCACTCGCTCACCTCTCAAGAAAATGTATTTCAAATGAGGCAAGCAGGACTCGGGCACGTTAACCCCTGTTAACATGACATGATTTCCTACATGACTTCAACCTTCCATGCCTGCCCCCTCCCATTATAAGTAGCACCTGATAATACTTTTAGATTGTCCTTAAGGAGTGCCATTATTGACAGAATTTCACATCACCTCTGGAAGATGCTCCTAGAACCCTCACTGAAAACCAAAGGCCTAGAAGCATAACTTTCCCTCAGAATGTTTGGAGCAGAGCTTCCCAAACTTGGGCCTCCAGCTGATGGGACTCCCATCACCTGTAGTTATCAGGACCAGTGGGAACTGTAGTCCAAAACAGCTGAAGACCCAAGCTTGGGAAACGCTCTTTTGTAGGAACCAGACATGAAAGGATCTGTCTTACTGAGTTTAGCAAAACTCGGGAGCCAGCTGCTTCCTAAGCAGTTTTGCTCTTCCTCACTGCCAAGCAAACGCTCCATATATATGAAGAGTTTCTCTCCATCTACAAACGCTGCCGATAGGGAAGGGCGCTCCTCTTTCTGTTACAGACCCAGAAGCCTTGAGCAACCAGCTGGTCAAAACACAAGGAAGGCAGCACCCTAGCTGCGCTCAAGGCCTATCAGCTGACAGCCATATGACCAGGCTGCTTCTCCTCAAACAACCCGCAATACAAAGCGGTGGACTTTATTCGGCAGAGTTGCCCAATCCTAAGCAAGTGAATGGGACCGAGCGAGGCAGCGGCCCCTGCCCGGTTCCCACGCGCGGGGCTCCCCACCGGCCGAGAGAAACTGGGCGCAGCGCGGGAGACTGGCCCGAATCGGACACTTTCCAGAGAGGACTTGGACACGCGTCTTCTTCAGAAGCGGAACAACAAGGAGAGACTCCTCCTAGCCGACGCCCGGGGTGGCGGCGGCGGCTTCCGTTGCCTCCAGCAGGTGTCTCCATTCCCGACGGCGCTGCATGACACTGCATTGCTCCGCCTCAACTACTTCCCCTCCTAGGGTGCTGCTGTTGGTGGCAGGAGACACGGCCCAGGTGCCTAACGGCCCCACCTCAGCTATGCCTGCCTCACCTGGGCCACTAGTTAGTGGCACCCTGGGCACCAGCTCGCCCTCCTTCGCGTGGGCGGGCGGGCGCGCGCGCGCCGACTTGCCCGGGGTGCGGTGGGGGCTGTTAAGAAGGAGCCGGGCGGCCTCTGCAAAAGTTCAGAGCCCAACTTCCGCGCTGCGTTACGGAGCCCCAGCCCGACGCCACTCACCGCACTCAGAATGCGTGCGATGACCTGCGGCTGCTGCAAGAAGCGCCACGGGTCGAACGTGCCGCCCGCTTTGGCAGCTCCGTAGGCACCGCCGCCGCCGCCGTCGCCGCTCTCCATGACTCAGGCGCAGCGCTCTGTTGCCCCGCTCCCGGCCCGGAACTCGCGGTGCCCGCCTCGCCCCGACTTGTGTTTGCGCGTCCGCAAGCCCCGCCTTTCCACTCCGCCCCCAGGGGAGGAGAGCCGACCCGGGACCATGGAAGTCAGGAGGGTCGCGCCCGCCGGGTTTCGTGCCTTGAGCGGCTCACTGGAGAACAGCCCCGGCTTCTCGTGCTTCCGCACTTCGCAGGCTGGGTTTCAGATTTATGGCCGCTTGGAACTAAGGTGCAAGCCGCCCGTACTTCAGGGATAGAGAGTCTCGGGCGGGCCCGGAACTTCCCCCAACCTGCAACTCAGCCCAGGCTACACCCCTCCTCACCAGCGCCGTTTCATATCCTCTGTTTGTTTGTTTTTTGCTCGCTCTTTCAACTTTGACAATGCCTCTTTTCGTCTCTGGATGGAGGACAGAGACCCCATAAGCGCTATACGTTTAAAGCTGTATGCAACTAAAGAATCCCCCCCTCAAAAATAATACCCTGAGAACTGTAGATTAAGAGTGATGAGGGAGGTTAGGAGACCCGCTTTCCCCACCAG
Source organism: Lacerta agilis (assembly GCF_009819535.1). Taxonomy (NCBI): domain Eukaryota; kingdom Metazoa; phylum Chordata; class Lepidosauria; order Squamata; family Lacertidae; genus Lacerta; species Lacerta agilis. The sequence continues at coordinate 28,305,016 of NC_046313.1, forward strand.
AGAGCTATAACTCCTAGCACCCCCTAAAATAGAGTTTGAATGGGAATTGTAACTTTGTGATAGGAAGAGGAGGTCTCAAGGCTCAGCATCTTTAACGGACTACACTTCCCAAGATTCCTTGGGTGAAAGCCACGACTGCTTAAGCGCCACTTTACATGAATAACGCAGATAGGGTCAGAGTGTGGTGTGTGCAAGTAGAAACTAGTCTACCGTACAAAGGAAAAAATATAAAACCGTATTTCAACTTGTTGGCTGGGACAGCAGGGCAAGAAAATGAGTCAGAAATTTTCATCAAGGAGAAGATAGAAATATAGGGGGAAAGACACCACAAGTTGAATGGCCATAGCAAAAGAGGATGAAAGGTTGTCGTTTGACAGTTTCAGGAGAAACTTGAGGAACTTCAGCTAGTGAGTGTAAGCGGTCATAGAAGCAGGAAGAGAAACCAGACCCAGACGGTGGGATTCCCCTAAGAACCATGTCAGTGGAAGCATTGCACAAAGGTGCTTTTCCTAATCTCTTCCCAGTCATGGCCCCTCTCAAATTGTCTCGAGGCGGGAGGGAGAATCCTTAGAACAGTGCACAGGATGAATTGTTTCTGAAATGCTTTCTCAGACAGAACGTTTGTAACAGTGCAGTGTTGAATTCCACTCTGAGTGGAATTCTTGAGGCAATCGGACATCACCCATGCTTGCAAGCTAAGAGACCATTTCACATAAGAACAAGTAGCTTTGTTAATGTTGCTTTTTCTTTTCTTGGTCTGTGTTTGTAGATTAATACCATTTCAAAATCGTTTTGAACTTGTTTGATTTATGGCTACTTAGTTCAATTGATGGGGAGACACCAATGGACTTCAGGCTTGCTCTTTTACGCAGGGCAGTAGGATCCCTGTTAGAGAGTGTTGGGGGTCATACTATAAAAACAACCCCTCCCCAAACAAAATCCAACTAGACCACATGAAGACATTATTATGATTATGCTGCACCTTTTTTTTTTTTTTTTGCACCACAAGGGTAGCTTAAACTACCATAGATTCATCGTAAAAACCAAGCTGTTGGGAGGTTTGCTCTGTGAAGGATAAAACAGATCTAATTTTTATTTTTTTTAAATTAAAAATTGAAACTTAGACTCTCCTAATGAACTACATTTCCCTGAACTAGAGCAACAGAAGGAGGGGTATTCTATATGAATTCCTTGGCAGAGAAAAAGAAGATGGGGTGATAATTGGGTGGGATTAGTACAATGGATGGAAAACACCCAGGAAATCCAATTTCTCACCACAGCTTTGTCCAAAAACAACAACAGAGACAACAATAATCACTGTCCTAAATCAGAGAAGAGCTGATGTTTTATCTGCACAGTCCTGACCCATTTGTTTGTTTGTTGAAATATTTCTGTACCACCTAAAACTCCAGAGGGAGACAAAATAAGCTCTTAACTGCCCTAGGAAACAGAATCAACGTAAGTAATGTATGAACGATGCATATAAAACAGTGGTGAGGAACCTGTTGTTGGACTCTGACTCCCACCACTCCAGCCAGGTCTACTGTCACAACAGAGATGATGGGAGTTGTAGTTCCCCCACCTTTGACAGAAGGCCAGAGATCTCATTTGGTGAGGAGGAACAGGAAGCTTTATCCAGCTTCCTTTATCCGGCCCAGTACAGGGAGCAAAAAATAACCATTTGGTATAGAGTCACCCAGCCTGGTCTCTCAGTAGAAACATGACTTAACCATAACCCAGACTCCCTAAGCCCATTCATCTCTTCAGAGCCATTGCTGCCTTCTTGACCTTCTCTTGGCATGGAGACCAGCCAGGTCAGAGGTAATGGGGCACTATATCAAACTTGGTAGAACACTGCACCAAGTGAGGCTGCCCCCCATATAGTTTCCTGTGGTGGAAAAGAGGATTGTGGGTTCTCTTAGTTTATATACCCAATTCTCCTTCACACCTCTTGACAGTTGGAAGACACCCATAAGGATACGGTCAGCTGTCGGGTGAATAAACCTCAGCCTACATCCTCTGCAGCTGTTTCCTGAAAGGCAGGTTTAATTTTCTTTGTAAGATGTAATTTAGTGCCTCTAACTCGTTTTTGCTAATATAATCCCCTAGTACATATCTGGGTTCACTGGGCTGGCTTCTCTGGAGGCAAAACCATTTAAAGCCCTGGTTCTTGAAATGGTCTGAGAGCACATGAGGTTACCCCCTAGTTTGTTGCAGGGCAAACTATAAGCACTGCAGATGTGAAAAAAACAGGCAAAGAAATTGAATAAGAGTTATTAAGAGAGAAGTGCAACAAATGGTTTAGCTGTATAGAACACCCAATCCCTCTGACTGCTGGAATCTGTGCCTAACTAAGCCCTCGCCAGACATTGCCCATACTGTTCTGCTTCTCTGTAAAGAACATGTCAGATAACTGTTTAGAGAGTCTGAGAGTGCCACATTATAAACAATGCATTACATTCTGTAGTTACTGGGCGAACTTGCAGGAACCCTGCGTTGCACACAGCATGCAACAAGAAGAGAACACGAGGCTTGATTCTTAGACAACAGCATGAATTCACATCTAGCCAGAGGCAAGACTGTGCGTACACTTTGTATGAAGATATCTGCCGCTTACAGTCTTAAGTGGGGAGAGTGTTGCTAATAGATACGGAACGCAGGGAAAGGTATGAAAGGTTTGGACCACAGTTTCCAAGTTTGCCTCTGACACAAGTGCAACATGGTGGGAATGTATGTTTTAACACAGAGGTATTCAACCTTTTTGGGTCCACAGCTCCTTTGACCAACTACATTCTTTCTGCGGCTCCCCTGTGGGGCTCAGGCATCCAGTTATGTCACCCCTTGCCTGCAGAGCTGGCAGCCCCTCACCCCTTTTCAAACACCATCCCTTCTGGAGTGTTTCCTCAGCCTCCTCTCTTCTCCCCTCTCCTTGGGAGTCCTCTTGGAAGCCGCAGCTGCTGCCCGATCTCTGAGCTGCTCCCCTAAAGAGAAGTGGCCTCCTCACACTGCCCTACAGGGGCCTGGGAAGCACCTCCTGGACAGCTCCCAAGGCACCAATCCCCTGGGAAGCTTGTAGCCAGGGCTGCTGCAACCAACAGCCGCTATGTGAGAGGGTATCAGAGGAGGGAGTGAAGGAAAGAGGGGCAGAGGCAAGTGTTGCCTGCGGCACCCCTGACCACCATTCAAAGTACCCCAGGGCACACTGGTTGAAAACCACTGTTTTGACAGATTGATGTATGTTGGTTTAGGACTATGCAAGCTTCCAAGTTATGCAGAACTCTTCATGTGATTTGTCAATCTGATCCACATTGTGTACAACACACGACTCATATGCCCATGCCCTCTTGACATTTATTAGACAAAGCATTTGTTTTATTTTGCAATACCAAAAGATCATGTTCCAGTTAGTAAGCAATCCACCTCAGTGAGGACTGGTGACATACTCAGTTTCAGTTTTTTGTTGAATTAGAATTACTTTGACATGATAAAGCTGTATATATTCTTGCCATACACCTTGTTCTTTACCCAAAACATCATTTTCAGGCTTGCGGGAACTTGTTCTAATATGAAGTTGGCCAAATAAGGTACAGCAACTCACAGGGAAGATATGATATTACGTATCAAATGCACATCCCAGGGACCTGTATGCACAGTGAAAAATTATGTATTGTAACTATTTAAAAGATAAAGGGTATGATGGGGTAGTACTATAAGCAAACTTGTGTTCACAAGAAAATGAGGTCTTCCAGGATATAATGTTCAAATCACACTCGGGGGCTTCTCTTGCTTCTTTAATCCAGATATGCTTTGACCATTCTGTGGTCTTTGCTTTCTTCAGGAGCAAAACCATTTTTTCCTGCCTGTTGCCCTGCCACCAGAAGTTTTCATCCTCTGGGAGGTCTTTCCCCCCTGCAACCCAACTCACAGTTGTTTCACCAGCCGCTGAGCCAGCTTCCTCACCAAACACCATTTCTCCTTGACACACTGGACAGAGGAGCAAAAGGAGAAACAGGTTACAGTACATAACCTAACATTACATGGGCCAGAGAACAGATCATCACACAGTGACAGGTTACCAGAGGTGCATGATTATTGCACGCCACCTGGCATCCTTCTGTAACATTGCAGGACCACTTTACCTGCACACGTTGCCTCTTGAGCCTTTCAATGATGTGTCTGTTTGCTTGCACCTGAGAAACATACACTGTAAGGATGAGGCTACGGAAGAAAAAGAGAGGCTATCACACCAATAGTTTGTGGAATCTTGGTTCCCACTTATACACCAGGCCAGACAGGGAAACGGGATGCCACCTGCAAAAGGCTGGGTGAGTACATTACCATCTGCTAGGTTAAATTTAATCAAGGTTAAACTGAGAAATAGCAATCTCTTTTAGAGCATTTGTAGTTGGGTCCTGCTAGTAACATCAAGGCATCAAAGTGATGATCAGGTGTGCTAGCAAATGTCTGATGCTGATGCTATTAAAAAATTCCATCCTTATCACTTGACTATTATACTGGTCTCCCATACAAGGGATTGACCAGCTCCACACCTGCTTAGTTCAGCTGCAGCATCTGCTTCCAGACCACTCAATGGATCCACAGCTACACTGTCATGTGTAGTTACACAGAGGCCTGCCAGGACTCTGACATTTCCTAAAATATTGGTGCAGTAATTTTTTCAGATGTGACTCTTCATTTTCCAGAACTACGGGACTTTCATTAACTAAAAGAGGGGGGGGGGGAAGCTACACTCCTTTTTCATTAGTGACAAAGTTTCCATTGGAATTACACACACTGATCACAATCCAACACTGAGGTGTGCTTGAGCCACCTTCCTTTTGGAGTGAAGCAGTAGAAGAAGTAGTGTTTATAGAGGACAGGTCTCTTGCTCAACGTCTCTTGCTCAAGTGGCCCTGAGTGGTCAGGCAGATGGTCAGATTTAGCTTGAAAGGAGCCATGGAGGCTGTGGCTGGTAAGGCCAGTGACGGTAACACACCACTTTTCCAACAGGGTCCAGGCCAAGAAACAAGGAGGTTGCTTGCCTTGCAAATAATTCAACAACATATGGCCAGCCCTCCCTCCTTTGGTATTGCTCCACCCACATCCCTCCCAAAGTACCCACCTGAGTACCATCAGAAGTAAGAAACAAAAGACATTGGATGTCACATAGCTCAAGGCACGTTGTGTTGACATGGGTAAATGGGACAAAGCCGTAGGTACTGCCTCCCATGGAGTTGAATAATTAGTAAAGAGCCCACAAGCTTGGGAAGGAGAGACCCTGGGAGGAAAAAGAATGACTGTCAGAATATAGGCTTCATCAACCCCTGTGCTCTTAACATGCTCAACCCTTTAGCTCCCCACCCCTCAGCTCACCTACTGATGACATAGCCCAGAGGGACGTAGGCCTGGAAAAGGCCTAAGAGTAGCATGATCTGGAAGAGGAATTTAGAACGGGATGCTCGAAACAGCTGAGTTGAAGGCTGGCAGTTCTGGAATAAGGTGTACTGTGGGTGAGAAAAAGAGAGTGAGTGAGCACGCCTCCTGCATCCTCACACATTTCCAGAGATATAAAACCCATGAGGCTTTGCAGAAGGATGACCTGGGGTGGGGAGAGAGAGAGTGAAGGGCCTTCATTAGGAAGCAGTTGCTTTTACACCATACTTCCTGGGATTCAGCCAGCAACTTCAGTTCCCCCAACACATGTGGCTCCTTGACCCCAAAGCCAAACAGCTCAATACCACTTTCAAATAGGTATATTGCTAAAGCCTTCACATCAGAGCTGCAAACATATATTGAAACACCCCATGAAGAATCATGGGAACTGCAGTTTACCCCTCACACAACTACAATTCCCAGCAAACTTAAGAAATGACAGTTCCCATGATTACTTTTTTGTGGGGGTGCTTTAAATTATGAGTGATATGCAGTCCAGATGTTCACAGTACCCAGGGCCAGGTTGCATCCGACCTGCTACAGCCAGGTTCAATGGCTTCAAATGCATACATGCAAGCAACAGCTGTGGGCAGGATGAGGTCAGTAACCACCAAAGTGAAGGTCTGAGTCTGGGTGGGACTGCCTCCAAGAGAGTTGAGTTCAGAGAAGCAAGTTCCTTACCCTCCACCTCTGGTCTTCCTGTGTGGGTTGCTTGCTACTACCAGCAATTTCTCTGGTTTGAGAATTTGTAACTCCCAGACTCCTCTACAGTCCCTTAGCCAGGATCATGGCCATCTTCCCTGGCATGGTACAAGCCAAGAGGATGAGGGGCTCAAAATAGATAGGTCCGGATCCACAACCCACATGATGGGCATGATAGGTACTCTTTGTGTGTACTCTCAAACACCCACACATACACACATGTATACACAACCTTTACCTTTTTCAGTAGTGTGCGGTGAAATTTTTCATAGGGGAACAGTTAGGGCAAGAGACACCAGCTTGCAAGGGCGATTGGGGCGGGGCTGATGTCGCACCCGTGAACATCGCGCCTCCTTCCCTAAGCCAGGCAGAAGCTTCCCGGGCTTTGGGAATGAGGCGCCAGGGGAACATTTAGGGGACTACCCTGGTCCCCCTAGTCCAATGACCGCATGCCACTGACCTTTTTTATATAGAATGTGAAGAAGACGAAGACACAGGAAAGCAAAGGCAGAAGTGGGCAGAAGAAAATCCCGATCCATATGACTGTTTGAGCTGCTACAATATCCAGTACATTGTGAGGCACCAGGAACTCTTCTTTGCCAAGCCACTGAGCCAGTCCACAGGAGGAATGCTTAGCAATCAGTCTGAGAGAGAGAGAGAGAGTGAGAGAGAGAGAGAGAGAGAGAGAGAGAGAGAGAGAGAGAGAGAGTGCAGCTGGGTATCATGCCACTGAATTCTGCCTCTTTTGCAAAGGGAGCACATATGCTTATTCTCCTTTAGTAAAAGCACCCTGCAGTCAACAACAATACAATGGGCAGATCCGCACATTTAAAGCATATGACTTCGCCCATAGAAGTCAAGCTTCCCCCTCACAGAGCTACAATTTCCAGCATCCTTAACAAAGTACAGTTCCCAGGATTCTTTGGGGAAGTTCATGTGTGTTGAATATGCTTTGAATGCAGAGCATGCATCTACCCAATGACAGCTATCCTGCAACTGGACCACCTGGCATCACTACTGGGAGGCAGGAAGAAGAGATAAATACCTGTAGATCAGGGGTAGTCAATGTGGTGCCTTTTGGGTATGTGTGTTTTTTTGGCTCCAGTTCCTATCACCTCCAGCCAATCTAGCCAGTGGTCAGCGACAATTAGAGTTATAGTCTAACAATGTATGGCATGCATCATGTTGGCTATACATAATACTTTCCCAAGGAAGGAATGGTTTGCCCATTTGTGGAAAGAAAAGGCTGGATGAGGGCTTAACCACACTTAAATTCCCTCCATGCTTTCCAGGGACTGTCCACACTTTAAAGCTCTGCATCCAAGCACCCCCCCCTTTTTTTTTGTTCAAGCTTTCCCAGGAAAACCCACTCTTTAAAGCTCAATTGGAGCACACGACAATCCATGGAAAACCCGAATAGCCATTTGCTCCGATACAGCTTTAAAGATTTCACAGGGAAAGCTCTGGAACATAGAAGATGTGCTTAGACACAGAGCTTTAGAGTGCAGACCTGTGCCTGGAAAGAGCAGGCAAAAGGTAAGTATGGGAAAGAAAAGCCCTGGGTCAGGCCAAGAATCAAGGAAACCAGAAGAGTAGGGGCACTAGAATTAGTTACGATCTCTTGCCTCACCTCCGGGGTAGGCTGATAAGGAAAGCAGATGCCAAGGTGGTCAAGAAACTGAAGAGGGTCATCTTGTACATCTCTTGTCCAATGTGGGTTTCCCAGCACTGCATGCACAATCAGGAGAGAGATAATGGCTTATGATGAGTATATGGAAGGGGGGGAAAGAAAGAGAAGGGGGGAAAGGAATCCTAGACATGTCAGGCATATTATTATAAGCATAGCACAGTATATGGTGTTAAATGCAAAAGAAAGAAAGAAAAGCTAAGTTCACATTAAGCATGCACAATACGTTATATAGGTAATAGAATGTATGGAGAATTGTTGTATAAGTTGCAAATTTCTAACACATTAACACAGCTGTCAACTTTTCCCTTTTCTTGCGAGGAATCCTATTCAGAATAAGGGAATTTGCCTTTAAAAAAAGTGAAACGTTTACAGCTATGCATTAATAACCCCAAATCAGGTGGAATTTAATTGCTAATGATCAACCAGGCTTTCCTCATTGCTGGAATTGGGATCAAACAAGGGAACAGGGTGGGGGTGGGGAGTTTGAATCTGCAAAATAAGTGAAAAATGATACATCGACACGCAGACAAAAGAAATACCAGGAAAAGGAATACTCAAAGATGTCTAGACAGCTGAAGAGCCATTCTAGAAATTGAAAACCAAGTTACCGGCATGCAGCTCGGTGCTTAAAGGTGAAGTATACTTTTGTCACTGCATCAAGTCAAGGCTAAGTAGCTCTTTGCCATGCAGGCTAATGATACCTTGTGTCAGGGAACAGCACAGTGAGGGTGACAGAGGTTTGGGACGTTACAGAGAGCCCCGTTCATCCATTGGGGGCAGCAATGAGACCTCAAGCGAGGAAGGGGAGGTTTCTCAGGGAACGGGCAGCGAAGGCTCTAGGGAGGTGAGAGAGCCCTTGCCCCGCGGGCGCAGAGGGCGGCACGCCACTTCCGTCACCCCAATTGTGCAGAGGGGTGCCACGTAGGGCAAGGAGAAGGAGATTCCGCATCCTGCGTCTTTTTTGCTGGGGGGGGGGTAACCGGAAAGGGGCACTCCCGGATTCTGCTGATGGATGATACAGACATGTATTTGTTAGCTCTGCACTGTAAATAGTTTCTGCACAATAAAACTATAAAAAGAAGCAACGGAATCGGCTGGTTACTCATGAGCAACGAACCAGAGATCTTACACCTTGCTTTAGAATACTTCATATCCAAACACATTATGTCTGGGCCACATTTGCTCTAAACAGGAAAAGTTCAGCTGAAATATCCCATCCACTCCCATGTCACCTGATAGAGTTTGTTGTAACCGCATTGGTGGCACTGAGGAGCACTGCTGCTCCCTATGCATAGCACTCTGCGTCCCAAGAAGAACATGAACATTCCCAGGCTGGACAGTTTCAGGATTACACACCTGCGAGAGACCACAAGAGAGATCGGGCCTGCACCTTACACTTGGTTTCCACCCCACTAATCCTACCATATAAGCCAGTGCTTGAGATTACCACCTGACCATGAATGGATCCAAATATCCATCTTACCACACATTTCCCCACACATCTGTCCCTAAAGTGGGGTGTTGCTTGGTCCTGATGCACTTTGCACTTCAAAACTTCTGAAAGATCCGGATCTTTTTAATGTTCCACAATATATTTTTAGAACAGCTGCTGCATTGCATATCTTAAATCTGTATATATTTGGTTGTTCTTTGGGTTAGGGTATTATAATTGTAATTGTTATGAGGGGCATTCAACTAAGTTTTACTCAGAGTAGATCTAAATGAGCCATTTATTTCGAAGGGTTTACTCTGAGCACAATTTAGTCAACTACTATCCTATTAGTTTAGGAAGACAAAGGAACGGGGAATTTTGACAATAAAAGAACTAAGGTATATTAGAAATGCATTGCTGATGTTCATAAACACATACATTACATGACTGCATTTCCCCTGAAAATATAATAATATTTTTTGAACTGCACTCTTCAAGTTTTCTTTGTGTTTAGTATTTGTCAACGGGAATCAATAAAATACACATTTTAAAAATATTTATTGTTGCTGTCGGCACCTGCCTGTCTCGGGAAATATTGATTTTACTGCATTCCCGTTTGCCCGCTTGAATCATTGTGCCATTGTAAGGGGTATCAACCCCTTCTTGATTGTTCTGCTTCTTCCCTTATACTTTCACTGCCATATTTACAATGAAGGATATTGGGCTTGATGACTGGCTGGACTAGCTAGTGCTTCCCAACTTAGAAAGAGAGAATAGCGAAACTAAAACAAAGCATAAAAAGCTCTGCTTGCTGCTCAAAGTAATTTAAGGCCTACCCTGCAAACCCCTTATACCACAGGAAATATATCTGCCCCAGGTTCCCCACCAAGATGAGAACACCTACCTGACCAGGGTGAGGTTGACTTCAGTATTAGGAGAGTAGCCTTCCAACTGGGTCAAGACATGAAAAAGTAAAGGCAGGATAACATTCACTATGGAGATGACCACTGGTGGCAGGTACTGGCTCAGTACATCAAGGCTGGCAGCATTTTTCTGGAAGTACAGAGATGGATTTGTTATGGGGAGGCACATTTGTGCCTAGAATCAAAACATAGAGGAATATTTCCTGACCACTCAGTGCCAAAACACAGTGCAAAAAGTCAGGACCACCAAACTTAATGAATTTTCAGAGCAGTACCTTCTGCTTAGGGATGCGGGTGGAGCTGTGGACTAAACCACTGAGCCTAGGGCTTGCCGATCGGAAGGTCGGCGGTTTGAATCCCCGCGACGGGGTGAGCTCCCGTTGCTCAGTCCCAGCTCCTGCCAACCTAGCAGTTCGAAAGCATGTAGATAAATAGGTACTGCTCCTGTGGGAAGGTAAACGGCATTTCCATGGGCTGCTCTGGTTTCGCCAGAAGCGGCTTAGTCATGCGGGCCACATGACCCGGAAAAACTATCTGCGGACAAACGTCAGCTCCCTCGGCCAGTAAAGTGAGATGAGCGCCGCAATCCCAGAGTCGTTTGCGACTGGACTTAACTGTCAGGGGTCCTTTACCTTTTTACCTTCTGCTTAATGCGTGTCAGGCTTAATCCCTCACACTATCTCAGATTCCTGGTCCAGCTGCAGCAGCTGTTCTCCAAGAGCATACAGCTGAGTTCTGGATTGAGGTACAGCCACCCACAGCCCCACTCTGACCCTGGCAAGGGATGAAGGGTTGGCCTACTTGACTGTGCCCCTGGGAAAACTCTGTGGCTGCGTAGATACAGTAGAAAGCAGCCCCTGTCAGCAGCAAGATGACACCATTGATCAGAAGGCGTAGCAGGTAGAGCTTAGCAAGCTGCTTCCGTGTGCGCTGTTGGTTCTGCAAATGCCGGATCTGCTCCGCTAGGTCTATCTGTGAAGAGAAACCGAGTTGGTCACTTGCTATTTGTGCAGCTGAGCATGCAGAGGAGAGGTTTGCTTCCAGTGCTTCAGCATGTAAAGGAGAGGGAATAGCCAGCCAATCTAGTAGGCATGCACGGCCCAGGAGAACCATAACACCTTGAGCACAGAAGGGACATAATAATCTGAGGCGAGAAAGAATGACTGAAACAAGCAAAGCAATACTTTGTCGCCTCGGGAAATGTCCTTTGAGGTGGGAACAGGAATTAAAGGGTATGATTCCTGTTTCCCTTTGCTTGTTGCCCCTAAAATGCTTGTTCTCTTTGCTTTCACCCAAGACAGGTAGTGTTAATTGTTGCTGCCTAACTTGCAAGTGAAATAAGCAAGGAAGTGACACAGGGCCTGAATAAAAGAAAATAATGACGCCTGTATCAAATTCTGCAGCTCCACTTGTGCAATATTCTATGCATGCAACAGAACTTCCTCTTCCTTTCCCCTCAAAATCAGCTCCAGAGGGTTGGGAGACCTTCCAGAGCAGATTGGACGGAGGGTACACAGTGGGAGGACAAGAAAAGGAAGCCTCATTATGCAAGCAGAACTCCACTAGTGCAGCATTGGATTCAATCTTTGTTTGTTTGTTTGTTTTGTTTCAGTTCAGCCAAATTTAGGCAATGGCTGAGGTTTCATCAAAAAATATTTTTTAAATGAATGGATGTGTATACATACTTGAAAGGATGACGCAGTGAAAGAGGTGGGACTTTTGAGGACATGATCAAATTATCATGAAACCCCATAGGCAATTTTCATGTACCTTTAGGTGATTGTAAATATTTCTCTGTTTGAGGGTGGCTGCCTCTGGGCTCTGGATGCAGAAATCCCACTCCGTGAAGATCCTGGCACTGACACATGGTTTGAATTTCCACCGCAGCATCTGCCACCGGGCCATGCTGGCTACAATCCTGAATATTGGGACAGGAGTGAAGATTGTCATAGGCAAGCAAGACTTTTCTCCTAGCAAAATTAATTCCTTTGCCCGGAGCAGTATATAGAACTCAGTGTGTTGCATAAGAAGTTCCACTGTGTGACTGCAGCGGGTGAATCAACATGGGAGTAACACCCAGTTTCCAGAAAGAAGGAGATTGCAAGTCTGCATGGGGATGTATGGTATGATGTGAAAGTGTGCAAATCAGTTGCAGGGGGTGATGAAGGCCGAAAAGATGCAACAGTTTAGGAATATTAGCTTGGTCCACTGGAGGAGGATTACCTAGTGATGCTTCAGAGTAGGAATGTTTTCTGGGAATAGTAGGAAAATTTGATGGGAATGAGTTAGGGATGCAGAGTCACAGGAAGACTGAGCTGATCTACTATGGCAGGATCTCAACAAACAGAATGTTGTTGTAACATGAATAAATGCTAGACTTATTGGAGAAAAGGTAGGGAGTGAAGAAGGAAGAAGAAATTTTTTTTGCCCATCAATGTCTGATTAGATCGAACACTCTGTGAGAATGATTGGGCACTGAGATATGCTCCCAACAGAAAGTGTATAATTTCCATTCCCAGGGAATTTGAACATGCCAGGAATAGGTTAGAGCACAAGTTGGGGAACTTGCAACCCTCCAGATGTTGCTGAATTACAGCTTCCAATGGGGCCAATGGGAGCTGAACTTCAGTAACACCTGGAGGACCACAGGCTCCCCATCCTTGGGTTAGAGAAATGTTATTCTGACTGTATGTGAGATATGTGGAGTATATAACTTACTGAATTACTACAAGGAAAGGGTTAGCATTTTAAGTGGGTCATCATAAGCCATTGTGCATGTAAATCCCTATTCATGAATCCACAACCTTGCCCTGTTAACTTCTTGCTTCTCTCCTGCTCCCTTTTCCAAACCCCTGCTGTCAAGCCTAGAAAGGCCTGGGTCTCAGCCATCATCAGGGCCCTTACCGCCGGAGGATCCAAATGAGGCAGGCAAAGAAGTATCCCAGGATGCTAAGCAGGTATGCTAAGTGTACGTTGTAGTGGTTCTTGCTATCCTGTGCCACATGATAAGCACCATAAAACAGGTACGAATACTCCAGAGAGCCCTAAGGATGGAACGTAAAAGGAAATTACAAGCCAGCCTTATGCTTGCAGATTAACCCAACTCATAGCAGAGGAGTATGGAACCTGTGGGTCCTTCAGATGTTTGCAGGACTCCAACTCCTCTCACCTCTAACCACTGATTGACCATGCTGGCTGGGCCTCTTGGAGGGCCACTGCTTCCTGTCCACTGCCATAATACTTTTCTAAGGACTTTCTAAGTTTGAATAATAGAATGCAGTGAGTACAAAATAGAAAATTCTTTTCTATTTTGTTTCGACTATGGCAGACCAACACGGCTACCCACCTGTAACAGTGAGTACAAAGTTTGGATAAGAACCACCAGCCATTAATCCAATCCTTCCTGCTCCACTCCAAGCTATATTTGTCTTCCCAATTGCTCCATTTTTGTCCATCCTTCTTCTTCACACACGCACCCCCATCTATAACCACTTGCTTAGGCAGCATTTGCCCCTCAATCGGCCTCCCCTCTCCAGCACAGTAAACTCCAGTCTCTATTTCCAGCAGACTCACCTCCCCGGTGAAGATATCTTGGAATCGTTGCCAGGCAGATCGATAACTGACGTTACTGCTGTACTTCATGCATTCAGGATCTGGGGGGGGGGGGAGACTGGGTAGCTTTATAGCACTAGACACTCTGACACTTAGATGTCAGTATAGGATCTAATCCAGATGGGATGTTGGGGAAAGCACAAATGCTCTTGGAAGTACCAGCAGAGACTCACCTGAACTCAGACCTGTAGGAAATATCGTCGTATTTTGAGAAATGGCAACAGGCAACAGTATGAAGCCTGTGGCCAGCAACACAGCCAGGAAGTTGATGGAGAGCAGGAACCTCAGGAAGGTAAAGTAGGACTGGATGCCAGGACCAAAGTTCCCTGTACAGTATGTTGAAGAGGATAGCAAAAGTGGGCAACACAGAAAGGCAAGCAGACAGGCATCAGAGGGGATGGGGAGCATGAAAGTGACACACAGGATAAATTCTGTCCCAGATCCACAGCCCTTTCTTCATTCACATGTAGTATTGCTACGTGGCTGGTTCCTATCTGGTCTGACAGGGGATTCTGCCTGCTGTGTCTACTTCAGTGCCAGTCAAGCAGAGGTTATCTTGCATTTTGAAACTGTTCACACATATCTATGAGCATAATAACCAAAGTGGGTACAGTGGTACTTCAGGTTACATACGCTTCAGGTTACATACTCCGCTAACCCAGAAATAACACTTCAGGTTAAGAATTTTGCTTCAGGATAAGAACAGAAATTGTGCTCTGGTGGCGCAGTGGCAGCGGGAGGACCCATTAGCTAAAGTGGTGCTTCAGGTTAAGAACAGTTTCAGGTTAAGAACGGACCTCCAGAACGAATTAAGTTTTTAACCCGAGGTACCACTGTAGTTTATTTAGAAGTGGCAGCCTTACAAACTGCCTCCCCTTCCTAATATACACAACAAATCCACAACTCCATGGTTACCCTCTGCTAGAGGAAAGCAAGATTTACGGTATTTATTTTTCTTCTCCCCAAACCATGCGGTCAACCAGCCTGCAGAGGTCTCCCTTGCCTCACACCAGTTAGAGACAGGTTATCAGTAGTCCAGTTGTTGTACAGTGGTACCTCGGGTTAAGAGCTTAATTCGTTCTGGAGGTCCGTTCTTAACCTGAAACTGTTCTTAACCTGAAGCACCACTTTAGCTAATGGGGCCTCCCGTTGCCACCGCGCAATTTCTGTTCTCATCCTGAAGCAAAGTTCTTAACCTGAGGTACTATTTCTGGGTTAGTAGAGTCTGTAACCTGAAGCATCTGTAACCCAAGGTACCACTGTATTTAGTATATATAATAAGCAGCCCCTGCCATTTATAAAACCAAGTCCCTTCTCAACACAGAGAGAACTTTATATTTTCTTCAAGTGCAGCTGTTGATCTGACGTCCTACAAGTGGTGGACCCTGTGTTTCAAATACCAGGGGTGTCCTGTGCAATGCCTAAATTTGGCACCCCCAGCCTCTTGCACTCCATTCTAAAGCATAATTGCAGTGTCCCCTGCATTGCCCACGAGGTTCTGCACCCAGTTTGACTGAACCAGTTGTGCTCACCTAAATCTGCCTCTGATCCCACCCATTTTCCCTTTAGAAGTAGCCCCACCTTGTTTGCTGCCACTGGACCGAACTGATACCCCAGTGACATTCTTTGGGTAGATTAACTTTTAAAGGTGAAAAACCATTTCCTACTGTTACCTTCAATCTCATCCAGGGAAGGCTTCCAGAGCTGGAAGATCCTGACAAGGTTCCAGATTCCTTCTTGAAACTGCTTCTGGGCCCTGGATTGTCTTTGTCTCCAGACCACCCAGCAGGACACATCTCTCCCTGCGGATGCTCTCAGCTGCCTGTGCAAGGGAGAGTGGGTTGAGTTTACAATGGGCCTTCTGAATCAGTGAAGCTTTGGGAGATGAGGTTAGGAGAGGACCACACATCCCACCCCATCTTCCGGTGGAATATCTGCACTTACCTGCCTCATGCCGGGACAAAGCCTGGCCAAGGGCAACTGTGAGTG
Organism: Lacerta agilis; assembly: GCF_009819535.1. Classification (NCBI taxonomy): domain Eukaryota; kingdom Metazoa; phylum Chordata; class Lepidosauria; order Squamata; family Lacertidae; genus Lacerta; species Lacerta agilis. Next base: position 28,320,797 of record NC_046313.1, read on the forward strand.
GAACAATGACTGTGACTCTTCCCTTTGTACAGTTGGCTACCAAAAATCCACAGGTTTTTATACCACCTGGTTGGGTTAAAGTGATCTATCTATAGAAACAAACCAGCTCTGTTTTGGGAAGGAAGGGAAGGGGGAACAAAAATGGGTACCTTTTCTTGCCAAGTACTGTGTGGTTTTAGCAACCAGCCTGCACAATTACAATCAAGTACATACTAAGGATGTTTTCCCATGTGACCTTGCTCCAGACCTGAGGAGGCGCTTCTCCTTCATGGAGCAGGGCAAGTCCCTAAGCAGCAACTCCTGGCTACCCAGTTCCTCCAAGGAGTCTTCTGTGCTGGAATCAGAAAGAGCATCGTGCTGGACAAGTCTGTTCCTCAGGATCTGGGTGCCATCCATCGCTTGAGATTCCTGGAACAAGTGTGCATGTGATAAGGTGCGGGGACCTGGGCACAGAATAAACCAGATGTGGGAAACCTTTTTTAGCCTGAGGTCAGAACCCTCTGGAGGACGGAAGGTGAGCAGGGCCAGAGGCAAAAAGTAGATGTGACTCTTGGGCTATGTACAAATCAGTGGCTTATAAAGCAGTGAGGTTGTTTCCCCCTTGCTGCATTTTAAGTCACATTTGCACACCAGAGAGGGAGCAGGGATATCTTTACCCACAGAACATTACTTTATTTGTTTCCCTTGTGACCACAGCTACCATACCACCACCCCAAACTCCTATTCATGAAGCTGTCATCTGTGCATGCGCAATGGATGTCTCAAATGCACTCACCTCAGCGTAACTGTGAAGTGAATGTGGCTTATGGTTTTTCTCTCTCTTTTTGCCAAATTATTTTATTGATTTTCCATAATTTTTAAACAAATTATAACCAAATTAATTCAAATTTTTGAGAATGTGGCTTATGTTTTTAAATCAGATAGGAGCTGGTTTGAGGAGAAATGCATCAAACAGCCATATTTCTCAAGAAACTACACTGGTAGGCATAGGCAAACTCGGCCCTCCAGATGTTTTGGGACTACAACTCCCATCATTCCTAGCTAACAGGACCAGTGATCAGGGATGATGAGAATTGTAGTCTCAAAACATCTGGAGGGCTGAGTTTGCCTATGCCTGAACTACAGGATAGATGTTGATTGTGGCCAGCATCTGTACATGGATGGCTTCAAACACCAGCGGTGGAAGCGCACTGGTGCCAGAGTAAATGGTAATGTGTACACAGCTTTGCCTTTATACAATTGGCTGCATTCCAGCCATACAAAACTCAAAGGCTTCTACATACAGATGCACACCTCTCTATCCAGGCAAACAAACAATATTTTCTCTATTCAAGGACACTTTCCGAGCCACGCAAAAACACTAGGGGGGTGGGTACAGAGCAGGGTTGGTGAATAATATGGCCTAGGAAGAATACCAGGGGCCATAAAGAGAGGCTTGGAAGGCTGAATTTAGCCCCCAGGTCTGAACTAAAAAAAATTCCCCTCAACCTGAATACCTGATATCTCTATTATCATTTGAATTTATCTGTTAGTTGCAGACCACAAAAAAACCCACACAACACTCCTAATGTCCCATGACTGCCTTTTAGGCCGCAACCACAGCCTAAATTCTAATTTGTTCCACTTCATGTTTGACAGGAAATTGGGACGATACCCAAAGTAAATTAGGATTTCAACATCTGCCAGTGAAATGATAAAATGACTGTTTCACATTTAAAGGTGCATATTGTGGTGAAGCATTTAAATAACCAACAACCCCAGAATCTTGAACAGCCTCCTAAAAACATACCACAGCCCATTTTAAAAAAAAGATGGGGCAAATTTTAGTATTGGGGGGGGGGGTTACACCATGCTAAGATCATGCTGTATTTAATAGCTGTTGGTGCCTCTTTCCTAGAGTGCAACTCTAGAAAGGAAGCATCAATAGGCCTTCAGTTTACTGTTATCCTAACCCTGTGTTGTGATTAACAATGTGCACCAGTTAGAGCCAACTTGCAGCTATTGGGTGCAGTTCTGTTCACGTTCCAGTTTACACAGACAGCCCCAGTCCTCAGATCAGCTGTCTGCTGAGTAACCACCACTGAGAGGAAATGGAAGAGAGAGAAAACAATATGACTGGTACTTAATTTTACTTTCTGTTTTTTCCCTAGGTGGCTGTTCCCTCTCACAGGATTTTCACACATCTATGTGGGTCAGCTGGACACAGAAGAACAACTGTTCACCCCTGTCTGTGCTATTCCTGGTGAAATAAAGGCTACACGTTCACTTTGTACTCTTGCATGTATACACACCATACACAAGCACATGGCTCACCCCCCCCAAAGAATCCTGGGAACTATAGTTCACCCTTCAGAGAGCTGCAATTCTCAGCACCCCTTGACAAGCTACAGTTCCCAGCATGCTTTGGGGCAAGTCATGTGCTTTAAATGTGATTTAAATGTATGGTGTTGCATGCGGCCTCTGAAAAAGGAAGCAACTCACCCCTTGTCCTTTTAGCTTCTTATCATGTATCACCAATACAGCACCACACCAAATCCAGTCAACCTGAAGTACAGTTCTGGCGATACAGCTCTCCTGTGGATTAGAGAACCAAACGGAAGTACAGCGTCTTCATCCTAGCTGTGGGTTTTTGTTTGATTATCTGTGGAGATGCTAGTGGCAAACCCATGTGACAGGAAGACGCAATTTCCTGTATCGCACCAAGTCATCGTGTTGGGTTCATACGTTGCACTTGGTAGATTACACTTGTTGGAAATGGTAGAGATGAACACATTTTTGTGTTTCTTTTGCTAGTTCTTATAAAATGCCAGACCAATGCTATGTTAGAACTGCTTATTTTCCATTATTTAAAAAGCTTATTTGAAGTATAATTCCACTTTCTTCCCCCTTTCTACCATTCCCCATTCCCTCAAGTTTCCCTAGGAATCAGCATTTTGTTTACATCAGGGATAGGGAACCTGGGGCCCTCCAGATGTTATCGGACTACTACTCCCATCGCTCCTGACCATTGTTCATGCTGACTGGGGCAGCTGATGGGAGTTGGAGTCCAACAACACACTGCAGTAGCAGGTCTAAGTTCATAGGTGCACAGTGCAGTCATAAATATGTTTACTTGGAAGGAGATCCCACTGAGTTCAATGGGGTTTACTCCTAAGTTAGCAAATGTAAGGTTGCACCTTTAAATTGGTTCATCAGACATTTCCTCTTCCCAGGGAATCCTGGGAATAGTCCTGAGGGAGAATAGGTTATTTGGCAGAGTTGTTAGTGCTGTCTCACCAAACTACAGTTCCCAAGATTCTTTGGGGGAAATAGAAGCTTGTTACTTTAGTATAAATCTGATATAGGTTGCAGTGTAGTATATCCTGTTAGTGAGGCAAGCATATGTAGAGCGAAGTTTCCTGTAAAGTGTAGCTATGCAGAAACCCCATCTGAACTTTACATCTAAAGCAGTATCACAGACCTTCCAAGTGTCCCTATTTTCCAGGGATGACCCTGTTTTAGAGAAGCCATCCTGGTTACTGATTTGATCCTGGAATGTCCTACTTTTCCTTAGGATGTCCCTATTTCCATTGGAGAAATGTTGGAGGGTATGGAGTTATCCAACCCCTGAGCCATCTAAAGGCAATCCTGTACAGGGAAGTTTTTTTTTTTAAAAAGTTTAATGTTTTATTATGTTTTTTTATATATATTGGAAACTTTTATATCTGTGTGTGGGTGCTGTCAGGAGGGGGTCATGCAAATGCTGCGCGTTGTGCAGAATGGAAATATTTAGGTGCAATGTTCTATCCATGGATGCAGCTTGCAGAGGGGAAATTCAAGAGGGCGATGGAGCATGGGTCTGCTGTGGGGAGCGGAGCGCATTTATTGCGCATGGGTGCCTACCTGCAGAAGGGATTTGTGCTGCGGAGCTGTTGTGGAAAATGCCTATGTGGTTGGGTTGACAGGTGTGCAAAGGAGGGGTGCAGAAGCTAAAGGCATCTGTCTATATGGCCTTTCCAAAGGCCAGGTTGTGCAGTCAGCTGGGGTGTGTAAAAAGCCAGGCCAGGAGCCACCTTAAGTTGAGGCTGCATAGGCCTTGTGCTGCATGTGATTCAGATTCTATTCAGTTGAACCTCTGGTTACAAAGTTGACATTTTTTTTAGTAATGCCCCCCTAGTGAGGCTTTTTTTGTTCACTTCTTTTTATTTTGAGGCAGTGCACACCTATGTTTGTGGAACTGCAAACCTTTCCAGTCATGTGTTACTCCAGTCAAATCCCACATATGAATGTGGGGAAAGATGATGGTGTGTAGCCTGCTGTAAATTAATTTGTAGCCTGGGGGGGATTACCATGGCGTGGACTGAGGGTGCTGATCCCTTATTTTCAAATCCGAAACTTGACAGCTATGATACCATAATAGTCCTCTCTGATAACTTGGGAGACTTGTGCTTATTTGGTTCGAACGTGGCCCCTTTGAATAAATGAAGTTGTTGATTTCTTTGCAAGCCGCCGTTCAATACAAACCTAACCTAGGAGTTTGCTCCAGGTAGATGCTGGGACGGGGGGGGGGGAGGACTACATCTCCCAGCGTCCTTTGTATAACAGGTGAGGCGCAGGGTGTGGTCTGAGACTGCCGAGACGGGACAAAGGAGACGGGGGGTGTGTGAAAGTTTTCTGAATCTTGTGGCTAAGATTCTACTTCTACTGATCAAAACCACAGGATCCCACCAGGTTAGTGAGTAAGATGCCGCAGAAAGGCTGCTTGTGACTTGCTGGACTGAGAAATAACTCAGTTCCCCTTGTTTTGTAAGTACTGGAACATTTTCTTGCATTGTTATTGCCTCTGATGATCTGCCGCTGTATTCTGAGTGGAGATGGGCTGCAAACTGAGGACTTCTTTTGTGTCCCCGATGCATCATCGTTCTGATTCTCAATAGTCTCAGCGTGGGAAGGTAACAAAACTGCTCTGGATTGAAGACCCGTGACCGTCCCTTCTCACACCCACTCTGTTGCATATGCAGAAGTACGGCCTCTTAGATACTCTATCGTATTTGGCCAAAACGCTTTCTGGCCCATCCTTTATGGTTCAAGAGAGAAAGGGAATAAAATGCCCGTGGCGTGCATGTACACAACGAGCAGCTGCCTTTGCTCCCTTCCTCATTCTCTCCCTCCAAGCAGCAAAGGGAGATAGAAAAAGGCAACAGGAGCAGCTTAGTAAGCTGCAGGGTCCTAAAACTACCGTAGTGCCTCGCCAGGAGTCGTGGGCTGGAATCAGGTCTGTTTTGATTTGATTTGATTTTTTTTTAGTAAAAATGAATAAATCTGCCTTTCTCTCTATTGAAAGCCTTCAAAGAGGGGCTGGGGTACAAGCAGAAATGGGGTACTATTGGCTTGATGGGCAAAAGGTTTTCCAGTGGGTCAAGGTGGTGTGGAGTTATTAGATGTACAGTTATTGCTTTTAGAAGTTCTAAAGTCACTCCTGCACACAGTAAAGCTTCCCTTGCCTCAACCGAAGTATTGTTTTATTTACTTGTAGCAAAATGCCCAAGACATTGCTAAATATAGTTCATGATGAGAAATATAACATAGCTGCAGTAATTATACGGAAATTTTGGATGCAAGAAAGCTCTGAAACCTTTTATTTTCACTATAACATGATTTTAAAGTCAGCCCCCCCTGTGACTTGGTGTGTGTGGAATTTTTCTAGTTAGTAGCGTTAGCTGGGCCCCACCTTTCATATTCCACGTACCCTACTGGAGCACTTTCAAATGAAAAGTAATGCTAGGGTCACAAGCAAGTTTACTTGCAAGAAAGTGTCAATGACCTCGGTTGACTTGCTTCCCAGTAGCCCGAGATGTTAAGCGCCAATGTAATAAAGGGGAATTGGGTAGTGGGTTGTAGTAAACGGAAATGATGCTTTTCCAGTAGCGTAGGGGTGCTTGGACTTTTTTTTTTTTCTAAGGTAGTGCCTTCTGCCAGAGTGCCAGTGTGATTGACAGTCTCCTTGTTCTGGCAAGTAAATGAGGTGAAAATGTTTGTGACAGATTAGCAAAGAGGAAGTTTGGGGTTGAGGAAAATGAGCAAAGGCTGGGTACTGCTTTCCTTTTCTTTGATGTCGTCCTTGCTTCACAGTGGCAGTTTAAATGGAAGCTTCATTAAAAGTTAAAGGTTGTTTTTTCAGCTGACTAGAGATATTTTGTTAAATGTCAGTGTGCTTTACAAATTGAAACTATACTCCTAGGTAATTATATACTGTACTGTATATGATTGCAGTTGGGATGATCCTAATAAATTGGATATTCTGCTAAGTGGTCCTGCTTGCTGGGTGTGGGTGTCGGTGTGTTGTACTCTCCTTCGAGTGAAAGCTGTTTTGATTAACCCCTAGTTCTAGTTACAGGTAGGTAGCCGTGTTGGTCTGCCATAGTCCAAACAAAATATAAAAAAATGCTTCCAGTAGCACCTTAGAGACTAACTACGTTTGTTATTGGTATGAGCTTTCGTGTGCATGCACACTTGGTATCTGAAGAAGTGTGCATGCACACGAAAGAAGTGTGGTATCTGAAGAAGTGTGCATGCACACGAAAGCTCATACCAATAACAAACTTAGTTGGTCTCTAAGGCAGTGTTTTTCAACCTTTTTTGGGCAAAGGCACACTTGTTTCATGAAGAAAATCACGAGGCACACCACCATTAGAAAATGTTTAAAAATTTAACTCTGTGCCTATATTGACTATATATAAAGTAATTTTTCAATTTTTCCCACGGCACACCAGGCAACATCTCGCGGCACACTAGTGTGCCACGGAACAGTGGTTGAAAAACACTGCTCTAAGGTGCTACTGGAAGGATTTTTTTTTATTTTGTTTGGATTAACCCCTCCACTGTGCTTCTCTGACTCCTGGGCTGTCCTGCTGTATCAGACCAGATAATATGAAAGAGCTGTCTGCAGAAAAGGGATAGGGGGAGGGTGGAGGATGAGGCTGCAGCCTGTGCTTCTTGGCACAGCAGAAGCAGAGATCTTTGGAACACTTTCTTGGCCCTGCAGGCAAGCCTTGGGCATGCAGCATTTCTATTGTTTCCATTGTTTCAGAAGCTGCTGTGGAGAGAAAGTAAGAATGCAAAGGTATGTCAGGATGGAAGCATGCCTTTGCCTTCTGCCAGGGAAGTAGGATGCTCTGGTCAAGGCTCTCTCTAGCCCTGGAAGCGTGAGAAATTTCATGGAGTTCAGAGGTCTTCTGGGTGTCCTTACACTGGTAAGTAAGCTATCTGGTTTGGGGGGTGAGAATTACCAATTGCACAGCACTAAGGGCACACCCTGCCAGCTTTATTTCTGCATTCCTATTTGGGTGCTGCAGGGTGTTGAACTGGCAGTGCAAAAAGTGTTTTTGAAAGAGGCACTGTTTCTCTGGGGGCACCACCCTACTCACTGCAGGAAGCCAGATGTGAGCCCAGCCCTGTCCTTGTTAACTGGCAGGTGATCAGTTCAGTCCAAAAAACCCACTACATCTGGAATGCAGCAGCACGAAGGCACCAGAGCAGTGCTTCTAATTGCTTAGCCAATCCTGGCTCTCATGGGTGACCATCCTGAGATTGCTTTGATTTTTTCATTTGGGACAGGAGGCGGTGAACCTATTTCCCTCCAGATGTTGGACTCCCAACTTCTAGCTGCCCCAGCCAGCATGGCTAAGGGTCAGGGATGATGAGAGTTGTAGTCTAGCAACATCTGGAGGGGCATATGTACCCCCTCCCAATGTTCTAGGATTCCCACATGATGGTCCTGACCTGTCCATCCTCCCCTACATGTGACCTAGTGTAGCAGGTTTCACTCTAACTGAGAAACAGTGGCTTTAGCAGTTCTGGTGTTGAATATGGGCTTCTTGGTTCTTAAGAATTCTTACAGGAAAACATACTTCCATATGGAAGAAAGTGCGGAAGCATCATGTGACAATTTTACACGTCTCTGTTTCCATCCTAATATATACCCAGTGAAAAAGATGCATGCAGACATCACATGTAACAATCTGCACATGAGTTTCATCCTTTTCCCTACATAGAACTGTTCCTGTTCTGGTGAATGTATAGGAATGGGTATGCAGCCCAACCCATATCTGTCCAAACATGCCCACCACAGGCTGGGTGAGCAAAACACTCTGAAATTCCTGCTGCTGGGGGCTGGGAGGAGAGGCCTGAATGTACTGTGATTAACTCTTCCATGTCCAGTGGTGGCCATGCCTGTTGTAATGATTCTTCTACTGTGTGGCTGCCAAGAAGCGATAATTAAGCCACCACTGAGATTTGTGTTGAGTTAGAAGTGGATGCAGCTGCTCCCCAACATAACCCTGTGCCTGCTGTAGTAATGAGAGTCTGTGTGTGCCCCCATACCATACAAAATCACTGTTTCTCTGTGATTTGGCATTTATTCCAAGAAGGGGGAAAGAATACTGCCTCTGGCCAATTGCATAGTTAAGAGTTCATTTACACATGCATAAATTTGACCGGTGCCTGCTGCCTAGTTTTGCAGATGTTAAATGAAAACTGGCCAGGGTGCAAGTCTACTTCAGCCCAAAGAGAATAGTCCCATTAAAAATGGGGGAATGCATAAAGTGTGAATGTTAGGGATATATAGACGCTCTCAAGACCAAACTGCAGGAGACGGGTGTGACTCTTTGCTTGGACAAAGGCTGTAGCAAAGGCCTGGCATTCTGGCATTTTATTAGGCTGATGCTAAAGCAGAAGAAAGCATTCTAATTTATATGGAGGCTGGAGAAGGGCTGGCAGCCTCGACTGGGCAAACAAATGCCTTTTGTTGCATCCTTGCTGTACCAGCTGCCAGGCCCCCTGCATTCTGGTGAGAAGCGAGAGAGTGTAAAGCTTGGGGTTTACATACAGGCAGCTTACACACCACACATTTAAAGCTCCCCAAGAATCCTGGGAACTCTAGTTTGTTAAGGGGGCTGGGAATTGTAGCTCTTTGAGGGATAAATTGCAGTTCCCAGAATTCTTGGCAGGGGTGCGATGTGCTTTAAATAAATAGTGTGTATAGAGGAGGAATTGTAAGTGTTCCAACAATTCCAGTCTGCATCAAACGCCATTACTGTACAGGGCTAAACCTTTCTGCTCGCTCTGATAAGGCATTCTGAAGATCAGTGGTTGTTCCTAAGCTAGGATGAACTTGGAGCCAAGGTTTCCTCAGGCTTGTTCTTGGAGGCAGCCAGGGCAGTAGTATGGTACGTTGTTAAGTTTCACATTACCTTCGCAATAGGTTTCACATCAGCCAGTCGCCTTCCTTTCTGCAGGCCTAATAATTAAAATGCAGCTCCTGGACATTTTAGCTGAAATCTCTTTCAGGGCTACTTGAAGGAGAGGAGCAGAGCATTTTGCTGTAAGACCTGCCTCCGTCAATACTTCTAATACAATTCCCACTTTAGTCAAAAGAGAGAAGTTGATGAATAATGTTAAGCAAGGTCAAAAGAAAGGCCAAAGGGTTCAGGGAGCTGTAACTGTGAGGGAAGCGTGGAAGCTCTGGGTGGAGGCGTGGTAAGATGGTTCCGGCCTATGGAAGGCTGAAATGAAAAGAAGACAGAACAACTTTTGCCACATAGAAAAAGCCTAAAAGAGCCCAAAATGTCAACAGAGTGAGGGGAAATAAGTAGGGTCGGCATATAATAAGGAATGCTCTAGAATAAATCCAGTATTTAAGCAAGGCTTCCTAACTGTGAGATGAGTCACTAACAAAAGTTCCCATGGGAGTGCTGCATTCCCATAATAAATATCTCTCACAGATGGTCTGAGGAGGGGCCATAGCCCAGTGGTAAAACATCTGCCGTGCATGCAGTCCCAGGTTCAATCCCCAGCATCTCCAAACAAGATTGGGTAACCTGTAGCTGGCACCTGCCATCATGGTCTGTGTTTGGGGATAATAGTAGTTGTGGTCCAGCAGTGAGGCACCTCTGGTCCACCAGATGTTACTGACCTCCAGTTCCCATCGTCCCTGCCCATATTTCATGCTGGCTGTGGCTGATGAAAGATAAAAGTTCAACAACGTCTGGAGGGCCACAAGTTCCCTCGCCCTTACTTAAAACAATGGGGTTACGGTTTCAAGAAGTAAGGGCACTACACTGTTGTTGTTGTTTTTCTTCTGCAGTATTGATATAGGCTTGTGAAATAACGGGTGTCCCTTGCACCAGGCTCTTGAAATGAGACCTCCTTCAAAGCAAAAAATATGTTGCAACTCCTCCCGAACTGAGTGACACAGTATGAACAAAGTCATTTCCTGGCTATGGACGTCAGAACTATGGGCAACCATGCTCAGCTTTTATCTTGTGTGTAAAACACACTTCAGGCATCCAATCATTTATTTCCTTCATTCTCCCGTGTGCCCTAAAAGCTTCAGACTTTTCCTGGAACCTGAAGCAGGAGTTCCTGGTGTTTCCTGTCAGACAGGAAGCACCAGCTGCTTTGTTTGCTTGTACTGTTGCTGTAGTTTTCAGTGCATTGAAGCAAGTGAGGCGTTTTGTGAGGGAACTATTTAATCCATCGGTAGGCAAACTAAGGCCCAGAGGTCGGATCCGGCCCAGTCGCCTTCTAAATCCGGCCCGTGGACGGTCTAGGAATCAGCGTGTTTTTACATGAGTAGAATGTGTGCTTTTATTTAAAATGCATCTCTGGGTTACTTGTGGCACCTGCCTGCTGTTTTTACATGAGTAAAATGTTTGTTTTTATTTAAAATGCATCTCTTGGGTTATTTGTGGGGCATAGGAATTGGTTCATTATTCCCCCCCCAAAAAAAATATAGTCTGGCCCCACACAAGGTCTCAGGGACAGTGGACCGCCCCCCCCTGAAAAAGTTTGCTGACCCCTAAATTCCGAGTGATGACAGGGTCTCCTTACCCCTTGGAAGCCAAGCAGCCCTTGTGCACTGAACTGCAAAAAAAAAAAAAAACCAACCCCTTATCTCCCTGGCAACATGTGGCGACAGCTGGTGTTGTCTGATGAAGGCCGAGGCAGTCAAAATAAACTTTAGTGAGTTTGTCTGCTCCCAGAGCAGCGCAGGCGGATGTATGAGAAACACCTGCATGTGGGTGGGTTCATGAGAAGTGCTCCCCTGCCCTTTCAGTCAAGAGAATGGAGAAAGGCACTCTTTTCCTCCCCTGAGCGGGTGGAGTTCTGACCGTCCTGGAATCTGCTGCTCTGTGTTTGTGTGTTATCTCAGTGGTGAAACGCAGAGCAAGGTCACTGCACCATGCTGAATTGCAGCCTTTGTCTCGACCTCCGTTTCCTTCCTCTTCGCAGTGTTTTACTCCTAGCTGACTGGGCTGCTGTGGCGGTAGACATTTGCCTTCTGTTTAAAAGAGTCTTGCAGCGGGAGTTGAAGGTAGCTTTGAGTTCCTGGTCTTGGTGGCCCTCCTTGTAGCATAGAGGGAGCTCATAACTCCAGACCTAACTTTGCTGTCTGTGGGAGTCAACAGGATTAAGCCAGATCAGTCGTCCTAACCTCAAAAGTCTTGTGATCTCAAGTGTAGCAGCGCTGAGCACCAAAGTGGGGCCACCTCAGCAGAAGCAGCTCATCGGTGATGGGATCCCTCTCTAACTTGCATTTAGAAACGCCGTCGGACTGAGCCATGAAGAGACAAGCAAACCAGTAGGCAAGCAATTGGTGCTGTTGAGGGAGGACAAGATGTCTCACACGGTGGCCTTCACCTTTCCTGCCACCGAGAGCAGGGAGGCTGCCAGGTGAGTGACAGTATTTTAAATGATGTAAATTAATGAAAATACACTCGGGCCTCATTAACTCCATGGTGCCAGGGGTATTGAAATTGCCAATATGGGTTTTTTGGGTTTTTTTGCCATAAACTGTCTTCATCCTGAAATTTGGTATCTGTGTAATGTTTTAGAGAAGGGATTACGTAACTCAGTAGGTAGCGGATCTACTTTGCATGCTGAAGGTCCCATGTTCAATCACTAGCATCTCCAGGTAGGGCTGGGAGGGTCCCAGACAAAACTGATCTAGATGGACAGTTGGTCTGGTGACTTTAGTCAGTATAAGGCAACTTCCTGTGTTCCTGTTCGAAGGCATCCTAGTCACTCGTGCCTTATTTTCCTTCAAATGGAAGACTCAAAAAGATATTCCCAGAAATCTAGATGCACTAACCTGGCAACAGGGAAAGTCTGAAAGAGGAAATGATTGTCCTATCTTGTATGCAAAACAGAACCCAGGTGGTTACACCACTTCTTTGGTAACTAAGAAGCTGAAATGTGGTACCCTGATAACCACAGAAGTCCGAAGCGGGGGGGGGGGGGGGGCTTCCAAGGCTCTCCCTAGAAGCAGGGGGCAAATAAATGTGCCACAAGGATACTTCCAAGCCCCCCAGAAAGCTGAACTTTGGCATGCACAAAGTTATGGACACCCCAACTGTTAGAAATACCTGGAAATTAGACATTTTTGTTCAAAAGATAGGGCCTGAGGGATTTACTCCATTGTAGAGGATAGATTCCAGCACAGATGTGATGGAATATTGGGAAGTTCTTCAGATTCATCTCTCTCTCTCTCTCTCTCTCTCTCTCTCTCTCTCTGTGTGTGTGCCACCTCCAGTAGCATCTATGTTTGCAGAATGCAAGCTTTCTTTAATGGCACTAGAAAAAACTTACTGGGACAGGCAGGTGTTCTATTTTAGTCCTTGGCTCCAAAATTTATTCAGCTGTGGACAAGTTGGGAGAAGCCTGCAACCAACTGCACAGAGCAATAATAGATTACTCCACCACATATGTAATTCGCATCCATCCCCAGCATGTTTCAAAACAGCAGGAGGATGCTGATCCCCCTACCTAAACTTTTAAAATGTTCATTTCCTTTTATAAAAATTGTCTGATCTTTTGATGAAATATATTCTACTTCCCATTATTGGACCATGTGGCAATGAGTTCCACAGTTCCTTGCAGTACAAATGGCAAAGCTTTGAACTGGGAAACTACAGGTGAAACTCGAAAAATTAGAATATCGTGGAAAGGTTCATTTCTTTCAGTAATTCAACTTAAAAGGTGAAACTAATATACGAGATAGACTCATGTCATGCAAAGCAAGCTATGTCAAGCCTTTATTTGTTATAATTGTGATGATTATGGCGTACAGCTGATGAGAACCCCAAATTAACAATTTCAACTTTGGGGTTTTCATCAGCTGCACGCCATAATCATCACAGTTACAACAAGCAGAGGCTTGACATATCTCACTTTGCATGCCATGAGTCTATCTCATATATTAAACTCCAGTAGCTAATGAAAACAATTGCTTACATAAATGGACTTTTCCATGATATTCTAATTTTTCGAGTTTCACCTGTGGAGGTACAGGATTTATGCACCTATGGGCTCTGCAAGAAGAGGGAAATGGTACATATACATTTCATTAATCTTGCCTCTGAACTAAGGCACTTCTCAAAATCCTTTTCATTAGGTAGAGTGAGGCAGCCCCCTCAGGTGACAGGTGCTGGGGGCAGCAGCAGGCCCCTGCTCCTCTTGAGCTTCCCCTCCCCTAGCCATTCCTCACTGTTGTCATAGGCCCTCTCTTAGGTCTGTTGCTTTAGGTGTGGTGGAGGACATGTGTGCTGCATTCTAAAACTGGTGGTCCACAGTTACTGCTTTGTTGACTGATAATAAACACTGCCTTGTGGGATATCTCTTTTCTTAGGCTCTATATACATCTGACTCCTAGCATTATCCTACACATGGATCTAGCTGGGAGTTGGGATGCTGTTTTCTTAGGCAATGCACCAGCTTAATGCTTTAGTTGAAATTCCTTCATTGCAAGGGGTTGGACCAGATGAACCTCGGGATCCCTTCCAACTCTACCATTCTGGGTTTCTATGAATAATTCTGTATCCCGGTTCTCTGTCCCCCCACAGCCAGGACATAAGTCCTTACGATGAAGGTGCTGTGCACGATTCCTTCCACCAGCTCATCAAGGAGCAGAGCTGGCTGGCTGAACAGGAGGAGGTGGAGATGCAGAATCTGGCTCCCAGGGGCAGAGGTGAGGCAGACAATGCGGCTTACTGTTGAGAATTGCTGGTTGGATATTATCCCTCTGATTGCTGCAGGAAAATAGAGTGTGATTTGTGTGGTGAAAGTAATTTTTCTTGATTCTGCTTTTCCTCAGAGGCCAGTGTGGTTACAGAGCAGGAGAAAGACCTGGGGAAGTGTTTTGATGGTAGCTTCCAAGTTCTCACTTAGAAAGTCAGGGTTGACAGATATTGCTAAATGCACAGCATCCTAATTTCAGAACATTTTAGCCTCCCCTAAAATGCAGGAGTACTACAGCTAATCAGAATTGTTTTTATTTCCGAGAAGCTGATTTTGCAATCCGATCTGTATGTAGTGAAAGTAGAATGAGAACAAACTTATATTTTCACGCCTATTTATTTATTCCATTTCCAGCCAGTTCTTTCTTCTACAACAACCCTGCAAGGTAGGTTAGGCTAAGACATGGTGACAGTGCACTCAATGACCTTAATGACTGAGTGGGTATTTGAACCTTGGTGTCCCTAGCCCTAGCCTGGGCCTCTTAACAACTGCACCACACTGGCTTGCAGAAGCCGGTGAATTTTACCCAAAGCAAAATTCAGTTACCGGTACTTTGGCAAATAGAGAAGAATCATCTCTGTCTGTTCCTTGGTTAATACTGTATAATATTCTTTCCAAGCTAACACTGCTACAGCACTCAAGGATGAGAGCATTGCTACCATGACAAAGACCTTCAAATGGTCTGAGATGTGTATATAGAAAGTGCCCCTATGTAAGTTATATACTCTTGGTTTTGTTCTGTTTACTCAGGAACTTTAGATGTCCCCAAGACATAGTGATAAGAGATTTTTGGAATTGTGTGCTTTAAGAACTTCCACATATTTAGGCTGTTTTGTTTTCTTGTTTATTTGAAAAAAATATTTATATAAAATACCAGTTGTAATTGTGACATTAATTTTTGGATTTTAAGCAACCTGATGTGCTAGATGAGTGAACTAAATTACTGGATACTGAAGAATGAAATACAAATAACAAAACTGTGAATTCATGAACTTGCAGACTAAGAGACAGATTTGGCAGTGAACTTGTGAGATTCTCAGATGTGATGAAAGTTGAGATTTTTTGGGTTGTTGTTGTTTTGCTTTTTTGTTGTGCTGAATATTAATTTCACTCCGCATGTGCTTTCGGAAGCCTCTGGCAAGAAACACTGGGGGAGATTTCCCAAGGGTATAGACGACTCAGCCTACATGACAGAATGTGCCATTTAATTTAATTTAATTTAATTATAATAATCTCCCAAGGGCTCCTTGAAGCTTCCTTTGTTAACAGCATTGAAGCTGTGGAGAACTCAAAAGGTGTAGAAACCAAAGAACCTACACACACACACACACACACACCCCTCAATGCAAGGATGGGTTTCCACAACAATGCAATGTCTCAGACCATCAGGAAGGCAGCATAATTGCTGTACCATGCATACAAGTTTCACATATCTGTGAATAAGTACATTCTATTAGCACACCTAATTTTTGCCATCTCTGGCATGTGGTGGGGGCCTTCAGGGGAGAGAAGAAGGAAGTTCCGTTGTGCAAATGGAAGTCTGTTGCACTAGCAGAACTGGAGTGTTGCAATACTCACAGAAAATTTATGTTTTATGCTACGGTTCATTAAAGATTTAATGCTGGACCAGAGGGGTTGTATGCCTGATTCAACAGGGTGGTTCTTTTGTTCTTAAGTCTGCTGTGGAACGAAAGGTTGTTCCTGAGTTGAGGTTGGGGAGAGAAGGCACAATAAGTTCAAAAGTGGAAGCAAAGTATTTCAAAGTTTGAGAAGCGCTGCTTTTATTTAAAACGAGGGAGCATGCACGGAACTGGAAATGAAAAGTAGGTAAGGAGGACCCCTGCTCCAATGGGGCAGTTCTCAGGAGCTTGGCAACACCCCTTCCACCTCCCTACCCAAGACTACGCAGTAAATCATTTTGTTCCTCCCTTCCCTCCAGAGAACCTGGCCTACATGGTTTCTCCTCCCCGCCGGACTGAGGCTTGGGAGGCACCAGGACAGATGGCAGAACATCTTGACTTCTCCTCAGCCACTCTGCGCATCCTGGCCAGCATGCCCAGCCGAACTATTGGTGAGTTGGAGCAAGCCTGCAAGGAAGTGCCTTTGCAAGAGTCAGGGTCTCAGAGTTAAGGCTTTTCAGCATGGGGCACAAATGATAGGGGCTGAAAGTTCTCCATGGTATCAGACCAGGAGCCTTCCTCTCATCTTCTTTCCCATCCACTTGCAGGCCGCAGCAGAGGAGCTGTCATCTCCCAGTATTGTAACCGCACTGCCAGGCTGCGCCGGAAGAGCAACCGCGCCCCTCTTCAAGAAGTGTCCCGCTCTGCGCGGCCCAGCATCCGGCAGCTTGATCTAGACCTAGATTCCAGCCACGAGGAAGAGTATAGTAAGTCCGCCATGGAAAGCTTGGGGGGATGCACACTCTGGCAAGAAATTGGAAGGGGCCGTGTACCCATTGTGCAGCTGTCTATGAGTGATGAGCATTTTAGGGAAATAATGGTCGTTGTTCTGTGCATATGGTTCGCCCTTCCAAATGTTTGCATCATTAGAACAATTGGACTTTTTCATCAGAGCAGGTGGGGCAGAATACCTTTCCAAGCCAATGACGGCTCAGAAGACCAACTACCGTAGCCCTTCAAGGTGGCATTGTCATGTTATGGCCCTATCTCAAGAAAATGCACAGGGTCAGCCTTGCCAAGAAGGGCCACGAACAAATACTTTTCCAGAGCTGCAGAATCCAGTGTGTGGTTTCCCCCCCTTGCTTTCTGTATGACTTCTTTGTTTTAAGACCTAGTTCAAAATGTGTAAGGAAGGGGAGCCAAGAAGGTACAATTATTATTATTATTGACATTTTCTCTCTTTCGCCAAAATGCCTGCCATTGGAAATGCAGCTGGCCTTACCTCCTCCAGCAGTGGCCTTTAAACATCCTGTATACTTCCCTCCCTAGCCAAACGCAGCCTGCTGGTGAAAGAACTCCGGAGCCTGCCAGCCAGCCAGCGCATCGCCATGTTGAGAACAATGCCTCTAAGCCTGGGCGAGAAGTGCAACCTGAGGTCAGTGCCTTTAAGCCATTTCAGCACTACTAAAATGGGCAGGAATGACATGCAGTGGCGCCCGCCTTGTGGAATGCCCTCCCACCAGATGTCGAGGAAATAAACAACTACCTGACTTTTAGAAGATATCTGAGTGGTTGGGGAGGCCCAGCCAGATGAGCGGGGTGTAAGTAATAAATTATTATTATTATTATTATTATTATTATTATTATTATTATTATTATTTATTAATGCAATCAAGGGAGCAGTTGCTGAGTGTGCTGAACGACACGAGGAGCTCGTACTTCTCATCTAAAGAGCGGCTTTTTGCAATGATTTTATAAAAATCCTTCTGTCTGTCCCTTTGTAGGCAGGAATCAAGTGGGCACTCAGGCACCCTGATGAAACCCAAGACAAGAGCTCCTTTGTCACATTGCAGCCGGCTTAAATACCACATCATCATAGTAAGTCATGAACTTCACCTGCCCTGCATAGTCCTGGGCCGCGTCTGTGCCATACCTTTAAAACACTTTTATACCCCATTATTATTATTTGTTTGTTTGTTTATTTCAATGAAACAGCATAGCACCAGCCTTTTCCTTAAACACAGTCAGTTCCCAAAAGCCTGTTGCAATAAGAAAGGCTTCACCTGCAGGCAGAAGGACAACAAGGAGGGAGCAGGTCTAGCTTCTCTAGGGAGAGAGTGCCAAAGTCTGGGAGAAGCCACTGAGAAGGCTCTCTCCCACGTCCCTTCCAAGCGTGCCTGTGAGGATGGCGGGACTGAGAGAAAGGCCTCCCCTGAATATCTCGGAACCCAAGCAGCAATTCATGACTTCCCCCAAAGAATCGTGGGAACTGTTTTTAAGGGTGCTGAGTGGTATTAGGACACCTCTGTTCCCCTCACAGAGCCACAGTACCCAGAGTGCTTTAACAATCAGTCCCTCTTCTTGGTGAACTCTGGGAATTGCAGCTCTGCGAAGCATATAGGGGTCTCCTAGCAACCTGCAGCACCCTTAACAAACTACAGTTCCCAGGATTTGTTTGGAGGAAGCTGTGACTATTTAAGTGATATACTACTGATTTAAATGTATGCTGTAGAAGTAGCCCTGGAAAGGTCAGCCTGCTTTGGCACCACCAGCTCCCTGCAGAAAGAGAGAAGAATCTCTGCTTATGCCCATTGAAGGTGCTGCTAAATGAGGGCATAACTTTACCAACACCCTTTCTAGATAGGCTCCTTCCCCCTTTATCAGCAAGGTTGCCTAATTGGGGCCAATTCCTTTCATACAACTAATGAAATCCCTCATTGGTCCATGCAACAGCTTCCCAAGCACTCCATTAGTATATCTATATTGTGAGGAGAAAAACAGACTCAGAGGCCTCTGAGAAGAAATGTGGCCTCCAGAATCTTCCTTACATAGCTGTGGAAATATCCATCAGAATCCTTCAAAGAAATCCATGGGGTATTTAAGGATTTGAGACAATAACTCTGGAAGGCTTCGGCCCAACTTTTGCCAGTTATGGAGTTTATGTTAATGCCATCAAGGAATTAAAATGTTTTAGGAGCCTCTTTCTAAGTGCCATTAGTGTGTTGTACTCAAGGCCTGGCTTCAAATTCCCACTCAGACATGAAGCTCTCTCAGTGACTTTGGGCCAGTAGCTTGACCTACCTCGCAGGAGTGTTGTGGGGATGATTTTTTTTTAATTTTTTTTTTTTGCGGGGGGAGAGAATCAAGCACATTACCGTGATCACCTTCAAGAAAAGGTGGGGTAGAAATGTAGTAAACAGATAATGGAAAACCTATGTCAGCTTTCTCTTCAGCACAAGTTCATTTTTGGCTCTGCTTGCATTTTGAGAAGGCACCATGTTAGGCTCCAAGCTGGGCTTGGGGAGGAGGCAATTAATATTCTCATGACATTCTTACTGTGCCACATGCAAAGCAAATATTTACTCATTTTGTGCCGCACCTCAGTGAGCTAGAACATTGTAATTCACACTTCAGAGATTGTGGCCCAGTGGTTTGCTCAAAACAGGCTGCGACTGCATGTTTCACATAATGTAGCGGCCACAGACCACTTGAAAATGGCTGAGGGTCTTGGTGGGACCACTTAATGGGTTTTCTGCCTGTTGTGGCAACTGTAGTTCCATAGAATTCAACGATAAAATACAATATAAGAAATAAGCAATGAAAATACGATTAAAAATCAATACGAATATCTAGTGTGATGAATGTGGCATCTCCCATCTTCAACCACAAATTCTCAGATGCTCAGCAGACCCCCTGAATGAAGCTAGCAGACCACAGTTTGGGAACCCCTGACACAATGGATTGCAGTGGTTTTACTTATCCTGCCAAGGCCAATGGGAAGGAGTCCAGCAGGGTTGGTTGGCTGCTTAGAACAGTGTAGCTCAGGTGCTTAGGGGTCAACTGAATAGTTGCATTAATGCAATGGGATTTCCTCCCTCTCCTTCTCTTCTTGCACATGACCTGCACCCTCACCAGGAAATGGAACAATCTGCTTAACTGTGTGTTGGTGAAACACACCTGTAGGACCCCAACCTATGGCTTGCTGAAAGCTACCATCTCTTCAGCTGAAGGGCTTCTCTGATCAAAGGCTGTTTTCCCTGCAGGGGTTCCGGAATCTCTGGTACAGCCTTCTGTCCCTCCGCCACACCCTCCAGCCCTGGCATTATTCCCTCAAGCAGATCAGCGGTCGCTTTGGGTCCAGCATCCTCTCCTACTTCCTGTTCCTCAAGACTTTGCTCATGTTCAATCTCTTCTTGTTTCTGCTCCTGCTGGTCTTCGTGGTTGCCGTGCAGGCTGCTTACCCTCCTACCACACCCAACAGCAAAGCCTTCACGGGGCTTGAGCCCCTCACTGGAGCGGTAAGCATTTGTTGAATACTGTACATCTGATGTCCCTTTGCTGCCACTGGAATAAAGCAGTGTACTTCTAATAGTGGCATGTGTGGAGTGATATTAAAAACGGGTGTGTGGAAACTTTGGCCATTCAGATTTCCTAGGAGTTTTATTCCCATCAGGCCCAGACAGCACAGGCAGTGGTCAGGCATGATAGGAGCTGTAGTACAGCAAGATTGGTAGGGCCACAAATCCCCCATCACAACGTAAAATATGCCTTTCTCCTTATTCCAACACTACTTCTGGAAACAATTGCACAGCAGAGGTGTTTGCTTAGCCCATGAGGCTTTTTAAAAAACCCAGACTCCTCTACTCTGAGTAGAAATAGGGGAATTGTAAGTATTCAGTGTCATCAGTGGTTGTGTCAAGCATGCATGTGTGAGCCATCCCCATGTTGCTGTGCCCAAGTTCTCTGGGCAAAGGGTAAGGCACTTGAAGGGCTGGAAACCATTTCTTTCTTCTCCTTTCAGGGCTACTTCAATCACACATTGATGTATTACGGCTACTACAGTAACTTCACACTGAATGACCCCTGCACATTCAGCCCTAACAGCAGCACAACTTGCCGGCAGGCCAGGCCTGTCCGTCTGCCATACAATATGCCACTGGCTTATGTGTTAGCCACTGGGGTCTCCTTCTTTGTGACCTGCCTTCTGCTGGTGTACAGGTGAGATGATACAGGTTTCAGGAATTTTATTTGCTTTTTCTCTTACACAGGACCCGTCCTCAACTTTTTCATTTTGTCTCTGGTGGGAAGGTAAACAGCGTTTCCATGTGCTGCTCTGGTTCTCCAGAAGCGGCTTAGTCATGCTGGCCACATGACCCGGAAGCTGTACGCTGGCTCCCTCGGCCAGTAACGTGAGATGAGCACCACAACCCCAGAGTCAGACACAACTGGATCTAATGGTCAGGGGTCCCTTTACCTTTAAGCGCCATGGAACATGATGGGACTTACTTAACTCAGGCAGTGTCAGAGTCTTTTTGTTGCCAGATGGTCAACAATCTGGTATCAGAAAAAGTGCAAATAACTTAAAGAAACGAAAAAAAGAATCATGAAGGGTCTTGCTTGGAGGACTTGATTTAAAGGAAGTATTTCTAACACAAGCACTCTTGATTGACAGTATCTTCTCCCTTCCTCGCAGTATGTCCCACTCCTTTGGGGAGAGCTACCGTGTGGACAGTGCATCAGGGGACCTGGCAATCAAAGTCTTCTGTGCCTGGGACTACAAGGTGATCCAGAAACGCTCCGTGCGACTTCAGAGTGAAAACATCTGCACTCACCTGAAGGCAAGTGCTGAATGTGCCAATTCAGGCTGTAAAAATGCAACAAGCTTGGTGGGTAAACTGGTCTTCCTGGGAAGGCTGAGTGATGGGGCTCTCGAGATCCCGTGCTGCAGGATATAATAATAATTATTATAATTCTATTCTTTGTACCCCACTCATCTGACTGGCTTGCCGTAGCCACTCTGGGTAGCTAGAAATGAGAAGGAACAAAGCATTTTGTACGGCAGTGATATCTATGCCATGATGCTCGTACCTCTCCAAACTATATAAACTTATGCTGAGAGATGATGCCACGTGGAAGATGGAGTCGCTGCTCAGAGGGTAGG
Organism: Lacerta agilis; assembly: GCF_009819535.1. Taxonomy (NCBI): domain Eukaryota; kingdom Metazoa; phylum Chordata; class Lepidosauria; order Squamata; family Lacertidae; genus Lacerta; species Lacerta agilis. The sequence continues at coordinate 28,342,412 of NC_046313.1, forward strand.
ACCCAAACCAATGGCTTCAAGTTACAAGAAAGGAGATTCCAATTAAACATTAGGAAGAACTTTCTGACAGTAAGAGCTGTTCCAACAGTGGAATGGTGGACTCCACTGGAGGTTTTTCAGCAGACTTTGGATGGCCATTTGTCAGGGATTATTTAGCCGTGAATCCTGCATTGCAGGGTGTTGGACTAGATGACCCTTGGGGATCCCTTCCAACTCTACAATTATTTGATGACAACAGCTCTGATCTGCTCTTTTGTACAGATAACCTCCCCATACTACAGAGCAGATTATAGTCACAATCTTTGATTCCTTTGAACTCCCAGGTGCCTCTCCCACGGATTTAGTGCTGGCTCCTTTTGCATTGGGTATATTGCCTACTCCTAAGAAATGCAGATTGGCCATGTAACTAGGAAGTCATGTTGCAGCCCTTGTCCTCATGTATCACTCAGGTGGTTGTTTTTCTTCTTTTCCTTTATCAGGAGTGTCTGGCTGAGCGGCGATCCAGGTCTCGCCCATTAAACCTGTGCAAGAGACTGCAGAGGCTGGCAATCCTACTGATAGCCTGGACTCTGTCTCTGGGCATTGTTCTGGGGTGTGTCCTAGGAGTTCACTACTTCTCTATATACATTTACCAGGTGAGATGGGTGCTACATTGCCATCCAAGGGCATGCTGTGTTCTTGGCAGCAAGCATTATCTCTGATTTTCTGGGTCTGTGGCAGGGACTCCTTGGCCTCTTTGGGCTCAAATGAGGCCTCCCTTCTCCAGCTTTGGGTCCCCAGATGTTATTGGACTACAATCCCCATCATCCCCTGCTGGCCTGGAGTGGTGGGAGTTGTAGTACAACAGTGCTAGCTTTCCACTTGTTTCTTCCATGAAAGGTGGCCACTTTTCACTCTAATAAACAGGCAGATGTAGATTATTATCTCCTGCAATTTCCCAGCCTGAAAGTTGCGAGTTCAGTGATAGTCATAAAGGAGACCCTGCGATGCTTATACCCTGTTCCTAGAATTTAGAGCTCTGTTTGCATTAAATGCGGGGAGTTGATAAGAGTTGAACAGGTAACCCACGGTGCACCATTTCCGCAGGTTCATCATGAGAAGCTCTTGACAAGCAACTACATGGGCAAAGAAGCCCTGCTCCTGGCTCTGCCTCTGCTGGTGTCTCTGATTAACTTGCTCATCCCCTACATTTACAACCTCCTGGCTGCCTGGGAGAAGCAGGAATCGCCTGTCCTAGAGGTTTATGTCGCCATCTGCAGGTAACATAGAGCCTAGCAGCTGAAACAGAGGAGCATGTTGCTTCCTCTGCATTTTGTGTCTGAGTATTGGGACGCGGGTGGTGCTGTGGGTTAAACCACAGAGCCTAGGGCTTGCTGATCAGAAGGTCGGCGGTTCGAATCCCCGCGACGGGATGAGCTCCCATTGCTCGGTCCCAGCTCCTGCCCACCTAGCAGTTCGAAAGCATGTCAAAGTGCAAGTAGATAAATAGGTACCGCTCTGGCGGGAAGTTAAACGGCGTTTCCGTGTGCTGTTCTGGTTCGCCAGAAGCGGCTTTGTCATGCTAGCCACATGACCTGGAAGCTGTACGCTGGCTCCCTCGGCCAGTAACGCGAGATGAGCGCTGCAACCCCAGAGTCGGACACGACTGGAACTAATGATATGGGGTCCCTTTACCTTTACTATTGGCGTTCGTACTCCTTGCTTGAATGTGCTGGTGATAGCTTTCCCCCTCCCTCTTTACTCCTGCCAGCAGAAGAACAAGAGGACTAAGTGGATCACACTTAAAGCACATGGATTCCGCCAAAGAATCCTGGGAACTCTAGTGTACCCCTTACAGAGCTACAATTCCCAGCACCCGTTTAAACAAATTCATCTCCCAGGAATCTTTGGGGGGGAAGCCATGTGCTTTAAATGCATGCTGTGGATGTGACCAGATTCTCCAGGTAACATTCTGGCCATTCTGACAATTGGAGGTGGAGTGGGTGGGTTTAGTCGATCTAACTTGGAAACAATTTTCTTCCTCAGAATATTGTTTCTTAGGAAATTCCTTTCCTCTTTTTCTTTCTTTCTTTTTGTTTTTGTCTTCAGGAACTTAATTCTGAAGATGGTCATCTTAGGGTTGCTGTGTTATCACTGGCTGAGCAGGAAAGACACGACTTCGGAAATGGAGGTCAGTGTGAAATTGTGGCGAGTGAAGCTGCTGCTGGGACATTTCTAGCAACTGCTGGTCTTCTGTGGTTTTTATCATATTGAACCAAGCCAGACACACAAAAAATGGTTCTGTGTACTTGGAACAAAGTGACCTCCCCACCCCCACCTCCCAATGGTTCATAATTTCCAGAAAATAGCTCATGAGAAAGGGGAAAGGTCTTTGCAGCAGGAAACCTTTTATGGTGCTTTGAATAACCTTTTAAACCTTATTTATGCCAAATATTAGTTTCTTAAATCCATTCATTGGACATGCTAAAACTGGAACAATGCAAAGTATCTTGTGGAACAGGAGGAGAGTTGACCAGCTGCAGCAAAGGCAGCCTTGCTTTCCCTTGTTTTAACCTGCAGCAAATAGAGCCCTGCTCCTTCAAAAGCAAGAGGCAAAATGTCATCTTTTTGCTGGCACGTTTGCCCATAGCAGGGATGGACTCAACTTCTATTGCTAGGGATGTCTGAAGCAACTGGCTGGCCAAGAGCTCCAGAAAGAGAAACACCTCTTCATTTTTTCCATTTTTCCACAGTGCTGGGAGAACTTTGTGGGGCAAGAGCTCTACCGCTTGGTGGTGATGGATTTCATTTTCTGTCTCTTGGACACCTTCTTCGCAGAGCTGATGTGGAGGTAATTATCAGGCCAGTCCCTTTCCCAAATGCCAAAACTTACTCTGGCAAAGCTCTGCTTTGCAACTCGGACTGACTGGGGTGGAATCTAGGCACATATAAAATGCTTTTTAAAAAAGCATTTTGAAAAAGTATATTGAATTTGCCATTAGCTCACATTTGTATAATGCACTTCAAACATTATATCTGCAGCTGTATAGCTGTGTCCTGGGTTGAATCCAGTGGAGTCATTGCATAAGCAGAACTACTTTAATGGGCACAATGGAACATCTTCTTCTCCTACACTCCACAGAATCTGCTCCAGAGGGTTGGGGAATCCTCAGAGCAGAAGTTGTCCCCCTTGTGCAATGACTTCATGGGATGCAACCCAATCTCTTTCTCTCAATCTCTGACTACTACTCAGGGTTATTTTGGAGAAGAAGCTACAGAGTAAGAGGAGGCCTGAATTTGACATTGCTCGAAATGTTCTGGAGCTCATTTATGGACAGACCTTGACCTGGTGAGAGATGCCCGTTTCCATTTTTTGCTGGGTCACTTTACTTTTCCCTTTCCATATTCTTGTTATAGTCTTACGTTCTGTTCACCCTGCAGTTAAAAGCACCAAACTATTTTCAAAGAAAGGCAGAGGATCTTTAGATCGCATGCATTTTATTTAAAACATCTACACCCTGTCTCATGTGAGGTGCTCAGGGTGGCTTTTAGTGCAATAACATATGTTAACAGAGGAAGCTGCCTTCTACTGAATTAGACCACTGGACCACCTACTTGATATTGTCTACACTGACTGGCAGGGGCTCTCTTAAGGTTTTCACAGCCTTACCTGGAAAAGCCTGGGACTTATGCATGCAAAGCATCTTGTTCTACCCTCGAGCTGCAGCTTTCTCAAATAGCAATCCTATTTAAACAAATATCAAGACCAGCAGTAAATTAAACAATCCTAATTAACCACTTTGAAGCAGGAAGGCTTTAAATTTCCTTTAAATCTCTGCTGCCGCAGTCTTTCAGGTACTGCTGCACATCTGCACCTTGTTGTTGGTTGTTTATTTACAGTATTTTTACCCTATTTTGTACCATTCCGACTTTTAAAATAGGATCGCCACACCACCAAAAAACATGCAATGGGGTGGAGCCTCTAGGTCAAGCAAAAGCTCCTTATTCATGGACCCCTTGCAGCCCATCGATCTCCACCTTCGATCTTTCTGTGCATTCATTTCTTCCAGACTCTGCTAAAGAATTCCACCTCCTTTAAAAGCCAGGAACTAGATTGAATAATGTAAAATAGTTCACAGGATTCTGGTTGCGTAATTTGAGATTCTGGTGCAAAAAATGTGCAGGGGTTCACAAGCTCAGCTTAAGTAAACGACTGATCTCTCCTTTTTGTCCCCCCTGCCCAGGCTGGGAGTCTTCTTTGCCCCACTCCTCCCTGTTGTCCAAATCTTCAAGTTGCTGCTGCTGTTCTATATTAAGAAGGTAATTTATCTGCCCATCTCCAAGGGGCACTAATGCACTTTCCATTGCACTGAGGTGACATGCATTAGCAGAGGGTTGGCTTATGGAAGTTTCGTTGTGGGCAGAGAAATTGGGATGGAGAAAAGCTAGCAAATCACACTGAGTGGATGGAGGACTGCCTCCCAGATCTGTAGCTCGCTCTGTCCCGAAGACAATTAAAGGAAATGGAAACCTGATAGAGGTCCTTGACCTGCAGGAAGCAACCTAGATTTTACTTTTATCAGTCATGAGAAGCTGAGAGTCGAATACATGTGTATAGAAGTGTATTATATTATAACACACACACACACCATTTTAAAATGAAAAACAGCCTTGGGAGGTGCAATTCTGAGCAGAAAAGCAGTGGGAGAGAAGGGGTGCTTATTGCTTTTCCCATTGGCCATTTCCCTACTGGGTTGCTTTTCTTTCTGCAGGATTCTAGAAGCACGTTGCCCTTTAAAGTGCTTGCTATGGTCAGTCTTCTTCAGTATATGGCTGAGAGTGAGTAAGCTAGTTTAAACTCTGTATTTTTTTCCACCCTCCTAGACCAGCTTGATGAGAAATTGCCAGTCTCCCAGTAAACCCTGGCGTGCATCTCACATGAGCACCATTTTCATCACCTTGCTGTGCTTCCCTTCTTTCCTGGGTGCCTCCATATTCCTCTCCTACACCATCTGGGCGTGAGTAGATTTTCTGTTCAATTGTAACTGGCTGCAGTTACATTCCTGGTGTTAGGGGAATGCTATGACTGCTGGGTCTTTTGCCATACTTCTGTTAATTCCGGTTCTCTCAGCCCGTTTGGGCTTCGGCAGTGGAATTTGCTACCAAGGAGTGTGGTGGAGTCTCCTTCTTTGGAGGTCTTTAAGCAGATGCTTGACAGCCACCTGTCAGGAATGCTTTGATGGTGTTTCCTGCTTGGCAGGGGGTTGGACTGGATGGCCCTTGTGGTCTCTTCCAATTCTATGATTCTATGATTCTCCGTCCCATTCTTCTGCAGAGCTTTTCCCCAAGGCACCTTGTTACTAGTCTACATTGCTCCCTCACTCATAAAAAGCTCACCTTCCACCTAGCGCTACTGCAGCCACACTAGCCTATCTTCAAGGCACTAAAGTCTGAACGACTTCTCTGATGCTGGTGAGCATGCTGTCATCGCGGCCTCTGATGTGCTGCATTTTTAAAACATACAATTTCTTGCTGTTCCTTTGAAGAATGTGTCAGAAGTCTTGCATGCCGCATCCTGCTCACAGGACATACTGTAAACCACTCTTTCCATATGGGGTTGGGGGTCAAACATAATTAAGGATTTTTGCTTTCATTCTGGCAGACATGCGCACCTGTTTTGATACTGCTAAATAAAGTATGGTATGGGAAATAATAGGTAACATATTAAAAACTTGTCTTTGTGCAAATTGGCATATAAGAGAAATGCAGGCAACTCCCCATTTATGCGGGGGTTACGTTCTGAGGCGCTGCACGCTTAAGTGAATTCGTGAATATTGGGAACACTATTGAAAAGTCTGCAAAGACCCTCCAAACCTCCATGCTCAAACTCTCCACAGGCCTCAGAGGTCAGTGCAAGCATTTCTGGGATCACAATTGCCAAGGCTTGTGCTAGATGCTGTTCTTGCACCATTTTTGCTGTTTCGCCCCTTTTTGGGCCACTTCTGGGTTTGCTGTAATGCGTGCATGTGCGGTGGCGGCTGCCTTGAATGTGTGATACGTAACCCGGGCGTACGTAACACAAACGAACAAAAGAAAAAACCTGGAAGTTAGCAGTTTTTTGCGCTTTTGCGCATGTGCGAAGTGCGCAGAATGTTTCTGCACACCTGTGCACGCTCCGTGGAGGACTTGCGGGTCGCAGAGGTCCGTAACTCGAACATACGCAACATGGAGCATACGCAACACAAAGTATGACTATAGTTGAAAAGGGGCGTCTGTTACTGCAGACAGCTGAATATTCAGACAGTTACACAATCAGTTATTAGTTAAACCCCTGTGGGGCCTGCAGTAAAAGGTTGCAGAGTGGAGTACTCCTGTTCAGTCAGCCATGGTCTTCTGCAAGATATTCCCCTCCCACCCATTTTTCTATTGTTTTCTTTAACTCAAACAGTCAGTCAGCATTCCATGGCTGCTGAGCACACTCGGTTCTTATTCAGCTGTCCTTTGTTTTGGTTTCTGTCTAAAGGTTGTTTCATTTTTGCATTTCTGTAAACCTTTAGGTTTTCCCAAGCTTGCTGGTATCTCCCTCTTGTGTCATTTTAATCAGTGACGCTCACCTTTGAACTTACATTTTTATGCTACAAATGGCTTTGTAAATTATCGGAAAACGCTGTATAAATGTTGTAAAAACAAAATGATTACGTGTGTAGCTTTTGTATGCCCAAGTAGAGCAACAATCATTTGAATAGCTCTTTGATGCTGAGCTGCTCTTTGTCCATCCAGAGTTAAACCATCAAAGATATGTGGACCCTTCCGAGACCACGAGACCATCTATGAGTCTGGGAAGACCTGGGTTCTAAAGCTGGAGAAATCCAACCCAAACCTCACCTGGTTTACCTGGATCCACCAGCACCTGATCCAAAATAGCTTCTTCCTGTTTTTGATTGCTGGAATTTTGCTGTAAGTGGAAAGACTCCACTATTTATGGTTTCCCCCTTCCCAACCCCCAAAAATCAAAGTGGTTTGGTGAATACAAGGATTACCGGGAATAGCATATACCTCAACCTGTCATATAATTGGAAGGAAGGCTGATTGTGTGCCCTGTTCTCAGCATAGTTCAGCTTCAGTAGCATCAGTCAGTGCTCAGAGCTGTTCTCTTCTGTAAAAGGTTGATGGGCTTCCACTGCGGGACACCTCCCCATATCAGGCTGGGGTACCTCATAAACTAGCACTAATGCAATTTACTAAACCTGTAAATATAATCTGCACATTTCAAGCTTTTCTTTAGCACTGTTGATGCCATGTGCTGTTCCAACGCCACCACAATTTGGTGGCCTTCATTTGTTGCTGGATTCCCATTTCCAACATCTGTAGCAACTGGCCACCTGGCTGAGGCTGATAGAAGTTGCACAACATTTGGAGGGACCACATTTGTTACGTAATCCAATTACGATGCAATCCAGAAAAGGAAATTTTGGGGTGTTTCTGTGTCCAGCTAACCATACCTAATGGGATGTGCATCTCAAAGCTGTCAGAGGCTGAGGCACCAATATACTCATGGGAAGGAGTGACTTAGATGCACCAACACCCAGGATTTCTGACTACCCAATGGATATGGGGGGTTTAGTGCCCTCCCTCTTCTCTGTATGAGGGCAGACCATGATGCATCAGTTCTGTCACCAATCTGTTCCACATCCCTGGTGTGCATATTACTCTTCTGCGCATTTCTCACTTAACATCTCTCAGTGTGCTCATTCTGTCCCGCGCCTTTGTGATTTTGCAGAGCTGTGATCTACCTCAACTTCCAAGTGGTGAAAGGTCAGCGGAAAATCATTACCCTGCTGAAGGAGCAGATTGCCAATGTGAGTGGAGTCTGCTTTGTCCTGTGCAATTCTGAGACCTGAAAGTGCTGCTAATTCCTGCTTTGTCGGAGAATTTGAGTACTATGCTGAGTGGAGCCTTAAGAACTAGGCCCTTAGTTCTTGGAATTTATTGGAACCAAAGCAAATGGTCTGCAGTCTGTTTCTTTCCCTGAATGAATGAATGAATGAATGGAGGATTATTTCCCCTGTGGTGAAAAGCAGTGCAGTAGAAGCATACTTGGTTTCTCAGCTTCCATTGAAAGATATTTCTGAAGACTGCTGTATGTGTGCTCACGCAAAGTGCTTATATACAAAATTCTACAGATGCAGTGCGTCTTCCACATTAGGTCCCTGCTGTGAAGTCCCTTTGTCTGCATGAATCGTGCTAGTCATAATGGCAGGACACTTCATTAATAATAGATTAAACTTGCAGTAGACCCCTACAGCGCTTAGGAAAAAGCAATGGGCATTACAAACTTTTATTATCTGCCTGAAATGCTTCTTGGGAGATGGCAGAATAGATTTTAAGCCCTCCAGGAATGGCAAACAGGCCTATGCTGCTGAAAATGTCAGTCTCCTGTTGCCTCCCCTTCAAGCTTCTTCCTGTTCAGGAAATTTCACACTAATCTCATCCACCTTCAATCCCAGAACGTCCATTCTTACCAATTGCAAGCAATCCCAGCTTCCATGGAAAGGCAAATGGAAATGTTTCCTTGAGCTGGATGAAGTGAGCACAGATCGCATTTGTTTCAACCTTTTATATAGATTTCTAACATCGCTAGCATTTGTTCAAGAAAGCCACTTTCCCGCAACTCACATTAATGTCTCTAATGTTCCAGGAAGGGGAAGACAAGATGTTTCTCATTCAGAAGCTTCATACTATATATGGGAAATGAGAATGCAGCAGTTGAAGGTGAGGTAAGACTATTGAGTGGGTCCATGGAACTGACAAGCTGCTGCTGCCAAGCTGCTTGGCTGGGTAGCACATACATAATGGACTAGTGCCTTAGCCAAAGCTAGTGTACACCTTACACTGAGTCCATGCGGGTGCAGCGGAGGCTAATGGGGCGGGGCAGAGGAAGCAAAAAGGTAGGAGGAAAAGGTACTGTGGAAGGAAAGTGGAGACAGTATAACAGAAGTTTGTAACTTCCTGATGAAGCACCCGAGAGGTCCAAAACATGCTGGATATTAGGAAACTTTTTCTCCACTCCCTTTGCTTCCTGCTTACCCGATGATCCCTAAGCCCACCTAGCCTGTGGCTTCTTGCCTGTGCAGTTTGATGCATCAAGGCACCTTGATCTTTCCTTGTCCTGAATTGTGCAGGGAGCCTCCATGAATACAGGAGGCTGGTCCTGCAGTTTCTAGGACAGACATCTCCAAACTAAGGCCCGCGGGCTGGATGTGGTCTGCGCAAGCCAATTGTGCGGCCTCCGCCGACCCCCGCCATCTGCTCTTACCGGCGCAGCGCAGTTGCCCATCTCCGGGTTGGCGCGGCGACGGAAATAGCTTTTGCGCATGCACAAAACTTCATTTCCGGCACACATTCAGGTCTGCAGAGGCCCGTGCGCACGCGCACAAGCTATTCCCGGTGCCACGCCAACCCGGAAGTGCACCGGAAAAAGCGAGTGCGTGCATATGGGGGCGCGCTTCTACGCCCCTGGCCCATGGTGGAGGAGGAACCAGCCCGAAGCCTGGTAAGTTTGGGGACCCCTGATCTAGGAGGTGATGAGGATGGCAAGAGCTTTGCATGCTCCCCCCCCCCCGCACCCTGCTTATGTGTGGATTTTATGTAAATAAAACATCTGCAGAGACTGGAAATGAGACAAGCTTGGCTGTGTTGTAGCGCTCTCTCCTGTTACTGCTGAGTGTATGCATATGTACATACACAGAGACAGGAAATGCAGTCCATTTTTGAAAATGTATTTCACTAGGAAATCAAACTGATGGAAGTAAATTGCAGGACCTTGGAGGCAAACAAGATATAATGGTAGCAGATTGGAGGGAATCGGATTGCTATCAATTTCCTATGAAACAGGGCAGGGGAACAATTTAAAGTGCAGCATGGGAAAGTGGGAGGGGTGCTGAACTCTTGCTCTGCCTGTACTTTTCCTCAAGCTGTTTTTTTCTTCCATCAGAAACAGTGCCTGTCAAAAATAAATGGGGGGGGAGGGCAGGTGGGAGAAGGGCTTAGTACTGCTGTCACCTAGGTTTCATTTTAAATTACCACCACCCTGCTTAATAGGAATTTGGCATCATCCGCTAACACAGGATTGTGCCACTGTTGCATCTTGTTTGTCCTTGGATGCTGGCAATCTCTTAGTTCTTCTGTTCACTTCCCAGCACACTCCCAAGGCAATAATTTACAAGCAAGATTAGAGGTGGAGGGTGTGTTACTAACAGCCATTCTGGTAAGTGAGGAATGTAAAAGAGCACTAAAAGGAAGAACTGAAAAATATAGGTGTTGTTGCTGAGTGGTGCATATTTAGGACCATTATTCTGATTGTAAAAAATAAAACCAGTTCTCTAATAACAATGGCAACTGAAATTTCCCTTTCAATCCAGCAGTATATCAGTGGATGGGCAAGATGAACTTTTGCCTGAAATGCTCCTTGTGAAATGGAAAATTGATGTCGGCTGCTCTGGGAATGCTTTGAGGAACAGCCCATGCTTCTGGAAATGTCAGTCTCCTCTTGTCTGCCTTCAAGCTTCTCTGTGTTCAGAAGATCATGAGAATCTCATCCACCTTCAGCCCAATAACATCAATTCTTAATATTTGCTGGCAGTTCCAACTTCCATGAACAGGCAAATTGAAATTGTTCCTTGAGCTGGACCCAAGTACTTGAATGATACAGAAACTAATGATATTTAAAAGAGAAGAACCAAACACTGAATTTTTAAGAATTGTAATGGCCCTTCCTTTTGGGCTTTGCATAGTGGATCTGTAGGGCCATAGCACAATAAGAAGATTGTAAGACATTTGTTGGCAGGATGCCATTTTTACCAGGACATCTTGATTTGATGCTATTAAAAACATTCTCTTTTGAAAAACTACCCAATTACAGCTGTTCATGAAGCCTGGGTAGCTCAGTTGGTTAGAGTTTGGTGCTGATAACGCCAAGGTGGCAGGTTCGATCCCTGTATGGGACAGCAGCATATTCCTGCATTGCAGGGGTTGGACTAAATGGAATCTCAGGGTCCCTTCCAACACTACAATTCTGTGATTCTACTTGTGAATATTTGTTTTCACTCCACCTTCTCCCCTGCCCCCATCCTTTCCTCTTTTGTTGTTCCCTTCGCTTGTGAGCCTGGTGGCAGTACATCTTTTTATTATTATTGATCTGAGTAGCTGTGAGAGACAACAATTGTCAGAAAAACAGCATAGATTATAGCTGATGATAATATAACAGATCACCACCATCTTTTTCAGGATTCCTTAGTTTAAATGTACTGTTATGCTTAAATGTATCTTAGTTTGATCCCCCCCCCCAATTGCTTCTGGACCATTTCCTGAACATTTAAAGCACTTTTCTTGGCAGTGTTACACTGCTTAGCCCAAAATACCTTCCCAAGGAAATTCTCCAGATTTGTTCTGTCCTAACCGTCAAAAAATTAGTGACACCGTTTTTATTCTATCAGGTATTTAAAGGGTGAGAGGGGTGGCTACTTTTAAACTTTCAAAGTGTCACCTCCTTCACATGGCCCAAAGTCTGTGATTGATTCTGGGCAAAAGGAGGCAGGGCTCGGCACAGAAAATGAGTCCAAGCAAGTCGCTTCCTCCACTTGTGGCAATGGCCTCACTCACTGATGTACAAGATGGACGGACAAATGGATCTTTTGCTATTTCACCATTATGTTAATCAAAGATCTTGCCATTGTAGCAGATTAAGCAAGGGGCATGGGGTTTGGTGTATACGACAATGGTTAGTGAGAATGACATGCAGCTAATAATGTCACAAAAGGATATGGCAGAAGCTAAGTTTCATGCCACATATAATCAAATAGGTGCCCTTGACACGCAACCACATTCCACAGGCCAGTTGCAACTGCTGTTGTGTGAATACCTGAAGGGAGAAATTTATTCTATATTATAGTCCACTTAGAATGTGTAAAAGTTACAATATCCCTGAAACAAAGGGCTACCTTTTGGATCCTTTGTTAACAACTCTGCATTCATTGCATGAACAAAGAATCTTGCAAAGAGGCTCTAAGCCACAGAAGGAATTTGAGAACTGGCACAGACGCCATGGGAACTTGGACTGTGAGAAATGAAGACCTTAATTAAAATAAATGGATGAGACAGACATGTAGTTTGTCCTCCCCTTCCATAGAAGCATTCTCTTCCAGCATCCTAGTAGCACATGCAAAACAGAAGAGGCAATATACTGAATGATTTAAATATGAAAATATTTACTTTCGGGTTCAAACTACATCCAGAGTCCATAGTAGCAATGTTGTTTCCACTGCCTGCAGGGAACTATTAAGTTTTGATGGCTATAAATTTTGCTAGCTGCCGCTTCCTAAGTGATAAGACTAGGACTGTTGCCTAGCTCTATTTCTGCTGCTCCATGTCCAACCAAGGTACCTGAGGTGAGAGCAATCTCCAGCTTCAATCACATCGGGTCGTAGAATGAAACCACTGCATCACGTTGGATAAGCCATTGCCATCACGCGCACTGGTCTCTACAACAGTGATGGGCTGCTTGGCACAGGCAATGATATCCTGGAGTCGGAACAATGACTTCATCTCCACAAGGGACATATAGCAGGGTAGGTCACTGAAGTCCGAGTAGAGAGAGAAAACAGTAGTCACACACTTTTTACTGCCTGCTGAACTGTTTCCAATAAGAAGCCCTGCAGTGGAACATTGTGAGCAGGTTGCAAATCAACTGAAAATTAAAATATCCCCATTCTGCTAACTGCAGGTAGTCATCATCACCCCACTGCCTTGCCATTGGCTACCAACAGTCACTGAAGCCCATCAAATTCTGCTCCCCCCCCCCTTCCAGAGTCCCCTGCACAGAGATTAAAGTTAAATATCTCTTACATCTTGTTGAAAATGATGAGTACAGGGACTGATGATAGCTGCTCAGCAGAAAGAAGTGACAGAAGCTGGATGCAGGATGAGGAGATTTGCGTAGGCTTAGCAGCATCAATCATGTACTGCAGGAGAGACAGAAAAAGGGAATGGTTCAAAGACAGCCCCAAAGTGGAAAAACTGCTTGTTTCTCAAGTTCCAAAGTTTTCCAACTCTGATCATAGCCAGAAGAATTTGGAAATATGCATGAACTACTGAGGTGCTGCAGCATTCAAACTGCCTAGTTGTTATCTGATCAGAGCAAGATTTTCTAGAAATTTTTAGTTATTTTCCCCCCCTAAGTGGAAGTATTGTACATAGGGCTGCCAAGGGGCAGCTGCAGGACGTGCTGATGTTCCAGGCCCCTCAGACCCTAAGCTTTCATTTTTAATGAAAGTAAGTAAATAAGAGCAGCAAACAGCCACAGGAGCGGACAGATTTCCCTTACCAGGACGCAGCAACAGTCACTGTAATAACTAGACCAGATGGGGCCCATGCATCCTCCCAGTTCACGAATTGTGATTTTCTTTCCTATTTGAAGGTCAGTAAGGTTTGTGCCAACCTGCAAAGGGACAACCACCAATTAGACTTGTATGCTGGTGGGTAACTGAGCTGTTATTCACAACATAGGCAAAGGGATTGGTCCAGGTACTTCTGTCAAGCATGACTCAACTCTTGGCACTGGAAGAATCTGATTGGAGCTCTTCCATGCCCTTAAAAAGCCTGATAAGCTGGAGATACAGTTAAAATTCTCAAAACAAGCTATTGCTGCCTTATAATGACATTGCAATCCTGTGCATACTTAGTTGGAAGTTAAATAACTCAATGTGTCTTACTCCCAAATACGTGCATAGGTTTGAAGTCTTCTACTGGCAGTAAGTCCCACTGAGTTCTGTGGGACTTGCTTCTCAGTAGGCATTTATGGGATCACACTGTACATATCTCATGGCCTGTTGTGGACTAATGCAGACTGTAAAAGTGTCGTTTTGTGTAGGTAACCTAAGAGCTATGGGGTGTGAAATAAGTGTTCCCAGGGAGTACTGGTATAGAGAATGGTGAAGCTACCCTTGAGCTACATCACAGAGAGTTGGTCAAAGTGTTGTTTTAGGTTTGAGGTTTAGTTTACATGACTCATCTGGGCAGAGGGCTCTAGGAATGTTTGTGCGATCAAAACCACAGTGCTTAAGGATAACTCAATAGTTTCAACCAGTGTCTTGAGAGCACTACAAGTTTCTTGGTTTTTTTTATTGATGGTGTGTTGCCCAGAAACCCCAAAATGCTGAATGTGGTCTTGCCTTATACATGCCACTGAACTATGTCCTCATCTTATGTACAATTGCTTCTTTTCCCAAAGTTGCTGAGCTTCTCCAAGCTTATTTTGAAAATATTTGGAGCAATATTAATACTTGCAGGAGGCTGGGGACAGGGTAATAATAATATTTTTATTTATTTATACCCCGCCCATCTGGCTGGGTTTCCCCAGCCACTTTGGGCAGCTTCCAACAGAATGATAAAATACAGTTATCTATTAAACATGAAAAGCTTCCCTAAACAGGGCTGCTTTCAGATGTCCTCTAAAAGTCTGGTAGATGTTTTTCTCTTTGACATCTGGTGGGAGGGTGTTCCACAGGGTGGGTGCCACTACCGAGAAGGCCCTCTGCCTGGTTCCCTGTAACTTGGCTTCTCGCAGCGAGGGAACTGCCAGAAGGCCCTTGGCATTGGACCTCAGTGTCCGGGCAGAACGATTGGGGTGGAGACACTCCTTCAGGTTTACTGGACCGAGGCCGTTTAGGGCTTTAAAGGTCAGCACGAGGGTAACGTGATAATAGTTTTGCAGTGTGCAACTAAATGTAGGCCGACTACAACACACAGCCATGTGTAAGCTATACACTCACATGTATTAACAGAAGTTTTTCCTTTGTACCAAGAAGAGTGACAAAATGCAACAAAGGTATCACAGCAGAAACTATAGGAAGAAGTTGGGGCCTGTCTTAGAACAACCCCTCCCTGAGAGCCACCTACTGGCCATTATCACACAAGCAAAAACCACTCTGAAATAAACCAATCTGTATATACAGTATTCAGTTTCATTGATGAAATTTGCTCAATGAAGTTTGATTTCATTGATGACAGAAGTGTAAAACATTAGCTAGTGTGACCACAGCAATGCCCTTATCTTTACCACAATTTGCTTTTGTCAAAGATTTTGCCACATCTTCCTGTCAGGAGCAGTAAATCATCTCTAATCTGGGTACCACAGCATCCTGTACCAATCGGAACACAAGAAGCTGCTTTATGCCAAGTCATACTGTTGGTGGGCTAGCTGGGCAATATTTACTTGGGCTGATAGTGGTTCTTTCCTACTGGTGCTACTCAAGATCCTTTGAACAAGATGTTCAGGAGCAAACCTGCTGGCACCTTCTGCTTGCAGAGCACATGCTCTACAGCTGCGCCATAAGAACCAAACCAAAGACAAGAAAGGCCATACCGTAGGCAGAGTAGCTGGCGGCTCCCCAAGGTCTTTGGCACCATCTTTGGAGCTCAGCTGTGCAGAGAGACTGTTAAGGAAAGTGGTGGGAATGGAATGAAGAAAGGTTCGGTACAACACAGCACAGATAGAGCCCAAACAGGTGCAAGGGGTTCCTTTCAACCCCCAGGAGAGGAGAGGATGGGAGTAGGGTTGCCATATGTCCTCTCTTTTCCCAGGGCACGTCCTCTTTTTTTTCATGGTTGCAGTCGCCGTAGTGATCCATAGTTAAAAGTGGAAGTCACGAAAGTTTTGCTTTTCAAAATACGGCAACCCTCACGGGAAGGGTCTGTTGTCATGAAGCCAACCTCCCACCACACTTAACTTTCTGTCACCAGGAACTATCTCCTCCCCCTCTCCCTCCTTCCATGGCTTATGCCCCAACTAGTGCCCAGTCGCACTGCCAGGCAGGCATGGATGACCAGCAAGAAGGGCACAAAGCCCGCCTGCCCGCCCCTCCCAGGCAGGCCAGAGAGATGCAACTCACCCACTACCCCTTTCCAGCCTAGACAGCCTCCTCGCTTCCTTCTCTGCCCGGCTACACCGACCACCTGCCCCCCCTCCCCCAGCCCTGGCCCTCCTCCCAGCCGCGAGGGGATATTCTGCAGCCGCTTCACCAGCAGGGTTTTGCCCGCGCCCGAAGCCCCCAGAAGCAAGTAAGTAGAACCGCCGCTGCTGCCGCCGCCGGCCATCACCATAGCAACCAGAGGCGACCGTTTCCTCCCGGCCACGAACCCATCCGTACTAGGACGACAGGCCGCTCCGGTCGCCACGTCCGCCAATCGCCAAATGGCTGCCGCCGGAAGTCCCGCCTCGGCGTTCAGCGGAAGCCGGAAGCGGGGCCTAGGCTGCGGAAGCGGGTTTCCGAGGCGAACCAGATACAGCGGTCGGTGCTACTTGCTCTTGAACGGAGATCGCCATGGGGCGAGGCGGCGGCACCTTCGAGCGGCTTCTAGGTACTGGGCGCGGGAGGGAGTCCCGGTAGCGACCTGTCCCGTTAACCTGTGACCCCAAATACCTGGGTGGGGTGTTCTGTTCTGACCCTTCCCCTTCCTCTCCCCACCTTCGCCCTCCTCGCACCTTCGCCCGATGCTGCGCTTCTTCGGGCTGAGCTCCTGTGGGGAACGTCGAAGTCCGGAGCTCCTGCGCGTAGGACCTCCCCTTTCCATCAGCTCCCATTACTCTGGAAGCCAAATGGGTTTTACCCCCTCAAAGCTGCTTCTCTGTTCGCTGCCCCTCCCCCTCCCGCCCCCTATTAATTTTGCTATAGTTATTTACTATGGTCGCCCCACATACGCCCAGGTTGAAGCTCCCAACGTAAAAAAACAAAATAAAACCGTGTTTGGGCCTAGCAGCTGTAACCGACTTTGTCTGCCAGACACAGACAGGATGACAACATTCATTTTGCTGCCCTTTGATCTCGAAAATGGGCGTTTGGGGTTTTAACCAGTGTTTGCCCTACTCAGTATGGGTGCATTGGATCTAAGCCACGTTCATAAAGGTCAGTGGATCTACTCTGAATACAAATAGCACTGGATACAACCCTTACAAAAATAAAGTCACACACACAACACACACACACACATATACACCTTGTTCAGTGACGAATTAAGGGGTTATCACTGGATCAGAGCTGTGGTGATGGTTTAACTGACTAATCTGGCCCTTTTTGAATTCTGGGGAAAAGTTAACAGTCTTTTGAGAAATGAAAAGCTTTATGCTTTTACAGTACAACACTGCTGATCTCACCAGTATTATTAAAATCAGGCTCTGCAAGGTGACTAACAATCCAGGAAGTGACAGAGCAAAAACAGAAATCTCAATTGACTCAGTCAAGACACAGTGGTGCAGGAGGGCAGATGTCACATGGGGAAGGAGTTTGAAATGTGTCAGCTGCTGTGGGGGTGACAATAACATTGCCTACCAGAAAACAAGAAAAGGGTGATGGAGGATGGGCACAGCACAGAATTGTCATTAGATTATGAGCTCCTTTGCCAAATTTTATATAGTACTGTCCACAAACATTGAACTTTAGAGTAACATAAGCAAAAGAAAGAGAAAAACGTCAAAGAAGCTTACAGTAATTTTTTTTACAATATAAGTGAGAGGATGAAAATGCACAGAAACAGTTGCAAATAATTAGGCTTTGTGGATGGCAGAGTTGGAGTAGCAAACATGGGCAGGGTCACTAGGCAGCAAGTATGCTCTGCAAGTAATATTGACTGTGCTATTGGGGGTTAGAAATTCTCTTTGTAAGGGGCCACCATTTAGCAGCAACATAACTGTTGTTGTTTCCATTTACAGATTGCAAACTATATGAAAATCTCAACAGTTTACAATAGAGAAAAATAAATTTAGAAACACAGTAATTAAAATAAAAACCATATCAAATGATTTATATATAAACAAAATAAATTCATAAACAATATCCGTTTCTATATACATCATAACATAATATCAATTATAAAGTCAGAGAATGTTACAAAGCAATACGGTACAACATAAAATTTCAACCAAAACAATGCACATCATTCATACAACCACTCACCCAATCCCACTCACCATCCATTCCATGTAACTGCTACAATTGTTCACTACCTCAACATTATCTCTGTCAACCAATAAAATTACTCAATAAAATTACAATCCACATACAAAGGAGTGGTGCCAAGCATAGGCATGTAAGATATTTTGCAAGATACTGTTAGGTGAACAGTAGGTCACAAAACAAAATACTCTAGGTCACACATCCCCAACCTGCGACCCTCCAGATGTTTTGGCCTACAACTCCCATGATCCCTAGCTAACAGGAGATGGGAATTTAAGTCCAAAACATCTGGAGGGCCGAAGGTTGGGGATGCCTGCTCTAGGTTC
Organism: Lacerta agilis; assembly: GCF_009819535.1. NCBI lineage: Eukaryota > Metazoa > Chordata > Lepidosauria > Squamata > Lacertidae > Lacerta > Lacerta agilis. The sequence continues at coordinate 28,360,725 of NC_046313.1, forward strand.
TCAAATTTCTGGTGTACTCTACCAACAAATACGAAGGACGGCTTATTTTTCCAACAGACTCCCAAAGTGAATAAGTATATTAGCACTTGACCTGAATGGTTAATGGTTATTTCAATGTATTTCAGATAAAGCTACCAGTCAGCTTCTGCTGGAGACAGACTGGGAGTCCATCCTCCAGATTTGTGATATGATTCGTCAGGGTGACACCCAGTAAGTGCTGGTGCCTGCACCAATCTTTCTTCACTCCATGTGCATCAAGGTTTATTGATATGTTTAGGACACTGAGCTGTCCCACATTTTAACCTTGCAACTGCCCTTTGTGGTAAAGTTGAGTATTTGTGGTTGCCCAGGTTCATCTTTTGAGCCTCAAGGGTGAGCAGAAATTTGAACCTGGGGGTTTCCACATCCAAAGCCACCATTGTTGCTACTATGGCATGCTCTGTGTCTTATGAAACTAATACAGAGGTAGATAACATGTGGGCCATGTGTGGACCCCCTCAAGTGATTTCTGGTGGCCCCCAACAATTTGACTGCTGTCATTGTTTACTGAGAAGGACTTGGTGTTGCTGAGCACTGTCATGTTGTACTGGTGTGAGCAGAGAGGTTTCAGCTCCACCACCCAGACCAGTGCAGTGATGGGGATCTCCCCTTATTCATCAGATTGATCTGATGAGCAGGGGGAGTGATGTTGTTGAGCCCCATCACTCCCTGAAGATCAAGGAACAGCATTTGCTCTTCCATCCCCATTGCTGATCTGCAGCTACAATAGTGGGTGGAAAATGGCCTTGGCATCCAGTCAATTGGAGTGGTAATTTATGGTTAATATGGCCCTTGACCAAAAAAGTTTAGCTAAGTGAGAGGCTAACCAAGTGAGCAGTTGATGAGTGTAGCTGCAAATTTTCTTCAGAAAAATGGATTGTCAGGACAGTCAAATAAGTCATCTATTAATGTCAGTATTTTTGGGTCTTAACATTCCATCTCATCCCAGTGTATTTATTAACAGAACAACTCTTAAAACTACATACGAGATCTGCTCTTCTAGATATACAGCCTCTCCTGAAGGAGATGAGAAAATTGTTTTGTGGGTTTCTTGTCCTGTGAAACTAGAGACATGCTGTCAACAAGGAAGTTCCAGCCCTTGTGCAAAAGGAAAATAATAATAATTATGTGACAATTATGTTTGCTTATATTGGCTTGGTTCTGTGTGTTCTGCTTTACTAATGAAATTGTCTGAAAATATTTGACAAGGAAGGTATCTGTAGAAAAGTATAGGAAAATGAAGGCACTGCATGTATTTCCAAGTGTTTTCTACAACTACTGATACTTAAGAAAATGAAGCATATTCTTTCATCGTACAGCAGTTTCCACATTACGTAGTAAACTCACAGACGTGCAAGATATTCACTGCCTCACATGTAAATTATTTTGATTTGTAAATGGAACAGTTATCGTAGATTAGTCAAATAATTTAGCTTCGAATCTTGACACATATTGACACCTTTTCCTCTTCCCTTATAAGCGCTGCTATTATATTTCATGAGAGCAGGGATTTTGAGGTGGCTTCAGAATGACAACTGGTCCTTCTACGCTGCTGTTAGACTGAGTTGTTATTCTTTGCATTTTGTTGTCCAGGGCTAAATATGCTGTTGGTGCAATAAAGAAGAAAGTCAATGACAAGAATCCACATGTGGCTCTCTACGCACTAGAGGTAAGCTAAAGTGAAACCATTTCCTCAGGATGCATTCACTCTCCCAGGTCAATTGAGAGAAGCTTTCTTTCCCTAACCTTGCGAGAGAGATGTGTAGCCAGCCCACTTTTTGTTCAAAGGAGGACCAGAACTTCTGCTGCCAATTACTTGTAACTAGGGCAACATTAAAAGGGGATTAGACAGATTCCTGGAGGATAAAGCTATCAGTGCCTCCAATACCAGAGGCGGTATGCCTCTCAATATCAGTCCTCTGGGGGAAAACAGTGGGAAAGGGCTGTTGCGTTTGTATTTGTTGCTGGTGGTATTTCCATGGACATCTGGTTGGCTACTGGGGGAAACAGGATACTTGACTAGATAGGCCTTTGGCCTGATCCAGCAGGGCACCTCTTTGGATATTTGGTCAGGTACAGTGCATGCTCGTGAATATATTTTCCTTGTAGGTCTTGGAATCTGTGGTCAAGAACTGTGGTCAAACAGTTCACGATGAAGTGGCTAACAAACAGACCATGGAGGAGTTGAAGGAACTGCTGAAGGTAGGAGCTTTTTGACTGTTTCTCCTCTCTGTAAGCAGCTGTTTAAAGAAAAAGAAACCCAAATTTATAAACAGTGAAGCACCCTCATAGGCCAGACATGGAGTTCCTTTCCAGCAGGAGGAAATTTACAAGGAAAATCCCTCTTTCTGTCCTTCCCACCCCTAGTAGAAGATGACTATACAAGTAGTGAGCAAAGAGAATAACTGAGGTTGGGTTTCTGATACTAGATGGCAAGGGGCATTGCTCCGAGTGTCATATCCCAATTAAATTGCGCTTACGCTGTTCCCTTGGAAGGTTGTGGGTTCGTTTCCATTGGGCATATTGCCTGATCCTGGCTCTGCTCATTTCTACAGAGACAAGTTGAAGCCAATGTTCGCAACAAGATCCTGTACTTGATCCAGGCATGGGCTCATGCCTTCCGCAATGAACCCAAGTACAAGGTGGTGCAGGACACTTACCAGATCATGAAGGTTGAAGGTAAGGATGAGTGACATGTGCTGTGAAGACTGGGGGGCGGGGGGGAAGATGGAGTATGTTCAGTTGAGGATCTGGAGAAAGTACACTGGTGCATTTGTTTTAAGAAACAGCAATGACCGGCTTCCATGTAGCGTGTCAGTGTCTTAGGTATAAGCCCTAATGGAACACAGTAGCTTCCAGAGCCGAAAAGAATTTCTGTGATCTTTGTCACTTGTGATGTTATGGTATGTTGCGTGGTGGGTCAGGTGGTCTCTCGGACTGAATTCTGGAAGGCCAATCTATGCCAATCCCTCTAGCCTCATCCCTTCAGTACCTTTGTGGAAATGTCATGTTTTCTTTGGTTGGAAAAGGAAACGTGAACAGGTGAATGGCTTGTGTGCATTTGTACACATCTTCTCAGGTCTGCCACTTGGTGCCTCCATCCCAAGTACCAGCAGGTGCCTGTGGTTGAAGAGTCCAGCAGAGTGACATTGTTGATCTTTCCTGCAGGTCATGTTTTCCCAGAATTCAAGGAGAGTGATGCCATGTTTGCAGCGGAAAGGGTGAGTGTCCCAGTTGGGAAAGGGGCACGCCTCACATATGGAAATGATTTGGACTTTTTTGTGGTAATTATAATCTGTCTTGATACTTCTGTTGCTGAGTTTGGGCTGAATCAGTCTCCAGTGAAAATCCAGCTGCCTGGGGGTGGGTGATAGCAAAAATAGGAAGTATCCCATTCGATTTGTACATTGTGGGATGTGGGAAGTAAGAGAAGCTAATTGTGTTACTTACTTGCTTATCTCATTTTTATAATGTTCTTCACAACAGCATCCCAGAGTGGTTCACAAAAGGTAAAAAATGCGCCGAAGTAAAAGCAACAGCAGAAAGTAAATACTTCTAATAGATTGTTACGGAATCGGATTGCTCATACCCCATTTGGGATTGAAGTTGCTGATCTTTTTAAAGGATTTTGCCCTACTGCCACAGGGGCCGGATTAGGCCCCTGAAACAGACTTTGGACATGACTGCCTTAGTGCATTTTAAGCAATCTATGTAACTGAAGTAGGAAGGACACCTGGTAGATCTCCAGAGGCAGTGTAATTTCACATTGAGGGTGCCACAACTGATGTGAAGGCCCTCACATGGGTCTCTCTCACACACAACCACACACTATAACAACTCAGGGATGGGCCCACAATAAGGGCCCCTTCCACAGATATCAGCTTGCAAGTGGCACACAATCAGAGAAGAACTCAAACATATACTTGGGTCCCAAGTCATTTAGTGTAATTTAAGCCAATATTAATACCTTGAAGTAGACTTGGAATCAAATAGCTAGCTGGTGCAGATCACAGAAAATTGATGTCTTTGCATCTCATTCAATAAACAAGCAGTGGCATTCTACAGTATCTGCAGCCTCCTAACCATCTTCCAAGGGCAGCTCCACATAGAATGCATTGCAGTAGTCTAACTGTGAGGCTATCAGAGCATGGATCATTGACAAGGGTATCCCAAGAATGACCAACATTCCAGATCAGGAAAAGAACCACCTATTTAGTACTGCCTCTTTATGTTACACATGCTTTTTCTCTATCTGGGATCCCTCCTCAAATACTGCTGCTCTTGGGGGTGCTTTTCTCGGGCTCTTAGGGTCACTTCAAGGCTTTATGACAGCCTTTTGTTACCCAATACTTGCTTTGTTTCTGTGCGGCAGGCCCCAGACTGGGTGGACGCAGAGGAATGTCACCGGTGCAGAGTCCAGTTTGGGGTGGTGACTCGTAAGGTGAGTGGCGCAGCTCCCTGTCCCATCCTGGAGCTCCTTTCCTGTGACAGCTGACATGACACAGAGCCATGTTATAATGGCAGCGAGAGGAGGGTGGTGGCCGGGAGATTTAAATTCTAGTGGGCTTCTATTCTCGACCTCTCCTTGTGTTCGCAGCACCACTGCCGGGCATGCGGGCAGATTTTCTGTGGGAAGTGTTCCTCCAAGTATTCCACCATTCCCAAGTTTGGCATAGAGAAGGAGGTGCGGGTGTGTGAGCCCTGCTACGAGCATCTCAACAAGTAAGTATCAGAGCTCAGCTAATGAAGAGGGTCATTGGCATGGAAGGGTTGGGGAAGGATGAGGGGTTTCTTTTTGGCAGCCTTTCTTTCTACATGTGCAGACTCCAGAGGGAGAGAGTTGTTATTCCTCTAACAGTAAACTGAATACAGTCGTACCTTGGTTCTTGAATGCCTTGATACTCGTGTTGAACATCCAACACGGCTTCCACTTGGGTGCAGGAAGCTCCTACAGCCAATAGGAAGCTGCGCCTTGGTTTTCGAACTATTTCGGGAGCCGAATGGATTAAGTTCGAGAACCAAGTTTCCACTGTAGTCTAGCAAATTGCAGCTTAAAGAGAAAGAGCTAATTGGCTTATTGCAGATCAACAGATGCTACAGTAAAGTAGGTGTTGAGTGATCCTCTTTCCCCCCCACCCCCAAACCCCTGGCCGACCACCAGATTGCAGTTCAGCTGTGGTCATGATCCTAGCTTCTCTGTATACACAGGAAAGCAGAAGGGAAAGGAACTGCAACCACGGAGCTTCCTCCTGAGTACCTGACCAGCCCTCTTTCCCAGCAGTCCCAGGTGAGCACTTGGCTGTGATGGCAAGGGATGGGGCTCCGGCTTCACCCGTCACCTCTTCACCCAGGTTACAGTGACTGCTGTCTCTTCTGCCCTCAGCTGCCTCCCAAGCGTGATGAAACTGCCCTGCAGGAGGAGGAGGAGCTGCAGCTGGCCATTGCACTCTCCCAGTCAGAGGCAGAGGAGAAGGAAAGGATGGTTTGTGTCTTGAGAATTAGGGGGGGATTCCTGTGACGTTAATACTCGGAGGTACTCCGCAAGGTTGACTACCTTGTAGCGCCCAAAGAGCTTAGGTAGTTCAATGTTCTGCATAAACTCCCTCTTTCCCTGCAACAGCCTAGTCCTCAAATATGGGAAACTTGTGCTGGTGTCAAGTCTCCCCCCGCCAAAAGGAGGCATTTTAATTGTTGGGTACTTTCCAATCGGGTGTTTGTAACTACCGGAAGCGATTTTGGAAAACATACACGTTACGTCGTGTTAAGTTAATTAAAATGCTGCACTAACTTTCCCATTTTGTTGTCTAATTAAGAGCAGATAAAGACCATGCTGATTCTGGGTGAATCTAATTTCATCACTAACTGCACACTTATTTGTGCCATTCTGAGATGGCGGGTAACTGTCGGGAGGCATGCTTCATGCTTCATTCCCGATCAGCTTCTGGCTTGCTGGCAGACTGCAAAAGTGGTTCCTGGCTTGCTGTGCAAGTTCAGGAATCGGTGAAGCATTCCTATATCGTTCTCCCTCTTGCTTTTCCTCTGCAGAGACAGAAAAGCACGTATTCCACATACCCCAAGGCTGAGCCGACACCAGTCACTTCATCGGCTCCACCAGTCAACACCCTCTATTCCTCACCTGTGGTAAGTGCCCACCCACCTGGAGAGATTTCCCCTACTGCCATTTAGACACTTCTCCCGTGTCATGAACATTCTGTGGTTCTTTGGTAAGTCCAACCAAGTCCATGGAAGAAGAGAATGTGTGTTGGCTTTTCCTCTCACCTTGCTTCAGCAGCTCCTGCTCACTGCCTTGAACAGGCATAGGCAAACTCGGCCCTCCAGATGTTTTGGGACTACAACTCCCATCACCCCTGACCACTGGTCCTGTTAGCTAGGGATGATGGGAGTTGTAGTCCCAAAACATCTGGAGGGCCGAGTTTGCCTATGCCTGGTCTTGAAGCTTGAAACAGGCAGTGTTTCAAGCTTGATCTCCTAAGAGAAGGGGAGGCAGTGGGGGCACTCTTGAGGTACCCATCTTTGCATGGGTGGTTAATCATGTAATATGTCTCTTATTTCAGAACTCCTCTGCACCTCTGGCCGAGGACATTGACCCTGAGGTAAGACACACACACACACACACACACACACACACACACACACACTGTCCCCATAAGCCATTTTGTAGTTCACTGGTATCAGCGACACCTTGGCTACTGACAACCAGCTTGCTTCCTGTTTCCCAACATCTCCTTGCAGTTGGCTCGGTACCTGAACCGCAACTACTGGGAGAAGAAGCAGGAGGAGGTGCGCAAGAGCCCCACCCCTTCAGCCCCGCTATCCATGGGGGAGCCAGCAACCCAAAACACCGAGGTCCAGCCTGCCCCACTCAGTGTGGTGGAGGTAAGAGCAACCTTCCTTTCCTGTGTGGTCTTAGGATGCTCCACAGTAAGGCAGAATTAAGCTCAGCTGCTCGGTTTGTTTGGTTTTCCCCCCTGAAATGGTTGCCAGCTGGTGAGCAACTGCTGATTCTTTCTCCAGTGTGAGCAGCGGAATTAAAGGAGGCCGGGCACGGAGTGTGGCAAGCTTGCTGTGCTGCATTTGAACAGTCTGGAAGTTTTAAGGTTTTTACAGGAGATGCGTTGCCTTGCAGGGAAACAGAGCAAGGGTAACCCAAGGCAGCTGAAGCCACATTGAAAAATGAACTCGGTTGAGCTTTAACTTAGTTGGAATTGCAGCTTCCGATTAATGGTCTCCCCATCTCTCTTTGATGGTCTCCCCAGCAGCAATACCAAAACGGTGAGACAGACGAGAGCCACGACCAGTTCCTGAAAGCTCTGCAGAACGCCGTCACCACCTTCGTCAACCGCATGAAGAGCAACCACCTGCGGGGCCGGAGCATCACCAATGACTCCGCCGTGTGCTCGCTCTTCCAGTCCATCAACAGCATGCACCCTCAGCTCCTGGAGCTGCTGAACCAGTTGGATGAGCGCCGGCGTAAGTTCCCAGGGCCCCGGCCCTTAATGTGGGCAGAGACCTGCGGGAGGAACTTGTAGCACGGTTGGGATCCCCCCTCTCCCCGTTAAATCATAGGCAGTTAATTGACTTCCTTGCTTTGAACCAAAATGGGCATTGGGGCTTCCTTTCCACTTTTTTAGCATTGGGGTGGGAAGGAAGGGAAGATGGCATGATGCCTTTGGCACACGCTTAGGAGTTTGCCCTGGCTTTCCTCGAGGTGGGAGCTATACCTCCTATGGATCTCATGGAGGTGGGGCTTCTGACAGCGCCTTTTTTCGCCCCCCCCCCCCCCCCCCCCCGCCGCCCAGTGTACTATGAGGGACTTCAAGATAAACTTGCCCAGATCCGGGATGCGCGGGGAGCCCTGAACGCTCTGCGGGAGGAACACAGGGAGAAGCTGCGCCGTGCTGCCGAGGAGGCCGAGCGCCAGCGCCAGATCCAGCTAGCCCAGAAGCTTGAGATTATGCGGCAGAAGAAACAGGTGAGCTGGCCGGTGCCAAGTGCGTCCGGTAGTAAAGGTACACCTGCCCTCTGCAGAATGGTTTGCAAGCGGTGCTGCTTAGTAAAGCATGAAGCCCCATGGCTCCCGTGTTGTGATGCACCCCATGTGCTTCTCCAACTTGTAGGAATACCTGGAGATGCAACGGCAGTTGGCGATCCAGCGCCTTCAGGAGCAAGAGAAGGAGCGCCAGCTGCGGCTGGAGCAGCAGAAGCAAACGATCCAAATGCGGGCCCAGATGCCTGCTTTCTCCTTGCCGTATGCTCAGGTATGACGGGTGGAGAGGCCGAGAATCCCCCCTCCTCTTCCCTTCCATGGCTGTTCTCTTTGCAAATACACCAGCTAAGTCACCGTCCCTCTCTTAACCTGCTTCCTGTCTCTGTAGCTGCAGGCCATGCCTCCTGCTGGTGGGGTGATCTACCAGCCATCAGGCCCCACAAGCTTCCCAGGCACCTTCAGCCCAGCAGGCTCTGTAGAGGGCTCACCTATGCACACAGTGTACATGAGCCAGCCTGCCCAGGGCAGCACCGGACCGTACACTGCAATGCCTGTGGCAGGAACAGGTAAGAGCAATAGAATGGAGGGGGAACGTGTTAGCTGAAAGCACCTGAAACGGGATACTGGGCTAGTTGGCCTGGTCTCGGAAGGCTGCCCTTTTCTCATATTTCATCTGTATTTCAGATCCCAACATGGTGAGCACCTACATGTACTCAGCAAGCACTAATAATGCCCAGGCAGCTCCGCAAGGGCAGGCTGTGTCCACCACGAATCCTGCCTATTCCTCCTACCAACCTACACCTACCCAAGGCTACCAGGCAAGTTTGACCCACAGCCCAAATTTCCTCTGCCCCAAATCGGGGGATTAAATCCCAGCAGGTTATATGTGCTGTTGTGAAAGTGGAGGAGGAAGAGTTCAAGCCAGTATGGTGATGTCATTAGTGTTTGACTAGGACAGAGAAGATCCAAGTTTGAATCATTCTAGTGGTGATGCTTCTGTTATTATGAAGCTGAAGCACCTATTTTAAACCATTTTTGGAAGGGTAGCCAAGTTAAGTCTGCTGCAGCAAAAATAACGGAGCCTTCTGGCAACATAAAATACCCCAAAAAATTTTTTGAAAAAATCATTGCATAAGCTTCAATGAACTACAGTCCAGTTCATCACATTATGTGTGTTGTGGTTCAGGTTTTTGAATTTGGACCCGGGAAATCCAGGTTCAAGTCTTCCCATTGCCATCAAGCACAGTGCAAGTAGCAAGCTCTCCATCTTACCTATATCACCTACATCCCAGGTTGGTTGTGTGAATAAAGTGGAGAGGACTGTGCATGCCGCCTTGAGCTCCTTGGAGGAAGAGTGAAATATAGTGTCTTTGCCAGCTTGCAAGTAGCAAAAGGTTCTCCCTGTGTGTTCTTGCCAGCGTGTTGAAGTTTGTCTAGACTTCTTACCCATTCCTGCCTCCTTTACCTTTCAGAACGCAGCTGCCCCTTCCCAGACTATCCCAGCCATGACACAAGCGCCACAGGGCTACATGGGCAATCAGTCGGTCTCCATGGGCTACCAGCCCTACAACATGCAGGTGAGAGACTCCTTGAAACTGTTGCGCTGTGCGCCTTCTCCAGTGTCCAGTGTGAGGGCAGCCAACAGACAGGACTGAAGGGGAATTCTTTTATGTGCATAGAGGTAGCAAAGCCACCCCTAAGCTCCAGGCTGCCTTCTGTTATGAATGAAGCCATGTGGATTGGCAGAAAGTCTTATGCCCTCTTCTTTTCCTGCTAGAACCTCATGTCAACCCTCCCTGGCCAGGAACAGGGTTTGAGTAACCTGCCACCCCAGCAGCCTTATATGTCAGGACAGCAGCCTATGTATCAGCAGGTGAGTCTTCGACCAACCACTTTGGGGGCAACTGTTTTGGAGACTTCTTCATTGTGTTAGGCTGATGTCCTTCAGCTCAACATTGGCTTTTTAGCCTCTGTGCCAATCCATGGGTTGGAGGACCATTATCTACATAAGCTTTAAAGGGGGGAGGGGGGATGCCTTTTTTAAACAAGACCTCCTTATTCGCTTCCCTGTTTGCCTCCTTACAGATGGCACCTCCTGGAGGACCTCCCCAGCAGCAGCAGCCTCCTCAGCAGCCTCCAGTCCAGGTTCAACAGGCACAAGGAGGCAGCGGAGAGGCTCAGCTGATCTCCTTTGACTAATCTCTTGGCTTATGAGGAAAGGGAGGGGTGGGTTTCTAAGACATGGTAACACTACCATCTGTTGGTCACTGCTGTACTCGCTACACCATTGCTATTACCTTGCGCCATCCCCACCCTGGGGAACGGAGAGCTGAGCCCCCGCTGTCCTAGGTAGTTTCCCGTTGGCTACCTGTACCTCCCCCCTCCATCCCTCACTAAGTGAGCCTTTTGGGAGGAGCGAGAGACATCTGTGCTCAAATAACCTTATACACTGCTCCTTGGCTGTGGGGAGAGAGAGAGAGAGAGAGAGAGAGAGAGAAGCAGCCCACTGCCTGATCCTCCTAGCTTTGTGTTGGCTGGGTAGCAGAGCAGAATTCCCAAGGAGTGCCTCCTATGTGCGCAGTTACAGGTTGGAGAGCTGCTCTTCTCTTGTTGGAAACTGCATTTAAGCATGCTCCAAAGCCAGAGTAAATGGGTCCAGCCCACAGCATGATCTGGGCCTACATCCTTCTCTCCCCCCCTTTAGTACATTCTATGGTTGCATCTTGCCAATCAAGTGGCCTTCACCTCAAACACCATTGCCCCCCTCCCCCTCCATGATCTCACAGCCCTCCATGTCTCTCTTCTCAATCCCTTTGGAGAACCCACAACATTGAACACAGCCTGCTCCAGGCCTGCGTTTCTTCTCCCCTTCCTCTGCCCTACTTATGCTCGCTGCTTTTGAAGACTCATCTCTTGTGTTTAGTGCTGGTGTAGACAGAATGGAACCAGTGACAATAAAGTATTTAAAACTTTTTTCAGTCTCTGCTTCCTCATAGGCCTTGGGTTAAAAGTTTCTGTCTCTGCAGAACTAGTTGGTGGGTTGTGACCACCAGCGTATGCAAGGTCTTAAAAGTGGGTACAGGGGGCATTCGTCATCCTGGGGCAGCGAAGAGAACAGATTTTCTTAAAGCCATTCTGAAAATGTTATCCCCCCCCCCAAAAAAAAGAAGCTACAGAAGCATCCATTTCTTTTTCTTAATTTAATTTCCGCACCCATCCATATAAATAGGGCAGTCCTCCTTTGACTTTTTCGTAGCCAGAGATCATAACTCCCTCCGCCGAAAGATCAAACATTTGGTGTATTCAGGCATCTCCAGCTGAGGAAGAAAAATAGGCACTGAGTTATTGCATGAGGGAGGATGAGCAAAATGGAAGCCTATGGGAGACACTGCAGAGCTGGTGGGATCCCCCTTCCCAGGAAACAAAGAGCAAGAGTGGGAAATGGTGGTATTGGTTTCTGCAGTTCTATTTCATTGACACCTACAATGTTGTAGGCTGACCTCAGCCTCTTACCATGCGCTCAAGCCGGAGTGCATTAGTGTTTGCCAGTTGACGAAGCTCCTCCACATCTCTCAGTCCCCACTCAGGATTTCTGCCATTTTAAAAGCATGATGTGTTAAAAGTAGAACATGGCCTCATCATAACAAAATCCTTAGAGTCTTTCCCAAGGAAGGAGAAACAGTAGGCTAAAAGCTAAACACGGTCTCTGCCTGTAGTTCATCTTCATTGCCTAACTCAGTCTTGCCCTGTCCATCATCCATGCTATTAGAAAACGTAAATAGTGAGGAAATAAAGGGGAGCTTTCCAAGTAGCCTTCCCTCATCCCGTCTTGATCTCACTAGGCCTTTGGTGGTCACCACAAGGGAGACAAGTGATGGAATCCTGTCCTTCAGCTCTAACATACCTGGCTTGGAGCATGTTATCCAGTTGCACATTGCACTCTGGGAGGATGATCCCATTAACAGCAAAGGGCTGTGGAGTGGAAGCAGAGTGAGCATTAACACCGGACCAGCATTCTATGGGGCTCTTGGGCCAAAGGTCTAGAATGAAGGCAACAAGCCTAACATCAGTGACCCTTGAGCCAGCCCCATTGAATTCAGTAGGATTTACTTCTGAGGAGACATTGTGCTGTTAAGACTCATGAGCACGTTTGTGGAAGTCTTGTGGATCAAAACATGAGCTGCTTTCCAACCCTGAGGTTCCTCGTTCCCATCAAGTTGATGCAGGGGCGGTGGGGGATACTGCTTAGTGCTGGGCTTGGGTGCACAAAACTCGGATGCATCCGATCAGAGCAATAAGCAGAAGCACTCGGCCTTCATGTTGGCTGATGTGGAGGGAGAGTGATCCTTGGGGCTCCTGTTTTGTACATCGATTCAAAGGCTCCCAACAAGCTGCTGGCCAGGTACTTTGAGAGCTGCACAAATCAAGACTTCTAGCAAGCCCCACCCATACCTAGATGTAATGAAATAATGACCTTGCAGGTCAGATGGGGAATCCTGGCAAGCCTGGACTTTGCCTGTGATTGCCTTCCCACTGAGCTTAAGCTGTAATGGATCGTTTTCCTATACTCACCCCATAGGCTAAGCAAATGCCTCCAGGTTTCAGCAGTTGTCCTATGCCTTTAAACATTCCCTATAACACAAAAGGTTATCTGTTGAATAAGATCCTTTGCAGAGGTCAGTTTCCATAATATTGACCTAAGTGCTTTGTCATACCTCCAGGCCTTGATCAGTCATGTGCAGCAGGTTAATAATAATGATGAAGTCACAACAACCTTGACTCAAGCCAGCCCACTGGTCCCATGGCTGTGTTACATCTATGGCAAGGGGTTCTCGGACATTGGTCACCTTGGTGGCTTGGATGTAAGCAGAGATGCTGTGGGAAAAGATGGAAAATTCTTATTTTTGCGTGAAAAGCAGTAATAAAAAAATAAGAATTACTTTCTCCGGTTTCTTTCCCCCTGGCCCCACAAAAAAAGCAGCACTGGGGTTGAAATACTGTCAGACAATATAGTAGGATGCTAGTGGGAAATGTATGTAACTTCTTTCTCTGAACCAGAGAAAGGCTAGACAAGGGGTTATGATACATGCATCAAACATTGTTTCTACAAGTTAAAGGGGTGGACAAATTTTTATGATTTTTCCAAGTGACAGTGCTAAGATTTCAGATGTGACTGCTCTATGAATTATGGTCAGTGTAAATGAAACGGGCACTCAATTACATGTGTATGTGACGCTAGCAACAGGTAATACAGCACATTGGAACTATCTCCCATGCCATTTTACGCCCTTCAGTTTCTGTCCTCACCCCTCTCAACACCTCTTGGTGAGCAATGACTATTCGAAATGTTATTGCTATTTTGAAAATGAATGCCCCACACAACACCCTCTTTACTCCATCTGTTGACTTAAGATGTTTGTGCCAGATGATTTTTGCACAGGCAAAGATGCGACCTACGAAATGCTGTTCTCATACAGTAATCTAGTGCACATTGTCTATGATAATTTTAATCTACCCACAACTCACAGACCCAGGCTAAGCAGTCAAAGCAACACCGGGTATTACAGCCAAGTTTTTAAAAAATGCATCTACCTTGGCATATACTGTTTTATTGCCAGGTTATTCTATAGTGGACCTCTAAGGGGTTCCCACCAAGGAGTTCTCACTATTCTGTTGAAATGTACATATGCTGTTACTGCTTCAGCAGCAAGCCTTTTTTGCTTACCAAGAATATATGCAGAGTTAGGATCTGTCCAATGCATAACAGTCTAGCTATTTATTGGAAAGTGATTTCCAGGCTACTGAACACAAGCTTCCATATGGTTTTTGACAGTCCCTTTTGGCTGACTATAAACAAGGACTAAAAGAGCCAGTTCTTTTTAGTGCAGATTTTGTGCCAACATTCTGCTGGGGCCAAGCGAAAGCATGATCCACACACTACTACAACACCCATCCTTTGCTGTCACCACAGGCCCTAGTGTACCTCTGTTGAGAAGCTGGGCTGATCTCTGAGGGTTGCCAGATGACCGTGGGCAAGGCCTGGGCAAAGTGCACCACATGTTGTCCTGTGCCAGATCCCAGTTCAAGCCCAAAAGCTGAGCTTGTGTCATCCACATAGTCAGCCAGCACCTCGAGGATGGTTTCCTTGTTTCTCTCAGCCATCGGTGAAACTAGCATCTTTTCTGGAGATAGTCTCTGTTCTCTTCTCCCGGGATTTCTGTTTGCTTTCTGATATCTCCAGCCCTACAATGATGCCCTAAGCTAGATTTATTAAAGCAAAGGAGATTACACTGAGATGCACTTGGCTACAGCAGGAAGGCACGTGTTGCCCTTGCACCTGCAGCTCAGACAATCCTGCTGCAAGATTCAACACCACGTTTTCACTGGGATATTTTGTACAGACCTCTGAGCTGTGTGTCTGCTTCATACACCTGATGATCTATTCTACAAAGTAGGCTGATCAAATACTCATCATGCTGCAATCCTTTTAAGGGGTCACAGAATCCTGTTGTTTTTATTCAGAAACATGTTGTCTTTGGGATATTCTTTCTATTGGGATTTTTTTTGTTAAGATTTTATTTATATGCAAATGCAGTACAGTAATACATAACTTTAACAGCATTACTATACGAGATCACTTTTGTCTAGGAGTTTGTTTCGTAGGCTATTAAGATCAGTGCCAGCTATTGGTACTTGGCTGGCTGCAATACTCCTGAATCAGGAATGTGTTCTTAATCAACAGTGCTGAGACTTGTGACCATCACTCACTGTATAAGAGGTCAAGAAATGGAACTGCTGAAAATAAAAAGTACTTCATTTTATTGTGAAGGATCACATTAATACATGCTTGTCTAAAGAAAAAGGTTTTAGCAGGCATTGAAAAACAATACAAAAAGGCACCTTGTTGATAATTAATACTGATAAAGCCTTCAGAGGGCAGGATGAGCTCTACCATGGGGCTTCTGGTGTGCAGCATTCTTTGGGAGGCAGCATTCTTTGGGAGCTTTCCCCACCGAGTTCTTCATTTGTGGTGTCTGATGGGCAAGTCTGTTTCTAAAAACTTTCAGTTCTTATCAGCATTGGCTAAAATCAAACTAATGCAAATCCTTGTCTCTGCATCTCTCCCTTTGTTTCAGGAAGGCAGACTGGGTGAAACACTACAAAGCTAATTCTGGATCCAAGCCAATTTAGACTGCACATCTTTGTGTTCTGTACATATCCAGCATGCTGGGATATATCAAATTACAAAAAATTATAAGGGTCAGGACTAATTCTGTACATCACCAAAATCCTTTTGGAAATTGTTTACTCAGTCCCATTGAATCCAGTAGGGCTTGCTCCCAAGTGTTTTAGGGCTGCATGCTTAGCTTACAGGTAGGTAGCCGTGTTGGTCTGCCATAGTCAAAACAAAATAAAAAATCCTTCCAGTAGCACCTTAGAAAACATACCCTGTGATTTGCTAGGCCGAATTTTAATTGCCACTCCCACCCCCAGAGCCGTGCTGTTAGTATGAGCACTTGGCAATATCAAATTATGCCTTCCCAGCTTTTGAATCCCACCTGTCTCCTTGCTAAACGATTCAAACAACCACCTCTGAAGAGCTAAGCGGCACGTTCCGGGAACACCATTTTACACCCATTTTATACCGCCTCAATTCCACAGGCTCCGCCTTCCTCTTCCCGCGCAAAGAAAACTCGTTCCCAAATCCCGCGCGACTTCTGCCGTTGCCAAGAGCAGCAACGCTTGCCATAGATTCTCTCCATCCCTAGCGCGGCACTGTGAAGGGGGGGGAAGCGACCCCAACGTCACCTCCGTCAACCACAGAGATTGCACTGCGAGCTGCCTAGAGCGCCGTCGACCAAACTCGGCCGCGATAGGAGCACCCCGCTGGATCAGAGAGAAGGAGCGGGCAGAGCGTTCCCTCGGCGTCCTCTGCTGCTTGCACGCCGGAGACAGAGGAGAGCGCCGGTGTGTCTCCGTCCTGCCCGCCTCCTGGAGCTGCCGCCATGGCCATGTTGCCCGCGGGCCGGCTCGGTACCGTTATCCGCCTGCTGCTGCGGTATGCAAGAGGCGGGAGGTGGGCTGGGCGGTTCCTCGGGGCGCGGAGGGGCCCGAAAGAGGTCGAGGTTAGGCGAGTTCACGTGCCAAACTCCCAGCGGAATCCCGCCTTTCCCGCGTGAGGGATGAGGGCAGGTGCCCACGCGCGCTTACTCAGCCGTGAAATGTTCAAAGCTGCTTCGGGTGCTTCCCGTTTGGTGGTGCCCGCGACAGCTCTGAAAGATGGGCCGCCCTCGCTAACCCCAAATCCCCATCGAGAGGGCGAAGCTGGTGGCAAGTTTGCCAAAGGCCCACGCCTGCTGGTTTTTATGGCTGAGGCGAGACTTAAAACCAGAAACTTCCTGCTTCCTGGCTCCTGCTTTTAGTCAATAGGCTAGGAGTGGGTACGAGCTTAAAGCTGAACCAAGGAAGGGGTTTCCAAGGGTCATCTAGTCCAACCCCCTGCAACATCAAGAGAAGGTCAACCACTGGCCAGTTTCTAATGGACAACCTAGGGCTATCTCTGCAGGTGTCCCTTTGTTCTCAATATCCAGTTTCCAGTCACAAACAGCAAGTTTGAGAAATAGTCCGTGTAGAACCGGAAGACAGAAGCTGTGAACTGTCTGGACTATTTTTTGACAAAAAATGGTAGATTAGCTGGCTCTTAATCTGTTCCAAGGTAATTTTTATGTTTATAAGTAAGAAGGCACATTTGAGGTTACTTAACCCCTATTAAGATATGAATATACTTTCTTGCTTTGTGGAGCAGAGGACTTCCTTTTTGAAAATTAGAGTAGACCATGCAAGATTGAAGTCAGTCCATCCCTGCACTTTACTTCACCTGCTCTGTTGACAGCTATCTGCTCTGAGTTATCCCACTGTAGATCTCACAGTGCAAAAACAAATTTATCTATACCTCACATTGGAAAACATTTCAAGCTTTTAAAAATGCCTTTTAGTAATATGGACATGTCCTTAAATTTGTTTTTAAAATTACAGTTTTGTTGCTGCGGAGAGGAGTTGCTTCTCCCTCCCCCTTTTCCACAGCACCTAGACCAATCCATGTTTATATCACCTTTTCTTCTCATTTGGTTGGCCTTTCTGTTTCTCCTGAAGCACATCTGTTCACATTCTTTTGTTCATTTGCTGCTTGCACAGGTCTTTATGTTGTGAACCATGAAGTGCTGACAAACTCTTTGTTGATTTTTCTACAGGCAGCATCAGCCGCGAGCATGTGCTGTTAGGATGCTGAAGACTACCTGCTCACAGCGAAGTGAAGCCTTAGCAACTCCGCCTCTTGATAATGTTCCCAAGGAGTACTCGCCCAAGATTCAGCAGCTTGTTCAAGACATTGCCAGCCTCACCCTACTGGAGATTTCTGACCTCAATGAACTGCTGAAGGTGCCAGTGTTTGCATGGGAAGCAGGGTGATTGCTGTACTAGGGAAAGATAGGGCAGCAGACAGCTCATTGTTGGTCGTGTCTTTCTCTTTCTGTAACAGTGGGATGGGGTGCTTTGGAATTCCTTCCCCAGTTTCTGTGACGCATACGATATAGAAGGATTAATATTTCTCTAACACTGCTTACACTGTCTTTTTCTTCAGAAAACCCTCAAGATCCAAGATATGGGACTCATGCCAATGGCTGGGATGATGCCACCAGCACAAGCAGCAACTCCAGTAAGGGATCGTCCTTTTTACTTGTTGTTTATTTGGGCTGAGTAGCAGCTGTAGCTGGGCAAATGTCTGAATGGAAAACTTCAGCAGCCCTACAAATGAGCATTCTGTTGCGAGAGTTGTGTGTGAAGGCACCAAAATATTACTTAACAGGCATGTTGATTGCTTGAGGCTGTTGGACTAAGCATGCAGCCAGCCTGTTGTTGCCCTGCATTTAGCAGTGGCTTTTGAAGCAGAAAGAGAAGCAGTTCTGCTGCAGTGTCATGGAAAAGGTTGTTTCAGTGTTGCTAACTCGTCAAATGACATTTTCCTGGATGTTACTGGTGCATAACAAACTCAGCAACTGGAGATGGGACTGCAGGGGTGAGAAAAGTTCTCTGCTAATAGGGGCTTACTTTGTGGTTGTGCTTGGTGTCGCAATCGTCTTGCCACATTTATTTATTTATATACCCTGTCTTATGAGCTGTTAATAAATAAGATATTCAGAACCAAAATACCATTTACTGTATATAAAAGCCACACAAAGCCATTAACCTATCTAAAGATTAAATAGCACTAACACCAGTGCAGTGGGCCTGCCACGTATGTGAGGTTCAGTTCCGGGGGTCCATGTGTAAAGGCAAAATCATGCAAAGTCAGAAACTCCTGGAACCCTTGCTTCTGGGAAGGTGATGTGAGGGCTCTGGGAGCATCCCAGGCCCTCCTGTGACCTTCCCAAACCCAGGTAAGCAAGAAAAACCTAGGTGGGTGGGGAATAAATAAATTGAGAGTGGGGGAAATGGCAGGTTCCCCCTACTATTTACTTTCTTACTTACTTCACCACCAGCATAAGGTTGCAGCAGTATAAGTAAAGTGAGCATAAGTGGCAGGGCCACTTCACTAAGAATTATACCAAGCCTCTAAATGTAATGCAAAATATAGTTTTGTTTTGTTTCTAAAGTTTGTTTCCAGGCTGACCCAGTGACTAGGAAATGTGGCACAATGGGCTGCACATAGCTTAGTCTGCTCTGACTGAGGATTAACCACCCGTAACATGTTGTAGATATAGATACAGTGGTGGCAGAGAAGAAAGATTCTTCACTGCCATGGCATATCTCTTCAAATGGCCTCTGTGCCACATTCTGTCAAATGCAGTCAACTCTCCTGCTACTTGCATTCTAAATGTGTTGCCAAAGTTCAAACTAGCAAAGCAGGAGAGAGGCCATCTAGGCTATTGACAGAAGAGCATTTGGATAAGCAACTGTTACTGCAGAATTCTGGAAACGAGTTGAGTTTTTAAGTCTCTTCTCTCCTGCCTTCCTCAAGTGTTATAAGCTGTGGGTTTTTGTGGTTCATCAGATAGTCTGCCCATGAAAAAGAGGGTGCCATTGCAGCACATACTTTTGGGCCACTGCAACAATTTAAATCTAGCACATGATGTGTTGGGCCTGCAATAACCAAGGAGAGACCTGAGCTGCAGGTGATATGGAAGCCTGGACATAGATGTTAAAACCCTTTACCTAAGACTGGGCAGATAGTTGTAATAACTCTTACCGCAGTTGACATCTCATGGCTGACACTACATCAAGAATCAAGTTGGGAGCTGTTGGATCAAAACAGGTCGGCTTGAATTATGCACTGCGTTCTTAGTTCTATATTCCTGGTCAGTAAAGTTCACTAGAATTAAATACTCAATGGTAGATGTTTTGCTAACAGTTCATTTGGCATTAATACATTGCCCTTTGGCCCCTCACACACGCACAAACAAATCCCACTGCAGCCAACTAAAGACACATCCTAGGCCACCCCAACCTCTCTCACCACCAAGGAAACATAAGCGAATAGAAAGAGAACCTACCCAAGTGACGCTGAAACACTCCCCCCCCCCACACATACACTAAGTAAAAACATAAACTTTACCATCCCACCCACCCCTCTCCCATCCCCTCCCTCTTTTCTTCCCAAGCCTATACAGTGGTACCTCTAGATGCGAACGGGATCCATTCCGGAGCCCTGTTCGCATCCTGAGCAGCCCGCAAGCCGCAGTGCCGCTTCTGCACACACGCGCTTCGTGCTTCTGTACATGCGTGTGACGTCATTTGATGCATCTGCGCATGCGCAACCTGTCGAACCCGGAAGTAACCCGTTCTGGTACTTCCAGGTTTGGCGCGTTCGTAACCCGCGCTGTTCGCAACCCACAGCGAACGCAAGGTATGACTGTACTGCATATAACACCAGTGTTTCATGACAAATGTAACTGATCTGTAGAAAACACAGCTTGAAGAGACAATGCATGTGCCTTTTATAAACAAGGGAAATCTTTAATAATTTTTTTTTATAAAAACAAAATAAAAATAAGAAGTACCATGTCAAAACAATCTTTATAGTAGCTCTGTTTTGAGATCATCTTCCCATCCCAAAAAAATGCAGGGATTTGCATAAACCGCATGCAAACACTTCCTAAACTGCAGGCAAGTGCTGCTTAAATGTGAAGATTTCCCCATCAAAGTCTCCTTTCTCAAAGGAGGTTACTTATACAACATTTGTGATACTTCTCCCTTGCAGCTTTAGATCAGCGTTTGCCAACCTGGTGCCCTCCAGATGTCTTCGACTACAACTGCCATCTGGAGCTGTAGTCCAAAACATCTGGACAGCAGCAGGTTAGAGAAAGTTGCCTTACTGTATTACACTGGTTAAGATCTTGAGCATTTGTGGAGCAGATGAAATGCCCATTTGGCCCGCCACCTATTTCCCATTGTGGACAGTCAGAAGTTTCTGGTCCATATGCTGGGCCTTTAAAGTCAGTAACAATTCACCTGCATTACTTCCAGTAACTGATTAGATATGCTCATTGGGCCGGTTCCAATAATAAAAAGCTGGTGTTCAATTAAGGCAAGGCTTTTGGGCTGACCTACTGTCTCTATTCCTTCATAATTAAAGGACAACTAGCATAGATGGTGAGGTATTTTAATCTTCTAGTTTATTGTTGATTTTGATCAACTACTTGCTTCTAACTTTTTATTGATGGTTTTCATTTCTTGTAAACCGCATAAAGGTTTTGTTGCAGTCAAGTAGTATATACATTATGGTTAAATAAAAATAAAGATTCAGCAATGGCCTTGCAACCCAACACAAGAATTTAGGGAAAATAATGAAGGAGTAGCTGATGCAAGTCTTATTAGGTCTTCCCTCTGTATCTGGCTTTGGTACTATCATTGGCTAATGAAGCTTTAGGGATGTGAGGGTCAGGCTCCTGTTGCCAATTGTGAGTGGTTTTTATCTTTTTTGCTAGGAAGCTGAAGAGGATTTTGTCCCCAAGAAGCCGGAGAAGATAAATTTTACAGTCAAGTTGACTGAATTGAATGCTGCAGATAAGGTGAAACTTATCAAGGAGGTGAAGAATTGTATGCAAGGCTTAAACCTTGTCCAGGTAAGCAGATGGTGCTCAAGGATGACTCAGCAGGTGAATGTGCTAAAGGCTTGAGGGAAGCAAGTTTCCTTTTACTTGTGCTATACAGAACTTAATTATTAAGTAGTCCCATCTCCTTGGGCTACTTTTGTGCATTTAATGGTGTTGCAAGTACCTCCTTGCTCTCTGCCTCTTGTCTGGTATATCCGCATGACGTCCGCAGTCAGTACTTAGGGCAAATGCACATTTCGCTTGACCTGTGCTTTGATTGTATTGTTTACCAATTTATTCCCCTGGGTCCGGGAGCTTTTCTTTTTCTGTGGCTGTGCCTTCTGAAAATCTGATCCTACCTGCTGAATTGAAGCTCCATTAAGCAAAATCTCTCTTTGGATTTTCTGCGCATCAAAAAAGATCTGATTCAGTGGGAAAGATCAAATTTTCACAAGGCACAGTCGCAGAACAATGAGAAAAGCCCTGGGACTTTTCATCAGTACGCGGTAATCAGGGGAAATTAATCAGTACACAATACAGTTCAGGTGAAGAGTGGATGAGCCCTCGGTCACACCACTTGGGGGCAGCAAATCACAAGGGGACGAGCTGCCAAAGGAACGTTCACATGAGGAAAGTGAGGAGTTAATGCAGAGTTAGTGGAAGTGAATTGGCACCCTTTGAGATAGTACCAGCTAGTGTGGCAGGGTCCCTTGCAAATCACGATGCTCCAAAGAGGATTCTTCTAAGCATTTGGACTCTGGTCAGAAATGGCTTACTGTTTCTTGCCAGGAACTCTGCCAGCTGAAAATAAATACTGCAGCTTCAGCCTAGGAAATGCTTCTGTTTGGCTCATCTTCTAGGCTGTGTGATCCACCAAGTAGGGAGAGAAGGGCGAAGTCGCAGAGGGTCCCATACTAGTGCGAGCAGGTGGGAGCTTCTCCTTGGGTTCAGCGTTATCCCTTTCTGTGACTAAGTGGAGCGGCTCTCTTATCTCTTGCAGGCGAAAAAGTTGGTAGAGTCTCTTCCTCAAGAGATCAAGGCAAACATCCCTAAAGATGAAGCGGAGAAAATCAAAGCTGCTCTGGAGGCAGCAGGAGGGACTGTCGTTCTGGAGTAACGGTTGGCATCGGCAGCCAAAGGACTAAAGCAGAGCAGGGGAAAGTCCTGCGCTCTGTCACCCACCTGCAGCTTTTATTTGCCTGCTGACTGGTGGGGGTGGGGGTGCTGTGCAGTTCCATGAAGCTGTGCCCCGCCTTGTTTTCTCTGCAATATGGTTGTCCACTGAGATGGCCCAGTGTGGGATGAATGTCTTCGGCACGATGGGGTCTGTTGTTTGTACCAACACTGCAAGGAACTGAATCTATAAAGAATATACACGGGGGCGAATGCCTTTGGAACAAGTGTTGTGTGAGCAGACTTTCTTGCATACCAGTGTCCCTCCTCACCTGGAAGGGCTCCCTGGTTTGTGCATTTTTGCACCAGAGCCTGCTAGCAGCTCATCTTAGGCTCTCTTGGTGGTATTCAGGGCCACTCTCTTAGCTGCAATTTCTAACATGACCCACAAGGACAGCCTTCCCAGTTGACTGGGAGGCTGTGGACTTGCCTTCCTTGAAGGTTTTTAAGCAGAGATTGGATGGCCATCTGTCACGCATGCTTTAGTTACATTGCAGGGGGTTAGGTTAGATGTCCCTCTTGAGTCCCTTCCAACTCTTCAATTATTTGATGGGAACTGTAGCCCAGGTTGGGGAGAAGCATGTTGATGAAGCATGGTGATCACCAACCACTCAACATAGAAGCTGCATTGCAGGCAGCTTTCCCCGTCATGAGCTGTTCCTCCCCATGAAAAAAATTGAATGTGAAAAAGCCTGATCTCTCTTCTCTTCAGGATATTAACTTATATGACAGGTTTTTCTGCACCGGGTAATCCTAGGCAGGGACGATGCATTCTGCAGGTCCACACCATGCATAAGTACCCTGAGTAATACTAGTTGCCCTGTTTCCTTCCACCTGTTTTCTGCACCAAGAACCTGAGCTCGTGGGAAAATCTCTCTGGCCATCTTCCAGAACTCCTGGCTGTTCTCTGTTACAAGTGGATCAGTTTTACACTCCTTCCCTCAACCCCATCAGATGTGATTTATAGGCAACTCGGCTTTTCTTACGGCCGGGCCCTTGCTGGCTTGTAGCTTCACCAAATGAAAGTTGGGCAGCTAAATCTATCCAAACAGGAGCTCTTGTTTCAAGGGATGAGGGGAGTCTGCTCGGAAGAGCCCGTTCTTGGAAGGAATGGAGCACAAAGGGAAGGGCCTCTGGGACACGTTGAACCTCTTTCAGCCTATTCCATGTTCTCTTCATAAATGACAGTGTGTTCCTTTTCACTACACCATTTTGAAGTGGCCAGAATTGATCTTATCAGTTGGTTTTAGATAAGGCACCCAGTGAAACAAGCTGGCAGGTGTATTAATAGTGGGGAGAAAATATTAAAATGGTTAAAGCACTCCAAATTCCTCCCTCGTAACCATACTGTGTGTCTAAATGCCATTTTGTTTTAAACTAAATACGTGGTTTCCTGCTTCCTGTGCCCAGTGCAGTAAAGAACTCTATTGCATCGCCCTTGTTAGTACATCCATCAAGGTGTGTGCTCTTAAAGCAGTTTGCGGGGAGTGGAGTGGGAAGGGATGCTTTAGATGAGAAGTTTGAACAATAAACAGTGTCCCTGGCCAGCTCTTAGAAGAGCACAATGCTAACATTCGACTTTCAATCAGTTTGATTTCTGTTTTGGTTTTTTTTAATGCAGCAAATAATACAAAATGAAGGAAACGTTTAGAAACATTTATTTGACCCTGTCCATGTATTTCCATGCTTTTGCACACTGGGGGCTAGAAACACACAAAATTAAATTTCCACAATTTTCTACATTGCCTTCATCAGCTTCAGACATCTCTGAGATGCTGCATAGTGCAATTGTAACCAGGCACATATTTAGGCTCTCCTTTCTACTAAAGGTGCTGTAGTGCCACTGTGGCAGTGGCTGCTATGGCAAGACTACTGTTTACAATCCTAAATACAAGAAGAGTTACGGAAACAAGATCCAGTAGCCTGTGGGTGTTTCACTTGCATCTCTGCCAACTGCCGTTGCTTCTACACTAGCCATGCATGGTGGGCACAGCAACCTGCAGCAATGGTACAAATATCACAGAACACCCCACTCCTGCCCCTCCCACATACAAGTCCCAGCTTCAATCTCTGGGATATCAGAAATCCTGAAGAGCCACTGCCAGTCCAAACAAGACAGTACTGAACTGGATGGACTGATGTTCCGACTTCATGTAAAATGGTTTCATAGGTTCTCTACATGCAACAGACAAAACTATGAGGTAGCCACTGAAAGAGGTCAAGGCTCATCAAGAAGTACTCCAACGTACAAACTCCCAAGGTTTCTCCTCCAAAGGAACTCACTTTGGTGCTAGTTAAGAATTATATGTTATATAAATGATTAATCAATCAATTCCCACCCTTCACCCTAAGGTCCAAATTAAAAGGTCGGCCATTTCGTTTAGGGCAGTGTGACTTGCCAAGAATGGCAGTTCAGCCTAACAGTGGAGTTTGATCTCTTTGCTATCCTGGAGTTAGACAAGATGCCTATGACACATGCCTGCTTGTGATTGTGGTGGGTTGGTTCCCCTCCCCCCTGAAGGGAGCAAATCTCTAGGATCCTATTGCTTTTGTAGGACCAGTTGATGCACAGCCAACAGTGGAAATAGACATTATGCTTGTGGGCTGAATGATGCTGGCCTGTGCCTTCAACAGTTCTTATCTTGTGCCATCATATTACAGTGAATATTTCTGCTCCATATGGTGGTGGGGATACCCAATGTGATGGTTGCCCTTCACTGTGTATAGAATTTGCCAAGGGGATTCCATCTTCTGTGGAATTCAGCTCCCTGCAATCCTAAACACATGTACTGGAGTACAGTAAACGTCAATAAACAGTAGAACTTGCACCTGAGTAAATATCCATAGACCTGGACTATGAATACAAGGACTGTCGCCAATGAAAGATAGCGTGATTGAGGCGATATGACACGGCTTTGAAATGTGAGCTTAATATTGTAAACAAGTCACTGTCAACAGTTTTTTGTTAACAAACATTCCCTGGAAAAGGGTAAGTTCTTAATTGAGGGGGCAGGAGACATTAAGGGCTGGTATTTTGATGCCAATCATGTCTGTTACAAGGCTGCAAAAATATCCACCTGCGCGAGGAACACACACCTTCATAATAAACATTTCTCTCAGCACTCCGAAAGTCATATGTAGAAAAAGAAACCACAATGGCGTTATGTACAATAAGTGTTTGGCTGATGTAACGCAAGAACAAGTCCAGATTTGCCACCAAATATACACTTGACAGGGAGTTGTTGTTGCCAACTAGTGCACTCTTCTCCTTTTGCATTCGCGTTTGACCTATCTATACTGTACGACAAAACCAAAAAAAGAAGGGGAGGGGAGAGCGAGGAACTGTGTGTGAATTTACAACGAAGGAGTCAGCAGCATCTTGGCTGCTCGATTTAAACAGAGCCGGGATTTCCTTCCAGATTAGCCATGATCTGGGCGGGCAGCGGAGATCAGTGGCGCCTGACGCTGCAGAATCCCTCGCAGAAAGGTCCAGAAGGCGGAATGCGCGGGGGCGGACAAAGACGGGGGCTCAGCCTGAGCGGAGAAAGGCTGCGTACCCTCTCCCAGTTATTCTACCTCCCCGGTACACCCAGTCTGGCCTCCGCGTTGCTCTTTTAAGGCGTCCCTCCCATGGCGGGCGTTGCCCCTTTAAGGCCTCGTCGGTTCAGTGCAGGGAGCGACGGCGGCAAGAAGGAGGAGGCGGCGGCCGGGCTTCCCGGCTCCGTGCAGCGGGGAGGTGAGGAGCAGAGGCAGCCACGCAGAGCCGGCGGCGCGATGGTGGAGAAACGAGTGTCCCGCTGGTACTTCGGGGGCCTGGCTTCGTGCGGGGCAGCATGCTGCACCCACCCGCTAGACCTGCTCAAGGTGCGTCTTGGGTTGGAGGGGGAGAAACCTGCCAGGTTGAAGACGGATGGGGGGGGGACCTGGCTCCTAAAATCTCTCTCCGGCCCTCTCCCTCCCGTCTCCCCCCATGGCTCCTCTGCACTGATCTCTGCTGGCCCCATCCGTCTGTTTGCCTCTCGGTCTAGCCGCCCCCTCCGCTTCAATATTGCCGCGTGTTTCCTTTGCTGCTTGGGAAATCCTTGCGCCGCTTCCTTTTCCCGCTTGGCTGCAGGCAAAGGTGGCTGAGCAGCAAAGTGCCCTAAGGAGGCGCTTCACCTTTAGCCCCTTTACGTCTAAGGCAGCGCGAGCGACGGCAAGGCGAGGAGACACTTCCTTAGCCCACCCCCACTCTGGGATGTGTGGTTGGAGGCTATAGGGGGTTGACAGTGGCGTGGCATTTCCCTTTTCTCCTCTCCCCCCCCCTCCCCAACCGTTACAATGATTTCTATCTGCCATTTTGGCTCCGTTGATAACTAGGAAGTTGGAACTGCCTGGGCGACACCACCACCACCCGGTGGTACGCAGATGTACCCCGTTGCCCAGGCAAGAGACATGGCCTGCGGTTGGTATTCCGGCCCTGGCTGGCACCCCTTGGTGTCTCGTTTCCTAGGCACAGCAGACTGGCATCTGCTGCTGCTGTGTGCCCTGTACTGGCTCCCTGTGGCCAGGCGGCGTTTGGTGCCTTCCAGGAAGCAGTGCCCAAGGAGCTAACTAAAGGCAACAGTCTTGAGTCAGTTCAGATTGTTTGATTGATTAAATTTGTATTCAGCTGAAGATCACAGGGCAAGTTCGAAACATAAAAATACAAAAAATGAGAACAGACGCACTCCCACCCCCCACCTCATTTCCAGTTCATTCTATGTAAGGTAAAGGTAAAGGACCCCTGGACAGTTAAATCCATTATGTGTAGTATATTTTGACCGGCTAGCGTTCTCCACTACGAATTAGAGAGCACAGATCAAGGCATAATTATCATCACAGTAGTTGGGCCCCTGCTCTGTTAAATATTACTGTACTTGCAAAACAGGTATAGCCTGTCTAGTTTCTAGCTTCTACTATGTGTCAAGTGATACAGAATTTGCACTGCATTTTCTTGGTTTGAGAGACTGAGGCCCAATTGTGTTGGTTAGGAAGTGAGGACTTCCTAGATAACAGCTTGAATTCAGTGGCAGTATCTCCTGGTATGAATAGAGGCCTGCAAAAAAACAAAGAGGCCCCACTCAGCCACGATTCTGCACTTGTGGCGTTGTGCACACCCCTCACAAGAGGCCAGATAGTTTCTGCCCTGAAAGGCAGAGGGAAAGTGGCATGTCCAAGGTCAGTGGGGCCATTAAGATTTTCTCTTAATGATTTCTGGCATGCAGCCCCGATCAGCAGATGCAGTGTTTTCCTGTTGAATGGGTAGGGATAAATTATTTTCTTTTGCCTTGTAATCTTTATTGCTGTTATTTCTCAGTTACATTAGTCTTCATAGTCTTTTTGTTTTTTGTTTTAAAAACAGAATCCAAGGTTCTTCAAATGTACGCAAATACATTCGTCCTTGACATGGGGCATGCCAATCAGAAAGGAAGAAAGAGGGAGGCCAAAACATGGGGTAGAATTCAAATGTCGCACTAAAACAAACATTCTGGCAGGGCAAGCATTTCTGTTTGCTCAAGGGAACAGTCCTCCCTTTCTTCCCCCATGTGCTGTTCTAAGGGTTCTCCTGATTCCCCCCTACAGGCCAACTTGGGGGACGTCACGTGGGGAGAAAGCCCCATTGCACTTGTAGCAGTCCTCGTGTGGGCTTCTTCCAGCTGTGCCAGTTAGTCAAATCTGTCCTATAATCCAGGAAGAGACCAGTGTCAACAGGCCTCTCCTTGCTGCTCTCTAGATCTCCACACAGAAGCCTGCTTGGGATTTTAATGATAACTTTTCTAAGCCCTTTTATTACCCGACTGCCCTGCCTTTCTTTTGTGTGTACCTAGACGAGAGATTGGCCAACTGCCTTTCTCTGTCTACTCTAGGGCCTATTTCTCAGAGGTAATTTGTCAGTGACCACACATTGGTGGTAAGTGAGGCTACATCCTGTTTCCACCTTCCTTTCTGCCTGGCCCAGCCCCAGCCCCTGCCCCTTTCCCCACCTCCTTGTCACCTGCATGAACTTAGGCCAAAAGATGCGTGCACTCCTAGGGGCATAAGGTTGCCCACTCCAGCAAAAGTGGTCTCTTGAGGCCTTGCTCATCATGGCACCAGGGTCTCCCCAGCTTTGGTCATTGCTCTTCAAAGTCAAATGTCAAAGGCTGCATACACAACATACATCTGAAACACACTCGCACACCTTAGAGAATCCTGGGAACCCTAGTTTACTCCCTCACAGACCTACAGTTCTCAGCACCCTTATCAAACTGCAATTCCCAGGATTCTGTGGGGGGTGGGAATACATGGTGTGTACATGGCCCAAGTCTGCCCCACAGGCTGCTTTAGAGCTGACAGAAAGGGAATGGGCTGGTCAAACTCAATAAACTTGAAAGATAGCTTTCTTAGCTTTCTTTCATAGCTTGTGGGGCTATGAAGTTTTTTTCTGCCCAGACACTGACAAGTTACCAGGCAAGGCCTGTTCTAAGATTCTCACCCACTCCACCCGCCTCTCCCTGAGCATTCTGCATACTTAGCCCTGGTCCCTAATGTGGTGGGAACATTCTTTTCCCTTGTTATGGTCTGGCAGGGGCACACTAATGCCAGCATGAAGCTGCTAACTCTGGAGATTCCTGCAGATTTGAGCCTCCATCGTTTGCTTTCCCTGTGTCGCTGCTGGGCCTGCCAGCTGCTTGATGAGCACATTCCAGCTTCATCCTCCACAATGGGATCTTTGAGCTGCCACTGGCTGCCTGGGAACACTGCCCATCTTTGCTGCTGTCCACCACTTCACTGCCCTCTCCTGGCTACTGGTACTTCTGCAGTCTCAGCTGAAGTGTGTTTCCATCTGCTGGGGCTGCTTCAGTCCACTTGCTTCTTAAAAGGGTGGGTCTTACGAAAGATGGCGAAGCTGTGGGTCTTCCAGATGTTGTTGAATTCCAGCCCCTGCCCCTAGAAGGCTCTTGGATCTATCTATCTATCTATCTATCTATCTATCTATCTATCTATTGTTTTTTTATTTATTATTTATTTAAATTAAATTTGTTTAAATTTATATATTTATATAAAATATATTTTATTTTATTTTATTTATAGCTTTTTCTTATTGGAACTCAAGTACATGGTTTCCCTGCTCATTTAATCCCCAGGACAACCCTGTGAGGTGGTGACTGGCTCTGTGGCCAAGTGAGGATTTGAACCCTGGTCTCCCAGCTGCTAATCTGACACTCTAACCCAGGCACTCCCAAACTGTGGCCCTCCAGATGTTTTGGCCTACAACTCCCATGATCCCTAGCTAACAGGACCAGTGTTCAGGGATGATGGGAACTGTAGCCCAAAACATCTGGAGGGCCGAAGTTTGGGGATGCCTGCTCTAACCAATATAGAATCACTGTAGAGTTGGAAGGGACCACAAGGATCACCTCGTCCAATCCCTTGCAATGCAGGGATATTTTGCCAAATGTGGGGCTAGAACCCACAACCCGGAGATTAAGAGTCTTGTGCTCTATCAACTGAGCTATCCCCAGCTGCCTATAACACACTGGTACATTTGCATTCAAGAACCTCTGGCCAGATAATTGCTTGGACTCCTTGTTCCTTACAGTAATATCATGCAGGATGGGAGAAGGCCAGTGCTGAGAAGTGCAGGTGTTTTGTACTACAGTATTTCATTTCTGGATCCAGTTCAGAACTCGTGTAGGCCACCTTCTCTTGTTGCTTGGCTTGACCTCTCCCCTTCTTCAGGAGAAGGGCTGGTTGGCCAATGGCCCTGCCAAGTTTTTTTTTTTTAATCAACGTGGCAGCCTTTCACCTAAATTCTCTCCAAGCTGGCTGTACAGTACTATAAACACGAGCTGCTCCACTGCGAGGTCAGGGTGCTTGCAGGTGGGATGGTAATCTGGGAAACCAATGTTGACCTGCATTTCTAAACTACAGAGGCAGATGGGTCAGCAATCGTCTGTGGATGCAGGCAGGGGAGCCCCTTGCCATGGCTGGAACAAGTGCCTCGCAGCTGTGATTGCAAAAACACCCAAAATCAATAGCACCCATTAGGTTATGGGGTGAAGAATGCAGGAATCTTCTTACAGCTCACCAGGGGGAAGAATATCTGGCAGGAATTGGGGGAGATAGCTGGGAGGTAAGGCTTGTCTTTCTGGAAGGAGTAGGTTTTGTTGGGCAAGCCATATGTCCAGATGGAGGGGAAAGGGTTTTGTAAAAGCAAGGAAACCAGAAGTCAGGAATCCTTTCCCACATTTTATGAGGAGAGTGGAGCAGGATAGCAAAATATAAATTCTTATGCAAAGGGGTTGTCTCTAGGAGTGGGGGGGGGGAATCAGTCATAGCTTTAAAAATAGAAAGAATCTCTCCTTAAGCTCTGGTGGGCAGTATTCTTGGAATAGAAGATTCAAAGTGGATGTTTACAATGAATTCCTGAGCTCTTGTTGACATGGAGTTGCAGTTTCATTTGTTTGTTGTATCAGAGGTGCATTGGCTGCGGCTGCTTAATCTTTTCCTTGCCCTGGCCCCCCTGGAATATCCCTCGGAGAACGAAGAGCCTGGCAAATCCAGCCTGACCTCTTTGCTACCTGCTTTCCTTGCCTCTAGGTCCACCTGCAAACCCAGCAGGAAGTGAAGATGCGCATGACGGGCATGGCCTTGCGTGTGATTCGCAACGATGGCTTTCTGGCCCTCTACAGTGGTCTTAGTGCCTCCCTCTGCCGGCAGGTGAGTTGTTGGGCCGCTGCAACGATTGCTTTACCCCTGTCTGTTCATTCCTGCTCCTTTTGTCTGGCTTCCCATGCCAGTTTTTTGGTTCCGTCACGTTACCCGTGAGAGTTCTGCAGTTTCTTCCAGCACCCTTCAAAGCATATTCCACAGATTGAACACTGAGACTGTGTTTGGCTTCACGGACAGAGCTTTGTAAATTAGGTAGACTTGCAGTCTCTGAAACTGAGAGGCCATTTGGTCACAGTTAATGGCAAAAAAATCCTGCAGAATATTGTCAATAGAATATAAGGATTCAATAGCACCTGCCATCTGAGAAGGTCAAGCAGGTTTTTAGACTAGGAATTTCTGAAATGAGGCATGTGCTTCTAAGCTGTGTCCCCCCCCCCCCCTCGAGACTTTGATGAGTCAGGCACCTTGTGCAGATGAGGAGAAGCTAAGAGAAGCAACAGCTTCTTGAGTTGTATCCTTCTTCCTTCTTAATATCTTGTTCATTTAGCAGCGCACTGACTGTCACAATGGCTCCCTCCACTCCCGGCACACTGTTGCTTCTCCCACGACTCTGCAAGGGAATTCTCAATCCTTGCAAACAAGCTCTGCAATAAGGTTACATTGATTTCTGCAGCCACCATAAGCCCTGCTTGAATATCATTCTGGTTGCAGAATCTATGATTCCTGAATAGTTGGGTGTTAGGGTTGGTCTCTGCTATGCCAAGCAGGGTTTGGGGAAGAAGAGGGCTTCACTTGGGGTTGCACCCCTTGCATATATACCGGGTGGTGTCTGTTGATTGGCGAAAAGGACGCTGCTGCCATGGCTCTTAAGGGCACAAGCTCCATAATGCAAAGGCTGTGGCCGTGCCAGGGCAGGGGCTGCGCTGTTGCCAAGCTGGTGCCGTTCCTGAACAGTGATTCTGATCAGCGATTGCCCTGTGCTGGGCAGGACCAGGGCCTGAGAGCGTGCTGCCAACCTGCTCTGACTCTTTCTGCTTCTCCAGATGACGTACTCCCTCACCCGCTTTGCCATCTATGAGACTGTGCGGGACCACTTGAGCCAGGGTGCCCAGGGGCCAATGCCCTTCTACCAGAAGGTGCTGCTAGGTGCAGTAGGAGGTGAGCTGGGGCTTGGCAAGCGCAGGATGACGGGCCACGCCATTGCAGGCTGCACAGTCCCCTTTCACCTGCTGTTCTCTGGTTGCAGGTTTCACCGGTGGGTTTGTGGGAACCCCAGCGGACATGGTGAATGTCAGGTCAGTGGTCTCCTTCCCCTTTCCCTATGGCTGTGCTTCAACCTTTCCCAGTTCAGCTCCCTGTGACCTGTTCACTTAACTCTTTACACCCCTACTGAACTTCCATGAACTCAAGGGAGATTCCACGGGGCTGGATTTAACTAAGTAGTCCCACTGGCATAAGCCCACACAAGGACTTTCCACCAGTTCAATGGTGTTTTCCTTCTTTGGGCCCCCTTAACTTGGCTTGGGGGGGGGGGGTGGAGAGCCCCTGCAGCAGCGTGCGGGGTGGGGGGGGGGGAGGGAGGAGAGGGCTGATCATTTCACCAGCAGAAATGCTTGCACCGACAGAGAAATCTGCTTAGTGCTAGCTGGATAGCTCAGTTGGTTAGAAAATGCCAAGG
Organism: Lacerta agilis; assembly: GCF_009819535.1. Lineage (NCBI taxonomy): Eukaryota > Metazoa > Chordata > Lepidosauria > Squamata > Lacertidae > Lacerta > Lacerta agilis. The sequence continues at coordinate 28,393,390 of NC_046313.1, forward strand.
TTGCAGGTTTGATCCCATGGGGTTCCTTCCATTTCTAAGATTCTATGATCACAAAACTACGAACAGCTACACAGAATTTAGCCCGTTGCCTCTGCAATTCGCCTTGCTCTGGGGCAAACTCAGCATCCTACCGGGGGTGGGGTGGGGGGATGATTTGGGAAAGGCTTTTGTCTCCCCGCCCCCATGAAAGTGTCCTTAACGCTGTGTTGCTCTTCCCTCCACAGGATGCAGAATGACATGAAGCAGCCGGCGCATCTGCGGCGCAAGTGAGTGTCCAGATTGCAGAGGCGGATTGCACAGGAGATGCACAAGTGCTGGAGAGGCAAATAATAGCATTAAGGGGGGGGGGGCTGTGAAAGCCTTTATCCCTCTGAAAAGGGTTGTATTGAAGCTGCATGGCCACAGAGGGGCAGCATGGATCCTCAAATTCCAATTGTTCGAAGCTCAAAGACAACTTTCTGAATCAGGGCGATCAAAGCCCAGGGTTCTATAAGTCCCTACTAGATCTGGAAGAGTCTTTAGTTGCAGCCTTCTGTCTGGTATGGCCAGTAGAAGTAGCAGCTGCAGCGAGATAGGTTTGGGTGTCTAATATGGTCTCTCTTTGCTTTCTAGCTACTCGCATGCTTTGGATGGGTTGTATCGGGTACTTCGTGAAGGTAAGGATTTGGTCAGCGCGCAGTGTGGCTTGTTTGGGCTTCTGAGAGGCCACAGGGAGCTCACCCTGAATGAAAGAAATCAGCCTTGGGGAGAATCTGCTGCAGCCTCTGCTCCCTTTCCTTTACGGAAGTGGGAGCCGTTAGGTTACAGGCCAGTCCCAGTGCCAGGAAGCCGGCAAAACCAGTGCCAGGAGAAGGGGCAACAACATCCAAGGCAAACTACCTGGAAGTAAAGCTGGTGTCAGGATGAGAGCCTGCGAAAGATGCAGGTACAGCCTTTGTTTAGTGGCTCTTTGGGATCAGTGACGCGAGCTGCTTACAAGCTCCTCTTGAGTCTGGCAGCCGCTGAACATTAGGAAGGGAGAGGGGTGAGTAAGCTGATAGGAAGTGCAGAGGAATAGGGTGGCCTGGAGTTCACAGGGGTAGAATTCAAAGTTGACCACATACTTGGCTTCTAGAGCGTCGCAGAGAACAAGCATATGGGGCCCAGGGAAAAGGGAGAGAGGAGACTAAAAGGGTTGTCCCTTCATGTGTGTTAGAGAGAGAGGGGGGCGGTAGGGGGGAAGGAGAGGGAGATTGGCAAGTGGAGAAAATAAGACCTACTCCTCCTGCCTTTAAAGTCCGGTGGAAGGATGAGGAATGGTAGCTTCCTGCTCCATGTTGCTCTGGAAATTGAGGACATGCAGCCTTCACTGGTTCAGATTCACTGTTGCTTGTCCCCAGGCAGGTGTGCATAGATTGGCAGCTGGACTTGGTTTCCAAAAGTGAAACTGTGCAAGAGCGGAGAGACCCAGTCTGAGCAACTGCCCCTGTCTTCTGTCCCTGATTAGTTTCAGCAGTGTTCTCTCTTCCACAGGCATCTAATAGGAGATCTTATCTTCTCTGATGCTTTGATTTCTAACCACAGATTTATATTTTAATCTTTCAACCACATATATTTTATTGTGATGGGGCATCAGTATCTTTGCCGTATCTCGGTTTCTGATCGTCTGTCTTTGGCTAAATGAGGAGCTATTTCATAACCTTTTAAAACACCTAGTAGGTTATAACATCATTCCTGTATCTTTGGGAGCAATAGACAATATCCATCCCTGTGCAGTGTCTTAGGGGCTGGGAGGCTGTGGTTTCTGAAGAGTTGACGAGCAGAAAATCACTGCTGTTTGTAGACTGTGCAGCCTGGTGAGCTCTACCCTGTATACCCCATGCTTTGAATCCCTTTTGTCTTTGCAGAGGGTGTGAAGAAATTGTTCTCAGGAGCATCAATGGCAGCAAGTCGAGGGGCTCTGGTTACCGTTGGACAGGTAGCGATACAAAAAAGAGCCATAGTTGCTGATGGATGTGCACCTAAATCCAGCCTACACGTGTGCATATTCAGCTAGGCATATACCCACCATAATGCACACCAAGGCCATATCTATATGCCCACTTTTCACCCCAGGCATGAAATCGATTGACATGTTCTCTAGCCACCTGGGGAGGGAAAATAGGATTTCGTAGAAATCCTGTCCTGTTACAGTCAGATGTAATGGAAGAGACACCTGCTCTGCAGTTGATGCAGGGTAAGATTTCTAGTCCAGGCATGACCTCCCCACAAGAGCCAGTCTTCCCATTGGGAGGCTATAGGCAGCTGCATTCAGACAGCAGGATGCAGAAGGCAGCATATATTTGCAAAACCTGCAGACAGCACTAATAGCTTTTGACTCAAAACTGTTAAAATGTTTTAAGACTTCTCTTAGTCTTTGGGCCCAAGGTTAACAGGCTAGTTTGTAGGTTCCTTCGTACTGTCTCTCCTGTCTCTGGGGCTGCAAGGGGGTAGGGTGGGGGTGAGAGGAGAGGAGAGGTCAGGCTCTGTGGGTGAACATCTAGCAATTGTTTTCTCAAGGTTGGAGTTTTCTGCAAAAATGTTCCGCTGGTGTAAAACCACAAGTGACCTGATGTAGGCTGGAGAATGAGATCCTGTATTTCCCAGCCCACCTGTGTTCCTCAGCATATTGGCTTAGCGCTTTTAAAGATGGATTAGGCCAGCGGTGGGGAACCTGCAGCCCTCCGGATGCTATTGGACTCTCATAACTCCAGCCAGCAAAGATAATAACAAGGGATGGTAGTCTAGAGAGCCCCAAGTTCCCCCAGATTAGGCTTACGACTTCCTTGTCTCTCTGGCAGTACTGGTGGCACAGGAGATTTGTCCGAGAGGGCTGAGGATTAGTCACACTTTTGCCACTCGTCCTCCTGACACACTGCAGGGGCTGGTGTCACTGTCTTGCCTGATCCCTTGTGGTTCAACGGAGAATAGACACTCCGTTTCAGGGCCAGTCTCCCTGCTTGCTCATGAGTGCTGGGAGATTTGGGGCCAGTCTCACAACTTTCTGCTTCTCTGCAGCTCTCCTGCTACGACCAGGCTAAGCAGTTGGTTCTTGGGACCGGTTTCCTCTCTGACAATATTCTCACCCATTTCTTGGCCAGCTTTATTGCTGTAAGTGGATATCTGGGTGTGGGTGTAAAGCCAAGGTTTTGGTTTTGGTTTTTGTGTGTATTCATTGGGGTTAGAGCCATGGTGCTTGTTCCACCTTCTCGGGGAGATGGAGATCCAAAGTCGAAGTCCATGGAGCTACCAAGAATGGATTGTTATGAAGGTCCTAGTCCTTTCCCTGCAAAGACAGCATTTCAAACCCAGAAAGCTCATCATTTAAAGTCGAATTGCCTGGCTATTGAGCCATAAGAGTTATCTCATTGCTGGGCAGTAAACCAGACCTGCACAAGTGGTGACGCTCCAAGATAAACACAAATGTTTGGCCTGCCTGAGATTGTAAAAATATTGGGGAGGGTTTGTTTTGGGCTTGGTGGGGGCCATACACTGTTTAAGCCTGTACTAGGCTCATGACTAGTTTCATTCTCCTTTGTAAAGCTGTTACATTACTGAGCACCTGCTAGGACCCAGTAGTTTGTCTACTGGGTGCTGTTTGGAATTAATAATAGACCACGAGCCTCTGGATTGAGGACTTATGGAGATGGAGGAGCTGATGGGAGAGAGGGCGAGGTTTGACAAAGGGGCAAAGGTAAAAGGGAATGTAGGGCTAATAGCAGGCACTGCAGTGTAGATGAGGCTGTTGTGATTCTGAAACGGTTTTGCCCAACAAGTTGGTTTTACAGAGGGCTTTGAAAGGTTGGTGAGAAAGAGAAATAGCTGGATAGAGGGATGGGGATTCTTTCAGGTCTAGGGCACTATGAAGGAGGCGCTACAGGGAACTATATATCCCAGCGCAGATCATGCAAGACAATTTTGTGGCCTCCTCCCATTTATTCTGCTCCACGGCTTGAAAACACAGCACGCGCCACACTGTGATTTTAGGTAACTGTTTGGTAAACCAGTGGTCTGCAAGTGGGAAGAAATGCCTTGCCACTCCCCTGGTGCATCACGGGATTTCTACTCTTAACACAGCAGTGGGGTGAGATAATGCCTCTTCCTCCAACTACCATGTCACTTGATGACTAGCTTATAATGTGGGCATGCTTCTGGTGACATTCACACAGTGCCCTCTGACCCAGGATTTCAAAAAGGCTCTGCTGCCATCACATTCCCTGCCCCCCCCCCTTTTCATTGCAGGGAGGATGTGCCACATTCCTGTGTCAGCCCTTGGATGTGCTGAAGACACGCCTTATGAACTCCCAGGGGGAGTATCGGGTGAGTGATCCCTGCCAATGGCTGTCCAGATTTCCAGTCTCTTGATTCATTGGTTGCTTGAACTAAGCCTTATCCTACAGATATCACTGGCCTTCTGGCCAGCTTTTTGTTTTTTCCCTTTTGCTGCTGCTTGGTGCCATGTCCCTGATCTCTGAGCATCATTCTGGCTGCTGCAGCTCTTCCATCAGTTTGTGATTGGCAGAGATTGAGCCTTGTAAGGAGAAGGATGGGATCTGTACAGGGGGCTGCCTGGGCATGGGCTGACTTCTTTCTCATTCTCTCTCAGGGTGTCGTGCACTGTGCAATGGAGACAGCCAAGCTTGGGCCACTGGCTTTTTATAAGGTAATGCAGATGCAGCAGGAGCGTCAATGGGTGATTGCACCAAGTAGACCGGGCACGCAATGCAGACAGCACAACTCCCAGCCCTTCCTAGTCCTGCATTCCTGCCCTTCTGGTCCCCAGCCAGTTTGCTTCCCTATTCCCAAGATGGCTGCACTGCCTCCATTGCATCCTTTCCCCTGCCACAGTGCTGCAGCTGCATGCCAGGCTACCTGGCCTTTAGGGGACGCCAGGCGAGTGAAAAAGCCTCATGTGACTCATGGGATCAAAATCTGGGCTTGTCTCCACTTTGGGACCCTTTGCCAGCTGCCTCTTTTTCAAACCCCACCTTCCCTCCTTGGTCTAGCTGTGCAGCTTGCGGCGACAATTCCAGGATTGACAGAAGCTGACCATAACCAATTTTCTCTTCTAGGGCCTTGTTCCTGCCGGCGTCCGCTTAATCCCTCATACAGTGCTCACCTTTGTTTTCCTGGAACAGCTGCGCAAAAACTTTGGGATCAAAGTGCTGGCCTGAGAGAGAGAAGGGCCTGCCTTAGTCAGAGGCATAAACCTGGAGGACCGGGGGCGGGGAGGGCTGGGACACTACGACCCCCACAGTGCCCGGGTATCACACACTATTCCTTTGCCAAGGTGCGGCATTCTTAACAGTGCCCTTTTTAGCGCTGCGGCACCAGCTGGACTCTCGCAGAATGCCCCCTTTCAGTGCCTGGCAGTCTCTCACAGCTGCTAGCCAAGCCTTCGGCATTGCTTGGTGCCTGATGGTATGACAGACAGCCAATCAGAGCTCTCTCCTTTAGTGCCCAGTAGCAGTGAATTGGCCAACCTCTCCCCACAATGCCTTTCTCCTATGCCCAGCAGTTCACTGGAGCGTCCATTCCTTGCCGTTAGCAGCATCACCACAATACTGCCTGCCGTGCAGTAGTAACCCTGCTGACCCCACAGCATCTCCTCTTAACACCCAACAGCCCCACGAATGCCCTCGTCTTGCCTGTCGGCATTGCAACATTTGCTACCGCTCCCTACGGGAGCCCTGCAAGACTGAGGTTGCTCCTCCGCTCTGCCACGGGCAGTAACTTGCCTCTTCCGCCAATACCACCATCTTTCTCTGTCCTCCCAGTCTCCTTTGTTGTTTATTGGGGGTGGGGGGAGTTGGGTGCCACAGCCTCCCAGCTCCCAGGCACCTTGCTATGCTGAGTACTGCTTTCTCCCCTGCTCTTCTGGAGCAGAAGTGCGTCTCCATGTGAGGAGACAGAAACTTAATAATAATAATAATGTTCTCTGTCCATTTTTAAATGTTTACGAGTGAGCTGGGGAGCGGTTCTGTTAGTTAATGGTGGGGCTGCCGATAGCAATACACCTGGCGGGCACTTTTCCTTCTTACCCTTCAGTGTCCCAGATTTTTAAATGTTTCTACAAACAAAAGCTTTCCCTCACTGCGTCCGGCTTCCTTCCTTTTTCCTACCTCAGTCTCCTCTTAACCCTCAGGTCTACTGTGTGAGGCAGGGATGGCCCCTTGTATTTACTGTGACTGGTAGTAGTGGTAGCATAGGGCAAGCGACACCGCAGTCTACGGCCGGCCTAGCGAGCCTTGCCGCCTTCATTTTGCCTCTCGCTTTAACCTTGTTCAGCCAAAGCCTCCTGAAACCAAAGGGCCTCCTGCGGGGGGGCACTAATGAGAATAGGTTTCTGAGGTATTCCTCTAACTAGCAAGAGCCAAATTAGCTCAGCCAGGGGGAGAGAACGTTTGAATCCCTTGTGACACCTCCTTCGCTTCTCATGTACCCCAAGTGAGCAGGCCTCTTGGCATATGATGGTGGAAGGGTGGTGGGCCTGTTATAAGTCAGCAAGGCCTTCACTGAGGATCTGGGACGGGGAGAACACGGTCCATATTTTGAACCCGTGGCATGGGCTAAGGTTGCAGGGCAGGGGGAGGCCCTCTTGTTTACTAGGTTTACTATAGAGTAGGTGTCACAGATAGACATTGTGTGCCTCTTAAGCTGCCAAGCTTTCCCTACTCCCTGCCCGATTTATCCTCTGGCAGTTCCTCTGAGCCTCTTGGCAGCTTTGGTGGGAGCCTAGAGGGCTGTGAAATCTTTCCACGTTGCCTTGCTTTTTCTGTGATGTTCTCAAGGTCCCGTTCTGTAGCACTGATTTTTTTTTTTTTAATGCCTCTGGATCCAGCCCATGCCTAATGAAGTGATTGTCGTATCGGCCGTTTGTCCCTTGTTTCTGCTGGCCTTCGTTTTGCCAGCATACGGTGCCCCCATCACCAGTCACACACACAAACACACACTCACACACACCCCGGTGTGAAGCGTCATTCCAGAGGGTCGTGACTCTGCGGGGTCGAAGAACCAGAGCAAGTAAATCAGCACTTTTGTAATCATGACAATAAAGTAATTGTGAAAAGCAGGTGTTGCTCATTCTTGTAGCGCCAGACCCTTTCAACGTGTGTCATGTGACTTTGGATTTACATCCTCCAAGTTCGCTCTGTTGGGAAAATGACTTAGAAGGCTAAACAGTTTTGTACAGTACTGTTATTTGAAATGTCCCTCAGATGTGGTGTATTGAACCATTTTGAGTTAAGTTTCCAGAGAGAGAGAGAGAGAGAAGTATTCTCATTTTCAAGAGGTGCCAACCTAGCATAGTTGAGTGAGCAGGGCTTGTCTATGTCGCAGCAAGTTGCTTCTGTTGCCAGACTTTAAAGAATTTGATGTCCAAATTGTGTAGATCCACTTTCTCCTGCGCAGTATCTTGCTGTGGTACAAAGTGCAGCGGGAAGCTACAGGACTTAAGATTGAGTCCCTTTATTGTGTGAGGCAAATGTAAACCCACGTAGGGGGTGGACCAGTGTTAGAGCCTCCGCCTTACATACAGAAGGTCCCAGGTTCAGTCCCTGGGATCTGCAGCCCTGTTCTGTCTCAAACAGAGCATGAGGAAGCGGTGTCTCAAACACAGGTGTTGTCCCTACGCCATGGCTGCCAACATTTATCTACCCCATACTGTGGGGCTTGTATGAGAGGTGCGTCTGGACAAGGCGCTAATTGGGCTGTAGAAGAAGGCCAAGGGAATGCAAATTCGTCATCTTAACAAAGCTTAATTAGGTCTGGCAATAACAGCGCTTTGTTCCCAGCCCTGCTCTTTGGGCCGCATTCCAGTATCCCCAGGTAAGAACAACCTATGGACCTCTTAAGTGGCTGAGGCACATAGCAACAAAAAGACAGGAAGTTGTAATGCTGTGGTAGGCGACGGGTGGCCCTATGCCATATATCACGCGGGTGCTGCTGTGGTCTAAAACACAGAGCCTCTTGAACTTGCCAACCTAGCAGTTCGAAAGCATGCCAGCGCAAGTAGATAAATAGGTACTGCTGTGGCAGGAAGGTAAACTGCGTTTCTGTGTGCTCTGGCTTCTGTCACGGTGTTCAGTTGCGCCAGAAGTGGTTTAGTCATGCTGTCCACATGACCCAGAAAGCTTTCTGTGGACAAATGCCGGCTCCCTCGCCCTTAAGCGAGATGAGTGCCGCAGCCCACAGTCTCCTTTGACTGGACTTAACCGTCCAGAGATCCTTTACCTTTTTACTGCAACTCTCCCATCATCTTGGACCATTTGTCATGCAGACTGTGGCAGCTGGGAGTTGGGAGTCTTAATATGTACAGAGCCGCAGGTTCCTCACCCCTGGGGATCTGACTTGCACCCCTTTTAAGACACAGTGGATCCCTATGTCTTGGTGTGATTCTGGGGGCCAGCAGTTGTTTGTTGGCACTTATGTGTTCCTTTCCCCAATTTATTTAGCCTCTCCAAGTAGGATGCATATCGGATACAGAAAGCTGCACTGTTCTACACAGCACAGAGAGCTTACTGCCCGCAGAGGCAAGTGTGCTGCTCTTCCTTTCTCCCCAGCTTGATGCATTCAGTGCTAGGTTGCTGCATGATGCATAAAGCACTGGAGCCGTGGAGATGGCTCCAGGCACTGTCGGCACTCAGCAGATGGAGCTTGGGTGCCGACTGTGCTTTCCGTAGCCCCAATTAGTGCTGGAGAGGAGATAAGCATATGTGACTCCTGTCTCCTCTCTCACCCCTTCCAGCACGTTGCCAGGATAACCTGGGTCTGGCTGACCTGTGTTGCAGCACGACAGAGGGAGGTATCACACATTGCATTTCTTTAGAGGCATGTCCTGATGGTGCTTTAAATGCAGGTCAAAAAATGTAGGTCTGCTCGGCTATGCTTGTCAGGGAGCTAGGATTGAACATAATGCAACTGCCTTGTTGGTGGCCAGCCAGAGAATTTTGGGATGTCTACAGGTGGGGCATAAACACAATACCCCTCTCTTGCTGCTGTTCTCCAGCTGCTGGTTTTTAGAAACATGTCCTGGAAACAGTATTCATCCACCATGGCAGGTAGTTTGCTTTGCTGCTGTATAATGTGTAAAACTGACCACAGAACACTAAAGAAGATGTGGTCAGTCAGTCTTTTTTATGAATATATGCGACATCATTCAGAGATGCCAAGAACCTAAGCCACATGGTTTGGTCCAGCAACTGCACCCCTGTCAATTCACAAAATACATGCCAGGATAGTTGGGTGTTTCCTACGAAGGGCGCTGGTTGTTCCTAGGATGGAGCAAGGACTGCACAATATCCTGGCTTATCCAAGGTGGGGTGAAGCCAGGAGGAAGCTGGCAAATGCCTCTACTTGCCATTCAAAACAACTGCCAAATGAGTGTGGAGAGAGCTACAAAACACTGAACAGAACTGCACAATCCCTGATTTGAGTAGTGTCTTAGCTTTGCACATTATTTCTCCTATTTGTGTGTCGCTCTAGCAAACCTAGGCACTGGGATCAGGTATTCAGCTTCTAGTATTCATTAGGCTTGACTTAATGGTCATAGTGGTGTAACTTTGCTTGGCCATGGAAGAAATGGCACATATGACAAATGCCCACTGGGTCAGTGGCAAGGGGTGTGTAATTTAGTTCAACCAACATGCGTCTCAAACTCAGCCCCTGTTCTGAGTTGGTGCTTAAAGGTAAAGCGTAAAGGGACCCCTGACCATTAGGTCCAGACGCAGATGACTCTGGGGTTGCGGCGCTCATCTCGCTTTACTGGCCGAGGGAGCTGGCGTACAGCTTCCGGGTCATGTGGCCAGCATGACTAAGCCGCTTCTGGCGAACCAGAGCAGCGCACGGAAATGCCGTTTACCTTCCCGCTGGAGCAGTACCTATTTACTTGCAGTTTGACGTGCTTTTGAACTGCTAGGTTGGCAGGAGCAGGGACCGAGCAATGGGAGCTCACCCCGTCACGGAGATTCGAACTGCCGACCTTGTGATTGGCAAGCCCTAGGCTCTGTGGTCTAGACCACAAAAAGGGTAGTCTGACTTGCTTTCACGACTGCTACTGCTTCCATTTGACTAGCGTAGTTTGGTTTAGGTAGCATAAGGAGCCCTGAGTAGTATAAGCAAGGGTACCTGGCAGGGGTGCCAACTTGAATAAAATATGGGGGTAAACCCAGGTTAAGCCCTGCCCCACATAATCAGTCACGTGATGTGGCACACACCATTTGAAAGGCAATGCCCACCAACTTTGGGGGATGCTAGCCCACTTAAATATTTTAGGGGGGGCAAAGGGACCTCAGCCCCTACGAATTGGCTCCTATCGGTACTTGGGACTGAAGCTGTTCAGCACTGGTGCTTATGAACCCTCGGGGTGGGTTTATGCATTGATACAGGATCAATCTGTGAAGTTTTCCCTGCAGAGACCGTAGCACAGGCTTCCTCGAACTCGGCCCTCCAGATGTTTTTGGCCTACAGCTCCCATGATCCCTAGCTAGCAGGACCAGTGGTCAGGGATGATGGGAATTGTAGTCTCAAAACATCTGGAGGGCCGAGGTTGAGGAAGGCTGCCGTAGCAATTCATGCTGCATATAATTTCAGTGCTCCCTCCTGAAACATTTCCCTTCCCTGCACTCTTCTCTTTCACATGACAAATGTGTAAGCATTTAAGGTGCAACATGTTTCAATATATAATACACATTCCGGTGTGAGGCCTGCTGTCATGTGGCTAAAATGTCAGCCTGGGGCTGGGCATACCAGTTTGAAACTCCATCAGCCATGCCCCTCCCTAGGTGACTTTTAGCCAGTCATCCTCTTTTGACCTGTTGCTGTGGGTTAAACCACAGAGCCTAGGGCTTGCCAATCAGAAGGTCAGTGGTTTGAATCCCCACGACGGGGGGAGCTCCCACTGCACCTCTCCCGTTGTTCGGTCCCTGCTCCTGCCAACCTAGCAGTTCGAAAGCATGCCAAAGTGCAAGTAGATAAATAGGAACCACTCCGGCGGGAAGGTAAACAGTGTTTCCGTGCGCTGCTCTGGTTTGCCAGAAGCGGCTTAGTCATGCTAGCCACATGACCCAGAAGCTGTACACCGGCTCCCTCGGCCAATAAAGCGAGATGAGCGCCGCAACCCCAGAGTCGTTTGCGACTGGACCTAATGGTCAGGGGTCCCTTTACCTTTACCTTTAACCCAAAGGGTTGCTAGAAGGATAAAAGGGGGGGCAGAGGGACTGTGTGCTCCATCTGGAAAGTCTTGGAAGAAAGGTGAGATATTAACCCCATTTGATATTGTTGGGTTGTTTTTTTGTTTTTTTGTTTTTTGTTGTTTTTTTACAATCAAGCAGTATATAAAGTTTATCAAATAAATAAATAAAATGCAACAGACAAAAACTTCAGACTACGTACCACAAAATGAGCCTCCGGGTAATGTAATAAAAATTTTACTGACATTTTGTAAACGTTTTCTTTCGTCTGGGATAATGAGACAAGTGTTCAAATTGATAGATGAAAACACAGATGTTGTTGTCATCCTTTTGCTGCTATATTTCTTACAATTTTTTTTTTTGCCAGGTTTTCCACCATAGTGGCTCCCGCAGCAGATATAAGTATTCTGGAAGCCTTCCTAAGAGCACCAAGCCGGGCAGCGTAATGCTCTTTTTGGATTCTCATTGGCTCTTAGCCGGCCCCCTAACACAGTGGGGAGGAGAGAATGGGAGAGATGTCACTGGCCAGCTACTGTTAAATGCATGGTAGGAGCCAGCCATGTTCTTTTGAGTGCAGAACGAGCTGTATGCTTGAACAATAACGGTTGGGAACTTCATCATTTCACACTTGGTCGGGATGTTGAAATAGTCGCCTGGAGCTTCTTCTTCTTCTTTGTTTGCAGAAAGATGACCAGGGTGGAAAGAGGAGAAACACAGCAGAGATTTGTAGAAGTACAAAGTGTGTGTGGGGGGGAAGAATAGAAATTTGCCTGTCTCGGATGGTGCTATGGGTAAGACCGTGAATTTCTGCACCCTTCCACTGATCTAGCCACCTGCCTGTCACCATTTAGCACTAAGAGTACCATCACCATTTTGCAGCTGCAACAAAAGGGTCCGTGGCACTATCCTACAGGGCCCTTCCGCAGAGCACGGCATTTGGGGAGAGGGAGCCATGGAGAATGCCTACAGCTCCACATTGCTCTGGGAAATACAGCTTAGCAAGCAGGAAACTGTTAAAACTTTAAATAGAGTTCCCTCTACTTGTCACGGTCGTGACAAAGAAGCAGCAGAGCAGGCACTCTTTAAGGTCACCATAACCACAATGCCTTGCTGTGGAACAACTCTGCAGTCCCAAATTGTGTTATTGTAATTGGATTACAATAGAGAAGACTCCCTAGAAAAGACCCTGACGTTGGTAAAGATGGAAGGCACAAGGAGAAGGGGACGACAGAGGATGAGATGGTTGGACAGTGTTATCGAAGCTACTATCATGAGCTTGGCCAAACTGCGAGAGGCGGTGAAGGATAGGCGTGCCTGCCGTGCTCTGGTCCTGATGGGGTCACGAAGAGTCGGACACGACTGAACAACAACAACAACAACAATTGGATTCAGCAGCTTTACAGTTGCAACTTGCTATTTAATGTATTGCAAACTGCTTTGTGAGAAGATTGTTCTAAAAAGTGGCATTTTTAGAAACCTGTGTTTTCTCTAGGTGAGCCTGTCCATCAGTTAAGATAGTGTTTGGATACATTTCTCTGGCAATGATGCCAAAGCCTTTGGATAATGATGGCTGTCAGACAAGGGGCCTTTTCTGTGGTGGTGGCAGAAGAATAGATGTGTTCACCTGGTACCCATGTTCCTATATTTTGGCTCCATGCAAAGACTGTCTTATTCTCTTGTTCGATGGTTCTTAACTTAAGGTTACCAGACGTCCCCGTTTCCCAGGGACAGTCCCCGGATTTACAAACCAGTCCCCATACAAAAGTCATTGAAGTTGGAAAGTGTCCCCGGATTCATTGAAAAAAAAAATCTGGTTACCTTATCTTAACTCCCCCTTTTTGACGTTTATTGATTGCTGTTTAATAACTTCTGCCCCTGGATCGTTTTGTGGCTTCTCAGTCACTTTATTCCTGACGTGTCATTGCTGTTCTATTATTGTTTTATATTGTGTGGTATACTATTGGTTAACTGCCTTGAGGAAAATGCAAAAGGCAAAGATATAAAACCATAAAATAAAACAAGAGGCAAATAACGTAATTCTGTTTCCCAGACTGCTAAGACCCACTGTTGTCTGGTGAGAAAAGTGTAACTTTCAGGACAATAAAAAGTGCCTCCTAGATAATTGATGGCGTTAATTTCCAATAGGTTGTGTTGATGGCCACTAGCTCAGACAGCTTTTGGGGGGGGGGGGAGAATAAGATAAATTACTGGAAAGCAGATTGAGAATTAGACAAATTAAGAATTAACAAAATGACTGGAAGTTATGTTGGCCGCTGAGGCAGAAAAGTCCCACAGGTACCTTTCTCCCTCGTCAGCAGCAACAACAACAGCAGCAGCAATATCAAATAAATTACAATTTGCTGCCCTTTCATGACACTCAAAATCACTTTCCTGAGATGGCCACCTTACTGTGCTTGCATGAATAATTGCTAAAACTGAACCTGCATGTTCAAAGGCTATGAGCAAACTAATAGGAAATGGCTATCTCCAACCTGCCCTGATTCTGAGCTGACCACCGTTTGAAGCAGAGAGCTTCAACTTGATGCAAGGCAATTATTGTGGCTTCAGATATCGATATGTAATAAACTTAGCCAAGCCTGCCCTACCTACTTGACTAACCCCACTCAGCAAAGGAGGGGCTTGCTTGATTTCCCCCTTCAGTACAACTCTCCAGGAGGGAAATGTATTGCTCAGGCTCTTGGGAGATGCTGTTGTGTAATTCCCAGAGGCAGAAGACAGACAGACAGACAGACAAACAAACAAATAAGCAAGCAAGCCCCTTCAAATGCTGGGTTTGTCATGCGCTGAGAGTAGCAGCAGCGTGAGATTTACAGGCTAGAGCATACAGCTGCAGGGCCAGGAGAATGTCTGGCATTTGTGTCCATCCGTATCCCAGGCAAAGAGGCATCCAGCGGTCCGATTAATGAGCACACAGCAGGGTTCCATGGCCCGACACTGCCATTGTGAAAGGAAAGCTACCACTTAATATGTGTGTGTGTGTCGGGCGAGGCGGGGAGAAGAGAAGAGGAGGGGGCCCGGGACACAATGGAGCAGAAGCTCACATTGCCAGAAGGAACAGTATCTAGTCTCAGTGGAAGCGAATTGAGAATCATTGAACCTTGCGCCAGCCCCTCAGTAAACAGGCATGTGTTTGGCAGCACAGATGAGTGTGAGGAAGCAGGCCGAACTTCTGTGGGGCCTAGCGGTGGGGTGGCGTGGCCCTCAAAGATAAGAAGCAAGCGCAGCAGCAGCACGGAACGGCAATATTTGAAAGCACCAGACTGTATCCAGATAAGTTTTGCTCACTTAGTAGGCCCACTGAAATGAATGGACTTAAGTTAGTCATGCCCATTGATTTCAACAGGCCTACTTTGAGCATGAGTAACATTGGAGGCAACCCATGGTGTATTAAGCGGCTACAGTGTGTGTTAGAGATCAACATCATCTCCCCTGTTCCCCAAATTAATCAGTAGAGCTGTCAGAAAGCGATGGTTCTTGGTCATCGGGCTCTTGTAGGGCTTACCATCATGAAGCCCAGAGAGATGTCTTGGCTATTTGCTGGATGCACCAGATTTGACAAGAAATAAATTAAAACATGACGTTTTCCTCGAGTTTGTATCCAGCGGCAGCCTTCCAGGAGAAATCATTATGGCTTTCCTTCTGTAGCAAGAACAATTAGAAACTAAAGCAGACGGTCCTTAGCTGAGATGAATGGGCATAAACTAACCAAAGTTGAAAAAAATACTTGATGTCCCATTGATTTTGACACAAGAGTTACAGTGCAATGCTATGCCTGTCTATTCAGAGTTAAGTTCTGCTTGCTCAATGGGGATTATTCCCTAGTAGAGGGTGAAAAACTCGTGGCCCTCTTTATGTTGCTGGGCCACTTCTCCTATCAGCAGAGGGACTGATTTACTTAATAGTTATTCGGATATTGCATATACCACTTAATGTTTTCAGCAACAAACCATGAGCAGTTTACAAAAATTACAGAGTGGAATTCAGCATTGCACTAATACAATTGTTCCTTCAGTGCAAGCATTTCTGCTTGCCAGATGGAACAATCTCTCCTCTCCTTCCCCTGCATGCTGTTCTGGGGGGTCTCCCAGCCCCACAGAATATATCTGGGGGAGGAACAGGGGGAAGCCCCATTGTGCAAGCATAAGTCTTTGTGCTGGCTTCCCCTGACATGCTGTGTTACTGAAAGCCAGCTTTTTTTAAAAAAGTAATAATAATAATAATAATAATAATAATAATAATAATAATAATAATAATAGTTTGTTTGTTTGTTTGTTTGTTTATACCCCGCCTATCTGGCTGGGTTTCCTCAGCCACTCTGGGCGGCTTCCCTAAACAGGGCTGCCTTCAGACGTCTTCTGACAGTGTGGTGTAGTGGTTAAGAGTGGTAGACTCATAATCTGGTGAACCGGGTTCGTGTTCCCGCTCCTCCACATGCAGCTGCTGGGTGATCTTGGGCTAGTCACACTTCTCTGAAGCCTCTCAGCCCAACTCACCTCACATAATTTTTGTTGTGGGGGAGGAAGGGAAAGGAGAATGTTAGCTGCTTTGAGACTCCTTCGGGTAGTGATAAAGCTGGATATCAAGTCCAAACTCCTCCTCCTCCTCTCCTTCTTCTTCTTCTTCTTCTTCTTCTTCTTCTTCTTCTTCTTCTTCTTCTTCTAAAAGTCTGGTAGTTGCTTTTCTCTTTGACATCTGGTGGGAAGGCGTTCCACAGGGCGGGTGCCACTACCGAGAAGGCCCTCTGTCTGGTTCCCTGTAACTTGGCTTCACACAGCAAGGGAACTGCCAGAAGGCCCTTGGCACTGGACCTCAGTGTCCGGGCAGAATGATGGTGGTGGAGACGCTCCTTCATGTATACTAGACCAAGGCCGTTTAGGGCTTTAAAGGTCAGCACCAACACTTTGAATTGTGCTCGGAAACGTACTGGGAGCCAATTCCCAGGATTCAACCTCAATCTGTTAGCCGCCATCCATCCTCCAACCGCTATAATACTATAATAGACCAACTATAGTATATGTCAAATAAATATCAGAATGCAATAAATACATTTTTTAAAACCATCATTTAAAACAGCAAGTTGCATCTGAGTGCAATAGCATTCTCAAACAGACCTGCATAACCAGCTGATATCTTGGGAATCCTTTGAAGCATGCAGCAGACGGAGCTTCTCAGATCTTTTTTGGGCGAGTGTTCCAGACGGTTGGTGTTATAACTGAAAAGGCCCATTTCTGAAAGGTTTCCAGATGGTACGGCCAGCAGGGTCTCCCCTGATGAGCATAAAGTTTGATTTGGCCTATAGCAGGGAAGGCAGTCTGCTCGGTACCATCATCCATCAAGTTGGTTGGGTCTTTATATGGCCATAATAAAACTTGGAACTTAACTCGGTGGCAAATAGATGGCTGCTGCAGATCCTTAAGAACCAGTGTCATACGTGGCCCAGCTAGATGTACCAGTCAGTAATCACAGCATTCTGCACTAGCTGCAGCTTCCAAACCAACCAATAGAGTTTAATATTTAATGTCCATAATATGATGGGGTGGGAATGGTAAAGGAGGGCTTTACTTCTCAGCAATGACTGGTGGCTTTTGTTTATCAGTTCCAAGTGGTCCTTAGAATATATATATTTTTTAAAGTATTCTGTTGGGGTCTTGTAGCATGCTAGTCAAGTATTTGCATTTCAACGATCGCTTAGTAGATTGGATAAAAAGCCAGAACATTAATCGGCTAATGATCTTTAATCAGTAGGCAGCCCAGCTTCTAACCCACTTGCACGTGAACAGGTCAATAGGTCATCCCACGCAATGTTTGCTGTCACAGGAATTGAGCACATCAACGCTGTCCTGCTGCCAACTGGCGAGCAATGGAATTGGGCGGCTATGAGGGGTGTGGTTGTGCTGGTTAGCTCATTGGACTGTCCTACAACTGAAGCTCCTGCTCAGCATGGGGAATGCAACGACTTGGCCATCTGAGTAGGAAAAGTATAACTGAGGCAAATCACTGCCGCTACAGTTTTGGAGTCTTAACACTGCTTTGACTTAGAATAGCAGCATGGAGATATTTTAATGGCCCTCCAGATGTTGCAGTATACTCATTACTCTCATCAGTCGAAGCCAGCATGGTCAATCGTTCTGGATGATGTAGTCGAGCAACATCTAGAGAACCAAAGCCTAGCCACCCCTGCCTTAGACTGTCCTAGCAAGGTGTGCTTGAAGTTGGGGAACAAGCAATAGTGGAGGGCATAGTGCAGGCATAGGCAAACTCGGCCCTCCAGATGTTTTGGGACTACAACTCCCATCATCCCTAGCTAACAGGACCAGTGGTCAGGGATGATGAGAATTGTAGTCCCAAAACATCTGGAGGGCCGAGTTTGCCTATACCTGGCATAGTGGGTCTTTGCTAGAGCAAATTCAGTGTCCTCCAGTAGGTGGAAGGAGCATGGACGGAAATGCTTGCTAGCTAGGTTCTCTCCTGGGATGTCACTTAGGAACCACGAGAGCTGCCTTACACCAAGGCAGATGATTGTTTTTGCACAGGCAGCATCCTAAGGGTTTCAGACGAGGTGTTCCCAGTCCTACATGGGAAAGCTGAGGGTGGAACCTGAGACCTTCTGCATGCAAAGCAGATGCTGTACCAATGAGCTACAGCCCTTCCCCATGCAAGAACCAACAACATATGGCAAACATGGGGCAGGTGAGCAAAGCAGATGAACTCAAAACCTAGGAGAGTTGGCGTAGCTTTCAGCCCTGTTCCACAGCATGTTGTTTGTTTGCTGGAGAATGTGAGATGCTCCCAGAGAGGCCTCCGACCCCTGACCAAGTTTACTTCACCCAGTTTGGCCTCTTTGAACCTCTGTGAGTCTCTGTTCTGCTCCTGCTATGTGCCCCTCTTCCCTCCCTCTCCGCCGCATTCACTTCCAATGTCCCGAGACACCCCAGCTGCTGGAACCATTCTTAGCCTATCCGTTCACCCAGAGGAGCAGCTGAGCCCTTTGTTGGGGCCGGGGGTGGCTTTAATTTCTCTTCCACTCTTTTGAGCAAACAAAAGTGCCAGAGGAACATCTCCTTGGAAGCTGGAGCCCTGTTTAATTTGCAATGATCATGGGCTTGGAGTGGCCCAAACTTAGTTCCAGGGCAAGCAAAATGAAAGGTTTCCTTTTTATCACAGCTTTATGCTACAGAACAGAATCTCTGAGATATGTTTTAAAAGCAATTTGGCATCCTTAGGCATGTTAACTGTCATACTCAACATCTATTTTATTTATTATTGATTAATTGATGGCATTTATATACCACCTTTCTTCCAAAAAGATTGATGTAAAAAAGGGAGTTTGTTTGTTTGTTTTTAAATAATTTTTTAATTGAATTTTCAAATTATAACAACAAATTTTCCACAAATCTTAATTAAACGATTTATATATCCATATTTCTCCCCTCCCACCTCTTTGGCTTCCCCCGTATTTCCGTATTGATTTATTAAACAATTTCTATACCCTGCTGGTTTTACCTCTTATATAGTTGTGAAAGTTTAGTCAAAATCTGCCAATGAGTCCAAATCTTTATACTGTCTTTTTATATAGTTTATAAATGGTTTCCACTCCTTTTTGAAATCAATGTTGTCTCTCTCATGTATCCTCTCTGTCAGCTTAGCCAGTTCTGCGTAGTCCATAAGCTTGGCTTGCCATTCTTCCTTTGTTGGCGTTTTCTCTGTTTTCCATACTTGTGCTAATTAAATTCTTGCTGCTGTTGTCGCATACATAAGCAATCTCCAGTTTCCCTCTCTTATATCATAATCTAAAATTCCGAGCAGGAAAGATTCTTTTTTTTAGCAAAGGTTTTTTTCCAACATTTTTTTCCCAATTCATTATATATCGTTTCCCAATATTCTTTAACCTTCTTGCATTCCCACCATACATGAAAAAGTACCATCTTTCTCTTTGCATCTCCAACATATCTTGTTTTATACTTTTTTTGCAATTTCCCCCCGGTGTGATATACCATCTATATATCATTTTCAAATAATTTTCTCTTAATAATATACAATCTGTAAACTTTAAATTTGTTTTCCATAATCTTTCCCATTCCTCCAACTGCATATTATGCCCAACATGCTGAGCCCATTTTATTTGTGCCAATTTTACCATCTCATCTAAAGTCTCTCCATATAACAAAATGTTATATGCTTTCTTCAATAATTTGGTACAAAAAAAACAAAACAAAACACCAGGGTTTGGCTTTTGCTGCCCAACTCCACATGGGACTCTGAGTCCCCTAAGTCCATGATCGGTCAGAGAAGAATAGATGGAGGCGGGATTCAGTGGAAAGCAAGACATAATTTTCTTGGCCCCGCCATCACCATCACACTTTGCAGAAGCAACTGCAATATAATTACCATCTGATTAAAAGGATTAAGACAAAACAGGTGACGTTGAGCAGCACCAGGGTCTGGTTAGCCGTGAGGTCAGAGTGCTGTCCGAAAGCAGACTTTGAAGCATAGGGTTTGATGGCATCCACTGTGCTTTCTGCATCAGTCCAATTTGGAGAGAGGTCAGAAGCAGCAGGGGATAGTGTGTTGTTGTTTTCTAAAGTGCTATCTCTTTCTGCTTAGAAAATTCTTGTGTGCAGAACTTAGCCTCACCCCCCCTCCCGATACACACTCACTCGCTAATGAGCCCTAGCTATTCGTCGCTATGATGCACGGATGCACCAAGCATGTGTTCTCTCCCCGAGCTCCCAGTATGATGGCTCAGCTGGTCTCCAGGGGAAGCTAAGTAACTCAGAGGCTGTTTAGACATGTCCTCACACGAAAACATTATCACTCTCTGGACACAGAGCAGACACCTCTGCCCTTTGCTGCCATCCTCCAGGAAGCCGAACTTTCTTCCTAGACCTTTCCCTTGCATGTCTCCCTGGTGTCCCTGAATCCCAACTCAGTGCTCATTTGATACCAAGATGTAGCACAGTGTCTAACAGCCTATCGGCTGACTTAGCACAGCAGTAAATGCATGTCCCTTTCCCCCAGAGGCTGGTGGAAAAGGGCAGCATATTGAGAGATGCTTCCTAAAAGGAATTAACAGGCACCCTTTCACTGGGCAGGGGGTGATGCAGCAGGGAGGGCACAGCTCAGATCTAGGACCGCGTTTCCCAAGCTGTTGTCAACACTCTCATTACCTAACTCCCCAGCCATACAAGGGATTTGTGGTCTCTATTACTGCGGCTAATGTGATAAGCTCCCTTTCTTTTGACAGGCTCATCAGCAATATCTAGTTCAGAGCATGATTGTAATGGCCCCATCCAATTACCGAGGGTCAGTCACTAAAAAATGGCACTGGGGGACTAAGTGGTATTTCTTTAAAGTGTTGTTAAAGGCGAGCATTCGGAAAAAGCTTGCACAGACAATTTTTTTTTAAAAAAACTGGTGCTTTATTACTTGCTCTGTATTATCTCTTAGAAAGGCCGAATTGCAGCGGGAGGGGAGGGTTCAGAGGGAGAGGAAGAGACAGAACAAATGAGAAAGTGGACTACAGCCCTTTTCCAAGTTCCCATGTAGGATGCTCTGTGGCTCAGTGGCTTTTTCTTCTGTGGGTATCCTGGCGTTACCTGCATTTTTCATGCCTTAAAAGTGCCCACTGAACAGAGGGCTCTGGAATTGAGACATAGGTAACACCTCCCACACATACCCTTCTTCTTCTGTCTCTAGTTGCATTAAAAATGCACTCCAGTTCCCATCCGTGCCAGCCAGAATGGCCAGGAATTATGAGAGTTGTAGCCCAACAATATCTGGAAAACCACAAGTTAGTTCCCCATCTCTGGAATTTCTGTTGTTCATGCTGCAATATACCGTATTTTCCATCTATAAGATGCCCCATGTATAAGACGCCCTCTATTTTTGGAGACTCAGATTTAAAAAAATGCAGGGAGGGATGTATCTGTGTATAAGATGCCCCCTAATTTTTGACATTATTTTTTAGAAAAAAAACCCTAGTCTTTTACACAGAAAAATATGGAATATAGAAAGAACAGAGACCCGTCCTTATTTTTCTGCACATATTCTGTAAAGTTAACCCCAAAAATATTTCAGGAATTTGCACACATTCCCTCCAAGGGTTCCCAGCCCACCCATTTCAGTTTATTCTTTGGAAGCCAAGCTGCCCCGTTTTGATTAACCTTCTTGTCAATTTCTAAAGGGGTCATGATCCTCCCACCTACGATAGCTTGCGTTGCCACCAGGAAGGCCCTTTGGAGCCAGGCAGCTTCTGTCTGAGGCAGAGCCCATGTGGCTGGAATTGCATGTGAGTATTTAATGACAAGGGACGCGGGTGGCGCTGTGGTCTAAACCACTGAGCCTAGGGCGTGCTGATTGGAAGGTTGGCGGTTCAAATCCCCGCGATGGGGTGAGCTCCCGTTGCTCGGTCCCAGCTCCTGCCAACCTAGCAGTTCGAAAACACGTCAAAGTTCAAGTAGATAAATAGGTACCACTCCGGTGGGAAGGTAAATGGCGTTTCTGTGTGCTGCTCTGGTTTCGCCAGAAGTGGCTTAGTCATGCTGGCCACATGACCTGGAAAAAAACAGTCTGTGGACAAACATCGGCTCCCTCAGCCAGTAAAGCGAGATGAGCACAGCAATCCCAGAGTCCTTTGCAACAGGACTTAACTGTCAGGGGTCCTTTACCTTTACCTTTATTTAATGACCACAGCATATGACTAAGGGTGGTCCCCGAGGCCTGACAACACCACCAGTGGCTAGGGTTGTTTGCCCTGCTTATACGGGAAGTGGATTTTTTAAATATATATATAAAACTGGATTGTACAAGAGTATACACTACTCCTTCGGGTAGTGAAAAGCGGGATATCAAATCCAAACTCTTCTTCTTCTACATACCTCCGGCAAGGCAGCATCAGTAGCTTTTGGGCTGTTGTGAACTGGGTTGCTTTTATAATGCCCTTTGAGTCTTTGTTCCACAGTTCCCTTCAATTATTGCAGTGGCTTCTTTGAGGCACATGTGCCTGAGAAATACAGTAGCTTTGAATGGGACGGAGGAAAAGCCACCAGAGAGTGTAGGCTACTCTCCCTGCGGCACACAGGGGAAGGAGAAGGCAAGGAATGAGAGAAATGAAACCCACAATGTAGATCTGCACATCCCTGAAATTCAGGAATGACCATGTGAGGAAACTGCCTAGCAATTCCAGAATTAATGGTCCGGAACTTAAGAGTGTGCCATCATGACCTTGCTCTGAGTCACCAGATAGATTTAATTCCATAGCCTAGATCTCCCAGTAGCAATGCACAATCTCTCAAATCTCATCAGCTGTCAAAAATGGCACTGGTAACCAGAGGAGATAAGAATCCCCCCTGTAGAATCAGCATCCTGCTTCCAACAGCGACCAACTTCTCCAACAATTCTATAGCACCGCCACTCTAAAACACAAGGAAATAGAAGCAACTTCCCCTCATAATAACTGTTGAGCACAAAACTAGCAATGTGAGTTGTTTTCAATGTATGTACGTTTGAACTTTCCCCAGCATTGTAGGATTCAAGGGATGGAGGGGGCACTGACAGTAGGGACAGCATCCAATCTCCCACCCAAATTAAAGTAACAACTTCCCAAAAGTAAATTATTATTATTATTATTATTATTATTATTATTATTATTATTATTATTAAAAGATCTGTTTTGTGCGCAAAGACAATCCTATACAGTGTATGAACACAAGTGGAAGATTTTTGTTTATTTGAAGAACAGTTTTACTTCTTTCTATTTCATTCATTCATTCATGCTTGCTTGCTTGCTTGCTTTCTATAAATCACACCTAGCAATGATGTCAATCAAGAAACAAAACATGCCTTTTCATTACTATCATTTGCATTCAGAGACACACTGCCTCCAACAGTGAAGGTAGAACATAGCCATCATGGCTGGTAGCCTTGTTCTCCACGAATTTATCCAATTCCCAGAATG
Organism: Lacerta agilis; assembly: GCF_009819535.1. Classification (NCBI taxonomy): domain Eukaryota; kingdom Metazoa; phylum Chordata; class Lepidosauria; order Squamata; family Lacertidae; genus Lacerta; species Lacerta agilis. The sequence goes on from NC_046313.1 coordinate 28,416,574, forward strand.
GTTCAATAATCCCTCTTCCCAGAGAACCGTGGGATTGTAGCTCTGTGAAGGGAATAGGATTAATCTAAGAACTCTCAGCACCATTAACAAACTACAGTTCCCAGGATTCTTTGGGGGGAAGCCATGACAGCTTAAAGTGGTACGATACTGTTTTAAATGTATAATGCAGACAGGGCCCAAGTATATGTTGTCTACTATCCACATCCATATGCTTGTCGACACTCTCATATTATTCCAAAAGATCGGTAGTAAAACAGAACTTCCCTTTGCAGAAGCCAGTCTAATTCTTCTGTGCCAACACTTGCTCTTCTTTATGTTTACTAAGTCTATTTTTAATAACGCCTTCCAGCAATTTATCAAGGGCAAACATTAGGCTAACTGGCCTGTGATTTCCTGGCTCACTGCCCTCACCCCTTTATAAAAATTGGTGCTGCGCTGGCTTACTTCCAGTCATCTGGTAAAGATGCTTATTTTAGTTACAAATCTGTTTTTGCTAGATGCATTTCCAGAGGGAGGTATCCTTGTATTACCATCACAAATGGGTGGAGTCAATGCTAAATGGAAAGGAAGAAAGGAGGAAGAGACCACAAAATTTGAGCTTGAAATTAACAGGCATTAATTGTCACAACTGATCTGCTATGGAGGAGGGAGGTGGGCTCTCCCCCCGCACCCACTGCAATAGAAATATTGCCAGAAGAAAAAAGATATCCACATATTTAATGTTTCAGACACCTTCCCTCAGGTGTGAACATCTTTTTTCCAACCAGATGTCCTGCATAACACCTGGATAAGGCGGGTGCAATCATGGGAGCAGCCAGGATTTTTGTTAGGGGGCAGGACTTTTTTGGGGGAGCAGAACCTCAGTTAGCTATGATTTTTATTTACCTGTATTTAGGGGGTGGAGCAGCCCCTCCCTGCCCATGGGTGTAATTGATGCACTATAAATTGAGTCTGGAAAAAGCCCTAAAGCAGAGTTGGTGTCTTACACAGATGTTCTGTTTTCTCTTAACAATTCAGACCAGGGGGCTGATCTGCTTACGGTAACTTTCTTCAAGGCCTATTAGGTAGGGAAGCAGACTTCCAGACCTCACCATAAGCCCATCCGATTCATACAGGGCTTTCCCAAACTTGAGTCTCCAACTGTTTCTGGATTACAATTCCCACCATCCCTAACCCCGGTCCTGCTAGCTAGGGATGATGGAAGTTGTAGTGCAAAAACAGCTGGAAACCCAAGTTTGGGAAACAAAGGCATTCATTAGTGAGAGGAAGGCCTTGAACTTGACCGCCTGGCCAGCCGAAGGCGAGGGCCTTTTGTCCCCTTTCTCCGATGTCACTCGCGTGTTTCAAAGAGTACACGCATCCCAGGAACAGGATGGCGCCCCCTGACGCGAGGCCCTGAGAAGAATGAGGCGACGTGAGCCTCGGCTGCCGATCTCCCCCGAAGTTGGGGTGGGCGGGGTGGGGGGGAGAGGAAGAAGGAGGTGGTCTGTGCAGCCCTCCCTCCCTGACACCTCCAAGTCTCGCTTTCCTTTTGCGCGTCAGCAGCAGCAGCAACGGCGAGTGAAAACTTGCGAATCCGGCAGGAGCGAAGGTCCCTTTCTGGAGAGCTGCTTCCCTGGCGCGGGGAGAACGCGGCGCCCCTCCGGCTGCTGCTCGCCCGCCCGCACCTGCTGCTCCGCGAAGAGGCTCCGCCGCTGTCTCCTCCTCCCCTCCCTCCGGGCCCCCACCCCCCAGCTCGCCGGTCCCTCCCCCCGAAGCCGGTCGCTGAGGCTGCATTGAGCCGCGGCTCTGGCAAAAGTTTTGAGCGGAGCGCCAGCGCTCAGGAGCCGGCGCAGAGCGACCCCTTGGCGGGGAACTTCCTCGACCCTTTGCCCGGCTGCGATGCGTCCGACGGGGAGCTCCGAGAACTGAAGCCAGCCAGGCAGGTAGGTCTGTGCCGGCGGCTGAGGGGAGGAGGGCTGCCGTCTTTGCGGGTTTCTTCTTCTTCTTTTCCTTTGGTCACGTCGAGGGGCTCGAGCGCGTGGCGGGGAGATCCCTCAGCCGGTTCCAGGGGCACCGAAGGCGCTTTCTCTGGGTTCGCTGAGGGCGGCGGTGTGGAAGGGGGCTCCCCCCACACACCTCTCACTCTCTGCTCCCCGTCAGCCTCGGGTTCCCCACGGTGAACGGAACGGAGCTGAGCACATGCAACAGCCAGCCTCGTCCCTGCCTTGCGCCCCGGGGAGGCGAGGCGACAACGGCCTCGCTCCGGGGCGTCCACATGGCAGCCGAATATAGCGGGACAGCTTTGTCGAGGGCTAAGGGAAGGGACTTCTGGAGAACTCAGTTGGTTAGGACGTGGTGCTGGTAACAGCAAGGTCGCAGGTTCAGTCCCCATATGGGACAGCTGTACATTCCTGCACTGCAGGGTGGGGGGATTGGACTACTCTATGATCCTTGGTGCCCCTTCCAACTCTACAGTTCTATGATTCTGCAACTGTTAAAAGGGGAGCAGCGAGCAGCATCCTCTCCCGAGAGGCCAGGGACACACTTTGACACCACCAAGTATATAGTAAACTTTGGCACAATTTCTAGCCAGCCTGTTAGAATATGCCACGCACCACCCAGTTTGCCTTGATGGCTTGGTAGTCTGTGGTAAGGTTGCCATATTTCATAAAGTAAAAAACCAGGACACCCCGAAAGACATCAATTCTGCCTTTGTAATGTCCTGGGAAATCCGGAGTATAGCCGCCCTTGTCTGTGGACACACAGGTAATCCTTGACCAGATAACCACACACACACACACACACACACACGTGTTAGTCAAGGACTTCCTTAGCTACTTCTTAAGAGCAATACAATTTTTTCTCTCTTCCCAAGAGCAAACAGTATCAGGTATGATTTCCAACTCCCCTTTGATCAACAATGGCTGCAGCAAAACAAGATGACCCCAAATTACTCTGCCAAATGAAGAATGCTTGAAGGTAACCAGGAGTGGTTTCTAGGTGGAAGGGCTGTGAGCTCAGTTCATTCTGGTACTCAAAATTAATTCCCTGGATCTGAATTATTTAATGCTACACTGACTCGACTTGGTGGATCTTGTGGGTTCCCATTAAACAACAACAACCACCAAGCACATCCTGCAAGCCTGAGATCTGCCCAACCCTAAAGTAGATAGTGCCTTGTTCTCTAGTCCACAGTTCATAGCCAAGGGGGGCCGTGGGGGCAGCTGCCCCCCATGATCAATAAAAATACTTAACTAATTCAGGTTCTGCACCCCCTAACAAAAGCCTACCATCCCCCTAATAAAAATCCTGGCTACGCCCATGCCACAGTTTTTTTGATGCCCTGTGCTCTGAAAACCCAAATAGGAGAGTTGCATCAAGTTGCACAGGGAACTTCTGGATTTTGGGAAGAGAAAGTTTGGGGCAGCAGTAGTTGGAGAACACCGCATGGATGAGGAGGCACAAGGGGTTCACAAGCCACATTAAGCCGAGGCATGGAAAGGGCCACTGAGAAAAGGGGCACGTATGCCCACCATGGAGTTGTGCCTATGGCTAGGGGTGTGTGTGTGTGTGTGTGTGTGTATACACACAGTGCATACAATTCCTCTTCTGCCCTGCTTCTCCCCCTCCTTCATGCTGCCCTCTAGTATCACATAACTGGGCCATGTTCTTGTCTCCTGCCCACAGCCTCCTGCAGACACCCAGCCACACAATCAGTCACGTAACACCTAGCAGAACTTGAACCTAATTAATACTAATGGCAATCTGCTATGTGTGCAGGAGAAAAGGTGGCAGAGGGGAGAGTGTGTGTGCCTGTTGAATGGACAAACACATGCCCCGTGTGAACTGTAACTCAAAGGTGAAAAAAACAACTCCAGAGACAACAGCCAATTGGTTAAAAAAATTCTTTTTACTTTATGTATGACTGGGATAGCTCAGTTGGTTAGAGCATGAGACTCTTATGCTCAGGTTGGTGGGTTCGAGCCCCATGTTGGGCAAAAAGATACCTGCATTGCAGGGGGTTGGACTAGATGATGCTTGTGGTCCCTTCAAACTGTATGATTCTAAGGAAGAAACAGACTTGGAACAGCCACTTTTACAATATACAAGGACCCGAGGCACAGGATTGTTTTGTTTCAATGTGTTAATGCACTGTATTGCAAAGTCACAAAACGTGTATATGAAAATCTCTGGTTAATGCGACACACTGCTAAACAACAAACAGATCTGGAAGCCCAGCAGGTACAATGAATACTGAACTTAAGCATGGTTATACCCATCTCTGCAAAAGTGGGGTGAACATTGGAGCACAAGGCGTAAGGGAGAGTAATAATGTATACTGGTCCAGTTACCCATTTAGGCAAATCTGTCCTAAATGCTCGGCATGTGTGGTATAATCCTACATTGGCCACTTGGGGAGGTTAGGAAGGATAAGTAGGATTTCCCCCTATGGATGTTGTTTTTGTTGTTCAAATAGGAGGTGTTAAAAATGGTGCCCAGTGTATAAATGAACTTCTAAAGATTTATATTTAGGAATGGATTGGTTCAGAGTCCACACTACCCTGCTTGGGATTGCTGTTAACGTTATTGCTGTAAACACACCATCTCCTGCAAAACTTACTAAAGTAAGTGCCTATACCAAGAGTAGTGTGTGGCACTCACCAAGGCAGGATAATTGTAGGACACCAGATACTGTATACTAAAAATCCCAAGCAAGCCTGACTTTTGCCTTTCTCTTGCTATGATGGACAGCGTTGGGTTAGCTGCCTTGATTTGGGTACATTGCTGGTTAGGACAGAATTGCAGCCTGTGGGGATCTGGCTCCTCCAGTGTAACTAGTGAGGCAGGAGGTTATAGGAACCAAAAGAGACTTGTAGCAGGAATCGTGGCAGCCTCTTAGTGTGTGCACGAGGAGTAGAAATTGCTTCCTATTGGCTTTCAGTGTTCGTTCTGACCTCTGATCCTTATGTACAAGCCCAGAAGAACAGCAGCGGAGTTTAGGTAACAGTCCCGCTTCTCGCTAGATTCAGTTTCCCTTGTTTGAGTGTGACAACATGTACAGCAAATTCTTGGAAAAGCTGCATTTGAGCAGAGAGTCTCCCTTTAATTAACCTCTTGGTTCTGTATCATGGAATGGAGCATTGATATGACCTTTCTTAAAATGCCTTGCAGGAATATCCCCTCCTTGCTGCATGATATAGTCCTCGGCTCCAACCCCATCCCAGTATGGTCCCATCAGGTGGAACTGACAGCACATTTTGTGACTGTATTTCTGCTTCTGTTCACAGAGGTGGATTTAAAGGAGTGTGACTGGTTCAGTTGCACTGGGAGCAGAGCCTCGGGGACACTGCAGGGGGCGCTGCAACTATGGTGTAGAATGGAATGTGAGAGGAGGGGGGTGCCGCTGAAATTTGAGACCCCCAAAGTCCGCCACTGCTATCCACCTACACCCTTCCAAAATGCAGTAGCAGAAGCAAATTATCAGAAGCAAATTCTTGTAAAGTGATCTTGATTTATGCACTTAAAAGCAATTCAGTTCTTAATGAGAAACCTGCAATTCTCCAAGGATCACTTGTGTAAATTATGTAGAGATTCAAATATTTCAACATGATGTGAACCCAGAAATATGTTAGTGTTTTTTTTTAAGGGATGCCGTGTGCCAGTTTTTAGGGAATTTTAAATATTTGGTGGCAGAAACACATGACACAGAGAACAGTGTGTATAAAGGTCTCGAAGGGCATTTATGGGATGGGACAGGAGGGATACAGAGCACAGACATCCTTGCCTCTTGGCCGCTGAAAATCCCACAAAGATCACTTACAACTTCTAAGTTTTCACAAAGTACTGTCTGCACATTTTCAAACCCCCCCCCCCAATAATGCTGATGACTAGAAACTTCAGTGTTGCTTTTTTAAAGTAAAGCTGAAATTATTGGAAACAGAAAGATGTCTTAACATTCCAGATTCCATTGCAATTGCAGTTATGAAGATTTTCAAATGCACATCCCTTTCCCAGACTCATTCACCCCATCCCTAACTTTACATCCTAATACTGCCTTTCACTCAGTGTGTTAAGACATCCCCATTATCTATCCCCTCCCAACAGTCCTGACCTATTGGATTGTTGAGACCTGATGTGACAATCTCCCATACTCTTTGTCCACTTTACCTTTAGCACATATTTTTCTTGCCCTGTGTATCGAATCCTCTGCTGCTTGGGGCCCAGAATAGATGTTTTCACTGTTTGGCTGTGAACAAAGTGAAAAGTCTATTCTGTGTGTGCCACAAAATGCCCTGGATGTAATTGGAGGACTGTGCGTCATGATATCACCCATACATTTGTCTGATATAATTCAGCTCCTCATGTTGCATGGATGATATGAAAATCCTTTCAGCTTTGTACTTGGTTGGCAGCTGGTGCTTAATTTGTAAAATGATGGCCAGAGTTCAGCCCTATCTGGAAGCCAGGCCCTCTAACCAGGAAAACTTATTCTGTAGCCACCAATGAAAAGGGAGGGACTGGCTAGACTTGTTGAGTTTGTGCATACTCAAGATGCATGAACCCTTCTCTTTGCCTAACCAGAACAAGAAAAAAAGAAAGAAAAAAGCAACCCCTACTAGCACAGTATTTGGTGTGTGCAGGGCTGTGTGTAGACTCCATACACACAGCCCTGCCAGTTTGAGTGAGTTGATTGCATCTTGGGCTGGATTTGAGGGCACAGCCAAGTGGCTGTGAGATTGCTTCACTGAATGCTCAGATCAAGACTAGGGGAAAAGTCTCCTAGTGTTCTACTGCACCGTCATAAATGCTTCATAGTTGGACTGCAATAGTAGAGTAAAATCTCAGCTTGCATTGAAAAATTATGACTGGAGAGTGTAGTGAACCTATTGTTCCATTGTTTCACTGCTTGATGACAAGACTGAACAGATTCACTCAATCCGCATAAGGGCACCCATCCCAGGTTGTGTGATTTGGACCTCAGATTCCAGGATCCAGTACTAGCTTCTCTAGCAGAACCTATCGCTTGGCAAAAACAGGTTCCAACTCAAATTAAATAGCAAATTTGGTTCTTCTGTTATGTCTGCCTGTGGATGTCACCTACTTATTTGGGGATGTTATATACTTCTTGATATAGACCACTGTAAGTCAGGTGGATGTGTTTTTACATGCTTTCAGGAGGCAACAATTTCTGGAAAACATTCCGGCAGGGCTTTGCGTTAAGCTGCCAATACAAATGGATTGAAATCTGCCTTCATTCATTTGCAGCGTTTCTATTCTGTGTTTTCCCCAAGGAGCACAAGAAGGGGTCTACATAATTCCACCCTCCCAGGTTATCCTCAAAACAACCCTTTGAGCTAAGTTAGCTTCAGTTTGTGTGACTGGCTGAGTGAGTGGGGATTGGAACCTGGATCTCTATCTCTTCCTTTCCTAGTCCAACCCTCTAACCACTACACCACACACTGGCCTATCAGCTTCTGAATGGAAAAATGTCTTCTGGGGCTGAGCCTGCAAGAGGCGCGGTATGTAGTCTTTTGCAAACCCTGTAGTTCTGCCTGCACATGTGCTTCTTGGCATCAGTGCTTGCCCGCTAAGTGGCAGATAGCTAGGCACTCTTGAGTGTTGTTCCTTGCACCACAAGGGCCATGGTGGTGGGTGGGTGAGTGCTGAGCTATGACCACTTGGTTCTGTGGGGATATTTGCAGCGATGGGAGGCCCTTTAGGTTCAGTCTCAGCCTCTCCACTGTGCCCTTTGTGCCTCTGCTCCGAGCTGGGCTGTGTCAACAGAGTGATTGCAAAGTATCCTGTTTGAACAAGTCTTACTATGAGACCTTGCAAGTTGGGAAGTTGCCTGGTGCATCAGAATAACAACTGCTCCAATCTTGCCCCCTTCAGTTGGGTGTGTGTCTTGTCACCAGCCCCCAAGCAGAGGGCAGCCAGGTGATGGGTCAAGTTGCATGCTGGGAGGATAAAATGATCCTCTGCTGCCTTTTCTGTGTCTTGCAGGCTCACAGTTTGGGTGTTTGCTTAGAAAAGGATTCAACAGTCGCCTAACATGGACTCAATTGGTCTGTGCATGAGCACACACAGATGTATCTATTTCAGAGGCACTGTGTCCAGATGTGCAATGGTAGCAGCAGCAGCAGCAGCAAGCCCCCTTGCCACTAGCCTCTTCCCTTGGCAAAGCAGCAGCAAAGCTTCCCGTGGAGCCAGTGAGTTATCGATTCCACGTAGAGTTAGCAAAGCAAAGAGAAAATGGGCTAGAGTTTAAATATTCGGCCTCAAACAATGTGACAATGAGCCCAGACAGCTGCCAGAAGAAGAACCACACAGACATCCTTCTGCAGTTCATGTAGCTGTAGCAAATGCTCTCTGCAGGATACCTGGGCTGAAAAGCCTTCGGCCATGTCCTCCATAAAAGGCTCTCCAGCGGCTGTGATGGCCATTCACCATACTTAACAGGCTGCCAGTGGGAAGGCACAGTTGGCTCTTCAGAAGGCTGTGCCAGCTCTTCAGCCTGAGTTGATGGAATTTGAAAGAGATTACCTGCACAGAGTACCAAGCCCTTCGTAAACCCCACCTTGCACAGGGCTTCACAAGTCCTGGCAGTCAGGTGATGAGCAGGATTTGGGAAACCCAGTTTACTGCACTGCATCAGGGCTTGCAAAGTGCAAGCCTTTGCCTTTGCCCACATGGTTTGATTTCAAACCACACAGGCAAAAAAAAAAAAAAAAAAAAAAAGCAACCCGATTACTCAATGTCATTATGGCATCAGGTGGCTGACAGAGGAGCAGCTCCAACTACCTGTCAAACCTGGCCTGCAGAGAATAAGGATCTGGCCTGCTAACCATATCCAGTTCCCCACCCTTGCCTTATTGCACTATACTGGTATGTGAGACTAGAAGGGCATTGATTTTGGCATTACAGGAAGTGGTAAATTGTGGCGGTAGCGACACATTTTTGCTTTGCCCTCTGTGTGGTTCACAGGTGTTGTTCTTGCACTGTGGGATGAAGTCAGGGATTCCGTGCTGCAAGGCAGAAGATGGTCTGTCTCAGCAGATCCGTGTCTAGAGATCTAACTGGTGACAGGCGTCTTTCATCTGAAAAAGGCCACACAGCCTTTTTTGCAGCTGGCATGTCCTCTCATGGGTCAAGGATGGCTAATCTTGGACCCTTCAGGTGTTGCTAAACTACAATTCCCCCCTCTCCTGACCATGGGCCATGCTTGCTGGGGTTGATGGGAGTTGCTCCCTTTCTAGTATAAACTGCTGACCATCTCCCTTTATCCGCTTTCCTTTACATCAGACAGTCTGTGTTCCTGTGTGGGATAAAGTGACCAATGGGGCAGGAGGCAGCACTCTGGCGGACTTTGCCTCCTCCATTTCAGTCATGGGTGGGAAACTCCCAGCTCCCATCAGCCCCAGTTAGCATGTACAGTGGTCAAGGGGATGATGGGATTTGTAGTCCAGCAGCAGTTAGCCAAAATAGGGAGTGTCGCCTGCCTGCCTGCGTTTGCTATCTTGCCAAACTGTCCTTTGATCACCCTGCTTGGCAGGGGGTTGGACTGGATGGCCCTTGTGGTCTCTTCCAACTCTATGATTCATTTTATTCCTTTCTCTCCAGTTGGCTGCTGTTGTTTTCTTACCTCCCAAGGCCAGGAAGCGTCTCATCACATTTTACAATACAAGGTGCTGTGTGAGGATTATCAGTAATACTGAGGAAGCTCTTTTCATTCCTCTGCCTCATAGTAGGGGTTCTGGATACTCGTGGAGATGAGCTGTTGAAATCAAGAGCTCACCTATTCCTAAAGAGTCATTTTACGCTACAGTACCATTTTCTACATTAGAGTGTAAACACTTATAAAGGTGTCTGAAGTTTTCTTCGGCCTATTTTTATATTAAAACAGAAACAAACAAACCCCTGCACCCTCACATCTGAGTAATGTAGAAATGTCATCCTCTATAGCTGTTTCACAGCTAAATACAAGAAAAGTGCTGTGGAAATCGAATTACTCCGGCTGGCCGTTTGTGACATCAGAGTTGTCCCAGCTAATCAGATACTTCTCATCATCATCGCTATGATTTAGTCCATTATTGTTTCTACAGCCAAAGCTGATGATGGTGAGGACAGCAGAGGGTAATGAAGATCAAAATTAAGATGCAGAAGCAGAGCCATGAGGCCTTTGGTCTGTGGGTGTGCGCACTCATAGGACCAAAATAGCGGGACAATGGCAGAGGCGCAAGTGGGTGATGGATCTAATGACTCTCCCCCTAAGACCGGCTGAAGCCACCTGATCCCCAGTGGGAAATGGGGTGTTAGTGAGTGGCAGAGCCAGCCTTACACGTTGTTGGCATCACATCAGTTCCTGCCTCAGACATCCCCTCCCTTGCCAAGCACTGAAGCCCCTGCTGCGTTGGATTGTAGCTTCAAGGTTTGTGCCATTAACGCACTAGGGGCTAATCCTTTTGTGTTTTAACAAGAGAGCTGCTTCCCCCTTCCTCCTCTCCCCACAGCCTCTCTCTTGAGCAATCAAGGGATTGGGTGGGCGAAGGCGTATGTGTGTGTGTGTGAGAGAGAGAGAGAGTGGGGGGGGTAGGGTAGGATCAGAGCAGCTCTGGTGCTTGTTTGCTGAGAGAAGAGTCTGGAAGAGAGAATGTACCGCATTACATTCCCAGCATGGGTGATGCTGCAGCGCATCTATCTTTCACCAGGCACAGGAGTTTTTCTTTTCCCAGGCACAATTACATATTTTATTTTTTTACAGAAGCACTATTTCTTCTTCTTCTCCTCCTCCTCCTCCTCCTCCTCTTTTTCAAGAGACAATCCCACCCACCTCTTGGAATTCAAGACCCACTCATGCAGTCCTACTGCAAAAGCCTGAAGCATATGCACAGTTTGCAGCACAGAGATGAAAATATAAAATCATCGGAAACAGTGGTGTCTTTCCCATAGATTGGCCATAGAACTGGCGTTGTTCTGAAAAGAAGGACTAATGGTGTCTTCCTGTGTGCACTTACTTATGTACAAGTAAGCACTATCGAACTTCAGAGTTAACTTGCATAGGATTCGGCTGTACTTGCGCTTTAAACTAGCGTACAATGAAATCCTGGGTCACAGAGCTATGATGCTCTTCTGAATAAGGAAAATAAATAAGCTTAACACAACCAGGCACCTGATAGTTCTGTCAATAGAATTATAGCATCCAACATGTAGGAAATATACCCGCACTCGAACTGTGTCTGCTTTGCACATTGTTTGAAGAACTACGAGTGTTTCCAGATGAAAGCTTACTGTTGCAAACTGATCATTCAGATATTGCAAACGGGTTACTGGCAGCAGGTTGTCGTTTTTAAAACTTGTCAGTTTTTTTGCATGGAAAGGGTAAGTGTGGAGAAAAGACAAGGTGTGATTTTGATATCAACAATGTTCTCCAGATGCCGGGGAAACCCCCCAAACGTGTGTGTGATGAGCACCAATCCTACCCCCCCCCAAAAAAAATCCACCTGGAAGCAGCCTCTGCTACCCAGAGGTGACAAAGAACAACCACATTAATGGAATTCAGTTGACAAATTTAAATGAGTCACCTGGACCAGGTGACATTCACTGAATAATTCTTAAAGAACTCAAAATGTGAAGTTGTTCATCTTCAAGGTGATTCTAAACCAAAATGACCATCGTACCACAGGGTTAATAGCTAGTGGAATGCTAATTTATAAAAAGGATCTTTCAGGGTACAGACTCAGGAAATTACATTTCTATCAGCCTAGCTAGCTGACCCAGGCAAATTGGTGGAAGTAGCATTATTAAAGCTAGAACTATTAAACGTGTAGCCTTGGAAGAAACAGCATTAAATCAAGCTTTAAGCATTCTTTGGTCAGGGTTCAGAAGTCAACAAAGATATAGACTGGTGTGAAATGGTTGATATTATGGAGATTTTTAAAGCTTTTGACTATTAAAAGGTTCCTAAACAGCAAAACATGATAATATTAAATGTAAAAGCAAAATGATGCCCACTGGAACAAAAATATAATAACAATCCTAAATTCCCCAGCTGATAGTGAATTTGCTGTAACTCCTCAGGAAAAAGATATTGAGTTCACAGTAGGAAATTCATTGAACTGTCAGCCCAGTGTGCTGTGGCAGTAAAAAAAAAAAAGTACAGTATTATGAATTATTATTAGGAAAGGGACAAAGAATAAAGCAGCAAATTTATTTATGGCATGTTCAATTTTGATCTCTGCATCTTAAAGGGATGACCACAGTACTAGGAAAGGTACAGAAAAAAGGCAATTAAAACGATAATTTTCCTTAAATAGAAAGCGTAAAAAGATTAATGCATTTGGGTTTAGAAAAAAGGTGTCAAAAGTAAGAGGTGAAATTACGTGTATAGAGACAGTGAATGGGGAGGCATTGTCTTCCTCATAATACTAGAACTCAGGATTCATCCAATGAATGTTGGGTGGCAGTAGAATCAGGACAGACAAATGAAGTAAGGCACGATTAAGGCTGGAATTAACATCGAACAAGAGTCTTCATTTGGTTGTTTTCTGTGGCAAGGTGCCCTCTCGGTTGTTGTTTGTAAAATGTGCTTCTGCAAAGCATGTAGATCCCCTGAGGATCCTGATACCTCCTTTTTGTTTCTCAGTATCCCTATTATAGCTGTAATCCTGGCAGCACCCACCCGCTCAATTCACTATTAGAAGGAGCCATAAAGAAGGCATAGCTGGCACTGAAAAGAGCAGTCCTTGGTCTCATTATTATCTGCACTAATGTATAATAATCCAAAATGTGCAGCATTACTTTATCATGCTCCACTTCTCACCCCGCACCTTGCAAGTGGCAGCCAATTGAGTGGGAGGAGCAGGGAAACTGATGAGTGTGGTTTTATCGCACATTACACAGCCCCTGTATTATGGAAATTATAAGGGAGAACGGAGAAGATGCAGGGCTGCTACAACATCCTCCACATCCTCCCAACCTTAGTTATGGATTTTATTTAAGCTTTTGTTTTTCAAGCCAATTTATATATTCATAGAGAAAGGGTCTATCCAGAACTACCCTTTCCTGGGACCTTAGGGTGAAGAGCAGGTACCTGTAAATAATAACAATGGAGGGGGGCCACCTTCACCATTCTGCCTGTGAGCTTTTGTTGAGCACTTTGAGATTAGAGTTTGAGATAAGGGATGCGGGTACCGCTGTGGGTTAAACCACTGAGCCTAGGGCTTGCCGATCAGAAGGTCGGCGGTTTGAATCCCCGCGACGGGGTGAGCTCCCGTTGCTTGGTCCCTGCTCCTGCCCACCTAGCAGTTCTAAAGCACGTCGAAGTGCAAGTAGATAAATAGGTACCGCTCTGGTGGGAAGGTAAACGGTATTTCTGTGCGCTGCTCTGGTTCGCCGGAAGCAGCTTAGTCATGCTGGCCACATGACCCGGAAGCAGTATGCCGGCTCCCTCGGCCAATAAAGTGAGATGAGCGCCACAACCCCAGAGTCTGCGACTGGACCTAATGGTCAGGGGTCCCTTTACCTTTACCTTTGAGATAAGAGTACTGGTCTATCGAAGCAAAGCAATGCTTAAGATTCTTAGCAGGATTCAGACAGAACATTTCAGGCTCCCTCCAATCCTTTCCCCAAGGCCATTCCCCCCTGTACTCTGGACCAATTGTTCTGTTTGCTGCAGGGAGGTTCCTCTGGAAAGATGGGGCACTGCATTTTGAAGATTGCCTGCCCTGTGTTTTCAAAGGGATGTTTATACTGCTGTCCTTCCCAAGTTAATAAGTCCACTGCACATTGTACACAGGCAGTCTCAGGACCAGAGAAATAAAAGGTGTCGTTGTTACCTGGATTTCCTCCAGGACAGCTGGGCTAGGGTTTTATTTACTGAATTGCCAGAAAGCCAAAGGCCAAGAAAGACCAACCCTGCAGGACGGGGCCAAGTGCATCTCTGATACCCATATCCAAGCAAACAAGGGAATGTACCTGCCCAGGTAGAGTCTCCAGGAGAGGGATGCTTCCCATGCGCATTTCCTGCCACTGTATCAGTGGAAGTGCCATGGCTTCCAAGCCGTAGAGGAATCTCTGCGCAACAACATATGCATTAAGCAGGCATCCATTCCTGGGTCCTTTTCTTCAAATTGTGAATAGTGCCAGCCAGGGACGGGAGTAGACAGCTGTCTTGTAGCAACTGAGATTGAAGGTGATAAGGATTTTATTTTATTTACTCCTCAATAAATTTATGCAGCAATGCTACATTACTTCAATAAATTTCAGTTATGCCCTTTGTCATAAACAACCTCCGAGTGGTTTACACAAATAAATGCATTTATTGGTTGTTATCGCATATATATTCCACCTTTCCTCCAAGGAACTCAAGGTGGCAAGCATGATTCTCACATCCTCAGAACAACCATGGAGGTAGGTTAGGCTTGGGGATGATGACCGTCCCAAGTTCACTCAGTAGCTTCATGGCTAAGTGGGGTTTTGAAGCCTGGATTCCCAAGTCCTACTCTGACACTCTAACCACTACACTGGCTCAAAATCTATAAACAACTATAAACAATTACATATTATAACCAGTAAAGGTAAAGGGACCCCTGACCATTAGGTCCAGTCGTGGACGACTCTGGGGTTGCGGCGCTCATCTCGCTTTATTGGCCAAGGGAGCCGGCATACAGCTTCTGGGTCATGTGGCCCACATGGCGAACCAGAGCAGCACATGGAAATGCCGTTTACCTTCCTGCCGAAGCGGTACCTGTTTATCTACTTGCACTTTGATGTGCTTTCAAACTGCTAGGCTGGAAGGAGCAGGGACCGAGCAATGGGAACTCACCCCATCGCGGGGATTTGAACCGCCGACCTTCTGATCAGCAAGCCCTAGGCTCAGTGGTTTAGACCACAGCGCCACCCGCATCCCATTATTAAAACCAGTATTAGAATCCAAATCAAGCCAACAGCAGAAAAGCAGCCTCCCATTACAAATGGGGGACAGATCCTTCATAGCTGCCATAGCACCCAGCAGATTGTGTAGAATACAAATGAATTTGGTCATGGGGGAATGGGGTCACTGGTGTGGGGAGCAAGATCCTATTACTTCAACAGATCCCAATCATTCCCTCATGCAGTGAACATACTGCTGTCTTTTTGGGTTCAGCCCAGCTCTTTCTGCAGTTATGGCTCTATACACCATCAGCTGCTTTCAAATAAATGGGTCTTCTAGCCTTCCTCTTCTAGCTTCCACACTTTTGACTGCCCAGATTTATTTGGCTGATGCAATGGATGCTATGGCCTATAATCTCCTTAGGGCAGGGCCTCAAATTAGGAGTTCTGATGCCCTACAGTTAGGGATGGGGAAGAAATTCGATTCAGTTTGCATTTAAAAGCAGATCACCCTGAGTCACACTTTCAGAATCAACGTGAAAACCAAAAGACAGCCAGCATCCATCAAAATTTGCACTTCTCTGAATTTTGCAATGAAGTTCTCCAACCAAGTAATGTGCACAAAAATGCATGTAGTAGGGCAAAGCATGCATAAAAATGCACATATTAGTGAACATAATGTACGAAAGTGCATTGTATTGGAGAACACAGCTATTAGGCAAAATCACATACAAAAATGTGCATATTAGGAGAAATGCTGATGAATTTTCATTAGGACTTGGTTTGTTTGTTTTAATGCAGACCAATGTGGAAATGTGGAGAAGTGAATTTAAGATTGGAAATAATGAGAACGTGAGAGGAAATAATGGGCAGATTCCCGCTGCCTACATTTGCCAAATAAATTCTTCAGCATCTCCAGTCTGATCCTATATTAGCAGCTGGTGAGCAGTGCGTTTGTGAGATGAGAAGAGAGGGATATCTTCATCATTTGTGGAGGACAAAGCAGAAATAGGAAGAATGAAGAGCTCAGCTGAAATCTTAGGGGGCTCAGGGATCCTGCAGTGGCCTGGCCTACTAGGCTGAAGGTGTCTTCAGGGCAACTCCATCCATTTTCCAAAGCCCGAGAGCTGTGCACAGAGTACTCTTTACATGGGATTCTGTGAAAAGTTAGCTTAGAGTGTTGTCTAAAATTCAGGCAAGGACTTCCCCCATCCTATGGCATTTTTTCTAGGTAATATATTTAGGGTATTTCCCCCCCCCCCGTCCTCTGAAATGGTAACAACGAACAGTCAGATGGGATGGGCTTGTGTTTAAAAGGCAGCAAGGAAATTTTATCTGGGAGAGGATTAACAGATAGGTTCTGTTTTCACAGTTAGGGTCTAACTCATCATCAGGTCTAGGTAATTTTCTCCCAGTTCGTATTGGCTAACGGACCTGAGGCCCGGTGGTATGTGCACAGTGACTTGCCTGACCTATCAAGGTTATTTGTTGTTGTCCTACGCACACTCCCTGGCCCCTTATCTTGCGACACATTGGTAGTATGTTTGATAGAGATGAATAAGTTGTTGCTTACAGTCACAAAGGCCCAAGGTTATTTTGCAGAGGTTTTTAGCTTAGGATCATGATTCAATACTTGTGCCTCTGGTCTATTTGCACAAGAAGGGAATCCCAGGGTGCTTGAGCCACACCCCAATGTGCACAATTGCACACTATTGTTGCCAATGAGAGGGAATTGTTATTTTTTTAAATGGGAAAGGATGGAGAAGTGCAAGAGGGGTGAGTGCCCAGCAGGACACAGGTAGGACGAGGTGGATGAACTGCTTTCATTTGCCCTCTGCCACAAGCCTTAGGATTGCAGCCTTGGACTTCCGATGTGATTTATACAGGAACTCAGCAGTAAGTTATTGGACATGCACTGATTGTGGACATTTTGCAGGCATCAACAATGCTGAAAGCAGGATTGCGTATAACTGCCTCACCGTGAGCACAAATCATAATGAATGCACAATAGAAGACATCTGAAGGGTCTCTAATACATCTGCTGTTCTGTCCACAGATGGCTGGGTATCATCACTAGTTCAGTTCTGTGTATCACATAGGAGAGTTAGCCTCAAACTTTTTTTATGAACATGAAAAGTAAACTGGGGAGTGGGGCACACCAGGACATTTGAGTAGGTTTCCCAGATCACAGCCTGGAGATCCATATGACAGAGCTCTGGAATGTGATCTGGCCAGCCTGGATAGGAGTTACTAAGTCACAAAAGAACAACACTGACAACACTATAGAAATACAATGGATTATTATGGACTACCATGAGCCTCCCCATTTATCACCCTTGCCACCCAAAACATGATGGATTAGCCTACCTTGGACCAATTTAGTTTTTGCCAGTGTTGGCTGAGTTGTCAAAGTTAGGCAGTGGGCAAAAGAGAGACACCATCTCTCTCTGAAAGCAGATTCTGGTGGCCTTCTGAAAACAATCCTGCTGTAGTGATGTATCCTTACACTCATCAGTCATCTTCTTAAGCAACTAAATTTCAAGCACTTGCTTCACCTCTATCTCCTGTCTGATATGTCAGAACCCAGAGAACTCCCTCTGGTGTTAGGCATGTAGGTCAAAACTGTCTCCAGATGGCTCTGCAAAGCCAGCTTGGGGCTAACAGTATGAAGCCAGCTGGGTCAGGGATATCAAATCTAGTACTGGAGGAATAGGTGGCCCTAGGAGCCTAAGAGGAAGGGGGAAAGACAGAGATACCTGTTGGTTTAATGCTTGCAATCAGATTTCTTTTGTAATTATGGGTATTGTTTGGGGGCAATCCAAGAGGCCCAGGTCCCAGGTCTTTTTTTTACCTGTCCTGGATCTCCTTTCCCTTTCTGCCTCGTCTTCTTTTTAAACTTTAAAACAATATTTTATGCAAATTTTATGCATTGGCCTGTGCCCCCCAAGTCCTTTAAGTACTTTGCAATACTCTTGTTGGTAACGCTCTCCCATCTTCCTTTGGCAGTGGACAGTGTGAGCATGCCCTGTTGTTGCATATGTTGCAAAGCATCCTGGGAATCTCCCAATAACTGACGATACCCCTAAGCTATTTATTTATGTAAAGCTCATAACTTACTCTCTATACAGCTATCCTCCTGCTTCTTGGCTTACATTTCTCTAGAACTGGAGTCTGTTTCTTTGTGAGGCAGATGACCAGTGTTAGAGCTCCATGTATAGTGTTGCAACATTCCAGGCTAAAAGTGACCAAGACTTGTGTAACAGTGGGCAGATCTGCCAGTTAGGGCAGCCCCCAAATTTCCTGGAGCCGTTTTCACAAGGAAAACACCAAGAGAGGCCTAGAGATCTTTAAAAAAACAACAAATTTTCATCTTCGGACAGGGGTGTATCTGAATTTCTCAAGTAGCAGCAGATTCAGCATAAATATATACTCAACCTTCCCATTCTGGAAGGAGAACTGATGCAGTCTCTCTTCTTTACTGGCAACGACACAAGCTAAGATTGAGGATGATACTGCGTTTTCATTTAGAATACTCTTGTTATTGGCACTGAAGGTTCTTCTGCAATACAAAAGCATCGCTGTGTTTCTGGAGTTTATCACAGCTGCAGCAATTTCTGAAAGCAAAAAAGGCTCCCATCTCCCAAATAAAGTTTAATAATAATTATCTAAGGAAATTTAAGATGGAGGGTAAGGGGGAATAACAGCAGATAATTGACTAATTTGCTGAGGCAAAGAAACAGAAAATGAGATTGAAATTGACTGGTAGAAAGCTTCTCTATTAAATGTTGTATAACATTTCACAGGTGACTACATTATGATAATTAAACCTTACAAGGTGCTAATCTCTTAAACTGGTGCATTTAATGTGGATAAGAGTGCTCATCTAGCTTAGTTCAGTTTGCTGGTAATATTAGCTCTCACCCAAAGTTTCTAGCTCTCATGACTGATGCATTATTTTCTATGTATTTCTGTCTGATCTTAACCCATGAGCAGATTACGGTGTATTGTTGTTTTATTCTGACAACAAACCCGTGAGATAGATCAAGTTTAGGTACAATGAAAGCCCCATTCCCACCCACTAAGTTTTATAATATAACAGGAAATGTACATGCTACAGGTAGGCTCTTTTTGCCATTTCTTGGTTATATTTTATTAAATTTTCAAAAAAAAATCACATATACATTGCAATACATATTTTTTCTTTTGTTTTGTCGACTTCCCACCCCATTTTCCTTGGGGTTTTTTATTACTCCCCTTTGCTGTGTCCTAGCTTCTCTCTCTTATATCCTAACAACAATGCAATAATCCCTAATTAATTCCTTCTGTTGCTCATAGTTCAAATCCTGATCATGAATTCATCATACTATAATATTTCTTTAAATAGTCCAAAACATGTTTCTGTTCTTCCACAAAGCAATCACCACCAGGTTCTCTTACTCTAGCTGTTAACTTTGCCATCCCTTTATTTATCCATTCTTCTTTGGTGGGAACTTCTTCCCTTTTTGTGAATCGGTGCAGGTAGACCTCCTGTGGCCAGAGTATGGAGGCCTCTTCTGCCTGTGTATGTTGCAGCTTGCTCTGTTCCCATGAGCGATACATCCTTACTACAACTGTGGCTCCAGCCAGGCGCTTTCTCACTGGGGTCTCCAGGGACCAAGGTCATTAGCCTGCAATAGTAATTAGAGTACGTTAGCCAAGCACAGAAAAGAGAGGCCACTCTGGCAGGGAAACCATCATTCAGAGTCACAGCTGGGTCGAGCAGGGAGACAAATGGATTCCCCCTTCCCTCTTCTCTTTCCCTATGAGGCAGGGCCAAAGGAGTGTGTCTGGGGCTGGGGGACAACAAAGGAGGTCCTGGGCAGTCCTGCAGTTTCCCTGAAGCATTAGGAGGTGGCTGAGGACGGAGCTGGCTGGAGACCAGAAAACCCCTCTCCGACATAGCTGGGGTTGGGGGCAGGAAGAGGCTCCTCTGAGCCAGGAGGGTGATCTGTCCAGCTGGGCTAAGGGGTGGCAGGGAGGAGACATCAGGACAAACGGGAGCTGTTTGTATAGAGGAGAGGAGGGATCTAGGCCAGAGGTCTCTGCACTCAGCCTTTTGGAAAGTCTGCAGCTCTTGGGGTGTGTGAATGAGCCAGGCATTCCAGTGCCTTCGTGGCGGGGGCTTCTCAGGCAAGGGAGGGACACTTGTTTATTGACTTAGAGCAATATTAAAACACTAAAATAAGGAAAAATGTCCACCTTTACCTTTGGGGAGAAGAAGAGTAGGACTGGTTCATCACCCCCGCCATTCCACTGTCTTTTGGAAGTGATTACTATGTGAACTGGGACATGGGTGGTGCTGTGGGTTAACCCACAGAGCCTAGGGCTTGCTGATCAGAAGGTCGGCGGTTCGAATCCCCGCAACGGGGATCCCCGTTGCTCAGTCCCTGCTCCTGCCAACCTAGCAGTTCGAAAGCATGAAGTGCATGTAGATACCGTAAATAGGTACCACTCCGTCGGGAAGGTAAACGGCGTTTCCATGCGCTGCTCTGGTTCGCCAGAAACAGCTTAGTCATGCTGGCCACATGACCCAGAAGCTGTACGCCGGCTTCCTCGGCCAGTAACGTGAGATGAGCGCTGCAACCCCAGAGTCAGAAACGACTGGACCTAATGGTCAGGGGTCCCTTTATCTTTTACTATGTGAACTACAAACACTTCAGAGGGCTTGGGCTCCCTGGGGCAGGGAGGCATGGGTCAACAACCAGGGGCACTCGCAATCCAGTTGAAGAGTCTCTTCCTGTCAACTTTGAGGCCAGGAGCCTGGGCACAGTTTGAGAGAGGCAGCACAAGGGGGCTTGTTCAAGTGGTGGGGAAGGAGATGGCTCAGCAACATGCAGGTGGGGAACTCTCTCTTATAAATCCTGGCTCCACAGGGTGGCATTGGGGTGGAGTGGGGCAGAGAAGTTTTCCAGTAGGGATCATCACCAGGCAAGGGACCTGGGCCAATGTGATCTGGAATCGCAAGAGCTGCCCACGTCCCCAGCAAAAGCTTTTGGACACTGCTGCCACCAAGAAAAGGTTCATCATGACAGACGCATCTGTCTGTCCTACTATCTAAATATGGAGAAAGCTCAGCCCAGGAGCGAAAGCAGCATCTGGCGCTGCTGGCTTCCTGATCAATGTGCTTCCCAGCTCCCAAACAGAAGCAGCGACTAGGGACTGCTCTAAGGAAACATGATTTCCCAGGGCTAAAATTAACCATACAAGGAGGGGAGGAGGGATAGAGGGATAGTCCTGGGAGCAGCCCTCCAGACTATGGGCTGGTTACTGTCCCTCTGACAAGCTCTGAAAGGTTTCAAAATATCCCTTAGAGATAGGGGAAACTGGACATGCGCCATTCGCTCCTTCCTGACCAGTCAAACTCTAGCTTTGGCTCTCAGGACGCTCTTTTTGGAGCATCAAAAGTATGCATTTCCAGAATGAAGTGCAGAATGAATCTAGAGCAGAATCTTGAAAGCACATGTTCGAGAATCTAAAAACTGGGGTGTATCCAAATGCCAGAACTTCTTTTAGTGCTACAAATCAGTATGCTCTCCAAATGCTTTCAGACAACAACCACCAATTTTTATGTACATTATTATTATTATTATTATTATTATTATTATTATTATTATTATTTATTAAACTCCAAGACTACCAGTGTTTTGCTAGTTCCAGCCTTATTTCTTGGAAATTGCACATGGTGCAATCCTTATGGGACTGATGAAATTGAGAAAGCAGCAATAAAACTTCGAGGTTTTTCATTTACACCCAAGAACACTAGCAGAGTATCACAGAGGAGAGCATGGGAGATTAGCTGGATATAATGGCAGGGGACGGAGCAAGGATCACACACAAGCCACATCCATGAATGCCACCTGAAAACTGGGTAAGGCCGTAGTGCTGCCTGAAAGTTCTGTGCTGCTGTTGCAATGTACAATCCAAGAATGGCTGCCTATGAGCCGACGGTGCAGAGAAATGTGGAGGAACTTTAGAAGGAATGTTGCCTGCATTCTCCAGAATAAATGAGCGAATGGTGCTTATATGGAAGAAAAGTCTTGTTTGTGTCGAAGCACACTTCCGTTTGTGGTTTTATAATGGGCTTGTAAGTTTTTGAACTATCCTCATAGTCCAAAAGGCACTACAATTGTCAGGACAAAACTAGACATGACACAGAAGATCTAGGAACTGGATCGCCTGTGTTTTGTTTCTTTTTAACTGCTGTGGGGGAGAAGCAAAATGGCTCAGATCCGCAGTGCTCAGGGAGGGGTTTTCAACACTGCTCCCCGATCCTTCCGTATCATTTATGTGACTGAGTCCCCCCACCCCACCCCACCCCACCCCACCCCACCGAAGACTGGTGTATTCAATGACATGTACTTGGCGCAACAATAGAGCCCCACCTCTCAATCACCTAACGTCACTATGACACCAGATGACCCTCACCCCCCCTTTTTGCCAACCTGTCCATGCAGAGAACTCTGCAATTTGTGCCCAAGTGCCAATAGTCAGCTGATTGTTGGGGCTCACATAATGCTACAAACAGAACTATGAAATCCCTGACAATCAGCTGAAGCCATCACTGCCTTGACTCCTGCCAAAATAATTTCATATTTTGAAAAACGATTCTGAAGTTGTATATTGCCACAAATTATCCCAGGAGTGGGGGAGTTTGGGGGCCAAATGCATCCCTCCAGGCCCCTCTCGTTGGCCCTTGCGATCCTCCCTAGGCCACAACCCTCACCGGCCCTGCTTTGCACCCTCCATGAGCGGCTTTGCCTGGCTGGAATGTGTCCTTGCACTTTGATAATGCCTCTTGGGTAGCGAACAGAGAGGGGTGTGTGAAGGTGACTAGACACTAGCCTGCTGTACAAAGGAATTATATTCATTGCTCTGCCCTCTTTGGCCTCTGGCCCTGCCCAGCACTGGAATATGGCCCCATGGAAGTTTGCTGAGAAGGGAATTTGGCCAATGTTTCCCTGTCACATTCCTAACTGCAAAAAGTATATTATTATTATTATTATTATTATTATTATTAATAATAATAATAATATTAATGTACTAGGGTGACACAACACTTCAATCCACTTCAGTTGTGCAAACCTCAGTGCTTTTATATCTGCCTGAATCCTTCCTGCAAAAATAAATAAATAAATTCTGGCAATATGGGAAGTAGCCCTTGGGAAAGTAAGCCCTTCGTATGCAGGGATCTTTCCATTGTTTGTTGCCCAGCGCATGCTGAAGAATGGACCTAGTGGATCACGAGGAGCCTTTTATTCTAGGGCAGAACAGGCATTTTTAGGCCAAGTGCTTATTTTTGGCTTCACAGGACAGCCGGAAGGTCACTCTCGCAATCCCAGCAAAGTTCTGGCCGCATCTGGGCCAAAGGCATGGCACGTCTGTTCCAAGGCACACGGCAAGAATACTTGGTTTGTGTCCGGAGCACTGTGATCCCATTCAGGAGCCCTTTAACCAGATTAGAGAGGGATTGAAGGATTTAGCTCTGGTGTGAATCTGAGTTTATCCCGGATGGGTTGCCAGCACGGCGGGCATTGCCCAACAGCCGCCCACAAGGACACACAGCACAGTCTTTCAGCCAAGAAGTCCAGCAATCTGAACACATGGGGGCCTTTGTCGGCAGTAGGATGAAGGCTGTGGGGTTAGGAGGCAACAACATCCCTGGGTTCATCTGGAGCCAGGAGATCCCTGGAGGGCGTTAATGATTAACAGCCTGGTTGGCCTTAAGCTGGACTATGCCAGGAGCTGTAAACAGACCAGGGGCAGCGCTACTGGCACATTCCCCCTCGTTCCCTCCCCTTATGAAATGTTTTCCTGGACACGGACTGGTGGGGAGAATTTGACTCTGTATCAGGAAAGGAGAGAGTCCCTGCTGGCAGGAGTGCAGGAAGTGTCATGGTGATGGAATGCACAAGCCACTGTCCACAAGCAGCTCAGGGCTCCAGGCATCGGGGCATGTGTCCTCTTCAGCAAGCCTCATCTCACCCACCACGCAAGGCGCAAACAGCCCTACCCTCCTTCCCACCTGCACTGACTACTGCACACACCACACACACAGCCCCCTGGCACCACCCCACGGACAGCACAGCTACACTGCCCTTTGCTGGATCCCCACAGACATCACAACGTCAGAACCACCAGCACAATCCTACTGGTTTTCTGGATCCCAGATACATTGGCTGGGTGTACTGCCTACATTCAAAGCACCTTTTCACAGAAACATCCCAAATCCAGAGAACTGTCGTCTACCCCTTACAGAGATACAATTCCCCTCAGCCTTAACAAACTACAGTTCCCAGGATTCTTTCGAGAAGAGGGATACGTTTTAAATGTATGCTGTGTATGCAACCATTATTTCCAGAACTCTTTGCTATCTTCTCCACTCCCCACATCTCTGTCTCCCTCTCTCTTTCTGTCTCACACACCTGCCTTCTAATCCAAAGTACTGCTGTTCTCTGGCCACAAGGCAAGGCTACTTTGCCAATCAATACCATAGACAGAGGTGTCCCTGTGAGAGGGCCCATCCCATCCCCAAAGGTTTCCCTTTGCTAGTACAGTCATACCTTGGAAATCAAACGGAATCAGTTCCGGAAGACCATTCGACTTCCAAAACGTTCGGAAACCAAATCACGGCTTCCTGCAGCCAATAAAAAGCTGTGGAAGCCCCATCGGACATTCAGGTTCCAAAGAACGTTTGCAAACCAGAACACTCACTTCCAGGTTCGTGGCGTTCGGGAGCCAAAGCGTCCCAATACCAAGGCGTTCGGGATCCAAGGTATGATTGTACAAGAGATCCACTGTCTAGACTAGCTATGCAAAGGCTTTGGGATTCTTTTCTCGTGCTCTGTTGTTTTGGGCTACATGCTGCTCCCCAGCACTGTCTGCAGACTTTGGCAAGCTGGCCTGTGGGGCGGGGAAGTCTCTGCATGCTGCTGCTCTGAGGAGATGAGCAAGAAAAGGGCAGCCCCCCTGTGCTGCATTGTAGTGGATCAAGTCTCCCTGGGCACTTGGCCTGGACCCAAATCCAGCCCTGAAATAGCTCCCCACCCCTAAACAGGCTCCTGTTACAGTGACTGGCATCTGAAGCAGCCCCCTAGATTGGGCGTCCTCAATTCCTCCTGGCTCCAGTGAGGGTCAGAAGGTTCCCTGCACCAACCAGAGGCAGGGTCAAACCACCAACAAGCACCAAGCACCTGATCTGGGTGGAGGCTGCGGTGGCCATATTCACTCCTAGCAGGTCCCTGTCAGCCCAGAATTTCCTGGCACTGGACAGCCTTCCTGGATGTAGCCCAACAAACCCAGTTGCAGAGTGCGTCATCCACCTTGAAGACACGGTACTGGAGCCTAGAGTTTGCAGAAGGGCAGCAAGGAGCTTGTAAGACTTAAGTGCCCCTCTTTTCTCCTTCTATCTTATCCTTCGCAGGGCTCTGCTAAACCGGCCGCAGGACGTTCTGTGGGCAGCCAGCAGCTCTGGGAACATCCCAATGTGGCTTTGCAGCCCTGCAGAGGGATGTCCCAGCCACGTCTTCTCAGTATCCTGCTGGCACTGGTGGTGTGCCCTCAGGTAAGGGCCTTGGTCCCCAACCCTCCCCAGCCCCTCTTCATCCCAGGCCTTACAGGCACATACATATCAAGCCGGTCCTCCTTTCTGCTGTCTTTTTTCCTTCAGGGACCCTCAGCCCAGATCATGGACTTCCTCTTTGAGAGCTGGAAGGCCTATAGTGAAGAGTGCTACCACAACATGAGCCTTCTGCCACCATCCACTGGTGAGACAAGCACCCCTGGAGGTTGAGCATCAGAGCACTGAAGTCGGGAGGGCGGCAAGGAGGGGGTTGGACATTTATCACTCTGAAGTGCAATGGACATTTAAAGGCACAGCCTGGTCAGTTTTTCCACCCAGCTGCTTTTCTTGCTCGTTTGTTTGTTTAAGTTCAGGCTCCTTGCTAGGCAATGAGCAGCTGAGTGCTGGGACCACATGCATCTGTGCATGCTGTGGAAACGAGACAAGAATTTTGGAAGCTTAAGGGGCATGGCAAACTGCCTTACACTGAGTCAGACCACCACGCTAACTTGGTAGAGTCTATACCAGGTGTGGTGAATCCTTGGCTCTCCAGATGTTGCTCAGGTGCAACTTCCATCATCCCTGTCCATTGGCCATGCTTGCTGGGGCTGATAGTTGTAGTTCGACAACATCTGGAGGGCCAAACGTTCCCCACACACTAGCAGTGGCTCTCCAGGATTTCAGACAAGGCGTCTTTTGCAGCCCTACTTGGGAGATGTTGGGGATTGAACCTGGGGCCTTCTGCATGCAAAGCATTCTCTCTACCACTAAGCTACGGCCCTGTGCCAAGCTTGAGGGAGAAAATGAGCTACCTACAGTGCTGTGTCCCAGAGACAAGTGTTGTTTCATAAATCAGCATATGCAAAAAATGAGGGGTTCTTCTTCTTTTTCTCAAGAAGCTGCTGTAAAAACTGTTTCGGACAGCAGTAGAGCACAAAGGGTGGGCTGAGGCAGGGTGGAGGTGAGGTCTGTGGATGAATTACTAGGCAGTTGTGTGTACAGATACATGCATGTGAAGCTGGCAACAAGGGTCCCAAATGTGCCCCAAGGGCAAATTCTGCTGGTTGATGAAACATTTGAAGGACATGAACGTGGGGGAAGTTTCCTAATTAAATAAAGAGTGAAAAATAAGAACGAAGTTGCACACACATTCAGACACGCATACAACCCGCTGTTCCCACCACCACGTCACATGCAGATCCTAAGCTTCCTCCTCTCTTTGACAGAGCTGGTCTGCAACCGAACCTTTGACAAGTACTCGTGCTGGCCTGATGCACAGCCCAACAGCACTGTCAATGTTTCCTGCCCCTGGTACCTGCCCTGGTACGACCAAGGTGCGTGCACTGGGGGGAGAAGCAGACTGGAATGGGCCTGTGCCTTGGCAGGGGGGGAAAGGAAGGAATTGACATGGGAGAGTTACTCAGGGCCCAGCCACACTTTGCCTTGAGTCCATACATCTTTGCACCATTTTCAATTTGGTCCAGGCCTGAGTGTTCCCACTTGTAATTTCTGCCTCTGCTTTTCCTTAGGGAAAGACCCTTGAAACCCCATGTTTTCCTGTTCACACTTCCTATAATCAATAGTCCCCTTTTCAAGTTGTCTCCACCTTCAGTTTCGCTCACCTGTGGCAGAGAGTCAGAAAATCAGAAAAGCCAGATACTCAGGAAACTGGATAATCAGATAATCATTCAACATGCACAAAAGCATGGGTAGGGAAATCAAAGCCTGGGGGCCTGATCTGGCCCAATTGCCTTCTAAATCCGGTCTGCAGACGGTCCGGGAATCAGCATGTTTTTACATGAGTAGAATGTGTCCTTTTATTTAAAATTGCATCTCTGGGTTATTTGTTGGGCCTGCCTGGTGTTTTTACATGAATAGAATGTGTGCTTTTATTTAAAATGCATCTCTGGGTTATTTGTGGGGAATAGGAATTCGTTCATATTTTTTTCCAAAAATAGTCCGCCCCCCCCCCCACAAGGTCTGAGGGACAGTGGACCAGCCCCCTGCTGAAAAAGTTTGCTGACCTCTGCACAAAAGGAACCAGGACATTTCCACAATAGGGATGGCCCACCCCATTTCACCACCTGAGGTGAAACAGGAATGCGCTGTTCCCTGCTCCCCAACTTACACTGTTGCCAGAATGCCACCTTCAAAGCACTGCACTCATCTTTCCCACCCCCTGGGGATTGGGAGTGGCATTGCAATGCACAGGAACACCACTTCCTTGCCAAGTTCGGTAAGAGCCAGGGCATTCCAGGTGTTGCTGCTCGTCTTCTCCACCCCAGGAGATTCCATGCACCAGAACGTCTCTTTTTTGCCAGTGAGAGAGGGTTGTTCTAGCAGTGGCAGAAACGGTGGGGCAGGCAGAGTGCCTCCTAAAGCACTTCTGCCATCCGAGGCAGGTGCTTCACCCCGCCTCATTGGTGAGCCGGCTCTGTTTCAATATGTATTACAGTGGTACCTTGGTTCTCGAACTCAATCCGTTCCTGAAGTCCGTTCAACGTTCGCAAACCAAGGCGTGGCTTCTGATTGGCTGACTGGCCACGGAAACAATGCCGACAGCAGAAACGGACGATCGGCTTCCGAAAAACATTCGCAAACTGGAACACTTACTTCCGGGTTTGCGGTGTTCAGGAGCCAATTTGTTCGTCAACTAAGCTGTTTGAGAACCAAGGTGCCACTGTATTTAATACAGTATTATTACAGGCAGAAAATAAAGCTGCTGTTGGAACCATTGCAACCAATAAAAGCAAATGAGTTGGGGGGGGGGCACACATATATCACTTGATCACACTTTTAATATGAGCACCAAACAAGGAAGAATAAACTATATATATATATATATTAAGCATGATGAGGAAACTGGAAGTGGGGTGCTTGAAACTGGAGAGACAACTGGAAAAATTATCCCACAGGGGTAGGCAAGGAGAGAAGGAAAGGAGGTGGGAGAGGACCTCCCGCAGCACAGCTTCCTGGAAAGCATGCAGAATCCCATTCAGGAACTATTTTAGGACTGGTTCAAAAGAGACGCATTTTTCTTTGGGTTTTCCTCTGACATTTGTTCCAGTTCAGCAGTAAACAACGGGTTTTCCCAGGGAAAGTGGCAGGACAAAGCAAAAACCTATTGGACCCGTTATAACAGAGTGATACAAAATACTAGAAATCATGGGACAAATGAAAGTGTGGCTGGGCCCTAAGAAGAGGAAACGGACAGGAAAGGAATGAAGAAGGACCTGGATGATAATAAGCTAGAGGGGAACGAGGGGAAAGTATTGAGGGTGCAGGAGATGGGGACTGTGGGAAGGCACAGAGGAATAACAACAAATGGTCAACGGTCAGAACAAGGATGGGGTGGAGTTATAATAACAATCCTAATAAGATCACAAAGGATAAGGCTATCAGTGACTACTAGCCATGTTCTGACTTCATGGAAAGAGGCAATATGCCTCTGAATACCAGTTGCTGGGAATTACAAGTGGGGAGATGGTTGTTGCTCCCAGGTTCTGGCTGGTGGGCTTTGCGTAGACAACTGGATGGCTGCTTTGCGATCAGGATGCTGTGCTAGATGGGCCTTCTGATTCAGTGGGGTTCTTCTTCTTCTTGCCTTATGCCAGGTTTCCTCAAACTCGGCCCTCCAGATGTTTTTGGCCTACAACGCCCATGATCCCTAGCTAGCAGGACCAGTGGTCAGGGATGATGGGGATTATAGTCTCAAAACATCTGGAGGGCCGAGTTTGAGGAAGCCTGCCTTATGCCTTCATTCCCTACAGTGAAGCACGGCTATGTATTCAAGAAGTGTGACCCAGATGGACAATGGGTGACCACCCCCGAAGGGAAGTCATTGCGCGATGCTCATCAGTGTGTGATGAACAACGAGACCATCTTAGAGCAGGTGAGAGCATTGGCTATCTAAATGAGTCCCGGGGGCTGTCTCAAAGAACATTCCCCACCTCCATTGACTCCATTGACTTTGTACTCAATGTACTATACCCATTTTAAAGAGCAGATAAATTACCAGGATTAGTACCATCCCTTCGAGGCCTAAAATTGTCTCTTTCCTCTCTTTCTACTTCCAGGAGTTTTTTGCTAAGATCTACGGGAGCTTCAAGGTGATGTACACGGTTGGCTACTCGGTGTCACTCTGCACTTTGATCCTTGCCTTGGCTGTGCTGCTGGGCTTCAGGTGCCTTGGGAACTGGCCTGGGAGGGGTGGGGGTGATGGTGATGATGATGGGGGTGACCACACTGAGGGGCAGTGCCCAAAGTGGTGAGGGGAAGGGAAATGGGATAGTCAGACCAGATTTCATTTAGTCCTCCTAGAAACAAGTGGGATGGCTGTAGGTCTGCCTGGAGAGAAGTGAGATAACAGCTCAGTTAGACCATGGTGCTGATAATGCAAGGTTTTCAGTTTGATCCCTTTATGGGGCAGCTGCATATTCTTGTATTGCAGAGGGCTGGACTAGATCATCCTCAGGGTCCCTTCCAACTCTACAATTCTATGATTCTATCTGGTTGGGTGGAGATGGATCTTTTTTAAGTTGGAAGGGATCCGTCCACACTGGAGATGCTGGGAATTGCTCTTTACATATTAATGTATTTGGCAGAAACCAACACTTTGCATGCTTTCTGACGTGCGTGAGACAAATTACATACACTAAAGTTTTGTGTTTCTTTAAAAAAATATTTTATTAGAGAAAGTTGAGGTGGATTCGCTCAACCCTCTTTTTTCACCATAAGGTTGTTGCTGCTGTTTTACACTTAGTCTGTTGGGTTGATCCATTTGGATCCCTAATCGCATAGCAGGTCCAGCAAGTGCACACATCAAGACTACAAATTCATTTACCTGTCTCCAAAAAAGTATAAGATCAGGAATGTCACAGGTCTCTTTGCTAGCAGGCACCAGATAAAAAATTATCCCTGTGGTAGAGAAAGCAGCCATGTCAGAATGCAACTTTGGGAAGTATGCATGTTGCTGTGTAGTACTTGTGATGAGGATATATGACTGTGTGGGTGTGTACTTACGTCAGTAGAATGGTGTGTGTGTGTGTGTGTGTGTGAGAGAGAGAGAGAGAGAGAGAGAGAGAGAGAGAGAGAGAGAGAGAATATGGCCCTATCTGCATTATATTTTTAAAGCAGCAGCATATCCCTTTAAACATCCCTGGTTCTCCCCAAAGCATCCTAGGAGCTGTAGGATTAAGGATGCTGATAGATATTAGGATACCCCCTCCCAGAACTACAATTCCCAGAGCTCCCTGGGAAGAGGGATTGATTGTTAAACCTCTCTGGGAGTTGTAGCATTGTGAAGGGAATAGGGGTCTCTTAACATCACCCCTAACGAAATGCCTTCCTGGGTCACTTTGGTCTGGATTTAATTAAAATATTTTCTGGTCAAAATCTGCAAAATATTTCCAGGTTGGCCAGGAGTTCCTGGTAAGCCACACAACAGTTCACGAGAGAGCAGAGCATGGGTGAATGAGTAGGTGTGGAATGAGGAGCAGAGTGGAGAACACAAGGCATGGAGGAGCGGGGTGGGGGGTTAGTACAGTGGGGTGAAAGAGGGAGAGAGATGAGGGTGCAAGGACTGGGAGGAAGGTCTGGGAGAGAGGCACTGGCTGCATGGTGCTGGCCATGCTGGACAGGCGTTGTTGACAAGCTCCCTGCTCTCCAGCAAGCTGCACTGCATGCGCAACTACATCCACATGAACCTCTTCGCCTCCTTCATCCTGAAGGGCATCTCGGTGCTTATCATCGACAAGCTGCTCAACACTCACTTCAACCAGAAGATTGACGACTACAGTGTGGGTCTTTGGCTGAGTGATGAGGTGAGTTAAACCAGGGGCATAGGAAAGGGGGGTGGGGGGGCAGTTCAACCCATGTGCCATCATGGGGGGGGGGGTGTGACAAATTATCAAGAAACAATTACTGCCCTACTAGGGTGGTTCTTAAAAAACATTTTTTTAAATGCCTGCTCCAAAGGTCTTATCTTACTACACTAGGGATTATATAGCTACATATGAAATTTCATGCATATCAGTTAATATCTTGACCCTCCTCCATGAAAATAGCTGTTTACTTGGCCGTTTTCCTATATCGTGAAGGCTGAAATTTCAACAAAGCACATGCCTTTGCTAGACTCTTTTCGGGCACCTGCTAAAAGCATTCTTCTTTAGGCAAGGATACCTAGATGCTTAGGAAGTTGAAGTAATTTTAATCTTAATATTTTAGCTTGTGTGTGTTTTAAAAGTAGGATTGTTAATTTTTCTTGATTTTACTGCTGTGGTGTTTTTTTTTTTTTTTTTTTTGTTTTGGTAAACCACTTTGCAGGTTTTTTAAAATAAATTTTATTAAATAAACAATAAATATAAATAAAATAACACAAGCCAAAACACAATCCATCCTGTAGATTTAAGTATCTGTCCGTAATCGCCTACTTGTTATCAGAGGCTCAGAATCCACATTCCTTTGTAGGAAAATATGAAATAACGTAAAACCATTTTTGCAGGCAAATAATAATAATAAATCAATTGGGGGGGGGTGACAAGAAATTTTACGCACTGGGTACCACCTGGCTTTCCTACACCTCTGAGTTAAACATTCCTGGTTTCCCCCTTTTAATTTTCATTTCCTTTGTTCCCTTTCCGCAGGGAGAGTGGAGCTTCAGTTGATTCCCCTCACCACCATACATACTAATTATGGTAACCCAACAACCCCTGCCTATGCTACTTGGTAGCTACACACTAGGCCCCACTCCCAAGTAGTTGTTTTCACATACAAATTCACAAGAGCCAGCAAATAGGGGGGAGGAGGCATAGGATGTTTTCATAGAGCTTTCACGAGGCTTAAGTCAGCTTGTAATGCATCCATAATGTCCCGGTAAAACCTAAGTTTGGCGACTATATCGTTTCTCTGATGCATCCAGTCATGAGTTAATAACATACCCACAGAGTGCAAGAGAAGTTTCTGGTGTCTGGAATTCAACTGCTGGAAGGCTGGATCGTGTAGGATTGAAGGGTGGCCTCAGGGCTAAGCCCTGCTTCAAATGAAACCATGCTAATAGCAACCCCAATAGCACCTTCTTCAACCCTCCTCTGGTTCAATACTCACCTTCACTCATGGTTATGGGACCTAGAAATACCACGCTTTGCTCTCTCCAAGCAGCCTGAACTAGCTACACTTCCAAACTTGATCCAAGCCATTGCCTCATTGCCAAGTCTCACGCTTTACTGCCACTTGGGACCGAAGCTCCTGTACTGGTGGCTTTTGTTTTTAACGCACCATGCACCAACCACAAAACTATGGGGAGTGGCAGAATGCCGCCCCCATGAATCTGCCTGCTAAAGGGACAAGTCCACTTTGTGTTGAAGCTGACCCAGGTGTTGGGTTGCAGGGTGGGGTGGGGTGGGAGAGCTTCTTGCTGAAAGTTCCCGGACTTTCCTTGCCCTACTCACTGACCCCTTGCCATTCCCCCAGGCAGCAGCCAGGTGCCGGGCAGCCACTGTGTTCATGCAGTACGGCATTGTGGCCAACTATTGCTGGCTGCTGGTAGAGGGGCTCTACCTGCACAACTTGCTGGTGTTGGCCGTTTTCTCCGAGCGCAGCTACTTCAGCCTCTACCTCTGCATCGGCTGGGGTGAGTATATATATGCAGGGTTGCCAAGGCCTTGGAAAGGACGAGTGGCGTGAGTGTCAGAGGCACGTCCGCTGGAGCAGAAACAGCAGGGCGGGAGTCACTGAGGGTGGCAGGGAAGGAGAGGCACTGCGGCTGGAGATTGCGCTAATCTTCACCGTTTATTATGGCAGGGGTGGGGAAGCTCCAGTCCGTGGGCCAAAATGGTTTCCCTCAAAAGACGTCAGGTGTGGGGCAGGCAGAGATGCGGCTTGACCAGGGGATCTGCTGATGGGCGGTGACTTCAAGTCTGCTGATTAACAGCACTTCAAATAAATTTGGCTTGCAGGGGGTAGGGGAGATGAGGCCAGGATTCCCACCCTTATGTTATGGGGACATAAACACTGACAACTGGGAAACACTGGCCTGCGAGTGCTCCAGTTGGAGAACAGCCTTTACCAAAGGTGTCATAGGCTTTGAAGACACTCGAACTCAGGACGCAAGGGAGAAACGTGCTAAGAGGAAGGTACGCTTGGCAAATCCACACTGTGATCAACTCCCATCTGGAAACCTATGTCCCCACTGTGGAAGGACTGTGGATCCAGAATTGGCCTCCACAGTCACTTACGGACTCATTGTTAAAACCGTGTTTATGGAAGACAATCTTACTCGGCTACAAGTGATCGCCAAAGAAGAAGAAGAAGAGGAAGAGTTTATTCCTCTAAGTAACAGAGGTGCCTTTGCTTTGCTTTTCTGTACATTAAAAAAAAAAAAAACTTTGGAAGAATGATAGCCTCCACAAGCCCTCCTGTGGGTGAAAGACCTAGTTATGCCATTGAATGAGCATGTTGTTTGATGAATGGCTTTCTGCAATCACTGTCTTTTAATGGCAAGAGTTAGATTATAAAGTCCCAAGTGCTCCTTTACCTAGAGCCTTCCTGAGTAATTTTTGTCTATTAAAATCTTGCATGTTCAAGCTTTGCAAAGGTTTCAGATTAGCTAGGAACTGTGGGGTTCTGGTGAAGCCAGCATTGAGCATCCCTACCTTACTGTTTATTTCCTCTAACAAGAGAAAAATCAAGATATGCCTGCTTGAATGTCAGATTTGACCCTTGTGACCGCCAGCTGCCTACTAAAAAGCTGCCTTCTTTCTTTCTGAGAGTGAGAGACTAAAGGGCAAGCAAGACGTGTTATGAATGATGCATGGGCTGCAGTTGAGAAGAGCAACAGCGTATTCTCTCTCGGTTTTCCTGGTAAACACCCAGTAAAAGATAGGTGGATGTGATGTCATCGTTCTCAGAGTTTGCCAACCCTAGGGATGGGTGAATCAGTCTGTTTGCAGCCTGTGTCGCTTTTGCAGGCATTCTGCAAGAACACATTAAGCTGCAATTTTAAAACATAATAATTCCACGTGACAATTCACATGTCTTCCCATACAAATAGAAGCGTATGGCTGCTGTCATGCTGGAGTTCATGTGGCCCCCAGTAGGCAGCCATGCCAACTCCAGCATAACAGCATGCAGGTAAGTGGGCAAGCAGGCCATTTGGCAAGTGAGCAGCGTGGGAGGAAAGGGGCCCAGGCAAGGTGTTGAACAGAGGGGAAGAAGTGGTCCACAGAGAGGTTTGACAACGGCTCTCTGAAACATCTGTCCTGCTTTGTTAAACATGGCATCAAACACCAAAAAAAACCCTAAGTTACGTATCACGCATAATAACCATACACCAAACATAACTGGCTGAAAATAGCATCAATATTGCATCATTTTTATCGTAACCTGCATATATTTACTCACACCAGTAATATAATCTAGAATAAAACAAAATGAATCTGCAAAACATGCAGGAGGATAATCATTCTACTAGAAAACCATAACACAAGAGTTCAGCAAGTCCTGTGTAGATCATATGATTCAGATGAAGGTCCCAAAGACCGACAGTGCTGGATATGGAGATGGTTGCTGTGGTCGTGCCAATCAAATGTGTAGGGATGTCGTTGTCTCGACGGGTGTACAAAACGCTAAGGAGTCTGGCGATAGAGAGTAGTCTCACCACTCCCTCCCCTGGAACCCAGGGCGCAGCGCCCCCTATGCCCCACCTTTCCTATGCCACTGTTCAGACCCACACATTGGGCTGGGAGGCACCGATCAGGTGAACTCATATCAGAAATAACAGAAGCAGAAGCATGCCAAGCCCTACCTCCTGCACTCAACTGGCTGCTCCTTACAGCAAAGGGGGGAACGTTTTGGGTACAATAATGACACTGTCTCGTCTGTCTTCTTTCAGTAAACATTACTGGGGAGACATGGGAAGGAGACAGTGCTGTTCTCGGCAGTAGTCATCCATCCCTCATGACTAGTAATGTTTGCCCCAAAGGGCAAGCAGCTCTACGTGGAACAGCACATTGTATTGCAGCTAAGGCCATGTAGAGATTGTAGTTTTTGAGGGCATTCTGTTGTTGATGCTTGCAGTAAAAATGATGACCCACCCTCTTACCCTCACTATGGTCTCAGATAAAGTAGATTTTTGAGACATTGCAACAGTAGTAGCAGCAACAACAACAACAACAGCAACTCAATAGCATCTATTTGACCAACAGTGGGTGAGAGATATTTACACTCTGGCTAACAAATGGTTCTTATCATACCACTGCCCAATTGCTAAAGAGCTACTGCCTGCATGGGACTTCTGATGCCAACTCTTGGATCTTATCCCTCGGGCAGTCAACCTAGTGCCCTCCAGATGCCCTCGGACTCCAGCTCCTATTAGCCCCAACCAGCAGGGTGAATGATCAGGGATTATGGGCGTTGTAGTCCAACTAAATTTTGAGGACACCACTTTGGCTGCCTGCATCTTATCCTATCTATCTTAAAGCAGGTTTAATCCATAAACTGGGCTCCTTTGGGAGGAAGGGTAGGATATAAATTTAATAAATAAATATGCTTTTCCACATTCTGTTTTGAATGCGTCTGATGGTGCTCCATGTGGCAGTCTATTGTGATCTCAGTGCTACACATGCATGCAAGCTTTGCACGGTGCCCACACAATGCTGATATTGAGTGGTTTATTATTATTATTATTATTATTATTATTATTATTATTATTATTATTATTATATTGAACAACATAAAAGGAAAAAAGGTATACTATACAATATGGGTGGCAATATGGGTCACTGCCCAAAACTTGGTTTGCACGAACATCACTGAGTCTGCAATAAACTCTCTTGATAACAATGCCGTTTGTGCCTCTTTCTAGTTGTTTCCTACTGAGCAATTATACAGACACTGTTGTATCCAACAAAGTCATTTCATGAGCAGAATGGCTCCCGCATACACGATGGGACTTCCCTTCCCTCTCTTCCCCCTTCACACCCCTGCCACTGCCTGCAAGTCTGCTCTGGAGTTTGGGAGAGGGACCTGGAGCAGGTTTGGGAGGAGAGCACAATGCAGTGGGGGGGGGGGGAAGGAAGTCCCTTTGCAATCTAGAAACATCCAGGTCTTGCCTGGAAATCTGAGGTTTTGTCTCTTTAATGTGAAGCCACGCCTAAACCACATGTGCTATTATGCCATTTGGCAAACGTATATACGTGGCAACCAGGCCAGGTTGGAATGTCTCTGTGTTCATGGAGCCTGGGCTGGGAGACAAGATCTGTCAACTTAGATTGGCCTTTTCACCTAGCGGATATGTAACTCCAAGCAAATTGACTGCAATGATACTCCCAAGATTTGAGGATCCCTCGACTCCCTGCATCTCCTGGTTGCATTTAATGAGCCACTGGCAGATCTTGAGTCAGGATGAATCTAGAGCAGAAACTCTTCTCAGGTTAAATTCCTGCCCTGCCAGACACAGGCTGTTCCTTTTTAAGATATAAATCCTCTCTCTTTTTTTTTCTTCTTCTTCCAGGGGCCCCAGTACTCTTCATTGTGCCATGGATAGTGGTGAAATTTCTTTATGAAAATATTCAGTAAGTTCCAGGACAATGTGTGTCTCTGCTGTGCAAACTGTTTGTAGGTTATCTGTAATGCTTCTGTCATCGCCAGGCAACTTAACAGGTGACATTCCTATGAGGGCTATGGGTGTGAGCAGGCCACATTGTACTAAGTGTGAGCAGCGGGGGTGGGGGTGCTGCAAGGAAGAGGGCAGGGGCATGTGTGCCAGGCCAGACTTGCTGCACACAATCCATGGTTTCTTTCTTTCTTTCCTGAGATGCTGGAGTACCAATCATAACATGGGGTTCTGGTGGATCCTGCGTTTCCCTGTGTTCCTGGCCATCTTGGTGAGTTGTGTTTATTCCTTGCCTGTCTCAGATGCCCACTGAACCGCCCACAATGGCTGCCCTCGCCCAACAAAATGCAGAGGGAACAATCATTTTCCTGCCTCCAGTCTTCTTATTTGGTGCTCCTGGAAAATGAATAGGGCAACCTCCAAGCAATAAAATGTCTAAGGCCCACAATGCTGACGCACCTTGTCAGGCCAGGGGTAGGTGGTGAACCTATTTTGGCCTGAAAGCTACATTAGCCATGTTGGGGGTATGCACACAGAGGCACACAGCCCACTTCCTTAACTGATGGATGCAGATCAGCTGAGGGAATTATCAACCCCTCTCCCACTTCATATAACGATCAAGTTGATGACAGGGGAGAGGGCACACAGCATCGCCGTGAAGGTGCTGAGCAGGGCAAAGAGGCTTAAACCAGCACTGTGTCAACTAATTAACTAAATTGTTTTTTGTGCTGACAAAATGCCGCTGGGGTGGGGTGAGAAAGCATTTCTTTGGGGACCCGATTCAGCCTCCAAGCCTAAGATAAGCCACCCCTGTTGTCCATGTTACCAATAATTCAGTATGTATATTATAGACAGCACTTTCCGTAAGTGCTCAAATCACAAATCACGTTATTAGCATGCATATGTACCAGTGACCCCGTAAATGCTCTGCAAATGTCTAATCCTATAGCCCCGACAAAATCGAAAATTCTTTCTAGTAGCACCTTAGAGACCAACTGAGTTTGTTCCTGGTATGAGCTTTCGTGTGCATGCACACTTCTTCAGATAGGCCCGGTGAAGCTATGGATGCATAGACATGGTCACAGCCTGGATGGGGCACTTTGGGGAGACCTGTGCAAGCCACTGAGAGCTTATGATGGGTCCAGAATTAATAACAGTAGTAATCGTGGCTAAAATTAGACCCTTATTTGCTATGCGTGTCTTTTGATTCTCCTGCAGTCCTGCCTCTTCTTCCCACTCAGCCGCTCTCTCTTTCTCTCTCTTTCAGATCAACTTCTTCATTTTCATCCGTATCATTCAGATATTGGTCTCTAAGCTCCGTGCCCACCAGATGCGCTACACAGACTACAAATTCCGGTACTGGCTCCCGCTCCCACCCTTCCCTGCTCTACAGTGCCATAGCTTTTTCCCGGGAAGGGAAGATTCTATTATGTCCTGTTTATGCCATCATTGCCCATGGCATCACAGCCTTCATAGGTTAGGGGTATCCCTTCCTCATGTCCATGGATATTTGGGATGGGTACACTGATGTGGGTTCATTAAGTGGCCTTCGATACGAGTCCAGTGGGTTTCCTTTCATGCCATTCATAAGCCCATTCGTTCCTCCACCAGGTAGGTGGTTCATACGGGGTTCGGACTGAATACTGTGGGATGTTGCTGCCTTTTGCTTGTGATGCATTCTAATTAGCTGATGCCCCATTTAGGCTGGCCAAGTCAACACTGACGCTCATCCCGTTGCTGGGAATCCACGAGGTGGTTTTCGCCTTTGTCACCGATGAGCATGCCCAGGGCACGCTGCGCTATGTCAAGCTCTTCTTTGACCTCTTCCTCAGCTCCTTCCAGGTGAGGCACACCAGAAGCCTGTTCTTTGCTCAGGCCCATTCAAGAACCGTACAGAGAGAGAGAAGCCTTTCTGGTTGCAATGGTTATTTTTTAAATGGCATTATTCTGATTGACTTCTCTGCCTCTTTAGGGAATGCTGGTGGCCATTCTTTACTGCTTTGTGAATAAGGAGGTAAGTGTGCTCTAAACTGGGGTGGGGGTGGGGGAGGAGGGAGATACAGGACATGCAAGCTTCTGCACAAGTAGTTAATGTATGGCAGCAAGGATGATTTCCACCTGTATTATCTGAGTGGTATTGGAGGCACAGCTGGGGCAAGATGCAATGTCTTTTGAAATACTGTCAGAGATGAGTGACCCACCCAGCTTAATTCAGGTGGTGAGAAGGCAGATGCAGTCAAAGCATGTGTGTCTGTCGCCCATGTAACTGGAACTGTGTGGGCAGAACACAACCAGTGCAGAGCTGTTCTGTAC
Source organism: Lacerta agilis (assembly GCF_009819535.1). Lineage (NCBI taxonomy): Eukaryota > Metazoa > Chordata > Lepidosauria > Squamata > Lacertidae > Lacerta > Lacerta agilis. Next base: position 28,455,948 of record NC_046313.1, read on the forward strand.
AAGTACAACGGAATCTGTGCAAGTGTTGTTGATTGCGTTTGCTTCTTTACATACCCATTTCTGTTGCAACCAACCAGCTGCACATGGTAAGAAACAGGTTTTGGAAAGGGGCATGTGCAATTTTCAGTGGGCAGAGCGGTAAGAGAGGTGGTGCTGGGCCCTTTCTCTGTCCGATACTTTCCCACCGCATCCCTCCCATCTCCAGTATGTCAGATCTTCTCGGCACTGCTGATTTTGGAATTTGAGGGTGTCATGTGGCGGGGGGAGATGCAGTAAAAATGGCAGTAGGAAACATTTTAGGAACCCACTTCCTTGGAAATTTTTTCCTTCTGAGGTTGCTTTTCACTACATGAAGCACACATGTTTGAATACACGTTTGTATGTAACTTGTGGTTGTGAGCCCTTGAACTGGCTGTATTTCTCATATGCATGAGATTAATACAGAGCTTATTTATAAAGGTTTATAATCCTGCCATTTGTGGCAAAGCATCCTACAGTGGATAATAATATTTAAAAATACAACCTCAAACCAGTAAATAACACACACTCCCCGCAAATGTTTCTATCTCCATAGGTGCAGTCAGAGCTCATGAAGAAATGGACGCGCTGGAAGCTTGGCTGGGACATAGAAGAGGAATACAAGCACACGTACAGCCACACACCCCATGTCCGCAACGGGGGTACCAGAACTGGCGAGAAGCACAAGCTGGTTGGCAACTACCTCAATGGGCTGGGCCGCAGCCAAGCAACCATGCACACCAGCACACAGTACCTGGAGAGGACAGCATGCAGTGCCAGTGAGAACTTGGCAGTGGCCGAGCAGCCCCATTGCTACGAGTTCCCTGACACAGCCGAGAGCAACCTCTGAAGCCGGCTTACCCGTCTGCCCCTGGCATATCTGGGGCCTGTCTCACTCTTTGCCCCCTGAGGCGGCCGTCCTGCAGAGCAAGGAGGGCAGCTGGCAGCCCAGGAAGCTGTGGGACATGTGACTGGAAAGTGTGCCCTCTGCCAAGCAGCTCGGCTCTGACTAGATGGTGCGAATTCCTTTTCCGTACTGGAGACATGCGTACGAGAGACCCAGCAAGACGAGCTGCCTTGCCGGTCCGCATGCCGAATGCTCCGGGGCATGAGATCCAGGGGTGAGCAGAATGAAAGGAAGGAGGGGGGACAGCCCAGCCACAGGGCATCCTGACAGAGGTGACAATGCCAAACAAGCTTTGTAGTGGGAGGAGATTCTGTACCATTGTTAGGAAACTTTGAAAGTCTGCACATTTATAATTGTGCCAGAATCAGCACTGATCAGACTTCTTAAGAATCTCAGATTTCCTCTTTTCTAAAAAAACAAAAACCCAACAAAAACCAAGTTTCTAGTCCTCATAAATTACAGAGAACAAGCACTATCTGCTAAATGGTGAACACACACACACAAGGGTCTGTGCAATTTTTTTTAAATCATCATAGGGAAGGATATATCTAGAGGCTATCATATGTTTCTTTCATTTCCCCCAAACAAATTGTGCAGCAAAACATGCAAATGTATGTAATAATTGTCCAATGCGAAGTGTCCCGTTTGCAAAAGGTCAAATTTAGTGGTTGCAGAACTTGGGCTCTCTGAGTACAAACTTTGCAGATCCACTTTCGCACATATGAAAATGTATTCTCTGGAACAGAGACACCTTTGCCTTCTGGGCACATGGGATGGCATACCACTTAAAGAGATATTTTGGGGCGGTGCAGAAAGCATTGCCTGCGGAGTTTGGAAGGAAAACAGTACTACCATTCAGTATATATATCTATGTGGAAGTGACACGGCTCACTTGGGTCATTGACTTTGTATGTGGCTGTACCATTGCATCCGCACTGTGGGCATGCTTGCGCCTTCTGTGCTGGGTGACTCTGTAAATCTACTTGTGTGGGCAATACAAGCTCTGAGGGCCACTTCTGTGTCTGCGTGTGTCTGCCTGTCAGTGCCAATGTTCGGGTGATTGAAGGACCCAATAAATTGTGCTATATGTCCTGGCAACTTAGACGGTGCCTCCTGATGCACTGAGATGTTTATCCTTGCTGGGGCCTGGACTGCCTTTCATTCACCAGCATGGACAGGAACAGGTGTCCTGCACCAGCCTTGTCCTTCAGAAGTACTAACCTTTCCAGGGAGGCCACGCAGCAGCTTTAAATTAGAACCACTGCAAGAAACAGGTAATTGCTGACTCCTAGCCCTGTGTGATGTGCCACCCAGTCTCCAAGTCCCTTTACAAAAGTGCTTCACTAACAGCCTCTGATTCCAAAATCTCCAAGCAGCAACCATTGGTACGTTCTTCTTTAAGAACACTGCATTCCATGCTGTCCAAAAAAAGCTGCTTATTTCTTTAAAAAAAAAAGATTTCCAGCATATGTACATGCACATGTACACGCACGCACAATTGTGGCTTATGAACAGGCACATAATAACTCCATGCATACACATTTTAGTGATGTGCCATAGCAGGACACCAACTGCAGTATGGAAGAAGTCTTCAGTGCAGGCATGTTAGGAAATCATCAGAACAGTCGGAGGCCATCAGCTTCCTGCTACTTCCCTCCTGCCCATTCCCACAACCCTCCCAAAAATGGAGGCATGGCATTTGCAGCCAGTCTAAACACTGGCGGGAAACAATCACCTTCAGCTGTAGCAGGCCTCAGGAGGCAGGTGGTGTGGTGGGGCAGGGAGCAGATTTCCCCCCAATCCTTACCTGCTTCCAGCCTGGTTTCTTACTCTTCCATCCCATCACTTGTCTGCCCATATCCTTTGTTGTAAGAAAAATCTGCCCTTATTTCTTACAACACCTTTAGTGTGGATTATTTCTGTGGGCACAGAATGCCTTCTAGCCATGGACTTGTTGTCTGGTCTTAGACAGATTGCTTTCTTTCTGCCTCTGCAGCTTTCCTGTAAATGGGAATCAACTATAAACAAAAAATGTGATTTTAATTATTTTCTGCTGCGTAGCAATTGTCCCATGGACTGCAAGAAGATCAAACCTATCCATTCTTAAGGAAATCAGGCCTGAGTGCTCACTGGAAGGACAGATCCTGAAGCTGAGGCTTCAATACTTTGGCCACCTCATGAGAAGAGAAGACTCCCTGGAAAAGACCCTGATGTTGGGAAAGATGGAGGGCACAAGGAGAAGGGGACGACAGAGGACAAGATGGTTGGACAGTGTTCTTGAAGCTACTAACATGAGTCTGGCCAAACTGCGGGAGGCAGTGGAAGACAGGAGTGCCTGGCGTGCTCTGGTCCATGGGGTCATGAAGAGTTGGACACGACTAAACGACTAAACAACAACAACAACAAAGCAATTGTCTGGCCTTGAGCAAGTATTTTTTAAGCCTTTGCTCCAACTGCTAAGTCCAATAGGACTGCTCAGGGGGTCTCCATCACAGGCGGTCATTCATCACACACAAAATATCAGAAGAAGTAGCATTTTTATTGTGAAGGCCTTGTTCTGTTTACTTATGGAGGAGGTGGGGGGGGGAAGGAGCATGAAAACATGATCCAGCACACTTGGGGTTACCCGTGGAAGGTTGGAGTTCCATTTCCTGCCTTAGATTTACTGTACAGTAATACCTCGTGTTGCGTACGCTCCGTGTTGCGTACGTTCACGTTACGCACCTCTGCGACCCGGAAGTCCTTCATGGAGCGTGCGCAATGTGCGGGTGCATAGAAGCGTTCTGCACACTTCGCGCATGCGCAGAAGTGCAAAAACCCTCAAACCTCCAGGTTTTTCTTTCTTTTCGTTCGCGTTACGTACTCTCGGGTTTCGTGGCGTGACCCGGAATGGATCGCGTACGTAACACGGGGTACCACTGTATATGACCTTGGTCAGCTCACTTTCTCTCGCCCTCAATTCTTGATTTGTTTATGAGAATAGTAAGAGTATATACTAAAGGGACATGTACACATAGAATGAGCTGGAATAAAGTTCAGGGGGTGCAGAATTGTAACGGGTTGATCTGAGAAAGGTCCCCCTAAAGCTGCCAAGGTGTATTTTTAAGATTAAATACTGTTCACATTATCTGACCTGGAATATACAAGCCTGAAAAAAAGCATTCCTATTGATATGTAATTTGATTTACAAAGCATTATTTGAGATAGCAACAGCAGGCAAAACTTGAAGATGGGACAAGGAGATCCTACTGAGGAAGAGGAGAGAGCAGGTGAGCTTGAAAATGAACTTGCAGCATGTCCCTGATCCTTTTCTATTAGGACGGAACCTGTGACCCTCCAGATATTGCAGGACTACAACTCCCCTCCTCACTGATCATTGACCATCTCAGCCAGAGCTGATGGGAGTTAGAGTCTAAAAACATCTTGAGGGCCACAGGTTTCCCATACCAGATCACTGAAATCATACTGACTGCTCAGCTCTGCAGCCCTGCCCAGTCGTGTCCTGAACCAGTACTGAACACACATGGCCAATCCACTAGTGGCGTCATTTCTGTAGAGGACCACACTTGAGAAAGTGCATGGCCCTTTTCCTGACGTGGGATGGTGACGCACCCATTGTGCTCACTTTGGATGCCTGCTGGACGGGTTACAGAAGAAACGTAAATTGTGTAACATCTTTCACAAACGTAGCACTTGTCGTGGCCGCCCCCCCCCCCCGGAGCTATGTGCGCAAACAGGAGAGCATAGTTATGTCACACACTTGTGCTCTCTCCAGCTCCTTTGTGCCTCTGCCTAAGGTGCTTTGGCAGCATGTGACTTCTAAGTCTCCCTGAGCTAGTTTTAGGAACGGGACAATCCCCTTGTTCATGGGATTAGTCCCCCCGTCTCTCCCCCAGTGCACCACCTCCCAAAACGTCCCCCCAAACAGGGAAGCATATGCCAAATTAACACTCAGCTCACTGTTACGCATGCACACCCTCTTCAGTTTGACAGTGGGGTACATGCACACAGCCAGTTATTTGCTTGGCATTCATAATGCCTGTGACCCTCCAGCGAATGCCTTCCTCGTTTCATCTCCCACTGGTTTTAATTCAAAACAACACCTCGTTCCCAAGCCATGAGATGTAGAGCTTTTTCTTCCCTCATTTGGGAAGGAGCACAATCCAGTGCCCTCTGCGCCCTCGGCCAGACCGCAGTCACACCTGGGGCCTGATTGGCTTAAGACCCAACAGACTGTAAACATGTCCCAGAGCCAACATCAATGGCCACAGGGTACCCACGCATTCTGTTTCGGACTCAAGAATCTGAAGGGCACAGCAGGCCCAAGCGACCATTTAATCCGAGCCTTCACTCCGTGTTAACATGCAACAGGAGAAGAGACGCAAAACCCCGCAAAGTAGGGCAATCTGTGCAATCTGGAGAAAAAATGCTTTCTGCTCCAAACGAAGGCAGTGATGGCTGTTTTGGAAATTCAGACATGCTGAACTCGCAGAGCTTACCAAATGCTTTCTTTTATTCCAGCAAGCATTTTAATTGAAGTCTGGTTTTAAAGGTTTAACCCATCTTTAGTCTTATCGTATTGGGTCCCCTGTACAACTGCTTAGAGAAGGCTGTGATGAAGCGGCATAATGTTGCTGGTATCCGCCTGTCTGGGGAGACAGTGGAAGAATGCACTATCAGGCGTAATGTCACACTGCTGGGAAGTTACAGTGCCTGCTGTGGCTGTACAGACTGATACAGGAGAGACATGTTTTATTGCAGCTGGGGCAGATGAAGGAATCTGGTTTAACAGTTACAGGTGCACCATGGCATTTGTTTTCTCTGTGCTCCTCCCAGCAGTCTAGAGGATCTGATCTAGAGGAGAAATGACCGCTTGGGTACATGACCTGTCTGTCTGTCTGTCTGCCTGCAAGCACTGCAGTTGTTTGCAAGGGATTCGCACACGGCGGGGCAAGCTTCATGCAAATTGTTGAAATAAATAAATGAGTTGCTATCTTGCATATAAGCTCACACTGCACATGGAATACAAGCCTAGTAGTCAGAAGTGCAAGTTGTCTGGGGAAACATAACAGCAGTATTTGCCTGGTTTATTATTTTCCTCTCTCTTGCAACCTGCACACCCAAGAGCAGCCGAGAATGGACTCAAGAACCACCACCAGCCATCTGTTCACAGGCCTGTGGTGAGCAAGGGGCACAGATTGAGCTGATGTTCCCCCCCCCACTCCCTGCAAGGAAGCCACTGCCGTCACCGGGTGCCTCTGACGGAGATAATGAGCCTAATTGAAGCAAATTGCCGGAGCGCAAAGGCACTTTATGCAAAGGTAGATATGGCTGGTGGCGGGTCAGGCGCATGCCATGGATGGCTCATTCTTCTCAGTTGTCAAAGTATCTCAAAAGTGAAGCCCAAGAAAGATGCCTGGTGTCTGTCCTCTGAAAGGGAGCGCCCACAATGCTGTTGCCTTCAAAGAGGCTGAGAGACTGCTGTGACCACCAGAGGGGAGAGAGGGGAGCAATTGCACTCTGGTTCTGTGATGCTCAAATTCCAAGACGAGCAAGAAAATACTTGATCTTGACCTGTCTCCCGCCGACTCAGTTCCAAGACTGTGTGGGATGGTGGACAATGTCACCATGGCAGAACTTTCATTAGTGTGTTTGTGGGCTCAGATGTGGACTCAAATGTTGCAGGTAAGCACCATAGGGCGAGCCCATAGCCAAGGGGGCTGGCTGTACCATCGTCATGAAGAGTCCAAGGAGACTGACTTTCAACGTTCACTGATACGAATCCTAGGCAGGCCTTGGACTCCTGGCAGCAATAATGCATGGTTGGCACACACCGCCCTTATCTCCCACCCTATGTAATTGTGCCCAAATGCAGAAAGCTGTGTCTCTTTTGGCACACTGAGTAGAGTTGGCAGGATAAATTACAGCCCAGAGAGCACAGCACCCTAGGCACTCCTGTCTGTCGTGTGGGCGATGCTGTGCCTCTGACAGCCACTTAGTCTCCAAGCGCAGACAGAAACTTATGTAAGAGCCCCATTGGGGTCAATTTCACGGTCCAGATCCTAGAGCCTAGGGAGCAGGCAGAGACCCCACCCACACAACACAGAAGGTGCTGGCAGACATTCCTTCCTATTCCTGGCATGGGATGCTCTGATCTTATCAACAAATGCTCATGATGGGAAACTCTGGCCTATGGTGTCATCAACTTGGCCCAGAAAGGTGATTTAGAAAGAGTTAAAGTTGCTGCCACTCTCTACCCCACTACACACACACACAACCTATTGATTCTTGGGGCTCTTTCTATGGCCCATAAATTGTACCCTGCCACGTGTGTCTCTCAGAGGACTACTCCCAAAACAAACTGTGTCAGCCCAACTTCAACACATCCCCCACTAGCTCCTCTTATCACTGTCTGCATTTCCCAATGAAGTGAGGCCCATTTAGGGAAATTTGTTCTCTTTGGTTGCAAAGTTCTCTCACAGTGCAAAGAGCAGAAAGCGAAGCGGTTTCCCGGGCCCCACCTGTGCTGCTTGCTTCCCCAGCACTCTTGGGTTCCACGCGCCACGGGGCAGGGCAGAAGATCAAATGCACTGACATTTTCTCCCAGCAATAAAGGACTGTGGCACATGTCATCTGCGAAGGATGGGCTTCCATGGTAACGGGGGATGCTCTGACAAGAGCAGCACTAGCCAGGCAGGAATCCAGACTTCTTAGGAGGAATGAGTTACCTGCTGGTGGACACAGGCATGACTAAACACTAGGAGACAAGGACTTATCACAAAGTACATATAGACCAGCTCTGCCTAAGCACAGGTGAGCAACTTGTGATTGTGGAAGGGGGGTGTTTTTAAGCCAGGCCATGCTGGTTCATATACACACATTTCCTTGCCCACAGGAGTGATGGACTCTGGAGCTAGCAGACTACTTGGAGATTATATGGAGAGGAGTCTGTAAAATTAGCAAGCTACTGCACAGATGTCAGGGACTGGTACAGTTGTTCCTTTGCTAAATATACAATTACTGAAAAGGAGGACAATCACTCTCGAGTCTTGTTTCATGTAGGAGTGGATATCCACAATCAATCTTTACACTAGCCTCAGTCCTGACTGATTTTCCCCATCCTTCTGTGCAATCAGTATCAAAAGAATAAGATTTCAGAAGAGGGGGAGAGAATAAGAGCATCAGAAGAGCGGGGGGGGGGGAGATGGGGCATGTGCAGCAATTCATGTGTCTTGCAAGGTGTCCAAGAAAAATATATAGGAAAAGAGAAACTATAGCCGTCCCATCCACCACTCTGGTGTCAAAACAGTGAGACTCGAATTCCTTCTCAAATCTCTTCTGGGCTTAATTTATAAGATTCCGCAAGGCCTGCAATTGAAACAGAGCTGAAACAGTCGGAAAGAACAACTATTTCCAGCATTATTTCATTTGAATGATGATTCAAGGCCCACGTATGAAAACATCACTTTAGAGTGTTTTATAGAAATGTGTTTACTATTCTGCTGCGAAGAAGTTCAGTAAAACTTCAAAACGTACTTTCACCACTTAGGCACATGCATTTCTGTGGATTAAAAGAGACATCATAATGTTTACACACTTTTAGATGCTAGCGCCTTAGGAATAATGTATGGAGAGGAAACGCACCATAATCAGCCTAATGAGTTTGGGAAGCTGTCATTCGGTTTCTGTCGCTCTCTTAGGGCCTTTATTTATCTCAATACTATCTTGTTTGTAACAACTCGGCGTTAATGGTAGTGATTCATTTTGCTCTTCACAGCGTAAAATTTGGTCATTAAAAGAAAATCAGATAACTGTCACAATCCTAGCTCTCTTACCAAATAAAATAGAACAAAACTGTTGGCTTCAGGAAAAATAAACAAACACATGCTAAACATATTCAGGAGCTATGTGGAATAAAAATGTTTCCACACTATAAAAACTCCTTTATAGTGGAAGCTAGTGGAAGCTAATGAATATGTAAACAAAGAGGACAAGAACCTCAAAACAAAACCCAGCCAAAATTAAGTACTTGATTTCAGGAAGGGCACTTGCTTAACTTTTCCTATCATTATCAGCTGGATTTTGAAAAGCTTCATAAAATCATGCTTTGAAAAAAACAACAACTTTGAATTACAAAAAGTCACTTTAAATTATATATTCTGCAGCTCAAAGCAGAAAAAGTCATTCAGTATCTAGATCCCCTTGTCATAAGAGAAACTAGTTCATTCATGGATCAGGTTAAAAGAAGAATGAGCCTTGAGATGAATGGAATTTTTCACCATGTAGAAAAGGTAAACTGCAGGGTGTCTCACCATTTACCCATTGATTAACTGGAAAAGGGAATGGAGAGGAAGTTTGCACAACTGGCAAACAATCAGTTTGATTTAGCATAGTTAAGCTCATAAAATGCTGCAACAGACTTACACACAGGTCTCATAAAATGCCTCGTAAGAAACAATGCAATCAAATTCAAGGTTGAGAAGCACAAGTGTTGGGATTCCTGAAAAATGAAGTATGCAGAAAAGACATCTGATAATCCTTACAGATAACAGAGCTCACTGAGAAAATATCAACCTGATTTACTGACAGTCATCAAAGAGACAAACAATGTCAGGAACTGTTAGGGGAAACATAAAAATAAAACCAGAAATATCACAGCCACATATATTTGGGGTGTCAGACTAACTTGAATACTGTGCTGTTTTCACCCTATCTCAAGAAGCTACTAATTTGTCACAGAAGAATTGAAGAAACTGCAGTGAAAAGCAAGTGCAAACACAGACATTTGTGGGGAGAAAAACAGTTTCCAGTATTTGCAATACAACCAACCTAATTTCATTCTGGTACATATTGTTTGAGTTCATTTTTGTCATAGGGCATTTGCCTTTTGTAATCCCAAATATAACTCGCATTCACTGCTGCCATGGCACCTCCATCGCTCAGGTTGCACAAGATAGTCCTTTGCCATCCCTAGAGATGTGTGGTCAAGGTTTGGTTCCAAGAGGCTTCCATTGACTATCCTTTTAAAAAACTAGTCATCTAGAGACAAATGTACGCTTGCCCCTTATTAAAACAGTGCTGCCGCCCCAAATTCATTCTGTACTTGCAAGTATAGACTGAGCAGGTACAAGAACACCTACACAGATCAAGTGTACAGACTGAATTGTAGAGTTAATGCAAGACATCCACCCGCAGGCATTTATCCACTATATTAAGTTGATGCAGAAATTTGGCTCTATTCCCAACACAGTCTGAACCAGACCACCAGGGATTCCATCAATGCCTGAGGGTTCCTAGATCCTTTCACGCAGACCACGTAACCAAATGTGTGTTTCGCGTATCTCAGCTCTGCGCCAACAGCAGTGTAATGAATACATAATTAAAGGATTAAATGAAGGGAACAACATTTTCTATCAGGGGCTGTTGGCCAAGCGCGTCATTAGAACTGAGTCACAACAATGAGCAACTCATTTCCAAGAACCACCCCCTCTAGATGCGGAAGAGGAAGGACTTACTGACGCAAGGTGCAAATAGAAAAGAGTCCCTCCCAATTTCTGGTAGCGTTATGTATTTCACAAGGGGTATATATGGCCAATGACAGATCTGTTCTCCTTGAAAATCTTCAGGGCATTTTAGAAGCCAACTCCATACTCATCACTATTCTGATAGATGAAATCCAGCAATCAGTTTACATACATCATTCACAGGGGTTTCTTAGCCTATTGTCATAGCAAACTGTCCTAGGTTAACAGGAGTCCTGTGGTTATCTGGCTACTGTCAGGATTGAATATAGAAAGTCTAGGATTCAAAAGCTGGCTCAGCCCCAAGCTCATTGAGTAACCCTAGGCTAATCAGTTTCTCTCCGCCTACCTAATCTACAAAGGGCAGGGACTGTGAGGGCAACTCCAGGCTGCATTTTGCAGGAGGGATTCAAGTGCAAACCTGGACATTCGGGCTGCACAATTAAAGTGAATTAGAGTGCGCTGTCACCATAATGCAACAAATCCTTTTTTTAAATGGATTTTTGTGATTAAGAAAGTGAAGAGGAAGTGCACTGGCATGAATGGTTAACGGAAAGGTGTATGAACACCCTACAAGCATATCAGAACAGATCACACATAAACTAGCAAAGACCACACATAAAATAACCTCAGCAAAGACCACACATAAACTAACCTCTGCATAGGGTTAAATTGTGCAAGTAAATGAGGATGAATGCTCAATAAATAGGTTGTCTGGAGGAGCCCCAAGATTAACATTCCACACGGAGCACCTTGGAAGGGCAGCATACAGGTGCGGCAGGTAAATTATCGCTTTAAAACTTCTCACACATAACCAGATAGATGGTTGGGTGATGCTGTGTATTCTCATCTGAATGAAAAGAGCTGAAGATGTGTTTGGAGGAATCAACTCCCTCAGCACCTGGGCTAGCTTGGGCATAAGGAAGACTAGTCTTGAAAAATTCACACTTTCTGTGTCAACAAGTCTTTATTAGGGAAATCTTCATATTTTGAAGCTAGCCCTTGTGGGTTAGTTAGCTTATTAAGACCACTTTGCTCTTTCTCACACAGGAAAGGTCAAAAACACTTCATTATTTCTAGAACTTAACTCCCCGCCCCAACTATGCTGGATAACTGGAAAACAAGCGGTGCCATAATAAAAAACAGACTGCAGAAGTTGATTTTGCTTAGCACAGAAGATACTAAGAGGTGACATAATTTAGTATTCAACTACTTGAAGGCCTGTCAACAGCAGGAAACAAATAGAAGAGCTCTACCAACCATCTAAAAGGTTGATACTTAGCTTTAGGAAGAACATTTTACCATAACTTGTAAGAATGATAGAAAACTATACAGTAAATGTTTGGTTAGGAATATGGTGGAATATGCTGATGTAGCTGAACTATTGTACATTTTAAAACTCAGTTCCCTATTAGTTTAATGATCAGTAGCCTGCCTCAGAATAAACCAAGTACTCTTTGGATATTAGGCTATGCAGGTGCCAGTTCTTCCTTTCCAGGAGTTCTTCACTCCACCTCTGGGACACAGCAAGTTTATACTCAAATTATTTCTAGCTTTTTTATAAGTTGGGAACAGATCACAAGGCATACATCTACCTATATTAACCTTAGTTACAGGTGGGTAGCCGTGTTGGTCTGCCATAGTCGAAACAAAATAGAAAATTCTTTCCAGTAGCACCTTAGAGACCAACTGAGTTTGTTCTTGGTATGAGCTTTCGTGTGCATGCACACGAAAGCTCATACCAAGAACAAACTCAGTTGGTCTCTAAGGTGCTACTGGAAAGAATTTTCTATATTAACCTTGTTTGTACATTTTTCTGTGGCGCAACTGGGACAGCATACTGAGCAGGTCAGGCCATCAACTCAATCTAGTCTGGTAAAGTTGATGTTCTTGTGACTGGTTTCTTTTTCTTGTCTATTCACTCCCTAATGAGAGCCAAGACTTCGCCACCAACGAGGCATGTTTAATTTGTATCAGCACTGCCATCTTCAGACAAAAACAGGGAACACCCCACAAATTTTATCCAAACTTATTTCCCCATCAGGACAGAGAAAACATGGGAGTTCAAGGGCATTGCTTCACACTTTGGCTCCTTTCACTAGACATGAGAGAGAAAACAGAGGAATGAGAGAAGAGGGTGGTCTTTGTTGGACTCAGTTTTATGGCATTTTTATTTTCAGCCAGCCAAGCTACTTCCGTTTTATGGGCAGAAAGGAATGCAGCCTCCTTACATTTATGGATGCAACCAATTAAACAAGTTTTGATCCATCCAGCTAGAGCTTGGGTAATCCAAATTCTCTCTCTTGTGCCATATTGTATCAAACAAGTTGCTGACTTCCAAGTAGAACTGAAAGTGGAACAAAGAAGGCCTCACATGGGTTGACACACCACTTCAGGCCCCCTGTTGCCCACTGAGCAGATCTCACCTTATCCACACCTGCACTGCTGTATAGCCACAAGGTAATTCCTGCTCTTCATTCTCCTATAACTTATAACACTTTTTAAACCATGTTTGGCAACGCACTATCCCTTTCTATACACGTTATACAAATCTTGTGAAATCAGAAATCACTGTGATTTCAGGGATATCACAGATTAATGCAAGTCTTGTAGCAGAATCATGAGAACAGTGGTTAATTAGCTACCAAGTAGCTAATTAACAATAGGAAATGTGTCCAAAGCAGACAAGCAAATAGGCACAATAAAGACAACTTTTTTTTTAAGCTTTCTGTTAGTGTGTGGACAATGGGGACAGACTCAATATGCAGATGTGGGCATATCTGTATCATCAGGGATGAGCATGGAATAGATGCCACAGGCTTTACTATCCTCATATCTAAGGGCCTACATGGATGGGTGAATTCTCAGAAAGGGAAGGCAGGAAGATGATTAAAAACACAGAATAGGAAATGTGACCATGTCTGTTGGACAGAATATTCCTTATTTTCTGGGATCAACCAAGCGACATTGATCTGTATAGTCAGATAAATAGCAACTAACATGGGGCAGTCTCACTGTCCCATCCCGTCCTTGTGTATTTGGATGGATATAACAAGATCAAACCACTCCTAACTCTTCCCAGTTAATGCAACACAAAAACCCCACCCTTTGTGTTAATGAGTGCTTGCTGACACATCAGCTAGGGAAACTGTTCCACCCACATCAACATCAGATACGTGTTTTTACTCTGAACTCTCCACAGGTTTAAATCTATAGTATGAGTCAACACCCTTTTTCTTTCTTTCATTAGATGGGTTTCTCTTCAACGTGCAAGGTATTTTAGGACAATTTCAATGCAAAACAAATGCACAGTATTTTTGTTGTTGTGAGAAAGCTACATGTGCCCTTGCCTCCAAGCCAATTGCAAATTCACTGCATTTTTTAATAAAAAAAAAATACTCAAGCTACAGTATTTTGCTACTGGGAATTTGCTATTTCCTGTTATTTGCCACAACTGTTGCAGGAGTGAACACTGTACATACCTAAAAGTGATAAGCTTCCCTGACCCCATCATTTTGCCACTTTAAAAGGTTCTTTAAAAGCTGAATCTTTCTGTATCTTTTCTGAATCTGCTGTATCTTCCAGGAACAAACTTTTGAGCCCCCCCACCCCTCTGAAATGGAGTGGTGGTGGAAAGGCTATTCCCTGCAACAATATTCCTGTTCCTCTAATATTTCATGTATGAAGGGTATCATGTCAACTTGTGCTGGATTAGAGCCAGCGTTAACAGCAAGGACTATTAAATCCAGTTACTTTTGTGATTTGGTAAAAGCCCTCACTTTTTCAGAGGCGAAAACATTTTTTTTTATTTAACGTAATTAGACCCACTCTGCCAAAATTTGACCTCATAACCACAAAAAGAAATCTAGGCCACAAAATGCAAGGGGCAAAGGGGTAATATCTCACAAACCTCACAGGTCAGACTCTCTAAATAGGATTGTGTTTCAAGAGATTCACAGTGGCCAGAGGTGACAGGGTTCAGCCTTGGTGAAGTGATGGGGGAAATCTTGCATCTAGTAAGTGTAATTTAGATGGCAATAAATCCTCTGGACCAAAGGAGGAAAACAGATCTGGGTATATTAATAGATGCAGCATTTAAATCCGTCCCCTCAGACAGCAACAGTGATGTCTCATGCTTTCTTGCAGGACTGTGGTACCTTATGAGTGTGGAAAACAGTGCAGGTTTCCAAAGCCATTAAGCTGGCTTCCACACTCCTATGTATAAAGCGTGCGGCTGTAAAAAGAGTGTTCCATGTTGTTAATTCACGTTCCAGTGCCACACTCTCAATCACTTAAGCTGAATAGAATCCTCCACTGCTCACGTTAAGTGTATGCTAAAAGGATTTGGAAAGCACACTATTTCACAACTTTTGATCATTTGAGTATGGCGGGCTGGGTAAGAGGTGACAAGCTCATCTCAAGAGACCACGAGCATGTGCCCTGAAAATCCACAACAACGTGAATTATACAAAAACAAGATGACGTGTGATCATCTACAAATACAGCCGCCACGTTAAGTAGAAGGCAGAGCGTAGGGATTGGCAGCTGGAGGCCCAGGGACAAAATCCAAGCTGGCAAATGATTATTTATTTAGCTCCAGAATAAAGTTTCTGTTTCCAAAAATACACACACACACACACACACACACACACACACACGTACCTTAGACACTTTATTCCCAAGCATCCACACCAGGGTTGGTTTCCGTACTAGGTTAGTGTGAAACTGAATTGTGAAACCCAGCCATACAGGCGGGGTATAAATAATAAATTATATAATTATTTTTATTATTATTGCTTTATTCACTCACTTTCCACAAGGCACCCACATGATGTCAGCATCCAACTGTTGTCCCCCTGTGTTTCTTCTATGGTTCTTCTGCCTTTTCTCGAAGCTCAGAATATCTGCTTTTAATTTTTTAATAGAACTGGTTGCAGTTTTTCTGCACACGCAGATAGCCATAGCTAGGCTTTTCCAATTCCAATGTGTGTGGTGTCTTATTGGGCAGGTGAACATATCAAGCAGTATCACACCTCCACTATCACCTCTATAAGGGACATCTTTGCATCAAGAATTCTTTATTATTCCTTTAGTTCCGATCATTAGCTTCACGACACTTTTTTGGCCATACTTATTTAAAAAGTTCAGTTTTTCACACAATAATGACAAAATGAAAGTGCCATGGTGCTAACTTTTAAGATTTAAGACTCACCCCTCTTTCTCTTCATTGCCATCATTTCAGCACTGCAGATTTTCCCTATCACTTTTAAAGACCTAAAGGTAATCTCATTATTGCACTTAAATAAATAAACTAAAAAAAAACTGACTATAGGAAATGGCTGCCCAAATGTCTTTGTCCTCCTTTACACATGTAAGCTGTGTGTTGCACACTAATGTGGATGGTACGTAGCAGGATATACACATATAATTTTTTTCCCCACCATGTTAATTCAGCATTTTTTAAACATAGCATTCTAAACTCTCTGGTCAAAGTCCATACCAAGCCCATCACTCTTGAGTGATTAAGGGTCAATTTACATGATAAATGTTTATGTGGAGAAATCAACATGAGCTGATTGGTTCCATATAATCTCATCACATTCCAGTTGCGCCCACATTTGGAATATATTTTGGGGGTGGGTGAGTTGCAAAGGTGTCTGGTCTGACGATGCAGCCACTCAGGTGAGAGGTTGCAGGGACACTGCCCAATCAAATCAAAGGAAAGACTCAAATTGTGTAGGTGTAACTTCACACAAACAGCCACATGGGTTAGCACTAATGAATGACCATTCTGTAGCCTTTTCAACAGAAGGGACAGGTGTGATCAGCACATTTACAGTCTTTGGCTTCCCTACACAATGGGTTGAGGGCTGACATCTAGCCTCAAAGATTCACAAAGCACTGCATATTCCTGTATCTATACCTGTATCATCAAAAAGCTGGGGCAGGAAGACTAATCCTGAGGCTGATAATATTTTCTGAAATTTATAAAGCCTGCACACATCCCAAAATATCTGGTTAAGAACAAGGGACATAACTACATATTACCAAAAACATGTCTAGTTCTCCTTGTTTTCCTCAAAAATGGGGTGGGGGGGGAAGCTAGACACAGAGCTGTTTTGGGCTGCAACCCCATTTTCCCTGAGGCAGCATAGCACTAAAGCATAACCTATTAAACACCAGAAAGAGCAATAATGATTAATGGAAAGAAGTAACCTCTATGGACTAACCCCACAAATAGAATGTAAACCTATCCCAAGTAAAGATTTACACTTTCAGAGTATCTTGGAAAACTTCCCTCTTTGTTTAGCTTGGACCAACAAGTAAGATCTCATTTAATTGGGTTAATTCCCATGTTGGCTTCATATTTCAGCCAGAAAAAGAAACCCTGCAATATTGCATGGAGGGAAGTGCATGATTAACGGTGCTGAAGGATTTACCGAAACCATCCCGTTTATCATTATCACACCACGGGCAACCTTTATTTTCTTCATTTGATCTTCTATGTCTTCCTTGATGTCTCCTTGGCACTATGCTCCATGTTGCTTTCATAGCTACATTTTTGTGCTGCCTGTTGGCAGAGAAACACACTCTGTTCTAATCCAATTCATTACATGACATTTGGTTAAAG
Organism: Lacerta agilis; assembly: GCF_009819535.1. Classification (NCBI taxonomy): domain Eukaryota; kingdom Metazoa; phylum Chordata; class Lepidosauria; order Squamata; family Lacertidae; genus Lacerta; species Lacerta agilis. The sequence goes on from NC_046313.1 coordinate 28,473,025, forward strand.
TAAACAAATTGGTCAGGCTGGGTGCAAATATTGTCCACTTCAATCAAGATTGGCAAAAGCGCTCAGCAAGTTGGATATGATTTCAAATCTAGCATAAAGATAAGATTTGGGAAATCAGACTGAGCTAAAATATCCACAGCACAGCAAACTACTGAGGATTCAAGCGTTACCACATTTGGGGGGGCTGATTCAGTTTGCTGCGGTAGGAAAATCCTGCTAATCCAGCTAAAGGTAATAATATCACCTGCAGCCAGATTACAGTGTGAAAATAATGTTAGCTTCCTGTTGACCCTACAGGCACCATTGCTTCAGTTCCCAGACTTCAAGGAGTAAAAATACCTTACTAAGCAACACTCCCTACCCTGTTGCCTTAGGGGAAATGGATGTCTGAAAGTCTCCACCATTCTGCTGCAGAGGCACATGTGTTCTGTGCACACAAAAACTTCTTAAGGTGTCAGCTAAGACTACTCAACATAACTCAACACCAGATAAACCCAGTGCTAATCCTAATAAGCACCAGTGTTCCAAGGATAGGAAACACTGTAGGTGCCTGCTGCCAATCACACAGAAAGTGACCATGTCATTAGCCAAGGAAATACCAAATTGTGAGAAAGGCCTTGCTTCACAGTAGGTGTCACCTCATAGCTAACATGAAGCACTTCTCCCAAGCAGCCTGCAACTCCACCTCCTTCACAGCACGATGTGAACACCATTCTAAGGGGCACAAAATGTGTATCCAAATGGCAACTGTTTACCAAGCACTAGGATATCTTTCTGAATACTGATAGCTAAATGCAGCACACCTAAGGGACTAGATGTTTCATAGTTCCTTCTCCCCTACAAGATTGCAAAAGGGATTTGAATGCCCTTCTGGAGGCTTAACAATCACAACCGCATCAGGTTAGGTTGAACTGTAAAATTATTCCAGACAGACTAAGTTGCAACTAGCCCAGCACCAATGGAGAGTAATAGTCAAGTAGAAACACAGGAAGCTGCCAAGTACTGCCATAAGGGCAACAAAAGGAACAAAACAAATCCCCTTCCTTTTGAGAAAATTCACTCTGGGTCAGGTGAAGCAGTTCAGAACACTGAGAACAACATGGAACCCAAGGAAAGATTGGTAAGCAAGTCCCGTTCATGGGAACCCAGCTAGAGATGCAGGATAAATTCTCAGAGCAGAATGTCAAAATGACTAACCAGATTTTATTTACAACACTCCTTAAAAGACAGACACAGACCAAGAGGGGACATTACAAAGGGAAAAGAACAGCCACCATGCCCCTTGCCTACCCAACTCTGAGCAGGGTCCCCAACATCACTGCCTGAGCTGGACACAAACATAGGCACTACTGCCACTTGCCAGTGCCCAGCACACACCAAGGCTGTCCCCAGCCCTGCTGGGGCACAGGGGCTGGGCTCTGGGGCTAGCTCAGAAATGCTACCTGCCCCCCGGCTGGGGCTGCAAGTCAGCAGAGTGTAAAGACAGCAGAACCTGGAGTACCTGCTCAGCTCAGAATAAGGGAGTCGACTCAGTTTTATCCTATACAACAGAATCCCAAAAGAGTTTTCCCTTGGGAGACTTTGTACCTGGGTCCCTCAGCCTCTGTCTTCAGCGTTTCTCCACTGTTGTGCCACAGAGCTGAGCAGATAGCATATGGAGACCATAGCACAACACTCTTTCATCCTCCAGTCTAAAAGCTCAGGTACTGTATGAGGAGTCAGTCTGAATTCTCACAATGTACTGATAGGGTGGACTACGAAAACCCATATTGCTTCTGTCCCATCATCCTCTCTTAGCCTTGCCCTAAGAAGGGCTGGGCTTTTGAGATGGGTATAGGGAGAGATTAGATATTGTTCCTGATTCTTCTGCCTTATTCCACACTCCTAAAACAGACAGGGTACACACCAACCTCTTGGCCACCATCAGAGTAAAATGTCATTTACTAAGGGGGAAAGGTAATTTCTGGGGCCAATTGTAGAATGAAGGCAGGCAGGTGGCCAGGCCAGGCCAGGCCAAGGGAAGCTGTGAAGAAAAGGCAAGAAGCCTATCCTTCCTTAGGGAATTCAGAGCCAGCCCCAGGCACAAGCCAGACCAAAGGAGGAAACCAACACAAAGTCATCAAATTCATGTACCAGTGGCCACACGCCAGCACTTGGGGCTGAGGCAGGCCAAGCCATTTTAGGATTTCTTAGCATCCTGTGTGTTCCGCCGCTTTAGGTCACTCAAGTCAACAGGTCTGAAAGCTGTCAAAAAAGAAGAAAGGAGACACAATTTAGCATAAGATTCCTGACTACCAACATTGCTTTCCATCAATACTCCCTCCAGCCTGCCTTGATAAGAACAAAGATGCTAGACTCCCCACCCTCACCTAACAGTTAGTACCCTAAACTGGAATTGAGATCACAGGTAGCCTACACACCTAATTAAATGGTTTAAGTTGGTAACCAGACCTATTCAACACAACAGGCCATTACTACAACCAAGGGGTCTACAGTTCTACCTAGAATGATAACCTAAATTCTGCAACCAGAAAATCTCTAATATGCAAGGAAGTAGGCACATCTATATTCCGGGGGTCCGTACTTAACCTGAAAAGTCCGTAACTGGAGGCATCGCTTCTGCACATGCATGTGGCACAATAGAGCGCTTCTGTGCATGCGTGCATGGCGAAACCCGGAAGTATACACTTCCGGGTTTGCCGCGTTCACAACCCAAAAGTTACAATTCCCTGAGCGGTACTTAACTCGAGGGTCCACTGTATCCTCCTATACAAGAGAGTTTTCACCGTATATCAGAAGAGCAAGTAAGATGAGGACAAATGGGCTTCCCAAGGGAACAAATGTCAGAGCCTGGGGCCAACTGCTGAAAAGCCCCTTTCATGCACAGCCATCTAGCTCAGCCTCAGTGATAGAAAGACCCAGAACAGGGCCTGAATTGAGTCAACAGACAGATCTGTATTGGAGCAGTCAGTCCAGGCCATATAAACCTTTAAAAGTCAACACCAGCACTTTGAACTGAGCCCAGAAACCATCTGGGAACCAATGACAACAATGCTTCTAGTGATGGGTTCCAGTTAGGATTCTTTCAGCTGCATCTTGGACTCGATGTTTTCAAATGCTCTGCAAAGGTAGTCCTACATATAGTGCATCAGAGTAATCTAAACTGGCTGCCACCAAGGAGGTGTAACCATGACTAAATTAGACCTCTCTTTGAAAGGGGGAAGCTGGCAAAAGAAAACTCACTCTTCAGACTGGGGTTTGGCATCTTCTCCACATACTCCTCCACAAGTCCCCGTTCACCACTTGCCATCTGACTGCGGAGATCCCGCTCCACACACTGCCATGCTGCAGAGAAGGGGAACAGTTAAGGTGGGGATAAAACTTCACATGGAGAATATGGAAGAGCCCATTCCTTTAGCCCAAGAGTACTGCCAGCTTTTGGCACCCTAAAACAGCCTAGACACCAAGCAGTGGTCCCACCGTTACTACTGGAGAAGTCTTTAAATGCAAATAAAGAAGCAGGGAGGCAATGACAGCTGTTTGTAATGCTGGATGCAGAATCAGAGGACAAGTCTCATATACCCTCAGAACTGTCGGTTCCAAGAGTTGGATCCATATCTAAACATTCCAATGAGCCTCATCTTCATTTTCTCCACTTTCCCACACCCATCTTAAATACTTGAGTAAGGAAAAAATAACACCCAAACTGGAAACTGCACTAGAAACATATGTAATATACAGGGTAAGAGGTAGGGAAATGTGCTACTGACTCTGTGGAGATGCAGCAACTGCAGAGATCAGCCTTCTCAAATGTAAATACTGCACCTTCAGAGATGAAACGCACATTCTCCTCATGTGCAGGAGTGAAGATCTCACTGCTGTTGCTTGGGGAGCGAGGGCTGCTGTTTCTCTTGCCATTGTATACAACTCGGGAGACAGGAGAACTGGAAGTGCAGTGGAGACCCCAGTGAGAGAGAAACAAGACACTGATCTTTGCCACAAATAAAGAAGCGAGAAAGGAAGATTTATACTAACTATCCTGGCAAAAGGATCCTTTAGCTCTACAGACCATTCAATGCGGCTGCTATTACAATTTTCAGAGAGTGTGACAGACACAGATTGCGGTTGTGCTTAGTTGTCATTTACATCAGGAGTAGGCAGACTTCAGGCATGCAAAATCTACTTGTGCTTTTTTTAAACTAGAGCTCAATGATCAAACAATCACAGCCAACTCACAAGAGTTGCACACTTAGAATTGATAAATACTGAGCTCAGGAATTTGTTTTGAATTTGAGCACTGAACTAGACTGAACTCACAGTCCTTCCATACAAAAATCTACCTTGGGTTACCCCCTCCCTCCCTTTTCATCACTTGAGCCGCATGACTTCGGAGGGGTGGTAATTTTGTTATTGTCAGTGCCAAGCAACTGAGAATCAAAAATCCTTACTGATCTACTTCAAATCACCCAGAGATCTATTCTGATATCCCTATGGCCAACCCCTGATTAGCACGACACCTTCTCATGTACAAAGTGCTCGTGTACAAAGTGTTAAACAGTTATTGTTTCAGACCCAAAACTAAAGTTATATAGACAAAGAATAGAAGCTTGGAGGAACTGACATCCAAACATTAACTAGTGAACCTAGGTGGGGGAGGTGAACACAAAGACCCTGCTAATGACCAGTTAAAGGTTCGATCAATGATATCCATTTACCTTTATTGCCCACACCATTCTTGAACCACTGTCAGCAGCTAGCAACACAGAAATATTTTTGGTACATAACCGTGGTATACACAACCACCAAAGACAGCAAAATCAGCACTGTGGGCTGAAAGTCTCCAATCATCGAGGAGTCAAGACATTCTGACAGCCCGCTTGGCACTAACACAAGTTCAGTTCTCACAACCCCATAACTTTTCTCACCTCGTCATGGCTGCCTCTTTCCCAGCCCTGGCCCAGGTCCTGGATATGTGGCTTGGCGGTGCTAAAACAAAGATAAGACACTGAGCTCAGTGGGGACGGAACCTCAATAAATCCCACGGGTGGGGACAAATTGCTCCAGTAACCCGACTTCGGGTGGAAGCATCTATGCCCACCTCTGCTGTTACATTTAAGGAGACTGCAGCATCTTACAGGCATAGAAAGCAGGATCCCAACCACCCTTGTACCACACTACCGGTAATTCCCACCCTATCGCTAAAAATCCCCGAAAGTGTCAAAAGAAACCCTGGAGCCCCCCCAACCTCCACTTCGGGACCCCACCGCCCTCCTCCCTGCTCCGACTCCAGTTCTTGAGGCACCTGCGCCTTGGGGGCACCCCAATACTTCCCTCAACAACCCCCCCAATCCGCACCCCTATGCTACCCTCAGGCACGGAGATGGTTTGTCAAGCTTCCTGAAGGAGGTGCGGGGAGAGGGAGGCCCAAGCAGCCACACTTCCTTCTCCCGGCCCCGAACGACAACAAGGCAGACGTGGAGTTTGGGGACTGCGCTACTAGGCCCAGAGGAACAGAAAGGGAGCACTTCTACGGGGGGCCGGGAAAGAAAGGGCGCCCCACTCGCCGCGGCCCCACCCTCAATTCCCCACCCCGCAACCCTGTTCACCTGGGCCCGGGTTAAGTCCCGGCTTCTCTCGCTGCTGCCAGGCCCGGGGCGGAAGAGAGAGCCTAGGCCGGGCTGCGCGTGCGCACTGCGGGCGAATGGGCCCGGGTAGCCCCTGCACCGAGTACCCGAGGGAGGAGGTTTCCATGGAAACGGAGCGGCTGGGCAGGGAGGGGTATCCATGGAAACGGGACTGAGGAGTGGGGAAGAGAAGCTATGGGAGACGCGGGAGAGGGCGGGGAGGTTCTCCAGAAACGGGAAAATGGGGCAGAAGCCGCAGTGGGACGGAGGCTTATTAAAAGAGATCGCGTTTCCCTCCTTTGTGAGCTTCGGGAAGTTGGCATTGCCCAAAGCAGAGTCGCCACTTCCCAGGCTCGGGTCAGGGTCCCAAGGAAAACTGAGCAGTACCCCCCCGCGCCCCCCAGTTTACCGTGTGCCCAGTTTTGTGGGTGTTTGAGGCTTCTCTCCACATCCTGTTTTCATAATCATTACGCTCTAAGTCTACGCCAACTAAGTGTGGAAAATTCTGTGATTACGGGGGGGGGGGGATCATTGACATGATTTCACACGTTTACATTAACATTTTCCGTGTTTGTATTCGAATTGCAATCTGAAAAGAGCCTTCTCTCCAGTTTTCCGAGATCTAGCTCTGTTTGGGATGGCATTTAGGATGCATGGCTGACAGAAAGGGTGGCGAAATTTCCCATTAATTAGGAAATGTTATTGCTTTTCTGGTGTAGGATTAATTTTAGACCTTGCCCAAGCCTTCAGCATAGGGCACACTATATATACATTGACACTTTCAAATAGCAATACAAAAGCAATCCCTTCCTCTCTCACACACTTGTAGTATCTTTTAACATTCATTTTTAACTTACCCATTTGAATGGGTTTTTGTCATTACACAGTGTTCTGTAGAAGCATTTTAAAGTGCTGCATTCGGAAGGGGAATCATGGGAGTGGGGACTTCCTGGTTTAGTACAACTCCAACTCATTAGGATCTAAGGTTTCAGCAAAAGTCTCCTAAATTTAACCAAACAAATGTAGGTAAAAATAAGAGAAAACCACTTGTTTTTGCTTAATAGACAAGGGCAGATCAAACATCCCTGATGGACACTGAAGCCCTGACTTCTGACCAATCCTGTACAGCACCTTGCTTATTGTCTTATTGGGCATTGTCGGTGCCTATCATCTATTGCCAGGGCTAAAAGTTATTTAAAAGTAAAGCTGAGGATCTCAGGATTTTGAGCAGTGCCCCCAAACTTAATGCATGTGCAGTGTATTATAAACTGAGCCCTGACAATAGCTCTGCATGGTGATGTATGCTTAGATGGCAACCACAGTGACACCTAACCAAATATGTAGGAAGCCTGAAGCAACTGTGAGTTGTTCAGAGCTGCCCTACTTCTGTCAAAGCATGCTGACCCAGATGGTGCAAGTGATTCACCTACTGATTTTCACCAAGAGACAAACTATCTGACTGGGAAGTAGTATTTAGCACTTATCAGGTGTCTCCGAGACGAGTGGACAAACCTCCAAGCATTGACTCTTCTCCAAGAAATGCCACATCTAATTTTCTTCCCGTCTTGTTCATGCATTTGCCAAGTCATTACCGTATATTCCGGCGTATAAGACGACCCCCAACTTTTCCAGTTAAAATATAGAGTTTGAGGTATACCCGACTGCAAATTCTCCACCCAGCGTATAAGACGACCCCTGACTTTTGAGAAGATTTTCCTGGATTAAAAAGTAGTCTTATACGCCAGAATATACAGTACTAAAGCCAACTCAAGTCATTTGGGACAAAAATAGTAAGAACTTTATTACAGGCCTCTTATTCCACTTGCAAGTGATTGGTTGCAGGAACAACACCTCTGTACCTGAAACCTATCAGAAAGAAGAAGCCACAAACAAAATAAGCCCAATTATTTAATTTATACGAACTGTGTGGTGTACCATAGATCATGCAATTTTCAGAAACATTGCACTCTGAATCACCACAGCTGAGGGCTAATACCCACCATTTTGCATTGCCATTTCATTCTTCTGTCTTCCAGAGAAAAGAACATGCAAAGATTAATAGAATTGTAGAGTTGGAAGGGACCACGAGGGTCATCTAGTCCAATCACCTGCAATGCGGGAATATTTCACCCAACATAGGGCTTGAACCCATGACCATGAGATTAAGAGTCTTATGCTCTACCAACTGAGCTATAGTATGTTGCACATATTATAAGTGCTACAAAACATAAATACCCAAGTTGCATAATTTAATAATACAGAACTGTAGAATTGGAAGGGACCCCCAAGGGTCATCAAGTCCAACTCCCTGCAGTGCAGGAATCTCAACATCTAATCTGAAACCATACCAGACCCTGCTTAGCTTTGCAAATGTGCTAACAATTTTATTACTGCACCACTAGGTGGACATTGACCCTTACTTAACAGAATGAAATAATGATGCAGCAGGGACAATGTCTAATGGACAACTTCTAGGTTAATACATGTCCTCCCTCAAAGTTAAGCAGCTAGATGTGTATGAATGAGAACTTTGAGGAATTAGTCACTATATCTTGTTCAGCTTTTTAAGCTGTTCTACTTTTCTTTGGAATTCATTTCCTCATTTCATATCCAAAATCTCATGTGCAGCTAGGGAACAGTCTAAGGGCAACCTGGGAAACAAAGTGGCTGGGCAGGAAGTGTGGCTACCCTTCCCAAGAGTAGAGGGAATAAAAATAACCCAAGGTTGTGGAAATTACTTTATTGAAAAAATAAAAGGCTGTTTCAGAACCACATAAAAAATAACAGTAGAAAAGCAAATCTAGGAGCAAACATGTGAGACTTTATACACAACATTTTTAGGATAATATATACAGCAGAAAGATACCAGCTTGAAGTTGGAGCTATTTTCTCTTTGTGATAATCGTGTGAGGATTCTTCAGGCCTGAATAGGTTGAATGTCTTTGAGAGAGCACTGTTCAAATCACTCATTGCAGATAATAATTGGAAGGTGTATGTTCACACAAATTGGTACCCAGTCCAGTTCATTTCATAATCACCTGTGTGAACCTCCTACACAACAGTGCCATTTGGGCCAGTGTGTCCCAGCCATTAGACTCATTTTAACTAAAGCCTGACTGTAGCAGGTACCAGGAAATGGGCCACATGATAGAGAAGTTTACATTTTCTGGAAGGGCTATCCCAAGCATAACTCTCCGATAAACCCCAAGGTAGTCACTCTCATACATACACATTACAACCAAACTGTGGTCTCTTTTAGGAGGCCATACACTCTTGCCAACGTAGTAGGGGCAACTTTGCTAGCCTCCTTGCAGCATGCAGCAAATGCTGCTGCCTGCCATGGAGGCTGAACTCCACATGGGAAAGAGCTGAGTGGCACAAGCTTAGTCTACTCGGGCTGCTTTGAAAAGCTCCACGAGCTCCTTGTACTCTGGGTCAATTAGGTCGGATGGCTTCTCCCCTTCATCGTTGGTAGCATCACGCTGGGCCCCAAGAGAGATGAGGTACCTGCAGGATTAAAGAATGAGGTGATGAGACGAGGACATAACTGACACACATACCCGCATGCACAGTTTAGTTCAAACATGCAGTTTTCCCTATGCTTTACAGAGGACTTGTGAATTGGCTGATAGTTTCAATGTAAAGCTTTCCTCTTTCCATAAAGAGACCAGTCTTCTCTTATAGCTGGTTTCCATTCTCACCTGCTTACTTGAGATATCCTGTATATATGGGAGATATCATAGGTCACTTAACACGCCAACACAAAACACCATCACTGCTAGTGTCTGAAGACTAGCACTACCTATAGGATGGTCATCTAGCCAACAGACATGTCATCTTCTCAAGTCTAAGCCTAGCTCTCACTGTTGAGCAAGCCCTACTTCCCTCCCCATTTTCCTTGACCAAATTTGTGGCCTGTCAAGAGATGATGGGCATGGCTAGACTAGAGATTAAAGGTTAACATAATTTGCATCTCTGACCTTGCAATATCAGCGTGACCATCACTGCAAGCCATGTGTAGGGGTGTCCAGCCGTCCTCATCTTTCTGATTGATGTCAGCACCATATTTCACCAACAGCTTGACGCAATCAAGGTTCCCAGAAAGCACAGCTTCATGGAGGGCAGCCATACCTAATGGGAGAATGTAATGCATCAGCCAAAACCTGCAGATCTTAGGAAAAGATCCCCCCCAAAAGAGAGTTATGCTAATAGGCTTGAGATAGTGAGGAGTGGTCCAGAAGCAAAATGCATCTTTTTTCCCCTCAGGAAACTAGACCAGGGCCTTTACATTTTTAAGGCTGCATTATCTTATAAATGTTGGGGAAATGGCACACAGAGAGGACTATTTTTGGCCCACCAGGTTCTTTGCATGGACAAAAAGAATATTCTTTTAAGCAAGGCTGGGTGAGTTCCAGAAACTTATTTGGGGAATTAAGTAAGCAGTTTGTAAGAAGAACAGCACCTCAATCAAGGCTTCTATGGCCTTCTGCAGTATTGAGTCAGCGTGATGATAGTCTAAGTGTGATGGAAGTCGGTAAGAAGCAAACACACTCTAACAATCTACTGGGCCACAGTAGCTGTAACTGTTGAAATCCCTGTGACTACTGGATTTCTTTTTTAGGTGCGGCCTTTCACGCTGAGCTGGGGGAAATGGCTCAAAGAAACACTGATTCAGCTTTACAGCTGGGCATGAAGCTACTCTGTTCATCCTGCCACTAGATATATTCTGCTCTCAACTCAGCAGCCATATTTTATTCACACAGTAACAAGCTGCATTAGCAGATTAGTAAAGGGATTTAAGTTTTCTCAGAGAGTGTGCTGTTCATTTGCCTAGTTTTCTCAGCATCTATCACCTTAGAATCTGTTCAATACCCAAGCATCTAGCAAAAGGATTTCAGGCGACATAGCTCCCCATATTGATGTAAGTGTTAGAGAAAAAAAACATGACCTAGTTTGTAACACACAGCCTGAATTTGGATTAGGCATTGGCTAGTGCTTAAGCTTCTTCAACCACCCTTCAGTTAGGTTCACCCATGTCCTACTTACCTGAGGGGTAGATAGTGTCCAAGGTGACCTTCCTGGCACGGATGAAACGGCCCACCTGCTCCAGGTCACTCTGCCTAATATGGTCCAAGAAGAGAACATCATTGGGGAAACGCACGGTTTTCAGGCCTCGTGTATATCGCCTATACCTGGGAAGTGAGTCTGGATAGTAATACTTCATTGTGGCAGAGGTAGAAGGAAGAGCAAGAGACCAGCGAGACAGGACTGGAAAATGGTGTTGAGGAATAATTTAAAAAAGCACACAGGAACCCAGACGACTTTGAAGTGCCTTGAGACCCAAAGGATTTTCTTCTCTGTAACGCTTGCACCTTAAAGACCGGTGGGATGTTGGCTAAGATTTCTGTTCCTGATGGGACTTCCTTGGAAAACACTGAGCATGTGTGGGTGTCTCCCGTTATATATCTTTCCCCATGGCTATTTTGAGGATATTCCGCTCATGCTATTTGCCATGAGATTTGGTAACTGAGCTGCCCTTCCCTCCAGCCTCCCCCTTTTGAATATAAGTCAGGGTTTCAATTTACATCCCACCTGTCGATGTGCAATAGTTAATGGGTCAAGCTTGCTCCGCAATCGGCATGTGTAGATCCCAGAACCCAGCAGCCCCAGATTCTGCAAACCACTGTTTGCAAAGCCTGCTATTAGCCCTGCTCTCTGGACCTCTTGGCAACCTTTGTGGGTTTTCCAGAACATACACAGCTATCTTCAACAGGAGAGAAATGCATGGAAGTTCAGTTCTACACTGAAGTTCAGTTCAAATTGTGCAGACAGCGAAACTTCAAAATGTACAGCCTTTTAAAGGAAACTATGCATTTCCTTAAGTTGTATAGCTCTAACTTCCTGCATTTTGTTGTATCTTGAGTTATGAATAAACAAGAATATTACCCAAATTACATGGTGAAAATGGTGGAAACTATGAATACATGCATTTCCTCTTTGCCAAAACATCAATGCATTTCCACCAATTTCCCACATCAAGTGCTGCCACCTCACAGAATGAAACTGGTCTCATATCCTAAACTTAACAGCAAAGGGTTGTATCCCATCAAGTAGAAACCTTGTTAGCCACTCTGATTAACTTCAGTGTGTCTCCTCCATTATGACTGGCACTGGATATAACCCTACGTAACCTAGAAAGGCATCTCCCAACCTTGGAAACTTTTCTTTCTTAAATCAGCCAGTTGATTCCAGAAGTAACCGGCTCAGGACAGAATGGCCGTTGCCAATGATATCCGCCCCCCCCCTGCCCCTTTAGAACTGGCCATCAACCAAAAAGCATCTGCATCAGAGCAGCCTGATGAGAAGAGGTTTATCTTCCTTCTCTTCCTGAAGAAATATGCCAAGTGTCTGACTCTGTAAAAATAAACTAGAGTAATCTACTTTCCTTGGGTACCTCAGCAGGCACTGGATGGTAAACAGTGCAACTGCAGGGAGCAGTAATGAGACATCCCACAGCTCTGCTTTGTGTTATTCTGGGTTTTGTAAGGAACCCCCTGTTTACAGACACTGTGACAATGAATGCAAGCACGTCCCATTTGCCTTTGATATTACAAAGCACGAGAACACTACACAATTGGATCAGGATGAGCAAATTACTGGGCTAGAAACTGGCTTTTCATCTCAGAATGAAGGCAGCTAAAACCAACAACCCAACAACCCATAGCTGGCATGTAGGCCTTATTTCATAAACTAGGCAAACATGGAGCCCTTTTCATATATAGCACTTGGGATGCATGTATTCCTCTTGGCAATGATTTGAAAGTTTGCCTTCTGCAGCTTGAAATGAGAGACATTCTGCTAGTGTCAGAAACTAAAGTGACATATTGGGCAGAGGACCAATGCCATAACACAACTCCCCCTGCCTATGGGCCTAACCCTCAGCTCTTACCTAGCCTTGGATCAGCCACTCTCCTAGAAGTGTACATTTTACACTGTCATTTGAATACTGCCAAACACGTTTGTGCATATTTGCACTTTTTGCCATAGAAAGCCATTTGAAACAATATACAAAGCAGACCCTATTTTTGGAGGTCCTAGCTTGCCTGGCATCCCAGCTGAGCAGAGCGAGAAAACAACCCCGCAAACAAGGTCTCCTGCCTTCCCTTCAATCAGCATGCAGCAACTTGTTTTCCTTTGCTAGGGCTGCTGTCACTCCCCATCATGTGACAGAATTACATATTTGCTTACAGAAATGTTCTTCAGAAGCAGCCAGCAAGCACAACACCTGTCAGGATTCTGTGCGTATGACAGGTAATAGCTGTTCAGTATATGCCTCTTTGTACATCATTTCTTGGAACGAGAAGGAATTAAAAGCTTCCTGACCTTTAGAACGTTTTCTACACTGAGAATCCTCAACTTGCCCAATGGCTCTGTCCTTTGACAGGTTGGGCAAGGTTCTTCAGCAACAATATCCCAGTACTGCTTTCTGGTAATGACCTAGCAGGTGAGAGAAGAACCACAGAAAGAAGGTGCTTCCAAGTCCCCAACCCTCTGAGTTGTTCCAGAACACAATGGTCAATGGTGATACTAAACGTCTCAGAGATCAAGAGGAATCCACAGGGTTGAAGGGTTTATTTCCCAATAAAAGTGATCAGTCAGGGTGACCAAACCTGTTTTTGTAGTAAAGCAGCCTGAAAACAATTCTGAAATTGGTGTAGGAGTGATCATGTCAATGCCCCTATCTTGCCATTTTAAAATGAAACTAGAGCCTCAACAGGAGCAACAGCCATGTGATGACAAGTATGATATTGATTTAGAAAGCACTTTTCAATTACGGGATTTTAAGCACATTGTTGCAATGGAGCCACCAAACTGCCCAAGTAGCTTGGGGAACTTTTCAGAACATTAAATGCCTTCGGACTCGCTATCCAAATTCAGACTAAGCAAATGCAATAGCATCCTCACAATCTTGCCATTGTACTGCAGACTAGGGGGTTGCATGTATTAGTTTTGCCTCTGCAGGTCAAGTCCCAATTCCACTGGACATGGGGGTATGTGCTCGCTCCCCTCTTTACATAGAGAGTAAATTCCTAGCATACGCAACCACAAAGATATGCTTGAAAGGTGAAATCTCAGAAGCCAGAGCGGTTGCTGAATAAGGTCTCTAGAAGCCAGGGGAAGAGACTCAAGCCTTGCAGAGCTTATTGACGCTGCCCAGGATGAATAAAAGAATTATGCAGAGTATGCGGTCATACTAAGTTGCCTAACTTGCCTGATTTATGCGGGTTACGGGGGTCAGGTGATGCAGAACGCAGCTCAGCTTACAGGGGACTGACCATCCGGGAGCACTATTACACCAGGTTCCTATCCTGCACACCATTCAAAGAGTTGGCCATGACGTACAAAGCCCTTTAAATAACTTGGGCCTTACATAACTTGCAGGTCACCCTCTCCCTTAAAAAAAAATAAAAATCATCCCATCTACTTCAGCAGACATTAGGCATCCACTCTACCACTTACAGAATTCCTTCCCTGTAAAGCTTTGGAAGAGTGTTTGGTAGTTTGAAATGCCTTTCAAGATGCATTTAGTTTGAGAAGATTTGGGAAACTTCCATTTTGTATTATTGTATTACAGGCTCTGCCCGGAGCCTATAAGAGAAGATACAAATTTGGGTTGCTCCTGAATTTTACCCTTCCGGTCAATAATGTACACTTTCCTCAGTCTGAAAAGGTACAAGCAAGCTGCTAGGGCTCTGAAAGATCAAGCTACTTTGCCTTTAACAGCCTTCAAGAGGATAGTGGAAGGGTATGCAACTTCTTACAGAGGCATGGTTTCTCATATCTAATTCTGTTGGGAGTGACATTCTGTTCCACACCTCTTATTAGAAGTAGATCTAGGAAAGGAAATTTACCAACACTCATGGGAGTTCTCCTGGTCTTCTAAACTCTTCACCTACCTCCTCTAGCATCCAGGAAAATTCACTTAAAATGTACAATGAGTGACACTAACACAGTGCTACTTCTCCAGAGTTCCAGCTGAAAAGCCCCCAGTGAAAATGTCAACAAATCTTGTGAACACCCAAATCCCTCTGCTGGAGGCACTGTGGGGAATGTGGCACTTTTTCATGTTCTGATCAAACCAATAATCTATTTCCGAAAGAGCTAGTTATCTTTATGTTGGTAGCCATAACATGGAGTATAACTCAGAACTGATTTTTTTTTTGCGGGGGGGGGGAGGCTTGAAAATGTGGTGTAAGTAATTTTTTTGACTGCAGTTTTTGAAACATTCACACATCATTTAAAAGTGCAATGAGGCAAATCTGGTCTTCACGACTTTGCAGCTGTATGGTAGCCATTTTTAGCTCCCATGTCTGGTAAGCCCCATTAAGCTCAGATACCAAGCCACAAAATTTTTGCTTGGAACTATATGTATCTCCCCCCCCCCCCAATAATAATGGTCTATTACTGTACTGTCTCCTTCTGCCATAATTTACATTTTATTACCAGATAGAATTCCCAATTTACTAGGGACACAGCCTGCACTATCCCCTTATTCAGGAGTACATACGGACTGAGCTCATCTCCTGAGTTATAAGCAATTAAGTGGAAGTGGAGAGTCAGGTCCCCCTCACTTGACCCTGTACATTTCCTGGAATGTTGCATCTAGGATTCCCCACCCCACCCCTACAAGTACAGTTTTGCACACAGCTGAATGCAGATAAAATAATTCAGGCATTTTTTTATGTAATCAATGTTTCAATGTACAGATGGGATTTTTTATTATTATCTATGAACGGTTTTTATCATTCTATATTCCCTTAGTAGGTAATTTCCCACTACTGCCATTTTTCTTTAATGTTTTGCTACCAGAAAGCATAAATCCACCCTCCAGATACTTGCTATTGGACTTTCATAAGCTGAAGTCAAAACAGCCGAAAATGAAAGTGATAGCATACCTCTGGAGAGTACCATGTTCGCTTCCCATGGAACATACTGTTCTTCAGCTATTGAAAACCTAAAGCAATACTTTGCACAAATGAAGTTACTTTGTTCAAATGTGCATTTGTGCAAAACATTTGAATTCCATAGTAAGAACATGCAAAAGGCTGGATATAAGTTTGGGGGGGGGGGGAATATTTATCATGCAAGCAAGTTTCAGCGACAGAAAAAACCTTAAATCCATTTTCATCCTTCCTGGCCTAGCTGAGAAAAGAGTTCTCCTTAAACCAGAGTTCAAACAAAACAGTCAAATACACAATATAGTATTAAAATCAACTTTTATTTGGCCAATGAGTTCCATTCTTTTTAGCATCATAGATGCTCCAAACTAATTCAAATTCTGTCAACATACATTCTTGTCCTCCCATCACTCCTTGGCTCTCAAGTAC
Source organism: Lacerta agilis (assembly GCF_009819535.1). NCBI lineage: Eukaryota > Metazoa > Chordata > Lepidosauria > Squamata > Lacertidae > Lacerta > Lacerta agilis. The sequence goes on from NC_046313.1 coordinate 28,489,037, forward strand.
CCCGACAAAAAAACCTAGTTATTGAGTGTCCTTTTTGTTTCATTCTGGTAGGCCCCTTCCCAAACAGCTCTGTAAATGCCTGGGAGACCCATTCACAAAGCAAATGCGTAAAGAGCAATTCGTATTGTTTGTTCAGGGGGCAAGGTGGCAACACAAGTTAAGGTTTTGCCTCAGGAGTAATTGGGTCCTTTCCCCTCAAGGACAGTCTTCTATGCCGTCCTAATCTTTGGAAGAGAGAGATACATATACTGTTCAGCATAAAAGGGAAGCAAGACCATGCAATGAGTTAAGAGGACCTGCTCATTCCCCTTTCCACTGCCACCACTGTGGTCAGCCTAGTAGGTTCCTCCACACTGGAGGAGCCCAAAAATGAAATAGTAATTGAAAAACAGCTGAGACAGTATCCAAGACCCTGCCGGGCCAACAGCAGCTTATGACATTTGGACAAGTGTGAGTTAGTTTTAAGGCGGCATTACTGGTGAGGCTCCAATGTGAGTTAGGCAATGGGACATGTTGCCATTTCAATCTGCTTCTACCCAGATCACAGAACACTCTAGGAAAAGAAAATGTACATCACAGTGTGTAAAGGAGGGGGGAAAGAGAAGACCCAGCAGGGCTGGCTACTTAGGCAGATCCCTCTTCCAAACTGAAAATAATAATAATAAAAATTAAGTAGAGGAATCAGTTGACAGACAGGTTAGGATGAAAGGTTACTTTAGACCATTCCCTGTACTCTCAGACAGCATCTGCCTTCTGGTTCAAGTTGGTTCTGGACTTGCTTAACTGCATGAAGTGGCAGCCACAGTGTAGTGTCTGGGGATATGCAGATTGGACTTGTCTTTACAGTTCATCTTTTACAGTGTTTGCGTCATCGTCGTCTTCTTCTGCATCTGGCTCTTCAGCATCCTCTAGATCTTCCAGATCCTGTTCAAATGAAGAAAAAGCTTGGTCAGCTGCAGCTTCTCTCACAGCCAGTGCCAAGGAGGCCAACACACAGTTAGCTCCTGCCAGCGCAGCTGTCATTGCCCTTAATAGCATGAGAAACTCATGTAATTGCCTCTATGCTCAGAACTTTGCTCCTCTGGCAGACAGAGTCCTGCCTCCCAAGATGTGCAGGCCAAGGAAAGTCCATGCATTCTATCAAGTCACTCAAGGCAAAATAAAATAAAATAAAAATGGAAACAACCTACAAATTTCCACACACCAGGCAGAAGGAACTTGTAAGACAATGGGGTCAACACTAGGTCTGTTGGCTTTCTGCTTGCCCTACATATCTGAAAATTACTTGAATGGATAAAAAAAAACTGCTGTAGCAACTGTAGCACATTCTCCATTTTTATAGCATTCTGCATCAGGTGCATGCCATCACATTTGAAAACCAAGTTGGTGATTTTAACATTTTGCTCAACCAAGAAGTGCACAAAAGACCTCAAAGAAACTTACTTTAGAATTAAAACTATTAAAACTTCATTAACACAACCATGTACTGTTAAAGTAAAATCTGATCTCACATCCACACACAAACACACCAAAAGTAACAGATAAAGTGAAGCTGCGATTAAGGCAGCTGTTCCAGTATCTGTCTTTGAACTTTCTAAGCAAATATTAGTAGTAGCTCCAGAATAGGCATAATCACAGGAGACGATCCTGACAGGTCACATTCAGGTTCATTATCAGGGAAGCCTTGCAAGAGAACTGCACCAGTCCGTTCACAAATAAATACTCCATTCACAGTAATAAGCAAAAGTAAAACAAGTGGAGATGCAGTCTGAATGACTGATGCAGTACTCTATACTGCAAATTCAATTGGCTGTTCCTTAGATTTGTGGTCTAAACCCACCAATGTTCTGTTCTTTCTTCAGAAGTGTTGCCTTCCAGTGGCTTCCAAAATCCTCAGTAATTTGCATACCCTCAGCCAATGATCTCATATACACTATACCGGGGGGGGGGGCAACTCCCAAGAGACCCCCTTTTGGGGGTTCAGGTCAAAGTTGTTGAGCTTTTTTTTTTTTGGAAGGAAAGCCCCGTTTTTTGGGAGCTCAAGGCTTAACTCTTGCCTAATTCTAAGGAAAATGGGGAGCAGACACTCACCAACAGATTGCTGGGGAAGCAAACAGCCTCACTGAGTAAACTTCGCCTTCCATTCTGCAAATCGTGCAACAATAGAGGGCAGAGCGAGGGGGCAAGGCCAAATTCTATTTTACCAACGCTAAGGAAAGGGACCCAGCGATCGACAGCGATCTACCAAAACCTCCCGGGGATCTACCAGTAGGTCGCAATCGACCTCTTGGACATTTCTGCACTATTACCATTCCACTGCATTGCCTTAAGAAGCAAAGAATATAGACTGGCTACCAGCATACTGACAAGAAGCAAAGAATATAGGCTGTTATCTTCAACAACAGCCGCCCTATGCTGAATAAGAGACAGATGTTTAGCATTATCCTGTTCTCAGCATCTGGTACCAATGCTTTTTGAATGGAGTACACACTGTACTGTTGAGCTAGCAACTATGAAAAACCTGCTAGCACACTATTCTTCTTCTCAAAATGAGAAAATAAAAAAGCACCTGCAAGAAATATGCAGTGCCAGCCAATAGCCAACACAGCACCTCCAAAAATCAGCCGTGAGGGACTGGAATACCATTCATAGGAAGGACAGAATCTGTTTGCCTTCAATCACATTCTTCAATTCAAAATCTGTTTCCATGATACCCAGATTCAAGGATCTGCTACAATCCAAGAAGATTTAACGGCCATTTTTTGGCCAATTCTTTTGCTCAGTACTCTTGTTTTTATACCCAAACGTCCACGGGCGACATCTTATAGAACACAGGTTCAAAAGCTATCCGTCTTCAAGGTGTTGGAACCTGACAAACAACCAAACTGAATACAAATCCAAATTTCCAAAGTGTACAGAGATGATTAAGAATCAAACAAGCTGAAGCAAAATGGGGCCAGCCAGCCCTACTCTGCTAGGTCTCAGCTGCATGTTAGTGCCAGGTCTGTGCCTGAGAATCATATAAGTGAAAGCTAATCATAGTGTCTATCACCAAGATGCTGAATATCAAAGCCAGTTCACTCTTAAATCACAAAGCCTGGTGCAAAGACTTAATCAAGCTCAAAACAGGGACAAAGGAATCAAATTGGGATATAATTTCTGTGTATGCATCGCTCATGGTCACTGTACCAAATAGCTGGCACCCTTGGTAACTGTAGGTCTAGAAGTGTAGTCTACAGAGCTTTAAATCACACAGAACCCATCATACAGGGTCCAGGAACATGCAGAGGTGCAAAGGCTGGGTCACCAGTTGCTCCCTGCATCCAATGGAAATGGAGGAACGACAGCCCTGAATGCACAGCAATTCCAACTTGGGCTATGAGCTCTACCCCCTCCATGTTCAGCTGCTACTCCTGCTGGGCAGCAGCACCCAGATAAGCCTAGCAGTGCTGCAAAGAGCCAGTAGCATTGCTAGCACAGCAACAGAACAAGCAAAAATTGTTACACATGCTGGCAGCAGCGACTACTTGACTCAAGCAAGAGGACACTCGCACCTGGTGCTGGGTGCTGGAGAAAGAGCCAACTCAGTGTAGGGTCATCTCTTGAGAACTACAGATAGTAGGGTCAACGCTGGGGAAAATGTAAAAAAAATCATGTTTCTTGAACATTTGCAGTTGATCTGGGAATGGTGGGGCTCTCACAGGCTGACTGCCTGTTTGTGTGGCCTGGTTAGTCCACATGGAATGGCAGGTATTCAGGAACACCCTTCCCCACCACCCCAGTTCATTCTGGGTATTACCAGCTGTGCTTTATTTACAAGTTGCTAAGGAACCAGCTTTCTCGGCCGTCACAGTAAGCCCAAAGTAGCTTTGCAGGACAAAACTTCCCTTCCTCGCGGGTCGCATCTGAACCCTGCCCTAAAACAGCTACACAGGCCAGTGCCCCAAACTTCCACAGCCTAGATTTAGATACTCACATCTTCATCTACACCCCCATCCTTTCCTCCACTTTCCAGGAACTTCTTAAAACCTTCCAGCGTTCTCTCGCCATTGTAGTCTACAACCTGCAAAAGCAAAGGAGCGTCAGCAGTCAAAAGGCAAAGCTGGGCACTGGGGGCTGAAGAATCGCTTTCTGAACAGCTAAGCAAAAAAAAAAAAAAGGGGGATTGGAAAATTCACCTTCACCCATACGAGTCGAAGAAGAGCAGCCAGCCACTAGATTCCCATGATCGCTGCGAGGAGAGAATAGCCCGCACATGAGCACCATCCTCTACGAAGCAATCCTCCCCCCTACAATAGCAAGAACCCCCCTGTGAACCCACCCTCGGCAACTCAAACCAAGGCACACCCTGGGAGGGGAAAGAAAAACACCCAGGGGCAGCAACCTACACCGATCGACCACCAGTCTCCTCACCGTTCTGCCAGGGCCTGCGGGGAAAAACTTGAGAGTAGGGAAGCTGTGGACTTTCACGGCCTCAACTTCATTGGCTGTGGAGTCCATTTTGGCAATGATGATGTTTTCATGGTCTTTGTACGTCTCGCCTAGTTTATCCCAGATGGGAGCCAGCTGCTTGCAGTGGCCACACCAGGGAGCATCTGCAAGTCAGAAAGGGGACAAAACCCAGATTAGCATCTGTTCAGCAAGAACCACTCACTCCCCAGTTCCATTTCCTGCCACCTGAGAGACATTCTTCGCTAGCTGAACCTGTGCAACTCAAGACAAGATGCGCTGAGGTGCGAGTGCATGTGGGCTCGGCTACCCAAATACTTACAGAATTCCACAAACACGTTCTTATTCTCATCAAAGGCCACTTCTTCAAAGTTTTTCCCAACCAGAACTTTGACAGGTTGTTTGTCCCAGTCATCAGAAACATCTTGGCTCATCAGGTGGGGCTGAAACAGACAAGCAAAAAGGAACCCACATGAAAGCAACAGCATGGAATGCGCCAACAGGAAGCCCTCCCACCCACTGTTCCAAGACAGGCCAGAGCAACTGACAAAAGCCAGAGGCTATAAAAAGTCCGATTAATATAGACTTCCTCCTTCAAAGTCAACCCCCACCCCACCCAATGACCCAGCCATGTCCTTCATGAGCTGCTGCATGAAGGATGCGTATTTACAGGGAGCCCACTCTGATTCAGTTAAAGAACAAAAGAAATGCATGGCAAGATATATGTATAGAAAGCAAGAGGAGATGGCTGCAAGAGTCAGATTAGTTGCAATATTTTTACAAGAGGGAGTTAGGGCTAAAATAAGGATGGTGCTATGTACAGGCATTGGCGGGATGGATTCATGGTTTTTCCTGCATGATTATTTTTGCATAGTACATGTATACACACACACACACACACGATTCACAATACAGTGGACGCTCGGGTTGCGAACGCGATCTGTGCGGGAGGCGTGTTCGCAACCTGCACCGCTGCATCTGTGCACGCACGTGACGCAATTCAGTGCAGTGTGCAACCTGAAGTTTGCCGTAAACCGAGGTATGACTGTATAATACCAGGTCAAAAATTATGAAACTGATATCACGATATGGAAATATCCATTTTGGACAATATATCACCTAGCCATAGAGGAGGTATAGGATGTTTTCCAGAGCATTTTAAAAATGAAAGTGACCTATTAGACCATTGTGGCAGTTGTCTTGTACAGAAGTCAGATCACTGGTCCATTCAGCACCCTGATCTCCAGGGTTTCAGACAACCTCTCCCAGACCTACCTGGAGGTGCCCCAAGGATCTAAGCTGGACATTCTGCATGCAAACACAGGGTTCTATTAAGTGTTCTATCCTTCCAACATGCTTAACATTCAATTTGTCTCGAAGCCCATCTGAAAATATCCTACAACTTCCCCTAGGCTACATCTTTCATCTATCAACTGCTTTGAAAATCCCAACTTAAAACTGTTCAACCCTAGATCTACTTTTGATTGAAGGCCATGCATACTGTATCTCATGAATCTGAGGGGTCTTCAAACAGGCCAATGCTGAACATAATCTTTTCTGAGGTTAGAGGTCTTTGTAATGTTTCTATTCCTATTTGCTTTCCAGCACACGAAACATCCCTGTAGTTCTAAATAACTTCAAGTGTCTTTTCAGAAGTTAGGAATGCCACCTGAGGGGCTAAGCTACACATTAAAAAGGAGGCATGTGCTATATCACCTATGGGATGGTACCACCTTCAGTGTGAAGGTGGGGGGACTGCATGATTCAATGACCATATACCCCCAATCTAGCAGAAAGCTACAGAGCAGAACGGAGTTCTAGCCTTTCCTTCTCCAGAAACGCACTAGCTTCCTATCTACAGAGTCTGATACTGTATGGGGAAAACATTTAGATATACAACACTCAGCCTTTACAGCCAAGTGGCAGAGGCTTTGTTGATCACATGCTCGCACTCATTTGTTAACAGGCTGACCAAAAGAGTACTACAACATGAATATGCATTAATAAAACCTAGAATGTATTTTACCTTTTATGTCATGCAACACCTTACTGTCTATGCGTTCCAAAATAGATCTACCATAGTCCTGTATCCTATTCAAGAATGTCCGTCAAGCTAGGTATCACTCAATACGTTTTCTTCCCTATCATCAACTCAGCTTTCCCAATTAGAAAGGTCATCCTGAATTTTTAGCCTCGTTCAATAAGCCCTTCCAGTTTTTCAAAGGACCTGCAGATTTTCTTTAAAGGTGTACTTGTCCAGTCGACTGAGTAATTAAGATGAAAGTTCCAACTTCACTGAACAGGAAAAGGAATAATGGGAGGCAAGGAAAGTAAATGAAATAGGCAGAGCCAAGAAAGAGCCCTGCAGAATTCAGGTGTGGGGCAGAACAAAAGCAGTAGCTGGCTCTGTACAGCTGCTTTCGTCTCCAGATTAAGACGGAAGCCTCCCAAGCGCTCGTGCCACATGAGGACAAGGCCATGCTGCCTGTTCTGCCATGCCATTACGGCAAGGTAGTTCTTAAGAGCTGGTGATGCAGTTCTATGAGCAGCTCCCAGACTTGTCAAGCTCACTTTATCAGCATTTAAAGGCTATTTCCATACTGGCACCGTGCCCCACTGGCTTTGCCCTTTGGGCTTCTCAGCATGAAGTCTAAATACTGGGCTGCTGGACGTGCTGCAAAGCCAGCTTGAAAGACTTCGTGCCACGTGACTGTTCTCAGGTTTCGTGTGATTCGTGCTGCAGGGATCACCTCACATGGATGCCTGTCTCAAAAACAAGATACAAAAAAAAAGGAAGGGGGAAAAAGAATTACCTTAACTTTGCCCTCCAAGAACTTGTTGCAGAAGTCCCTGATGTTTTCCGGAGTCAGCTCTTCTGAATCTGGCTTGTACTTCGTCATTTCCTCCTCCAGGGTAATGAGGCGGATGGCAGGGCACTCCTCTTTCTTGAGGCCAAAGAACTCCAAGATCCTCTGGTTATCGCCATGGTCACTGTCTATGAAGATGAACAAGATCTTGGCGGAGGAGAAAGGAAGAACAGTGGAATCGAGGCATTAGACAAATGCATGGCACAGGCAAGAAACTAGCTATTTAAGTCCTCCCTCAGTAACTATTCTTTCTCCTGCCACCCTAATTGTGTTTCATGCCCAACTATAAGCCTAAAGCAAGTTCTTGTCCGCTTAATAGTTGTCAAGTACCTAGCTCAATGGTTTTCAACCTTTTTGATTCCACGGCTCCCTTAAACAACCACATTCTTTCTGCAGCTTCCCTGGGGGAGTCACTTACACCAGGGTTCCGTTACAGGACTCGAGTCAGCGGGGACTCCCCCATTCTGCCCGTTGGCTTCACACACCCCATTCTGTCCCTGCCATCTCCCCTAAATGTTCCTCAGCGTAAAAGAGAGATAACACAGGAAGATATGAGCTTGCAAGTTAATGAAAGGATGGTATGCCCCCCCAACAGGGCTCCCCTGAACATTCCTCAAGTCTCCCCAGGGTGTTTCAGTGCAGCCAGTGACCAAGCTTATTCATTCAAAGACTTCTAGAGCTGTCACCTGATTGCTGGGGCTATTAAAGAACAGTCTATGCTGAAGCAGCTTGGGCTACTTTTCATGTTACTTATCTATATTCTGAAACTCCTATGATCCTAATCCATGTCCTCCCTGAGGAACAGTAATATTAGAACTGTAAGAGTCAGTGTTCACCGGGGGGGGGGGGGATTTTTAATACGTCACTTCCTGGTCCTCACCTTCCCTTTGAAGCTCTCTGCTGCTTTTTTGAAGTTATCCAGTTTTCCCTGGTAGTCTGTAACACTCTTGGGCAGGAACAACAGGATGTGGGTCTTGATCTCTCCTCCAAAGATTTTGGGTGCAGTCTGGAAGAAGAAATAGATGCATGCTAAGGCCAAGAATGTTACCAGGTTGCAAAGATTATGCAAACTCCCCCTCCCTCATTTGAAGTTCATTCTACTTGGGACGCAGGTGGCGCTGTGGTTTAAACCACAGAGCCATGGTTTGCTGATCAGAAGGTCAGCGGTTCGAATCCCCACAACGGGGTGAGCTCCCGTTGCTCGGTCCCAGCTCCTGCCCACCTAGCAGTTCGAAAGCACGTCAAAGTGCAAGTAGATAAATAGGTACTGCTCTGGTGGGAAGGTAAACGGCGTTTCCGTGTGCTGCTCTGGTTCACCAGAAGCGGCTTTGTCATGCTGGCCACATGACCCAGAAGCTGTACGCCGGCTCCCTCGGCCAGTAACGTGAGATGAGCACCGCAACCCCAGAGTCAGACACGACTGGACCTAATGGTCAGGGGTCCCTTTACCTTTTACCTACTTAGTATAATTTGTCTGGTTAGCATTCTCCACTCCTGACTGGTAGACACAGATCAAAGTGTGGATTAGGTCACCCAGCCAACCAACCCTGCCTTGCTAGAGAGCCACTTCCATACCTGTTCAGTGAATTCAATCACCAAAGGCAGCTGGTTTGATTTGATGAAGTTCAACAAATTCTCTTTTGTTATCTCCCCTTCATAGTTGTTACGTCCTTCATCAAACTGGAAACAAGCACAAAGGGACTCATGAAAATAAATCAAGCCGACTTACAGTTGATATCAATCAAGAGTTACAGTTGGGTCATCAGCCAGGTTATGGGCAGGTTGAGTGTATGCCAAAATTCTACAGGCATGCAGAATTCGGTATTGAGTAAATCATTCAGTTTCCTAAAAACGTCGGTGGTGGTTTAGGTTTCTAACCCTTATGTCTATGAAAAAATGTGTGCAAGTATGTAGGACTAAAGGCTGGCACAGCAAAACTGAGAATGGCTCAGTTCACATTCAATGCTAATCCAAGCTATGGCTTATCTTGAACACACCTGACTACAGTGGTACCTCTGGTTATGTACTTAATTCGTTCTGGAGGTTCGTTCTTAACCTGAAACTGTTCTTAACCTGAATTACCACTTTAGCTAATGGGACCTCCCGCTGCCGCTGCGCCACCAGAGCATGATTTCTGTTCTTATCCTGAAACAAAGTTCTTAACCTGAAGCGTTATTTTTGGGTTAGCAGAGTATGTAACCTGAAGTATATGTAACCTGAAGCGTATGTAACCCGAGGTACCACTGTACCAGGGACAAGATTATGGCCATTTTGCTCCTCCTCCAGTCCTTCTGCTGCTGCACTGCTGTAAACCAAAGACTGCTTCAGGCTCACGTGTTATCCAAACCTGGGCTTGGATTCTTGTGGTGGGTGAACCACGAACTCAGGTTCAAACACAACACTGAGCCAAATCACGACTTAGCTCACAACAAATGCAGGAGGAGCAGAGAAGCAAAAGAGCTCTCTCCAATAGCCCACATGCCATGTCATAGTTTGGACTAGTATTACATATAAAACAGGACAGGAGTTTGAGGACTGGAACTTTAGGGCCCAACATTTATCTTCTGCCACAACCAGGCTATTATTCAGATTTATGGGGGGGAAAGGCAAACATGAAGTCCAGCTTGGTTTCTATCCATCATTTCTCCCAATATTTACAAGTACAGAATATACAATCTTGAGTGTTTTATCTGTAGGGCTCCCACTGACAACTCTTGACACAAACTACGGTGCACATTTCACACTGCAAGCAAGACACAGAATTTCTCAAGTTAAAATCCAGGGTAGAATCTCAGCCAAAGCTCTCATCTTACTAACAAGCTAAGATTCAAGGCTCCACAGGAGTAAACAGAGCAGCGACTAGAAAGAAGTTTGGCACTAAGTGGATTGCCAGATTCTTGCTACATACCCACTACCTCAAAAGGGGTTTCATCAACACTCTACAATATTTTAAATACACAACTCTCAAGAGTCACATAAGCAGGTTGCTCATTTCCTGGTAGGTAACAGGTTGTGCAGGTCTTGCTGGAAGCAGATATATTTATCTGATCAACAGAACCACTAAAAGGGAGGTAGTGTCCTAGGCGGCAGCACACAACATAGAACCAGTAAATATATAGCAGTTTACTCAGAGTACAACACATCCCTGCAGGGCTATTGTTAGCCAAGCAGGAACAGAAGTCAGAAAGCACGCTATCATTCCTCTGCCAGGAATAATTTTGCTGCAGAGCAACACCTATTAATGTCCAGGTTCTCAAAAACTTTCCTGGCACCCTGGAAAGGGGCAGGGAGTAACAGACATAGGAGAATCAAGGTTATCCACCAAGACATGCAAGCGAAAGCAGTGATTCCATTGGTTGGGCTCCCTAGCGACACAACTCTGGGGGACGCGCACATAGGTCACTGTTTGAGTAACTTTCCAGGAAAGTTATGCAAAGAAATCTACTTCAAGACGAAGTGAAGTTTATGCAAAAGACAAGGAAACAAAAAGCAAAGTTGGGTAGTTGTAATGCTGTGTTCAAATCTCACCTTAGCCATGAACTCAATAGATAGCCTTAGGTAAGCCAGTATTCCCTCAGACACCATATATATAGTAAGAGCTACCTGCCTTCACATTGGCAGGTTAACCAAAAATGCTGTTAGCACATTCAGAAGTTTTTTTTAAATAAAATGCCAGTTTTTAATGCAACCTATCCCTGAAGAACAGTTTATTAGAATGCACTTGGGAAGGAGGCACACGTCAGCGGTCACAAAGAAACAAAACTTGAAAATGTGCAGCCTTACCACATGTTCTACGGTTCTGCCAATAACACCTCTGCTTGTTTATGTGTGCTACGTAGGACTTCTAATAAACCGGTTCCTGGCCTTCATGCACCTCCAGTGAGATGCATTTAGAACAGGCTTCACAGAAAAGAACAGAAAAAGAACAGGCTTCACAGGCTTCCTCAACCTCAGCCCTCCAGATGTTTTTGGCCTACAACTCCCAGGATTCCTAGCTAGCAGGACCAGTGGTCAGCGATGATGGGAATTGTAGTCTCAAAACATCTGGAGGGCAGAGATTGAGGAAGCCTGATTTAGAACCTACCAGCTCTGCTTTTACTATACCCTGTAATCTTAGCAGAAACTAGCCAACTTAGAGATACCTCAAGATTCCAAAGGCAGTCTTGCCCACAGTCCAGAAGATTCTTAGTGCCACTCTCACCAGCCCCAAAGTTTAGAGGGCTGCTTCAATTAACTAGGCCTGCTAGCAGAAGACCATATAAAGACTTTGCGAACACAACAGGGCTTTACTCCCCTTGACTCAGGTAGCAGGGTGTGTGTGTGTGTGTGGACAATCCCCAGAACAACATGTGGGGAGGGAGGGAAAGAGAGGCGGGTCATTCCATCAGGCAAGCAGAAATTATCGTGCTGACAGAGCTATCTGCTTAGCACTACATTGAATTCCTCCCAGTGCTTCACCACTTAACAGCTGCAGGGGCATTTCACGTCCTGTCCAATTCTGTAACTGCTTACACTTCAGCGGACGGTTTTTCTCATTCCAAGCAATATTCCCTGACATCAGTGAGGTCACTTGATGACACTCAAGCTCTATGGGGCCATGTGCAAATGTGGGAGGAACAGATTCAAATGTAGCATCTGCTGAAAGCTTGTTTCATTTTCGTTGGAAGCAAAAAAGGTAAAAAGGAAAAAAGGCAGCACCAAGGAGTTAACTATGTAAAAATTCAAACATTTGACAGGTGTGCAACTGAAGCGTTTAGAAGCCTGGGCAAGTGTCCTTTTGGCAACTAAAAGGGATTTGTTTTTACTTTGGCTGGTTGAAGTCTCAACAGCTCCAAGACTGAAGAGGAAGATAAGGAGAAGAAGAGTGAGGAAAGTTCTAAAGCCACTCAGAAAAAACACCCCTTTTAGATAGAAGAGCTGGCCAATCAGAAATTTACCTCCTAGCCTTTAACAAAAGTGCTGGCCAAACACAACTTCCCCACCCCCTTAACAGATTGAAAGGTTTTTTAAAGCAAGTATTCCGCTTAACATGCCAAACTTGAAGGTGGAAACGCCTGTCTGAAGCAGGGAGAATTGACCTTAAAGAGGCAGTCAGGGTGTAATCTGCAGGCTATAGATGCCTTTATAGCAGGAGAGAGCATACACTGCTCTACTCTTCTCAGGTGGAGAGAAGGGTATGGTCACTGTGGGGTCTCCATCCACTTTGTAATGGTGCTCATTCCCACTATCAAAAGTCAATGCCCACAACTACAGTAAGTTCTGGAGGATTCTGGAGTCAGATTTTCTCCCTTAATGGTTGCTCCTTTGAGGGCCCCATGCCTTTTGACAAACCACTTTGGCAACCTAAACATCGACAATGGCATAAGTAAAGATCTTGCTCCTCCTACAAAAACACAAAGCAGGGGTGTTTTTTCCTCCACAAGAGTGTCCCTGTTTGGAAGTTTCCCCCCCTAAACTACCTCCTCCGTTCTGGTTCTCTAACATCTGAACAGGCCAAGCTACTATATTAACAATGTTAACTTGCTGAATAAGCTAATCAGACTGCTTCTTCCTGTTCTGCTTTCACAATCCATCCAGCGTGCTTAGTTTCCACCAACAAGCTCAGCAGTGGAAAGACTGGTTTTGTTCTAGAGAACTGCAACTTAAGTGGCAACGAGTCTTGCTGCCAATCATTAAGATTCTCTTGCCTTAATCATCTATATTGACCTTGAAAACAAAAGCCCAGCATCAGTTCCTCTTCACACTACCACTTCAGTTGTGATACTAGAAGTACCCCTTGAGGAAGCAACTGGGTTTTACAGGCTAAAGCCCATGCACTCTCAAGATATAAGAGCACTACCAGGGGTGAGGGGGAAGCTGATGAGAAAAAATTCAAGTGGTTTCCAATTTCCTCCTTCAAATCAAGTTTTTAGAGCACCATCTGGACCTGTGTGAACTTTCTACAAATACAGTAACAGTGTGGGTGGGTGTGGAACAGAAACATATTGGGGAAGCAGAGTGCAGCCAGCCAGACTTAGCACATAATGGGAATATTTTGCACCACTCACCTTCTTAAAAAGGGCAACTCCATCTTTGCTGAGCTGGTATTTGGCAAAGACATCGCTGTTGGAAGAGATCCCAAAAGGAATGTCATCAATGGACTCTGCTGCCAACAAGAACTGCTTGGCAGCATCAGATTCTGCATCCTAACGGAAAGGGGAAAAAAGATTTTAAGTTTTAAATACTCCACACCATGCCTTGATTTGATGCATGTTGCTTACTCAGTGATGCAAGAACAACGAAGAGCCAAGATGGGATAAAGAAATGGGCATCGTACTCTAGCTGTAATTTCCCCGTGTCCAAAAATTCCCCTCCCCACTGAAATTGGGCATGACTGATTCTACTGTAACCAATTGAACAGGTTGAGGTGTGTGATGCCCACATGTTTCTCAGGTTTGCAAGTTTATTTATTCTATTTTTATCCCACCTTCCCCCTAGGAGCTGGAGGTGCCATACATGGTTCTCCTCCTCCCCAATGGGAGGTAGGTTAGGTTAAGAGACTGTCTAGGCTCAGGTCACCCAGGGAACTTTGTGTTAGACTGTCCATGGACGCAAACAGGTTAGCGAGCCCTGGTGTAATCTCTTCCCAGATAAAGGCGTCCAAGGGAGGTCAGCTAAAAGCAGCAGTAACCGAGTGAAGCACTCTACCTTGAAGAACCCGATCACAGCAACTTCACTGGATTCCACCAGTTTCTCAGCAGCAGCTACATCTGCCAGGGCAGTGGCTGCTGGCCCTGTGCGTTTCTTCAACCAGTTGACAATGTCATCTGCTTCCCTGCCAGCTGCATTAGGGGGGAAATGACACATCAGAATCTCTCTCACATTTAAGTTGGAGCACTTGATCTAATCACCCCAAGTGGAAACTCCCATTATTTCCTGGTTCAAAGGGGAAAGAGTTTCTGTTCACCTTTCTAGGGAAATAAGCCATCATCTTCTCTTACCTCTTTGCTTTCCAAAAGCAAGTAGCCACCAGAAGGTGCTATTGAGCACAAAGCTGCTTTACTTGGTGCAAAAAATATTTCATAGTAACATTTAAGAGCACGCTGTTTCCATCACCACATTGGCTCATGTATATTTAGAGCTTTGGTCACATTATAATATCACTGATGCAAAACGTTCTGCAAGATGCAAGCATCTTCATGCCGAAGAATACCACAAAATGCCCGAGTGAAGGGGGGGGGGGGGGGAAACAGGAAGCAAGATTTTATACCATAGTAAAGGTAAAGGGACCCCTGACCATGAGGTCCAGTAGTGTCTGACTCTGCGGTTGCGGTGCTCATCTCACTTTACTGGCCGAGGGAGCCAGTGAACAGCTTCCGAGTCACATGGCCAGCATGACTAAGCCACTTCTGGCGAACCAGAGCAGTGCATGGAAATGCCTTTTACCTTCCCGCCGGAGCAGTACCTATTTATCTACAGTGGTACCTCGGGTTACAGACGCTTCAGGTTACAGAGTCCGCTAACCCAGAAATAGTACCTCGGGTTAAGAGCTTTGCTTCAGGATGAGAACAGAAATTGGGTGGCAGCGGCGCAGCAGCAGCGGGAGGCCCCACTGGCTAAAGTGGTGCTTCAGGTTAAGAACAGTTTCTGGTTAAGAACGGACCTCCGGAATGAATTAAGTTCTTAACCTGAGGTACCACTGTACTTGCACTTTGACGTGCTTTCAAACTGCTAGGTTGGCAGGAGCAGGGACTGAGCAACAGGAGCTCACCCCGTCATGGGGATTTGAACCGCCGACCTTCTGATTGGCAAGCCCTAGGCTCTGTGGTTTAACCCACAATGCCACCCACGTCCTTCTACCATAGTACCCAAGCTTAAAAGCAACTAATAGGTTTTTCAACGCTGTTAAAATTAGATCTGTATTTCTAACTCTTGGGAGGCTCCACTCAAAACAAGCTGCCTTCAGAATCTGCTTTAAGCACATCTTGCGCTGATTATATACAATGTTAAGATAGTAAGTTACTATGCCAATCTCCATTTCAAAATTCTCCAAATGTAAATAATACGAATTGCCCTTCCCTATACCTGCGAACAGAAAGATTCCTATAGGCAGGAGGGTAGATACCTGCTCACTGTGACCATCATCCTCATGCAGGGGTAACAAGTGGGGCTGCAGCCTTCCTGAAGCTTGGGGGTGGCAGTGCAGAAACTGTCCCAGTTTTATTGAGCTTTATTGATGAAACAACAGGAAAGAGCCATACCCCAGCTGTAAGCTTTGAAGAGGGAAGTTAGGAACAGCCACCACCTTCCACTGCCTTGCCTCCTTCACTCCCAAAGTTTGCAGCAGGACAGGGGAGCACTGAATCTCCTGCAGTGCAAGCTCTGGGATAAGACCACCATCCTATGCACACTTACCTGGGAGTAAACCCCACTGAATACAATGGGACGTATAAAAGCATGCAGAGGATTGCACTGAAGTGGAGGGGAGGGGCTAGATCCTGACAAATATGTGTTTTGGCTTGGCTAGCCAGGTTAGGTGAAGCTGGTACTGGGGACAGAGCCCTACTTTCCTTACTTGCACATGGCCAAGCAGTCTGAGAAACAGAAGGGGTGTGTACTCCATATTCTACAGGCAGCTCTCAAAACTCTGCTGGACCAAGCTATACTGTACACCCCCCCCCCAAGTCGAGAATGATGCCCAAAGAATTCAGCTCAAGATGTATGAGATTGCTTATTACAGCTACTTTTACCACACATGAAAGTACTCATATAAACAAGCCTTTAACATTTAATGCATATATTGATACAGCAACATGGGGATGGGTTATTGCTTTTTGTTTGTTACTATTCAATGTATGTTTGTGTTTTGATATTGTAAACTGCCCTGCAATCCTTGGATGAAGGGTAGTTTGGAAATTTAATAAATAAATAAATATAAACCTATTATTATTATTATTATTTATATGCAAAAGGTAATCACTAACTTTACCAGCACTCAAAGTGGCTGCGCACATTGCCTTTCAAGAAAGCCAAAATCAGAGGCAGGGTAGTCATACCTGTGGGGAAGCTTATCCTACATGTGGCTTCTGTGGCTGCTGCAAGCTCTTCTTCCCATACAACTGAAAGCACTTCTTCCCCTATAACTGGAAGCTCATCTTCCCCTACAACTGAAAGCTCATCTTCTTCCCCTACAACTGAAAGCTCATCTTCCTCTACAACTGAAAGCACTTTTTCTCCTATAGCTGGAAGCTCATCTTCCCCTACAATTGGATCCAAGGATGGGGGACTGGCCATTTTGTAGTGTTGCCCTCCCAATGCAGTTTTTCACCAGCTACCAGCACAAAAAAGTCAATAGCTGAAGACCATTCAGTTTCCTGAATGAGGAGACTCTTGTGCCTATTTCTAGGTGGCAGAATCCTAAGGACGGAGGGATTCTTTCCAACTGTCACCATGGAATCTTTTGAGAGAATCAGCAGCCATGTCTAAGGAACAGGCTTCTTATGCCCCCCAACCCACCCCTGAACCTTCCATCAGCCACTACTACGTTTTAAAGCCTTAAATGCTGTTTATTATTTTGACCTGTCTGATTTTTATTTTTAAAATGACTAGGAGTTTTAATAACTCCACCTTCAACCACAGGCCTTCCATTATGATATCTGGGTTAGGGGAAAGTATGTTACAATCAGAATAATCAACCATTTAGAATGATCAGGCATGTTGATCAGCAATCTGCCAGTAGCTTTGGTGATAAAGAAGTTTGTCTAGCACTTATATCATCCATGTACATGGCACAACTCACAGAATTATAGAATTGTAGAATTGAGAGTGACCCTGGGGTTTATCTAATCTGATCCCCTGTACGGCAAGAATCTCAACAAAAGCATTCAGATGAAGGACATGTCCCTGCCCCAAGGCTCTTACCATTTAGAAACAGATAAAGCAGGCAAACAAAGGAACGGAAGGGAAAGAGGGATGGGGTAAACATGGGAAGAATTACATTTCAGTTACATGTATTAAAGGCTTAGTTAGTTGCAATGGTGCATTAAGAGTAGGGGGTCTGTCAAAAGCTTCGTGGAAAATGTGATTTTGCAAATGGTTATGTAGGAAGGGTTTTGGGAGGCAGTTCAAGTCACAAGGTAGAGTCATTGAAGGAGCAGAAGGCAGCTAGATGACCAAGCATGGAGGAGCTGGCCAAGCATGAGACAGGGAAAGAGATGTGGGAGGATGGGCCAGCAGTGAGGCAAGAGGGTCAAAGCTACTGAGAGCTTTGAAGCTGAATCAGGGAGGACTCAAAGGCAACATAGGGCTGCAAGAAGGGTATTTCTGTGGTCAGAATAATTTTGCCAAGAGTGCTAAATACAGGCAAGACAATCAAGTCCAGAGAGCAGAAGGCTGGATGGATCAGAGGTTTTTTGCTGAGGGACAACAGGGAGGAGAGTGCCGGTAATGTTATAAAGCAGCCTTACTCATCCGCATGTCCTACAGATACTGCTAGACTTCCACCTCAACCCCATTTTCCAACAAGTAACACATGGAAGAAAAATCGTTACTATTTTTTTATCATTTATGACATGCTAGTGCCTATGCTTCTGTGTTTTTAAACGCAACTACAGGTGCATGCTTGTCTTAGTTACACAAAACTGGGAATATGAAATATTTGATAAACTTTCATTTAGTTTTGATACAACTTCAAAAAATAGGACATCCATTTTATACATAGGAAAGAGGCTGAAATAGACTCTAGTGAATGAATGGCTATGACTGAGCAGTGGCATGAGCTCAGTGCCTTGAGTCACAGGCTTCTCCTTCAAGGCTAGAATGCCGTTCAGAATACAGACACTGAAATAGTCACTGCTTAATAGATTTTATTGCCTTTGGCTGTAGCCCTATCTACCTCTTCTTGGCAGCAAGCCTCACTGACCTCCATGGAGCTTACTACTGAATAGATATACACAGAATTGGGCTGTAAGGAATAAACAATAGTGAGGGAGGGTATTACATGCAGCAAATTGCTCCAAGAGCTGCAATTCTGCATTTGTGATTCCGTCATATACAAAGCAGGGAACAGATATATCCTAAGTGCAACTATTAAAAAAGCAACACTAACTTGTCCTTAATTTGCATCAGAGGAGTTCTAAGCTAGAAATGTGAAACCATGGTACCTTATTCCTATTTAACAGATTATCCTTGTCTTTTTAGTGACTAAGAGAATTACATGCAAGGACAAAGTTGCAAGTCCTCTACGAAAAACTTTTTTCATGCGACTATTTAGCAGAGACCTTTTGAACTGGTGAAATATATATACAACATGAACAAACAGCTTAAAGGAGGCAGAGAACCATATTTGAACAATGTGAAGTGAATGCCAACAGTTTAGGCATCAAAACCAAGAAGTATCCTCTTGTGTCACTTTAGCTTTATGTTCCAGGTTTGGTCCCCCCCACATCAATTCACATGTTCCAGACTTTTTAACCATTACCATAGTCTCACCTGTGTATTCTTTAGGGGATGATTTATCGCCATTCTTGAAGAATTTGATAGTAGGGTAGCCTCGAACACCAAACTGTTGGGCAAGCTCTGATTCTTCTGTTGCATCCACCTTGGCCAGCCTGATTTCTGAGTTGTCAGATTTCAATTTTGCTGCCGCCTTCACATACTCTGGGGCCAGAGCTTTACAGTGACCACACCAAGGTGCATCTGAAAAAAGAAGTACAGTACTTAGTACCAAAGCAATTACTGTGCAACCCTCCAACACTGATACTTTCTATCACCCACAACAGCAAAACATTCTATGCAGATCACATCCAGGTGACAGGTGAAAATTATGGCAAGGAAAGCTTCACATTGACTGCCCTGTAGTACTATAACCAGCACCTTTCCTATCACAAAATCCTAACATGAAGTCTCCCCCTCTTCACCTATTACTTTACAAGCAGTCTCTGCAGTGGAAAAGCAATGAGTAGGCAAGACAATGTGTAAGTGTAGAATATCTAGAAGAGCAAGATAAAAGCTTAATCCTTTGATACAATACTGTTGCTTACTTGATGTAAATCTCTCCCCAGTGCATAGTTCAAAGTTTCTTGTCCCACACTGCCCTCAGCAACAACCTGCAACTAGCACAGCACATCCAACCTTGGAAGTCTTCCAAGACTCCACTGAAGCCTCTCAACTTTACTGGCACACCCCTTCCAACAGTACTCCTGGTGCTATTGCAATGCCACCAACAGACATAACCTGGCACAATGCAGAACTGCTTTCCCCAATACTTCAGAGAGGTGCATTTCAGACGCATTTTGCACTCTTAAAAAATCTTCAGCGGGCCCCTGTTCTCTCCTGCATCAGACACTACCAGTGTCTCATAGCCAACTGGTAAGCATCTATCTATACCCTTATTTTCAAGGCTAAAAATATAGGGCAACAGTAGCACCGGGCCATTCCACGCATCCGGGTCACGCCAACAACAAAAGACGAGCAAACGCCTGCAGGCCCCTCTTTGGGCTGGCACAGACATTACCGCAACCGGCGCACGCCAGCTCTCGCAAGTTCCCTTCTCACGTGAACAGTGTAACGTCTGAATAGGCAGAGGTTGTTTCCCTAATGGCGTAGGGAAAAAGTCTGTTCCCCATCCCTAATGGCTAACGTGAAAAAGTCAGTTCCCCATCACTGCCTAAAGGGTCAAGAACAGGGGGACTCCAACTTCAGTTCCCCCTCCCTCCCACCCGGCCGGCCTTCCCTCTCCAGCCTCATCCGCGCTCCCCCCCCCCGGCGCCCCTCCACTCACAGAACTCCACCAGGATGTTCGGGTGCTGCTCCAACGCCCGCTCGAAGTTGGCCGCCTTGAGCACCAGGACGCCCTCGTCCTCTTCGATATCCGCGTCGTCGGCCAGGCAGGCCCGTCCCAGGAAGAGCAGGCAGAGGAGCGGAGACAAGAGCAGAGCGGTCTTCATGGCGGCGCTGACAATGACGGCAGGATCCCAGGCGAACAGACCGGACCACGAACAGGCGCCGCAAAAGAGAACACTCCGCGCCCGCCTCCCGCTTTATAAACCCGCCTTCTCCCCGCTGCGTCTATCGCCCATTGGCTGCTTCCGTCCTCCTACGCTTCAGCTCCCATTGAACTGGCGTGGAGCCTAGGGCCGCCCTCCGGTCCTGGATTGGTCAGCTTTAAAGGTCGCGTCTCCTTTTCTTTCCCACTTCCGAACAGCCGCGAGAGTTTCCTTTGCTCCGCGGGCTTTGATTGGTCATACCGACCTCTCCGGAGAGTACGATTGGATAACGCGCCCGCGCTTAGACCCTCAGACCCGCCGTTTCTGATTGGTTGACCTCAACGAAACTCCCTCCCCTCCCCGCCTACTTTCGCCTCTCTTCTTTGGAACGTGGCATTCGAGAGACACGCCCGCCTCGCGCGGCGCATGCGTGCTTGAATGTAGCAGGGAGACCTCGTTCGTGTTTGATTCTGACTGGCCCTATTAAATGAGCGACCCGGAATTGAAACCTTGCAAGGAAACAAATGTTTCCGGGAATATACGAACGAGGTGGAGGCTTTTGCATAAGAATTGCTTAGGAGTGGACGGGGGAGCGGGGAACTCAAGCGAGCAATTTTATTAAGATGGGAAGTTTTTTAGTGTGTACATCTGCATGTGTTAAATGCATTGCCTTTGTATATGCTTCACTGTTGGGATTTTTTTCTAATGAGAATAAGCGCATATTATATTTTTGTATTACCATTTTTATTATATATTTTACATATAACCCTAGCATGTTTACTCAGAAGTCAGTACTATAGAATTCTCTGAGGCTTGGGCAGCAGTCCTAACCCCCATTTACATGGGATCAAGCCCCACTGAATTCAGTAGAACTTGCTTTTGAGTAGAGGTAGTTAGGCCTGCGGTGTTGGACCGAAAAGGAATACTTTTATGCCTTCCTCTCCTGCTTTTTGACTTCACCTTTTTACTCCTGCAAGGAATAGTGTAACTATATTACGTGGACGACAGCCCCCCCCCCAGCAATAATCAGGAGTTTGCTCAAATAGAATTTGTTGATAAATAAAATAAAAACATTTTGTGGTTATTTATATGGGAAATACATACCAATGTCTGGATCATTTACACTCCCATGTTGTTTGGATTTCCTCTTCTGTTCCCTGGTTTACAATATATGGTCGTTATAATAATGCATTTTATATGTCAGTATTTGAAAGGGCAGGGCAGCAAAGTGGCAGAACCAAGCCAAATAGTTTCTGAAAAAAACATTCCATCCTTTATACATCAGCATTACCACCACCATTCCAAAGACCTGTGCCACAATCCATCACAATTGGAGCTCTGGGAGAGTGGTCCACTGCAGGCTGTATGTGAAGTGTTGTTTATGTCTAACAGCATAAGAGTTGAGACAGCCAAATTTGCCATAATGTTTAGATTGAGAGTCAAGCTTCAGACCTTTACTAACTTAACTGGAAGAAAGTCCCATTGAAATCTATGTGGCTTATGTCTGAGCTGGCATGCATTGTAAACTAAGACTGCAATCTTAACCTCACTCACCCAGGAGTTAGCCCCATTGAATTCAGTAAGGCTTCTGTGTAGGCACTGAATAAAATCATTGGGAGGCAGCCAACATTAGTTATGCTCAAAGTAGATCCACTGAAATCAATGGAATTAAGTAACCTGATTTAGTGGCTCTGTTCTGAGTATGATACAATTGGATTTCACATAATGGCAGTGCAGTCCTGTCTGTGTTTCTACATAAGTAATCTGGCTATATCCAATGTCCAGGTTCCAAGAAATAATTGCATTTATAATTTCAATTTGCTTTATATTTGGATCAATTTGCT
Organism: Lacerta agilis; assembly: GCF_009819535.1. Classification (NCBI taxonomy): domain Eukaryota; kingdom Metazoa; phylum Chordata; class Lepidosauria; order Squamata; family Lacertidae; genus Lacerta; species Lacerta agilis. The sequence continues at coordinate 28,511,162 of NC_046313.1, forward strand.
CTGCTTAGGTTTCCTATGCTAAACACAACTCACATTTTATAGTATCCTGTGTTTTTAAGAAATAATAGCAGTTGTTAAGTGGACAGCTGAGCTCTTAGGTCAATTAACATTTTAAAACATTTTTATGCTGCTGGAGGAGATGGTTGAGAGTCCCATGGACTGCAAGAAGATCAAACCTATTCATTCTTAAGGAAATCAGCCCTGAGTGCTTACTGGAACGACAGATCCTGAAGTTGAGGTTCCAATACTTTGGCCACCTCATGAGAAGAGAAGATTCCCTGGAAAAGACCCTGATGTTGGGAAAGACTGAGGGCACAAGGAGAAGGGGACAACAGAGGACGACATGGTTGGACAGTGTTCTCGAAGCTACTAACATGAGTTTGACCAAACTGCGGGAGGCCGTGGAAGACAGTGCCCGGTGTGCTCTGGTCCATGGGGTCATGAAGAGTCAGACACCACTAAACAACAACAACAAACCAATCATTTCCTTTGGTCTTAGATGAATCAGGTAAAATATGACAAAATTCCAAATCATGTAATTTTACACTAGCCACCTGCTGATAACAAACTTTCAAAAAACTTTTTCCAAGTACTTAAAGTATGTCACTTATTTTTCAGATTTCCCCCATGTGCATTTTTGTATCATACAAAGAGATGCTTATCATACAGAGCTAGTGAATGGATATTTTCGTTGTATAAATTTGCATGTCCAGGAACCTCAAGGACAATTGCATCAATGGATCATCCATGTAGTTGACTCATCTTGCCTACTCACAATTGCCATCAACTTCAGTGGCATTATTTGGCTTTGTATATGAATGCTGAAATAGTTATGAGCTGTATAACTTCAGCAAAGTTTTAAGGGATGTTTCTGCTGCTGTGCAACATGACCAAATAGTTTTGATATTCAAAATATTTAGGCTTGGCAAAACCCAGAGCAATGTAAGCAGTCCTTTACACTGAGCTTCTAGTCTAGTTTGGTATTTAGACATTATATTCTTTCTTTCAGTCCTGGTGTGTGTCTCTAGTGAGTGGAAAATCCCACATTGCTTCAGCCCCTGGTAGTCAGTATGCACACAGTAAGAATCTATTAGTCTAGCCAGTTTAGGTAGAAATCCAAAGCTGGAGCATCTTTTTTGTGTACCTTGCCTTTCTGCAAGACATAGGATTGCTATCTGGCATTCAGTGTGGAATGGATGGACTCAGGGGACACAAACACTTAGCTTTTACAAGTATAATAGCATTCCAACAGCACAGGATTGAACAAGTTAGCAGCAGCACTATTCAACAGAGCATTATAAATTTGGGCACACCCAGGGAGAGTATTTCAGTAGGAGTCCTAGATCCTTTGCCACCAGGAGTAAGCAACTCTACGTATGGCAAAGTAAATACATATAAGGCTGGAAAGATCCCAAAGCTGGAAGGCTCTCACATTTCTACTAGCTTAAACAGTTTTCATGTTCAAATATTCCTAGTAGGAATAACAAATACAAATAGACTACATGCAAGTATAGCCTATTAATGAATAGAGAAACCTCATGCTAACTTTGGTTAAAAGGTCCTAGTTTTGGAAAGAATTGTACACACACCCTGTAATGTGGTCTTAACTTCATTTAAAATGTTTTGCTTGATATGGCTCGCCAGGGCAGAGTACAAGGAAGGTCTGCTTTGAACTGCACATTAAACACTTCCAAGGCTCTGCTGCATTTCCGTCATGTTGCTGTTAACCCACTCAAATGTGGGTGTGTTTCTCTCAGCCAAGCTGCTCTAGTTGTGCAAACAGATCTCTCTTTCTTCATCAGGGTGTATGCATGGGACAGAGAGGAGAGACAGCGTTGTTAGACTTAGTACTGCTGGGACACGTCATCAGAGATATCCAGCTTTGCAAGATGCCCTCCCTGTAAACGCCATCCAAAGGCAATTCAGCTCAAAGTCCTACCTTTATTTCTGTCTGATCTATTCATAGGACAGTGGGCCAGCCTGAGCAAGCAGACACCACTGGGTAGGGAAACGAGTAGAGCTAAAATGTGAGGCAGCTCCAGGCTGGAAGTAATAAAGGAGTGAGAAAAGTTGTTATTTCAACCTTAGGAAGCCAGTGCAGTATGTAATACAAAAGGGACTCATTTCTGATAAAACACAGGAGAGGGCAGGGGGCATGTATCACCACAACTGAGAATTTAGAGCAGGCAGGCATAACTGAAGCTGAGGCTTAGTAACCTCCTGTTTTTTCTTCAAAACTATGGAGACTGACAAACACCTACCAGTATGTAATTCATGGATATGTTTGGCTTAGTGGGTGGAGAAAGCACAATCTAGAGTTTGATTCATCTTTGGCTTGTCTGTCGGGGGTCTGCTCAGAGATAAGCCCCTACAACAAGTTCAGTGAATCTACCTTTCAAGTACTTAAGAGTCGAGCTATTAAGAAAGCCACAATGCACATTAAGGACCTTCTTGCATATTACTGCCTTCCCTCTAATTGTAGTACTCAATCCAAGTGTAAGGTAAATCATCCCCTCAGTTAAATTATGTAATAATTACTCTTCTTCCTTCATGCAGGCAAATCTGCAGTTAAGCAAATATTTATGCAGAAGGTGCATTCCCTTTCCAGAAGGGCAGTCATCACTATCCTCTTTTCCTATCCCCCACCCACCCACACCATTCGTTTCCTGATTGTGAAAATCTAAACCAGTTCCCTATGTGGTGGCTTCCTCCTTTCTGGGTGGACGTGTCCCAGCCTGTTAGGTTAGAACCCCAGAGCCAGGGAACAAGGCCACCGGTTAGGAAGCTTGAGCTGGCTTGCTGCAATTGGTTGACTTGTACTGCCCCTTTACTCTGGACTGAGCTGCAGCAGAAGGAGATTGGGCTTTTACTCCAGTCTTGTTCTGTTGTTATCTTGCTCTTCCTAGGAATAAAGTAGATTCTATTGGCCGGGGATAGATAAGGTTTGCTTATCAATCTAGCTGGAGGAACAGATGTTACTCACCTGCCCCAATGTCCAGCGGAACCTAGAATGGGTTTTCCCCGTGGGTGGATATCTTAGCTTGCTGTCTGCAAGCAAGCCAATGCTTTGCCCATCAGCCTTTATTCCAGCCAGCCTGGCTTGCTTTCTTGAGCTTTCCCACTGCATATTGTGTAGGCACAGCTGCTGTGGCTGCTCCCTCTTTTCTGACAGAGCTGAAGTGTTTTCAGTCGTGGCAGGAAAATATGTTGTAAATAGATCTCTATCTCTCTGGCTCTGTTTTTTCTTCTTCATTTTTTCAACAGCTATTTATTCTGCTGTGGATTTATTTTTATGTTGTTTGTTCTGTTTTGATCAGGTTTGTTTTAATTATTATTGTTATCTGAGCTAGGGGTGCCTTTTTGGGTGCCAGAACAAGACAAACTTGTTGGGCTGGATTCTAGTAGGAGCCAGCAGAGTTACTGTAACCCCCAAATCAGCTCTGGGGAGTCAGGAAAACCCCCCAGAAAAGCACACAGTGTGGTGCAGGGAGATCTTTCATTGCGGCAAGCAGAAATGATTGTGCTGATGATCATAATAGTGTGACGCTGAGTTCAAAAGCACTAAGGAAATCCAACCCTGGTAACTGTATTCATTACTCTGCTGTGGACTGGTGAACTTGCTGAATTCCTGTCTATTAAAGGCAAAGTAACCATGTCATGAAATGAGGATCCAGCAAGCGTGTGACATACAAAACAGGAACAATTTGCCAAACTGGATCAAGGCCAGCAGTCGGTGTGAAGAAGGGTGTGTATGCATGATAAAAATAATCAAGGCTTTAAAATATTGTAAATGCTTTTCAGGGAAGACACTCCTGTGTGGAAAATCTTTCTAGTGGAATCCTGCAAGAACGAGAGCTCAGTTCCTAAATTAGGAGAACAGTGACAGGAGATGTTAGTGACTGACCTAGAAACTACCGTATTTATTTCATTTTTGCCTGACATGTCAAAACTCAACAGCTGAAGTTTTTCCCATCACTTCACTTCCATGCCAATATTTTTCTTTTATGTGCTGAATTTTTCTGCATCAGGCCTGATGGTAAAGGCACAGGAGCTGAGCTATCTCTGACTGGGGTTGGGAACCCCAGACCCAGGAGCCAAATGCGGCCCTCGTGGACTCTCTACTTGGCTGTCAGGAGCAAGCAGTGGTAAATCACAGAGTTGGAGTCAACTCTTTATTAGCAAAAACATGATCAGCACAGGAGTGTCAGGCTTAATGAGCTCAGCAACCCACCTCTGGTAGGTCTTGCCCTCATGAAGCAGTTGCTGAGACTGAAGGCCCCTGCCTCCCCACATCTACCCTTTCTCCAGGGTTTTCTCCAAGCAATCGGGGACTGCATCTGCACCTCACCAATGTCTCCTCTGCCCTTTTCATGCCTCTTCTCATTCTGGGAGACCAAGGAGGAGAGGAGCTGGTCGCAGCAGGAAAGGAAGACACCCGTGCCTTTAGATCAGCCTGACTCATCTCTGCTTCTTGACCTCTCTCCTCCCACCCTCCTGCTTCAGCTTCTGTCTCTGATTCTGAATTTCTCTCTGCCACAGACTCTTCCAGCTCACTAAGCCCTGTTGCCCCTTCAGCTTCCGACACTTCCTCCCAGTCTTCTCCCTCTGACCACCATCAATTCTCAGGCTCTGAGCCTTTGTCCCTTGGGGGTTCCCCCGCTGGTTCCTCCCACCATTCCTCAGTGTCCAGCCAGCCTATGACATCAACCTGCAGAACTCTCTCTGAAGGGGACAGTTCAAATAGCTAAATATCCCATATTGATTATGAATGCCTTAATTGCTTTCTAAGCTTGTCTATTTGTGTATCATTCACAGCATTTGTGCATTAATATATTTTCTGTATTTTTGTAATATTAAGAGAGACAAAGGAATGTGCCTAATGTTGCTTCTTCAACTATTTCTGGGAAATCAGCCAAAACTGGCCAGCAGCTTCAAGGTTTTGATAACGGTGTACGGTCTGGAATTAAACAATGGCCTGTTAATACAGAAATAGCACCTTGGCTGTTACCATAGAAACACCATCACGAGAGAGGGGGACGGAAAGCCCCTTTTAAGGAATGTGCCGTTAATTGTGGCTAGCCTTTAATGGGCTTAAGAGCTGGTCTTGTTGATTGATCATACTGGAGGCATCAGGCTTGTTGGAGTTGCGTATCCTTACATGTATTGGTATGTATTGATTGCATATTTGTGTATTGTTCCTATGGGTCTTTGGGAGAGGGGCAGCTCTGAGTTGTGTGAGCAAGGGGGGGCTCTCAGCCTTGGACGGGATGTATGCGCTTTCTGAGCAGACAGGAGGAATGCAGCTGGAGTTGGCTCCTGCCACCTGTATTAATATTGTATTCAGTCCATTAAGATGTAAGGTATTTCCTAGTTAGTAGACTCATCCCCTGCATGGGTATTATTGATTTATGCTTTTGTATTTCCTATCTAATGCAATAAGTATTATTGCCGGTTAACTGAAGTTATGCTTTCTTGCTGATTAGGCACACACACATGCATACAATAGCGGATCTGTGTGCTCACAAGCTAGGTGATGTTGCTATATTTCTGGGAAGCCTGCCAAGTATATTCAAGGCTTGCCAGGACATTCCCAGACTGGGGAGAGCGAGTTGGGGAGGCTTTGGGAGGTTACCCTCCTAGGGAACATGTGAACCTTGAGCCAATTTTCGGTTTCTATTTTCGGTTTCTGTATTGTCTTTATAAGGAGTACGCGCCAGTCTCTCAGTGCTCAGTCCAACTTTTGGATTGTGCCTTTTGCTTTACATATGTAACTCAAAATAAATCCTGCTGAACCCTGCATGGTGTTTTGCCTCTTCGTGTTCCTGAATCCACCGCTCAAGAGCTCAAGAGCCCATTATGGTCTTACATCTCCAGGCCACAATCTCTCTCCCCCTAGTCAAAATCCTTCATTGGACCCAGGTGTTTTTGCCTGGCTGGAACATGCCCCTTAAATGAACTCCTGCTTGTCTGGATGGAGGATAGAGGGGTGTATGAGTGTGTGTAGAAACTAAAAGTACAAAAATAAAATTTTATATTCATCACCCACTTTTGCCTTGCTCTGCCCACCACTGGCATGTGGCCCCCAGAAGCTTGCTTTTAAGGGAATGTGGCCCTCAGACTGAAATGCACTCCCCGCTCCTGAATTAAGAGATATTTGGATAACTGTATTTTAGGCAATTACAGGTAGGTAGCCATGTTGGTCTGCCAGGGCTTTTCTATACAGTACATCTACTCAAAAGTCAGCCTCCTTGAATTCCGTGGGACTGAACGGCCAGGAAAGTGTTTTAGGATGAGCAAAGTGCCAATGATGCACCCAACATTGCATTCCTCCGACTCTTCTGCCATCTCTTGGTTAGCACCAGGAATTGTGTGGATTCAGGTAACAATGGGAATAGTACACGGGAACACAAATAAACCAGTGTTACAGCTATTGAAGGAAAGTGTCTCAGCTGCAAGGCAGCTCCTTCATGTGCTGTGCCTTTTATAGCCCAATCCTAACAATATTCACTCAGAAGTATGTCCCACTAAATTCACTGGGGCTCATTCCCTGGGGAGTGTGTTTTGGATTGCAGCCCTTGATTCACATCCATTGTGTATTTCTCTTGCATCACCTTCTCCAACTCACGCTTTAGTTATCAAATACAAATATTCCACCACCCTTTCTCTGTGTGCAAGCATTAGGCTGGTCATGGTAAACAGGTTGTACTTTGGGCAAGGTTCACTTCTGATGTCCATTTAGAGCAGTCATTAATATTACTTCAATTCTCACATCATCATATACGTATGCAATACTATAACAATACAAGTCAGAATGATGGGAAGAAGAAAGAAAGCAAACAAACAAAAAAAACAGGGCAAGCAAAAATGCAAAGAAATAATTGGCTCTGCAACGTACAGTTTGGAGGATTTCTGTTCCAACACATTTTCATTTGCTCGCCAAGTTGACAACAGAAAAATTTGCCCCTTTGAGGACTGGTATCACTTTCAGCATCAGAACACCCCCAAACTGCAGGTGGTTCTAGGGTTGATGATACTGTAGCAGATGAACATTAACACTGCTGCAAATTGGAACTTGCATACAATAATTGGCACCAACAAAGCACAGCAACATTGCTGATGATTGACTTCCAAAATACTATTCTGCCTTTCTTCAACAGCATGGCAAAATTCCAAGATGCCCGCTGTCCGTGTCAGCTCTTTTCTGATATTCCCCCCTGGTAAATTATTGTCTCTCCTTTATATGGGGATGTTTCTAACATTTTTGTTAGTATGTTATTAGAGTTGCTATTCTTCAGATCTCAGCTCCCTCCCCTGTGTTTCTGGAAATTAGGTCTCCCTGAGGTGCATCACATACATACATCTAAATGCATTCATTTGGACACAAAATGTTTGTGCAAGCATTCCAGGCTGCAGTCTGTGGACCACCAGCTTTGTTAAGGTCTGTGGCAAGTCTGTGGGTTTGCGGTTGAATTTGGGAAATTTTTATTTGTATTTTAGTGCTTCCCCTAACTCACCAAGGATTTAAGACCCAACGGCCACCCTTGCCTTCATCTGCCCCAGCTGCAACGAAACATGTCTCTCCAGTATCGGTCTCTACAGCCACAGTAGGTGCTGTAACTCTCCAATGGTTTGATTTCACCCACAAAGTCTCACTCCTCCATTGTCTCCAAAGACAGATGCAAACTATAGTTTTATTGCTTCTTTTGTTTCTTCTATTGAAACTTGTTGTGTTGCAGTTTGAATTATATTAAAGTTGCGACAACGGCATAACAAAATAAATAATTAAACAACAACAACAACAACAACAACAACAATAATAATATACCCTGCCCACTCTGGGCAGCTCCCAACAGAATTAATGATAATAATAAAAAAGTTATAAAACATCAGACTTTAAAAGCTTATCTGAACAGGGCTGCCTTCATTGTCTTCCAAAAGTCAGATAGTTGTTTATTTCCTTGACATCTGATGGGAAGGCATTCTACATGGCAGGCACCACTACTGAGAAGGTCCTCTGCCTGGTTCCCTGAAACCTCACTTCTCACGATGGTCTACCAAGAACTTTGGATATTTTCAAGTAGTCCTTGAGGGGACGGATTTCAGTTGGGGGATCACTCTGCTAGTGCACAGTTTCCTCCCCTCCACCAAACCATAACTACCTATCCAGTTAATAAATGCTCCTTAATACAATAGCTACGTTGGTAGAGCATAAGACTCTTAATCTCAGGGTCATGGGTTCAAGCCCCACATTGGGCAAAATATTCCTGCATTGCAGGGCTTGGACTAGAAGATGGTCCTCCTTGTGGTCCCATCCAATTCTACAATTCTATGATTCTATGTTTAAGTGGCAGTTATGCTATAGGAACTACAACTGCTCATACATTAAGGATCCCTAAATTGTGTGGGGTTTTTCTTTTTTTAAGTAAACTGTTAAGAGTTTACTAACCCCATGCCACACTTCAGAACTGTTTCTGAGTAAATAAACAGCAGATGCATAAAAGGTTCCAGTGGGAGGTATGATCTTTAGTGTGAGAAGAGGAGTGTTACCAGTACAGAAAATGCCCCAACCAACTGACATGTTGGGGCATGGTATTCATTTCATAAGATATTGCTTTCCTTGGCACAGCGATGCAGGAGTCTAGCTGTTATGTACTGAGCTGAATCCTAGAACAATAGGGTCCCGAATGCAGTAGTCTGATTGGTCCGCAGGAGCCACCCAATCCAGCTCCAGGTGGAAGTGAATCAGCGACCTGATTGGGCTGCAAGAGCAGCCAATCAGGCTCCTGGAGGAAGTAAATCCACAACCTGATTGGCCACAGGAGTAGCCCGGAATTAGCCAATCATGTGGGGCCCATTGTGTAAATAATGTATATATAGCAGACGTTTTGGGGAAAGATTTATTCATTGCTACTATGAGCTGAATAAAGAGCATGAAATTCACACTTGACTCTGAGTATATTTCACCAGCTATGCACCCACCCCTTTTTTCTTGCGGCTGTACAGTTGCAGAACTTCAATTCCACAGCAGGAATGCAATGAGGATGGCAGGTGGACGGTTGCAACACCATACTGGGAGAAGAAGTGATCAACATCCAGTTTAGAGCTGTTCCTCAGCAAAGCTATCGACACAGCCCTGGAAACTGTAGTTTGTTAGGAATTGTAGCTCTGTGATAGCTAACTGCAAAGGCTGACTTAAGGCAGTCAGGATGGTGGTTTTAGGAAAGAACAGCTCTTATTTCTTCCATCTCATCTCTTATCCTCTTATCTCTCATCTCATATATCATCTCATCTTCTTATCCCATCTCTCTTCTCTTCTCTTCTCTTCTCTTCTACACCATCAGCGTGATGTAGTGGTTAAGTGCAGTGGACTCGTAATCTGGTGAACCAGGTTCGCATCCCCGCTCTTCCACATGCAGCTGCTGGGTGACCTTGGGCTAGTCACACTTCTCTGAAGTCTCTCAGCCTCACTCACCACACAGAGTGTTTGTTGTGGGGGAGGAAGGGAAAGGAGATTGTTAGCTGCTTTGAGACTCCTTAAGGGGAGTGAAAGGTGGGATATCAAGTCCAAACTCCTCCTCCTCCTCCTCTTCTCCCGTTTCTTCTTGTCTCTTATCCCTTATCTCGTCTCTTATTGATAAGATGCCCTTCTCTCCCTCCCCCCCTCTCTCTCTGAGAAAGGGAGCAAGAGAGCAAGAGATGACCCTTCTCTACTCAATTGTACCTCCTTACAATATTCAAAGCCTAATTGAACCAAGAGGGGCATTTTCAGCAAGGACTCCACTAAAGCTGTGACTCCACCAAATCATAGAATCGTAGAATTGGAAGGGATCCCAAGGATTATCTCTTCCACCACCTCCCAAGGGAGTCTGTTCCACTGTTGCGAACAGTGTAAGTTCTTGCGGATGTTAAGCCAGAATCTCCATTCTTGCAACTTGAAGCCATTGGTCCTGTCCTCCATGTGGCAGCCCTTAGACAGTTGAAGAAGGTTATAATATCTCATGTCATTCTCTTTTCCAGGCTAAACAACTTATTGTAGCCAACAGAAGGCTTCAAAGGTAGCTAATTATGGTGTGGGAAATGATCACAGCCGGGAAAGGGAGAATTAACACCCCCCTTTTAAAAAAACACACACACAAAACCCTGTCCCGCCATTCCTCAAAACCTAATTTTGTTCTTCCTAATTTTGAGGAAGAACAAGGAGGATGGGGTCCTGGGAGTGCATAGGGGCCCACAGGCACTATGTTGACAACCCTGCTTTTGCTTTCACTCATTGCTAAGGTGCTCACACCCAGGGGCCTTCTGCATTTTCTGTGTCTCCCTTCCTGCATTCCCATGGGCTCCTGAAGGCAGACTTGTTTAGATAAACACTTCCCTGATATCCTGAGTTGAACCTGCTGTTTAATTGCTGTTTAAACTGTTTCACTGTTTTAATGGGTTTGTTTGTTACACATTTTAATTATGGATGTTTCAGTGTTGTGAAGAAGCTGTTTTACTATGTATTTTTAATAATAGCTAGCTGCATTTTTGAATTATGGTGCTGGAGGAGACTCTCGAGAGTCCCATGGACTGCAAAAAGATCAAACTTATCCATCCTTAAAGAAATCAGCCCTGAGTGCTCACTGGAAGGACAGATCCTGAAGTTGAGGCTCCAGTACTTTAGCCACCTTATGAGAAGAGAAGACTCCCTAGAAAAGACCCTGATGTTGGGAAAGATGGAGGGCACAAGGAGAAGGGGACAACAGAGGATGAGATGGTTGGACAGTGTTCTCGAAGCGATTAGCATGAGTTTGGCCAAACTGCAGGAGGCAGTGAAAGATAGGCGTGCCTGGCGTGCTCTGGTCCATGGGGTCACGAAAAGTCGGACACGACTGAATGACTGAACAACAACAAAAGCTGCATTTTTATGATCAGTTTTATACTTACTTGCTTTTGGATTTTTTTTTTTTACCTCTTTCTGCACTGCCTTTGTATTTCTTCTGGAAATAAAAGGAGGCATATAAATTATTTTGCTATTGTTGTGGTGGCAGTGGTTTACTTCAACCAAGCCCACTTCTTCAAGGTCCTTGTATAAAGCTCCGTGCAACTTGGGCCTGGATATCTGAGAGAATGAGCTTTGAGGTAACACAGCACAAACTTTGTTCCTCTTTCAGGAAAGAATTTAGCTGTTAACGGGTTCGCTTGATCAATAACTGACTTTTGTTGAGGGCAGGAAACCAAGCAGAAAGAAAGCCCACAGGAAACGGGTAACAGTTCAGTTAGGTTGCCCACCACTGCAAAACTTAATGTAATGCAGATGAAATGGTGTTTTGTTTTGTTTTGTTTTGTTTTAAGTACCTTAAGCACTTTGGGACTGTGGACAGGTTCACTGAATGCTGCTGGAATACCCCAAAGGATATTTTACATTTACCGGTATATTGCGAATTGCCTTGGGTGACCAGATAATCTGGAAAGGCAGCTATCAGTTTAAAAACAGTAAGTTGCCATATACTAGCCTTGGTGATGTGATGACACAGTGATGTTGTTCCAGCAAACAACTTACGGAAAGCTAAAAAATGGGATGCTAAAACTGGACACCCTGATGTCTAAACTACTCATTAACATGGCATCCTCCCAATGTTGCTCAACTTGCATCAGCTGCAGTCAGCATGGCCAATGGTCAGGGATAATGGGAATTATAGCACAGCAACACCTGGAGGATCCCCACATTTGCTAACCCTATATAACAAGAGCATTGTAAATGGCAGTGAGAGGCCTACTTGTTATATTCTGGTTTTCTTCTGCCATACATGATACACTAGAGATCTCTGAATGCGCACTTGGCCTAGGAATGTATTCTGCATCTTATAGCACTCAGAGTCTTGCAACAGATGATGCTAAGCGCTGTGTTTTATTTCCTGCCAGAGCCATAAGTGAGAGGGCAACAAAAGGATACTGTTAGCCAAAGATTTCCCCCCCCCTTTATCTCAGTGGTTAATCTGACATTTTTTATTGCTTGCGTTTGGGTTGTTCTGTCCATATACGTCACCAGATAAAAGTACCTCCTGTTCCTAATTAGTGAATGCCAACCTAATGAGTGTTGCCAAGCATCAGAAAAGTGTTTTATTTATTCATGCATTCGTCTATTGTATTTATGCCTGAGCATATAGCCCAGTTGGGCTGTCAGGGCAGTTTACAACAAAGACAGTTATAAGACTAATCTAACAGACAGAATTTAAAATCAATCCTAAATCAATAGTTGAAATCCTATTTCGGATACAATAAAGAATAACTTTAGGTTTGGTATCAGGGGTTTTTGCCAGATATTTTTGAACTGGGTCATGTATCCACAGCAGTAACCAGAGGATGACCGCTGGGAGGAGTGCAAAAAGAAGAAACTCCATGCTACACCTGCATCAGCACAACCGGACGCCTTCCTCTGCCCCTGCTGCAACAAAACATGTCTCTCCCATATCAGTCTCTACAGCCACAGCAGGTGCTGTAACTATCCAACCATTTGACTTCACCCATGAAGGTGCACTCTTTCATTGTCTCCCGTGACACACAGATGCCAACCATTTGTGTTTTTGTTTTGTTTTTTTGAATTCATTTTATAAGATGCAAAACACTTTGGGGCAACTTCCCTCAACCTCTCCTTTATGGGTTTCATTTCCATTCTTCTTTAACAGTTTCATAAATTAGCCAAATATCCATTATCTTCAGATGCCAACCATTTGAACTACAGGACAATTCCCCAGTGATCTACCAGTAGATCGCGATCTACCTGTTGGACATGCCTATACTATACTAAAGCACACACAGCTGCAGCCCTGGCCCAGCAAAAGTTACCAAGCTCCACTGCCTGAGCCCACTCTGTCTCTGCTCACTTACTTGCGCAAGTATTTTTTAAAAAACACAAACTTACGGTCCTGGCGCTTATTTACTAGCAGCTGTTACACTGCTAAAGGGTTTCAGCAGGAGTAGCTGTATCAGTCTGTCATAGCAAAGAAGACAAAGAGTCATGTTGTGGCACCTTAAGGATTAAGTATAACACAAACTTTTCAATGTATCTGATGAAGTAAGTGTGGCGGAATAAGGCCTGGTTCATCATGGGTTAACCTATCACTCCCATGTTAGGTGGGTGTTCCCTGGGAGGCGGAGCTACCTGGCATTCTAAAAGGAGGGGGAACAACCTGAAAAGGCAGTTGGGGGTTTGGCAGTTGGGTGTGGAGGTTTAGAAAGAGAAACTGCGAGGTTAGGCTTTGGGGAATGGGAGGAAAGGTCATTACCATTGCTAACGGGATGCTGGAAAGATTATAACTGAGCTGAATTATATAAGAAGATTTGTACCAGTAATAACTCAAGACATCCATGTTTTCAAGTTACCTTAATAAAGTTAAAAGTGCTTAAACGTTCGCTGACTGTGGCAGTGCGTCAGTGCCTCAAGAGGTGTGGCTGAGGGGAAAAGCACTAAGGGTTTCCTGTGATAGAGGGAACGGGTGGCTTATTTTCCTGGCATACAGAGGACTGGGCAGGGAAGCCAAAGGTGCCACGCAGTTGCCAAAAAGGGAAGGCAAGCTGCAGTAGTTTGGGAACCCAGGGCGGGAGATCCCAAAGGTGGCAAGAGTTGTTTCGAACGTAAAGCACTGAGGTACCCCAGAGACACTCCCATATAACCACTGAAGGATTCATCTTAGTGGACAGTGAAACTTAGGGAGAGTCACGGTTGGGGAAGAATCGAAAAGGGGAGGGAATAGGATCCCTCACAGTAAGCACATAGAATCATAGAACCATGGAGTTGGAAGTGACTCCAAGAGTCATCTAGTTCACCCCCCTGCAATGCAGGAATCTCAACGAAAGCATCCATGACAAATGGCCAAACTATGATACTTTATTCTGAGATAGCACTTGTTGTTAAATGGCCACAGGGCTTTGGGGGCATTCAGATTGGCGAGGTTGTTTGGGGTGCAATACAAAGCTTTCAGCTTATTTGCTCTTTCCAACTAAAATCGATGATGGCAGCTTGTGTTGGCCCCTTAACCTTTGTCTGCTGGAACTCCAGGAAAAACCAATGGCCCAGTTCACACGTAACGCTAAACCATGGTTTGCTTAACAATCCATGGCGTAACCATGAGTTGTCACACAGACAAACAACATCATGTAAAGCTGTCATTGCATTGCTCTGGCCCAAGTTTAGACTGGTAGCCCTGCTGAGTCACAGGATACTTGGGAGATTGACAATGTCTCATGTGTAGAGAAGGGGCTGTTATGGGACAGAACACTCACTCACTCTCATTCATACATATATTAATAGAGAGATGTGACTCAAATGCGTATGTGTGTGGAATTGCAGGCTGTTGTGTGCAATCAACACCCCCTTGCATTTATCATTGATGAGTTTCTTCTGGCACGGTGTCCTCAGAATGGCAGGCTCCCAACCGCTAATCAGAAAGCAGTGGGTAGAAGCTTTGGCCACAGAATCAGTTTCACCTGTGATGTAGTACTTTGGAGACCAGGAAGCTCCGCATGGTAGAGAAGGCAAGCGACAGTAGCAATTTTATCCATGGGAGAGGTTTCGGGAAACTTATTCTGTGGCCAAATCTTCTGCCCGCTGCTTTCTGATAAGCAGTGGAAAGACATAATGATCTCCTAGAAGGTGCTTGCTATTCTGAGGACAACATGCCAGAAGAAACTCATCACTGATCAATGCAAGGGGGTGTTGATTGCAAGCAACAGTCTGAAATTCCAGGCACATGTCTGCGTTTCTTTTTTGGAGTCCTAGCTCTGGCTTCCTTCCTCCCAAGAACTCAGGATACCGTACATGGTCCTGCCCTGCCCCCCTGCTACATGCAGAGCAAGTAACTCAAGGCAGCCAAGCCACACATGATGGGAGTCTTATGATCAAGGAATTATTCCCCCCCCCCCAATTATTTTTCATCAAGGAATTAAACATATAAAAGCTTTCAAGGGAAAACCTTCAGTTTCACCAGAATCACCCTCCCATTTCTGTGCTGCTCACCCAACAATCATTCCTCTTCCTTTGCTGACCCTCTGTGCTGTAGCCCCCTCCCTCTTTTTCCCTTTGCATGCAAGTTGGCTAGGCACAAGGTACCACAGCCACCCACCATTTTAGTATGCCCAGAGTCCTGGTCAAATTAAAATCCTGAGTGGTTGGATCTCATCAGCATTGTGCTTTGCAGCGTGTCCAGGCAGCCACCCAACAAGCAAATTTTCATTTATTAAAAAAGGGAGTTTAAAAAAATCAAAGCAAGGCAGAAAGGAACAAGCAGATGGCTTTCATTTTGGGGATAACCAGCCTCATATAACCAACATGCTTGAGTCTAATTAATGCATGGAGGGGTTAGGAGCATAGGCTTAGTTCGCTTTGGGAGGCACTAGATAATCAAGCCTATTGTTCACCCCGCTCCCCGCAGTCTACCAGAGGTGGTCAAGATATGAAGAAGCTAAGCTGGTTACTCCAGATTACTTGCATAGCTCTCTCACAAGCCGTTTCTTCTGTTCCTATACCAATAATTTAAGAAACTTCACCACTTTGGAACTAAGCTACGTTTTACTGCCTGTGCAACCTACCTGTCTGATGTATGGGAAAGCACATGAACCTGACCTTTGAAAACTTCGTAAGTAAACCATTTTAAATTTATTAAATGTGTGGTCTTTTCCTATGCTGGAGGAAGAGGGGCCTATATTGGAACTCACTTGGAAACACAGACTGTATTCCAAAGGTCTAACAGTCTATATTTCTACACTTTACTTTGCTGCATAATTTGTGAGTTTAAATCTCTGCTGGGGTTCTCTCACCAAAGTGTACTTGTCCCAAACTTGGATCTTGGCAACCAGGTGTTCTCCCTTTCTATATACCTATTCTTTCATTGCACCAACATTTATTACATATGCAAACAAGTCAGAACATGGATATACCCAACCTTCATCACATTGCACATTGCTGAAGGATGATTTGGGCTGAACATTTGGGGCTCCTTGCAGGAGTGAATTGGGGCTGCTGGATCAGGCATTGCAAAGCTCTGCTGTACTCCTCTTCTCGTTGCAGTTGTTACTTTTGATAAAATAAAAATACGAATTTAACAAGTTTAAAAGGCAGGGGGAGAGATAGGAGATCCAGGGCCTGGTGCAAAAGACCAGAACGTGGGCCATACCTAACAATGCCAGTGAGAGACAGTGACTGCTCCAGGGCCACATAGTTGGAACGGCTCTGCGCTACACTGCAAGTCAAGCACTGGAGAAATAACTGAATGTCGAATTTGAGAGAAATGCTGTTAACATAAAACGTCACCTGGTTTGCAAATGAGATGCCACTAATTGGCATCTAGCTTTTCAAGGTTGAAATGAACCCTTAGGCTGTAAACTAACCAGGCGTGCATGATTCCCGTGTCACCATCGTGCAATGCAAATAATGCACTTCATTCTGTTTTTCCTTCTTTATTTAACGGTATCAGTACCCCTTTGAAAAAAGAAGGGGGGGAGTGAGGGGAAGCAGTTCCCTTCTACCTATATAAACAGCAGTTTCCATTGTGATGCAAATGCATATCCGTTGAAAAGGAGGCCAAAAAGTTTCAAAAGTAAATGCCACAGGAGCCCTGAGCTAGTCTGCGCCTTGAAATCCGTAGAGCTGCAGCTGCTTCACGTCATCGCGTTTCTTTGGGCTTGAATACCAACGCTGTTCTTCAGCGGCCTCTGGCGGCTACCCAGGAAACAACAGTGTTTATACAAAGACTGGCGTGACTTTTACTGTCCTGTTGCTAGTGGGGAGAACCAAACGGACTGTGTTTGTCGTAGGGCTTTTAAAGAGTAGCAACTGGCCTAGGATTTAGCATATAATTTTGATATTCTCATCCACAACTACTACACACATACTAGAACATTGCTACAAACTTGGTTCATTAGCATCTGTGGACAAAATTCTTCTATGGAGACGCACTGTATAATTAAATCGTGATGTAATCCTTCTTTGCTTCTCCTTTCAAGCATAAATATATGGTTATATGAGCTAAGTCCTTGCTGCTGCCCCTGATACAGTCAAGAAGCACAAGCCTCAGGATTTCCTACGTTTAAAATGACTGTGCATACTGAATGTTCATATATACACAGTGCCCCCCGGCTCACTGCGACATTAGCTCAATTCCTATCAAAGAATTTCACATGCAGCAAGATGGATCAGGGGGGACAAGGCTGCTCCATGGAAAAGGGAATATATAGCAGAAAACCAATCGAAAATGATTAGATGACCAGGCTATCAAAGCAGTTTGGGCACTTCTGTAACACTTAGGAAGCCGAGGCTTGTTAGTCCAAGACACCACAACTTTTTGGTTGGTGTTGAAATACACCAGAATACAGAGAACTTAAAAATACAAACCTAAAAAAGAAGAAGAGTACAGACGATTCCAGCATGAGACAAGGTAAAGAGAAAACATTCTATTTGGGAAAAGAACGTCCAGGTATGGGAAAGGAAAAAAGCAAAATAAATAGTTAAAGAAAGGCTCAGTTTGGAGCGAAGGTGACAAACGTTTGAGTGAAAATAAAAAGCCATTGTATTATTGTCATAACAGTAGCGAAATGGAATTGTATTTTGATGGAATGCGCCAGCTATGCGATTGTCCTGCCACGTAAGTCAGAAAATGCCACTAAATGGCAGCAAAATACTGCAGGTCAGTGTCAACCCAGTAACATGCAAATGATGGGTTAATTTTTCAGAAATGCTGATGCATAAAACATTTTGGAACAAACTATCCCTAGGGCTTGCTGATCAGAAGGTCGGCGGTTCGAACCCCCGCGACGGGGTGAGCTCCCGTTCCTCAGTCCCAGTTCCTGCCCACCTAGCAGTTTGAAAGCAGTTCGAAAGCACATCAAAGTGCAAGTAGATAAGGGAAGGTAAACAGTGTTTCTGTGTGCTGCTCTGGTTCGCCAGAAGCGGCTTGTCATGCTGGCCACGTGACCTGGAAGCTGTACGCCGGTTCCCTCAGCCAGTAACGCGAGATGAGCGCCGCAACCCCAGAGTTGGACACGACTGGACCTAATGGCCAGGGGTCCCTTTACCTTTACCTTTTATCCCAATAAAAAGTAGAAACATTCTTCCATCTTGGGATATAACCAAGTGGGCAGCAACCAAGAGATATACCCAGGGATGCCACAGCTTCAGGTCCTGAAAGCTTTTTATCTTCATCTCTTAAAACAGGTCGCCTATTTTCTCTTCCAAAAGAACTGCTGTGTATTCTAAACCTAGAGAGTTCTCTCCTGGATTGTTTCTTTGTTCTTTCACCTGTCAGTTGAATGATTCACCAAGAACACTATGGACCTGTTTATCAGCAAGAATTGAGAGCAAATACACTATGTGCATTACAACATGGGAACAGAACTTGTGCAGTGGGCTTGCTATCCGTAGGCAACTCTACATGGCTGCCTCCACAAGATCGTAACGTCAGATACTGATTGAGGTCCCAGTAAACAGGGGTCCCTGCTGGGCCAGACCAAGCGGCCACCCATTGCACCATCTTGATTCCAAGAAATTGGGAATGTAGGAACCCATATTCCATATTCCAATTAGGAAACTGATACAACTAGCTCAGTATTTTCTACACTGGTAGTATACCCAGCCAGATGGGTGGGGTATCATCATCATCATCATCTCTCCAGGATTTCAGATGGGAATCTTTCCCATGGCTACCTGGAGATTCCGGGGCTTTGAACCTGGCACCTTCTGCATGTAAAGGAGATGCTCTGCCACTCAGCCACATTCATTCCCCTAATGCTAGACACAGGAAGCTGTGTTATATACCGACTGGCCCATCCAGCTCATATAGATGGATATTCAGATGTCTCTGAGAAAACTGCAAGCAGGGCATGGAGGAAACTTCCTTTCCTGAGTGTGTCCATGGAAGACCAAATGTCCACAGGAACCACAGCTCAGGTTCAAAGGCAGTAAAACAGCTGCTACCAGGCAAAAAGCAGGGTAGGCCACTCCATTAATGGCCTACTTGTAGACTTCTGCAGAGACAGCAACTTTTTAGTCCCCTCCTGTTGTGCAGAGACAGCATTTGTGTTTACACATTCCAACTTTCTCTTAAGGGGTGCTGCCGAGGATGCTTTGCCTGAACTGGCCCCTTCCCCAATCCATAAACCAGCTCCAGGACTTGAAAACAGCCTCCACATAGCAGCCATGAAGTGAACAACGGGATCAGGTTATCTTCTTTAGGCTGAAAGGCTACATTCACTCTCAGTCCACCCTCCAGGTCCTGCATGCCAGCAGTGGCTACAGCCACCCACCCATTGGATTTGAGAAGTTGGCCATTTGCATCATTACACGGTAGAAAAACTCAGCAGAGACCCCCCTATATGGCATGGAAAATAAGCAGTTTCTACACTAGCAGCAGGTATTCCTGGTGGCAGCTGGTGATGACGTGAACGCTCACAGGTCAAGCTGCAAGGAGCTGTTCCAATCAGTCTCCTTGCAGATGGTTCTAGCAGCGATCCTCAGTCTCAAAAAGTGACAAGGGTGGGAATCAGGGAGAAATCCCTTTGGCATATAAGGTATTCATCCATGGATTGTTGGGAAAGAGTCCCAAGTGAAATTTAGATTCCCGTGATATTTCCCCTTCACATTTTTGAGGTATCAATAAATGGTATCACTGCAAAAGCTGAATTTCCCAAGCCACCACTTGGCAATTCCTCCCTGTTGAGTCAGGTTAAATGTTGTTGAACTCCCTGCTCCCATCAGTCCCAGCCAGCATTAAGCAAGGACCAGGGACGGATGGGTGTTGTAGTCCAGCAACATCTGGAGGCCTTGAGTGTTTGAGCCCCATTTGCCCCTACCACACCCACTGTTCACAGCAAGCTTGGAAGAACTTTGACGAGGAGGCGAAAACCATTGTCAGTTTCAAGATTTTATTTTACCGTCAGAAAAGGGGAAGCTGATGATTCCAAATCTGTTAATCCAGATCTTTATATTTTCAGACAAAAACGCATCAAATCAATTTAACAAAAAAAACAAAAAAAAAAATCCTGCAAGGGACGGAGTGGGGAAGAGGAGCCGGGGGCAGAGACGTAGCTATGAAAGAGAACCGCACACTCACACGCTTGGTCCCAGTTCTAACACAAGTTTGGGACTCGCAATAGCCCCGCTGAGTTGGGCTGCTGAGCTGGAACGTGCCCACCTGACAGAGAGCAGGCCCTGCGAAGCCT
Source organism: Lacerta agilis (assembly GCF_009819535.1). Taxonomy (NCBI): domain Eukaryota; kingdom Metazoa; phylum Chordata; class Lepidosauria; order Squamata; family Lacertidae; genus Lacerta; species Lacerta agilis. The sequence goes on from NC_046313.1 coordinate 28,531,352, forward strand.
CCTCCTTCAAACGTCAGTGGGGTTTCTACTGGGGGTGGCAGGGCTGTCCGGGCATCATGAAGGAGAAGCATCTAATCAAGGCAATAATAAATACTGACAGGCCAGGCACATGATTTCAAAGGCAGAACAGATACATAAGGCATTCACTGCTCTCGAATATTTGTCCATAGCAAGCTCTTTTGTTCGGATCAGGTGAGGAGCAGCTGAGCTGGGCCAATCCTTCTTCCAGCCCTGAAAACCCAGGGACCGCCCTGGGACTTCAGTGCTTTGCAGCCAGTTTAGGTGTGACAGAACTAACATGGAGATGACAGTGGCACTCGTGTAACTTCCACGCCCACCAACAGGCCCCACCTCCCTAGCTGGAAGCAAGCGCTTCTCTGGCCACAGGGAGCCTGTAAGGGTAGCAGCTTAAGCCCTCGGAGACATCAGCCTCAGCAGGGGGATGGTCTGGCCGGAAGATGTAAAATCAGGAGGGAGGGAGGGGTATGTGTGGGGGACAGGACAGGAGCACATATAAAAACGTGTAACAAGGTTGGGGGGGGAGCCCTCCCTGGAGGATGTATGTTACACACATTAAGGCATCATGGTTACAGGAAACCATCACAAATGGAAAGCCAACCCACGCCTCTGGAGGAGAAGGGGCAGGCCATGAACATGATTGAGCCTGGAAACAATTGGGAGGGGGGGGTCAGCAGGCAGTTCCCAGCTCTGCATGGAATCGATTCCTCAGCACCTTGCCCATCACCCAGAGACAGGAGTGCCTCCGAATCCTCTCCCCTGCAGGCAGGAATGTTGCTTCCCCTTCAGCACCTGCCTGAAATGTATTCAAAGTGGGTCAGAAGCAGCAGACCTCATAATCGGGAGGCCAGAGAAAGGAGAGGGAGCACTTCCACCTCTGCGCTTGGGCCAGACAGTGCAGGTTTGGTCAATTTCTTTCAGTGATTCTTGGGAGGAAATATGTGGGGCATTGAGCCAAAAGGTCTTCCTGATGAGCTTAAGAATGGGAAAGGGAAGGGAGGGTATCCAATGCCAGCACTTTGGTACAGGGTGGGGGCGGGGGGTTTCTACTGTAGCCGCTGTCTGAGCAACTCTCAGGATTTGGCTAGGGAAGGGCTAATCCTTCCACTCCTTCTTGATGTTCAGGTTCCACTCCCAGGAAAGGTGGTCTGTCTTGTCATCGTCTGTAAATTTGGATCGGATGTTGTAGCTGCCCCGAGCCAGCATGCCCTTGGGGGCTTCCTCCATGGGGGTCAAGAACTCGTAGTCCTCAGCACGTGGCCCATAGCTCCCAACCATGTAGTCAGTCTTGTCAACTAGAAGGAGAAAAAACACAGACACTATACGTGAGCCAGAATATTTGAAATACGCCAATGGCTCTCCAAAGAGTTTTTGTGGGGAGAGGGAAAAGACAGCCTTCCAAAGCCATCAGAATCGCTCGCTACTGCTGCCTGCATGGTTGGCGTTCAAGCAGAAGCAACACATCCTCTGTATCAGCTCAAACACCAAATTCCAGTTTTATTGAGGTAATGTTTCAAACTAAAAGTTGATAGAAAAACCATTGCGAAGCCCCCCCCCCCTCTTTTTTGCACCGTACAAAGCAAATGAAAGGTATGGGATCCACGGCACATGACCCCTCCCACTCCTTGACACTTACTTTTTACTCCTTTCCTGAATGTGTGCTGAATATACTTCAACCCCGAAACAATCTCTTTGTGCACCTAAATAGACAAGAGAATTCCATCAGCCAACATGCTCTTTTCTCTGACACACAAAATCCTAAAGGCCAGAGCAATGTGCTTAGCGACCTGAAGGCTGACAGATATGACAAGAGACCTTACCCGAAAGGAGATTTTTAGCTGGTATTCAACACCTTCCTTCAGGACAAAGCACTGCTTCTTGAAACTCTCCAGGTCACCTGAACAGCAAGGAGAAGGCAGGAATCAAAGACAGGTGAACTTTCCACTGAGAGCTTTAAAGCAAAGAGCAGCAGGTTGTTTTCTATGTACTATTAGCATATAAAGCCCTTAACAACTTGGGACCAGTTTACCTACGAGATCCCTTTGCTCCACATGTGCCCATTTGATTACTTAGGATTGGCGCTACTGTAGGTGTCACATAATACCCGTTCCTCATTTTTAAGAACTCAATTGTTTAGTGTGGCAGCACCTGCCCTTTGGAACTCCCTGCATATTGAGGTCAAGCAATTGCCTTCACTGTACTCTTTTCGGTGCCTGCTAAATACATTCTGGTTTAGACAAGCCTACCCAGATGCTTAGAAATCGGGTTTAGCGTTTTAAATTTTATATGTTTTAAAGTATGGTTGTGAATGTTTCACGATATCATTGTTTTATTTTTTCGCTTTGAGATTTTTTTTACAATCAAGCGGAGTATAAATTTTATTCAATAAATATATGTATTGTATATAGGATTAGCCTTAAAACTTGAGCACACTCTAGCTTAAAAATCACTACCGGCACCATCTTGACTGACAGCACCCATGTATCTTTCTAGCCATGGAGAGTCAAAGCACCACCAGAATGAAAGAACACCAGAATGGCACAAGCCTAAACTGATGCCTGCTGTCCAGTTCAGACAATCCAAAGGCACGTATACTAGGCCATTTTGCAGGCTATTCAGCTGGCACTGCGGCACTCGGTAAAATGGCTGGGTTTGCATTGAGTCCTACCGTAGTCTAATATTTCCTTCTGTCCAAAAAGAAAGAAAAAGAGAATTGTGCATTCAGGTCCGGATTGATTTTCCCTCTGGAAACCTGCTTATTCCAGCTGGTAGCTCTGCCACAACTCTGCAAACTGCACTCTCTCCTAGCCAAAGCCTGGCAGACCTTTCCCAGAATGCAAAGGTGCAATGTGAAATGAGGCATGCGCCTTTGTTGGGTGACTGCTCTACCACTGGACCGGTAGGCTGTCTGAACAGCCACATATAAATTTGGCTGCTCTGAAACTAAGAATAAGTTTATCTCATGGATCAATGCTGAGCCCTAAGATGACTTTAACACAAGCCTATTCCGTAATAGGCAAGACGAGCCTTAAACCACATCACAGCAGCAACTGGGCAGGAAAACCTCTCTTCAAATGGCTCTCAGATCTGGCAATGACCTCTTCTCTATCAAAACTAGGTGCAAAGCAAATGCTGTAGGGTGAAACTCTGTGTAGTCGTAGATGTTTGTATAGGGCTGGCTATCTGCAGTGAGAATGCAATGTATTGAGATTGAAAGATCCTCTGGTGAGCCTACCTGTACAGGACCGATCATATATTCTGACCTAACCCACTCACCTGTGAGGTCCAACTCCAAGGGTCCAGGAGCAGTAGCGCAGACCAAAGTCAGTTTTGTTACCACCACGTTTGGAGTGCTGGGATCTGAAAGAGAAGATGAGGCATAAATACTAGAGGGTAAGCAGACCAGCCCTTAAGTATCTCATTTGATAGCTGCAGGCATAGGCTGCAGAGCAGAGCAGCAAAAAAGGATGGCAAGTATGGATCCACAAATGTACTGCGCAGCAGTCAACAAACCAGCAACCTGGTGAGCCTTTGGGTTGTATCCAATTCAATTGTCCCACTAAGGACCTCTGCCTGTGCAACTGGGCTTGTTCTCCCTCTTTTCTCCCCATGCACCTCCATTCTGGGTTTTCCACCACCACCTCTGCTGAGCAAATTTGGGGAGAATGAAGGGAAGTCTTATTGTGCAGGCCAAAGTCCTTGTGCTAACAGGTCAACTTCATTGGGTACAACCCTTTGTGTCTTCACTTTAAGGTAAGTTTACTTAATGTTCTCTTCACAACTGGACTGTACTGAAAGCCACAAGTGGATCCCAAAACTGAGATTAAGAGGAAAGCTTTGTGCCTTTAACTCTCATGGTTCCCTATACAGTGGTGCCTCGCAAGATGAAATTAATTCGTTCCGCGAGTGTTGTCGTAGAGCGGAAATTTCGTATTGCGAAGCATGGTCAGAGGAAGTGCGGTTTTACAAAAAAATAAATAAATCGCAAAACGTTTTCATTTTGTGAGTCATGGCTATAGGAAAATTCGTCTTGCGAGTCACCCTTTCGTTAGCGAATGCCTTTCGTCTAACGAGGCATTCGTCTTGCGAGGTACCACTGTAGTTTCTCACCCCCTACCTGCCTACCAGTACCCCAACTTATTCCCCATCATCTCAGGTGCTCCAAAAAAAGTAATTAGAAGTGTGTGTGTGTGTGTGTGTGTGTGAGAGAGAGAGAGAGAGAGAGAGAGAGAGAGAGACAGACAGACAGACAGACAGACAGAAAGAAAGAGACAAGAGAAGTCTTACGCAAGTTTACTCCTGACTTAGTTCTGCTTACAAACCTGTAGAGATTATTCAAAGTCTAAAGTTCCAGTTTGCAGAGACAATTCCCCCCTCCAAGACCATGGATTTCAGGACTGGGCAACTCCCAAGCTTCTTTCCTCAGGATCTCAGCTCTTGGCTTAGACCAGATGGTTTCCACACCACATCTGAATGGAAGAGGGCCAAATACTTTTGGAGACGCATGCATGTGTGAGAAAGCGGGGCAGGTTTCAGAACGCCTGCTTCCCTCGCACAGTAAACCCAAATACGTCCTCCAGGGACTCACCAACAGCGATGGCAATATTTCCCAACAGGGCCTCCTTGTACTTGCGTAAACTCTCATCATCCTTGTCCAGTTCCTGAATCTCCTGGATGCTCTTCTGGGCAGGGGGCTTGTAGTTGACAGAGTGCTCGTCCTCCTCATTTTCAGCTGCAATCTGGGCCAGCTGTTCGGGGGTAGGCTCTTGTTCAGCCATCTCTGCAACTATGACCTATTTGGGGGTAGAGGGGGAGAGAGAGAGGAGAGAAGGAAGGAACACAAACAAGCACATTAGCTACGGCAACTTGGCTAGAAACAACAATGTCCGCAAGGGGAAAACCCTTGCCAAAGCTCAAGGAAATTCCCCAGGTGCTGTAATCCTTTAACTTTCTGAGATTTTTGTCTTGCTGCACAGAATTCCTGAAGGAATTAAAGGCGCAGAGACTGAGGTTCCTAGCTGATATGCTCCCCTCCTCCTCCTCTAGAGAGACCCGAAAGGATGTGAACCTTTGCACTTTGCCCCCTGCTGCTGAAGTTAAAGAGCTTCATTGCCAGATAGATGTTCTGTTCCACCTCACTCGGGAGCTGGAAGGAAGCGAACCAACCAAGCAACAAGCTTGCTGCTCCACCCTAGTCTTTATCACTGCATGCTAGCTCCTTTAGCCAAATTCTGCCCCATATAAGCCAACGCCTGCCCCCCCCCCACTCACACAGCAGGCAGGCTAGGGTTGGCAGCACCTGCTGCCCGTCTGAAAGAGAAATGAAGCACCCAGTTATACCCAACGCTAAACAAAGCCAGTGAAGGTGGCTGCTGTTATTGGCTGGGGTGGGCAGGCAGAGGGAGCAGTCATGGAGTGAGGTGGGGTAAGCTTCCTCCAGGCTCTCTCAGGACAGTGAATAGGAAGCTATTACGGTAACCATGGTTAAAGGAGCCTGCTCTCATTATAAAACCCGGTTCAGACACTCCCAACTCCTCTGCAGGCTACAAAAAGCCCTTTGAAGTTGCAACTCATCCCAGGGGTCTCCCTGGAAAGGTTAGAAACAATCTGAGGTGGTGTTCTCAAGCAACAGGGTTTCAATGGACTTGGAATTTTCCTTTTGTGCTGTTGGGCAACCAGCAAGCCTAGACCTCTGTCTTTTTTAAATAAAAAAATAAATGGTGGTTCAGGGGAAGTAGCTGTTCCGCTGCCACCAATTTTCTTCCTTGCTTCCTCTTGTGCCTCTCCTCTCCTCGGATTCACTTTGCATAAATATGCAGAGGTCGGAACAAGGGCTAAAATCATGCAAACAGGCACAACGCGGATGCTAAAAGGACCCAATCAGGGGAGAGTGGAGCACACTTGAAACCTGGAACAAACTCCACACTAACCAAACTGATTAGTTGTGGGCGGCCTGTTGCTTCCAAAGTACAATCTCAATTGAATAAATAGCGTGAAGGGGGAGCAAGAACAGTCCCTGAGGAGCCGTGACAAACAATAAGTTGAAGTGAAGCCAGGTCTTTTGCCTCAAAGCATCACAAATGGGAAAAGCGCATCAGGATGCCAGATGAATCCTGCTAAACACGTTTTTTCTTTTTTCTTTTTTTTAACTTTGGCACTTTATTATGAAATCTTATTGGGTAACAAGACAGAAAAAAATACTCCTCCCCCCAGCACATGGTGAGCTTTCAAAGGTCTTCTCTGCTCATAAAAAGCTGCCTTATAATGAAGCAGACATTGGGCCTATATACAGTCGTACCTCTTGTTACGAATGCTTCAGGATGCGTACAACACAGGTTACGAACACGCCGAACCCAGAAATAATGGAACGCGTTACTTCCGGGTTTGGCAGCTCGCGCAGGCGCATCAAATGACGTCCCGCACATGCGCAGACGTGGCACTTCAGGTTACGCATGTCACGGGTTACGAACGGGGCTCTGGAACGGATCCAGTTCGTAACCAGAGGTACCACTGTAGTTCAGGGCAGCCTACACTGACTGGAATAGGGACGCGGGTGGCACTGTGATCTAAACCACAGAGCCTAGGGCTTGCTGATCAGAAGGTCGGCGGTTCGAATCCCCGCAACGGGGTGAGCTCCTGTTGCTTGGTCCCTGCTCCTGCCAACCTAGCAGTTTGAAAGCACGTCAAAGTGCAAGCAGATAAATAGGTACCGCTCCGGTGGGAAGGTAAACGGCATTTCCATGCGCTGCTTTGGTTCGCCAGAAGTGGCTTAGTCATGTTGGCCACGTGACTCGGCCAATAAAGCGAGATGAGCGCCGCAACCCCAGAGTCGTCCGCAACTGGACTTAACTGTCAGGGGTCCCTTTAACTTTACCTTTTACACTGACTGGAAGCAGCCCTGCAGGGTTTTTAAGCCCGCGGGCTTCCCCAGCTCTGCTATGGAGATGAGTCAGGGACTTTTTGCATGTTCTCCACCACTGAGATATGGCTCTTGAGTCTAGCCCAGCCCCCGACTCTGCTCTGGGGTCTAAAGTTTGCATACCTCCCAATTTCAGGACCACTAAAAAACCAGACACCTGGCTGTAGGAACTGCCTCAACAACAACAGCATTTGCTACTTAGTCCTCTTTGAGCGAAGCACCCCATCTTGCCCGCACCTGCAGGACTTAGATGAAGCAGCAAAGCTCAAACTGGGCAAAAGTATGCCAAAGTCAATCAAAACTGTACAGTCGTACCTTGGATCCCAAATGCCTTGGCACTCAAGACGTTTTGGCTCCCAAACACCGCAAACCTGGAAGTGAGTGTTCCGGTTTGCGAACGTTCTTTGGAACCCAAACGTCTGGTGCGGCTTCCACTTGGCTGCGCTTTGGTTTCCGAATGATTGCGGAAGTTGAACGGACTTCCAGAACGGATTTGTTGTACAGAAAAAAACATTTCGGTTCCTGAAATTCATTCTGATTGTGCAGATAAAATATAACCAATAGAATTGTACAGGATGGGGTATTAGTATGTGAAAACAGTCAAGATCCAAGGATCCCCAGGCATGCACCTCCAGATGGTGATGTCAGGCGCCATCCTGTCACTCAGGCATCTTCACTTGGTCGCAAGTGGCCGACAGTCAGGTGCAAAATGCACCTGGCAAATTTTGTACACTGGCCACAAGACTCCTTGCTTATCCTGCTGCAACAGATATTAACACAGCTACCTCTCTAGAAAATGAAGCTTATGGGTTGTTGTTGTTTTTAACAATTAAGAGTAGAAATGCCAGGATTTCGATCAAGTAACCAGGACTCAGCACAGCTGGAACAACTTTTTATTGGAAGGAAGAACTCCACAAAGATGGCTCAATGTGCAAAACTGTATCCTGTATCAACTGGGAAAGTACAACACATCACATAGGATGATCTGTGGCTTCCATCTGCAAGCATGCATAACTCTCAAAGAGGAAGGCAGACAAGTGGCAAGGAACACTCCAAAGGGCCAACTGCATCCATCAGAAATCTCAACTATGCTTTTAACATAGGCCACTTCTGCACCAGACATATAAAGCATGATTACACCACCTTCCTACACAGGGCTCTGGGAACTGCAGTTTGTTTAGGATGCTGAGAGCTGCTTTCCTCTATAATACAGTACTCACAACTCCCTGGGAAGAGGGATGGGTGTTAAACCACTCTGGGAATTGTAACTCTGGTTCGCAGGATTCCTTGGAAGAAGCCACATAAAAGAGGTTTAGTATGGTGCAGATGTGGTTTCCGTGACTATCTCTATGTCTTCAGTATAAGGAAATGCTTGCTTCTCCATAGCAAGTCTCCTCGATTTAAGCCTCTTTCAAAAAGACTGATGTGGTTGTGTTCTACCTAAATTACTTGAAAAGGCTCCAGTACTGATTTAGGGAGGCTAGGTATCACATGGACACAAACAAGTGCTCCAGACTTTTCTCATAAACACTGACATTTGGTGAGGTAAATGTGTTGTGAAAGGGCAGGGCTTCGGTCTTTTTACTGCAGCAGTGTTAATGCATCTACGATTTAAAGTTGACTGAACAAACACACTGACCCCTCACCTGTCACAGGGAAGGGGGGAAGAGTGAGAGAGAGAGAGAGAGAGAGAGAGAGAGAGAGAGAGAGAGAGAGAGAGAGAGAGTCAAAAGGCAGAGATTTCCAAGATACCAGGCAGCCAATACAAACAGCCTTCTTCATAAATATTCAGTAGCAAGGCATTGGCCAACATGTTCCTAAGCCAAGACAACTATGTTGAAATGAGCAACTAGGTATGTCCCACTTCAGAAGCTGTGTTAGAAACTCAGATATATACCGGTAACTAGGCACCAAGTGGCTCCTTAAACCAAGCTTTCAAAATGCACCCGGAGCCTGTCTAATTTTGAACACTGTTCATAAAACCAAGGATAAGGAATGGGAAATGACCTGGGGCAGTTTCCTTCCAGAGGAGGAACACCAACCCAAATTGCCCCTGTTCCTCCTTGCATCATAGAACTGCAAAACATACTTCAGCAATCTTCAAAGAATTCCAGGAACTGAGGGAGACCTTCCTTGGAATAAAAGGTGTAGGTAGAACTATACCGGGAAAGGGGACTTGTGTGTAATCTGAAGGCTACACAGAAAAAAGCAGTTGTCTGCTCCCCGCCTTGGGAGTGTGCACACAGGGTCCTCAAGGGAGGAAGCTGTTAGCTAGCAGCAGCATTTTCCTCGCTCCAGCTGGAGTGCCCCTTTAAGGCACAGCAGCTCACTGTCAGGACTGGAAGTATAAAATGATGCGGCCCAACCCTGCCCTACGCCACTGGAAAGCAGGAATGCCCCTCCCCTTCTAATCAGGAAGCTGGCTCGCTCCCCAAGGGTGTGACCACATGCCTTAGACGTTACTAAAGAACTGCTGCCACTGGCACAGCTCAGCTGCTTTCCTATGTGGGTTAGGCCCACTTACAGGCTTCTGCCTACATCCCACTTCTTTTCCCCTAAAAGCAGCCAAGAAGCAATCTACCGGGGGGGGGGGGACGACACTATCAGAAGTACCTATTATACCACCCACGCTAGCATCATGCAGTCCCAAGTTGTGCTGCTAGGCTCACTGTTATCCCTGCTTCCACCCCAACCCCATTAAAAGCAGCTAGCAGGATTCGTGTGCATCACTAGGCCACAGGCTCATGAAAAATCTCCTGTTATACAAAAACACAGCCACACACCACCTCCAATCCTGGAATCGACATGCACATTACAAGTATTGCTGCAGAGCGAGAACATCGCCATCTTTTATGCTTCCCCAGAAAACTAAGTGAGGTACACAGCAATAGCAGCAATTATGAAATACAGGGATCGGAGCAATACACACTGAAGTAACTTTGTTAATAAACCCACAAGCCTACAAAAAATGTTGATAGCGTGTTGGTGTCTTCTCTCCTCTGGCAGTCCAAGGGGCTTTTGTGATGGGCACAGGAGAGGGATGGTGTGACTCTCCCATTCACTTGCCTGCATGCAATTCCTTGTTGCCTACGACTATCCAATTAATGCAAGGCTGCACTACTGAAAAGAGTCAGACAGACAATGGGTCCACTTGGAGAGAGACACCATCGAAAACATCCCCACAACAGCAAACCCATTTCTCCAAAACAAACTAAAGAAAATCCCCACAACACTGTACAGGTTCACATAGAAGAAGAAGAAGAAGAAGAAGAAGAAGAAGAAGAAGAAGAAGAAGAAGAAGAAGAGTTTGGATTTGATATCCCGCTTTATCACTACCTGAAAGAGTCTCAAAAGCGGCTAACATTCTCCTTTCCCTTCCTCCCCCACAACAAACACTCTGTGAGGCGAGTGGGGCTGAGAGACTTCAAAGAAGTGTGACTAGCCCAAGGTCACCCAGCAGCTGCATGTGGAGGAGCGGAGACGCGAACCCGGTTCCCCAGATTACGAGTCTACCACTCTTAACCACTACACCACACTGGGAAAAGTAGGCAAACTATCCCAATCCCCACTACTAACCCCCCTGGCCCATCACCCACTAATACAACACGCAGCACAAAACCTCCAGATAAAAAACTGGCAAGCCAAAGGCCTACACTGTCTAAAAGACTTCTAAGAAAACAACAAACCCATATCAAAACAAGAAATACAAGACAAACTAGGAGACACGCAAATACCTTGGCTACCACACCATCAAGTACATGCCTTCTTAAACAATCCAGCAGTAAAATCAGCAGCAACTAGGCCCTTGATCACCTTCGAAAACCTTCTCCTGACAGCAGAGGGATATGGCAAAGGGATGGTATCCACAATATACAAAATACTGCCCCAAATTCCCACAAACTCCCTTGACGCAATCAAAGAGCAATGGGAGCACTACATAGGCTATGAAAGTAACCCCACCCAATGGATTAGAATGTGGTCTAAACCTCCCTTTAAATCCCTATCAGCCAAAAGAAGGGAACTCATTCTGAAACTCACCTACAGGTAGTACTTAACACCATGGAAACTGGCGCTGATATGCCCAGGAACCTCACCAAGATGATGGAGAGGTTGCACCTCCACAGGCACATACCTCCACATGTGGTGGGAATGCCCTAAAATCCAACCCTGCTGGACAGCAGTGCTACAAGAGATATGCAAAATAACTAAACAGGTATTAGAACGCACTGGTGCTACTGAATATCTTCCAAGATCGTAATGACCACTCACATACAGAGCTTCTATCCCACCTACTCTCAGTAGCCAGAAGCCTCAAATACAGACACTGGAGAGACCTGTCAGGAGTAAACATGGACCAATGGTATCAAATTGTAAAAGGCCTTACTAGAAAAGCTAACCGAAAAACTAAAACTGACACAGGGACAAATAGAAGAGGATGCCTTCACCCCAGAATGGCTTCCCTTTATCACATACACAGCCCAACAAGACAAGAAGAATCCACCAACAGCATACGAATCAGTCTGGCTTACCTGACCCAACAAGCCCTCCCCCCACCTCACAAATGCAGACAATCCCCACTGCAGCCGACCACAGACAACCAACCACACCCTGCCCCCCCAATACCTCTCATTACCAAAGAAATGTAATAAATAAACAAATAGAAAGAGAACCTACCCAGTTGACACTGACACAAAACCCCACATGTACACTTATTTATACCCCGCCCATCTGGCTGGGTTTCCCCAGCCACTCTGGGCAGCTTCCAACAGAATTATTAAAATACAATTATTAAACATTTTGTCTCTTTGACATCTGGTGGGAGGGTGTTCCACAGGGCGGGTACCACTACCAAGAAGGCGCTCTTCCTGGTTCCCTGTAACTTGGCTTCTTGCAGTGAAGGCCCTCAGCACTGGACCTCAGTGTATATAAGCCTCACCACACCACCCCTCTTCTTCCCCAACCTTATATTGTACTCAACACAATTGTCTCACAACAAATGTAACTGATTTGTAAGAAAGACAAATCTTTAATAAAAAATAAATTTAAATTGGGGGGAGGGGGGGAGTCAGACAGGAGCTATCAGAACTGGATTGCATGATTCACCATTCACAAAGCAACGTAAGCCCAGCAGTGGCACAGAATATGACAATACTTCGCCTCCCCTGTCTCCCCGCCCCAGGCCAGAATATTAATCCTCTAAAGACTGCTGTCGATATGAGGCTGGAAAGCCCTTTCAACTGCCAGGACTTCCAGGGAAGGCAGCCACCACAGCCTGGCCCCACCACACACAAGGGACTATGCAATCCTAGAAAGCAGACTTTGCTCCTAGTACTTGCTGCAGGCGAAGGGGCCATGCAATTGTAGTATAAGAGAAGGCTTTGAGGGGGGAGGGCAAACTCATAGGCCCTTGCCAGGGAGCAGCTTCCAATCAAAGAGGAAGGCCACTCTTAAGCCCCTTCCTTGGAGGAAGAGAGCAGTTTACTAAGGGTCAGCAGGATAAAGACCGCCTAGAGGGAACAAAGGCCCTTTATCGCCATTTGCAGGTGGCAGCCAAAGCAACACCAGCAGATTTGTTTTAAATCGCACTCTCAGGCACTCTGCTCACGAAATCTGCACTCTGCTCACGAAATCTGCCACGATGGTGGAGCTGCGTCCGATACCAGATATAGCCATTCAAGTTAGACTTTCCACTTTTCCCAAGTACAGCAGAGGGGAACAGAGAACAGTGGCACAAACCCTTGCAAGATTGGTGCCACAGTATCTTAAGCAGCAGAGAGAACGAATTTCGGGTGGGTGGGGGAGACTCCCATGGAAATCACGCAGCGTTGTTCAAAGTTACAGGAAAGTAACGTGCTCCAAAGGACTGCCAGGGTTAGGCTGGTACAGCAAGGCCGAGAGTTTTGTACCATTCTAAAGCAGGACTGGGGAACCTGTGGTCCTCAAGACATTGCTGGACAACAACTCCCATCACCTTTAACCACTGAGCATGCTGCCCGGAGCTAATGGGTGTTGGCATCAACATGACTTGAAGGACCACCAATTCCTCACTCCTGCTTTATGGTGCCATGACGCCTTTTGATTCCAGCAAATAGCTAGGTGCAAGTCACATGAGCAAAAAGCCATATACATAAACTGAAATGCGAACACCTATGTTTAACTACAGCAAACTTTGTTTAGCTTCCCCTGTAGTCACCCTATCTATACTACTAGATCTTTCCAGTAGCAAACCACAAAATCATATGCAGCAAGCTTAGTATTAGAACCTTTTGTACAACCTTAAATCTTCTACAGCAGAGAGCATGGGCAGGGCGATGCCTGTAAGCTTGCAGACACATGCAAATCATGGAATTTGGCATGAAAGCAAAAGCCAACATGAATTCATTAGTGTTTAAAGCGCCAAACGGTTTTGCTTTTGCTTAAACACAGATTAAACATACACAGTTACTTGTTGGGTATTACATTGTTTTAACAGTGATATCAGCACATTAAAAATGTTAAGGATCACCAACAAACCACAATAATATTTAGATACATTGGAACAATTTGTTCATACATGCATGCATAGCCTACACTAGACCACGTAGTGCTAACAGAGTTTAGGTCAAAGTTATGAGTGCATCATTTCAAAATTAGTTCATGTTTTCCACATGAACTACATACATTTATTACTGGAAAATTATTCTATGCCATCTAGAAGGAACAGGAAATTAAAGATGAAAAGAGAAAAAAATGAGTTTATTTTGATGCTATATTTGTGTCCTAACTGAAGTGGAAAGTGTGCAAAGCCAGGGGGAGAAGATGGGTCAGGAAAAGGGGGATTAACTAGCACTGCAGCTTCAAGGACTATTTAGAACACTTTCAGTACTAATATAGAACCGACAATTTATCTAGGAACTGGAGCACCTCTAGACCTAAATATAGCTCTAGAGCAAGCGGGCATCCTCATGCACCTGAATTTGAGAGCCGCTATCATGTTGACATGATTAACTCAGAGGGGTATAATAATCTGAGCCAATTTTGCATCTGAAGATTTCAGGCAGCACCTAAAAGTATCTGAGATTAAAAACAGCCAATTAGTAACACAGAAAAGCTTGCCTGCCCTCAAGTGATTAGGGTACTTAACTACATCCATGAAGATCTACAGTCCAATTCCCAATTGCTCTCACAGCAAATGGCTCTATATATTTCTCTGCAGCATTAAAATGACCATCTCATTCCTTGGTCAGCACAGGCTGACCAACACAACACTGGCTATATCAGTCTGTTACATCATGCTACTGATCAAGACAATGGGTCAATACATTTGGTTCAGGGAGGGGAAACCTGCTTCCCACACACTTTCATTCATGGGATAAATCTGAGTCCATGTTGTAATTTGCTATACAACAAAATGTGTGAAATCCGGCACATGCACTTGTTCTGTACTTATCAGGCAGCGGGGCTGTGTGCTAATCAGCATATTCATGGCATGAAATACAGGCACAACACACTGCACAGGAAGGAAAGCTAGTTTTCCTACACAGAAATCGCTATACAGAGAAAAGTAAATGTGTAAGCAATCTTTAGTGTGAAAGGGCCAAAACTAATGCATTGGGCTCTATTATACAGCTAACATCTTTCAGGAGCAGCAGGGCAGCTTGTTTGCAACTGCCCAGCCTTACTGCTTGCTGGCACTGCTCCCAGTTTATTCTACTGACAGACCCTCGCTACTCATCCAGTCTTTTCACCCTTTGGAGGTTTCTAAAGGGAAGAAGGGGGGCCCAGAGGAGCAAAGACTCAAGGTCTTCCAAGAAAGCACAATCCACATCATTAATCAGACTGCCAGACAGACAGAGGAACATTCAGCACTGCAGGGAAGACACAGGGTTTTGCCACCAGGGAAATTTGCTGCTGATGAGAGGCAAGAACAGAAGCTCCTCACACGAATGGTCCCCAAGGCTGAGCCACTAATTCACTTTGGCAGAAGGTTCCATCTGAACGAACTGGAGATCCCATTAGCCTTAGAGCTAATGCACTCTGCTGCAGTGAGGGAGAAAGGGATCAGTGGGGAGTTTGGATTTATCCTTTTTACATGCACAATTGAGCCAGGGGATGCAGGAAGCCATTGATTGCCAGATCATGTAACTCTTGCTGGTTTTGACCACATCTGTTAGCATTTTGTACAGAATTGAAAAGACTTTGTTGCTAAAACATTTGTGGCCTTTAAAGCCGGGAGAACAGCCTGCTATAGAGCTCTTTCACAAACTGGCATTTCATAGCCTCCAAGCATTGGCGAGCTTTGCTTGAATGCTCTGAAGTTCTCATACTGGTGGAGAATCAGGCATGATAGACTCTAATCTGCATTTACCTTAATTTGCCACGATGTGTTAGCTGATAGTACAAGTTTGCTAAGCTACAGCATACACAAGCACTCACCATGGAAACAGAGCAGCAAATATTGACCAGAGTAAAGGCATGACAGGAGTCCTGGCTTTTACAGGTACTGCTACAGTGCCAACCTAAAATATTAGGAAGCCCAAAGCCAGTAGATCACTGGTGCTGAAAGGTCGGTTTGTGTGTTAGCTGAGCTCTGAGTGTTGGAACTGAGAAAGTGAAGACCAAGCTAGCAGGACCCCTTACAGAATAGCAGCTGAAGCAATCCAGAGTAAAGTAGGTAGATAGACTGGATAACTTGTAGCACACTGGCAGCTAGATCACTTATCAAAGATCCACCAATAAACACTTGACTGTAGTCACTGAAATCCTTAATTACAATTCCTTTATTTCACCCACAGCCTGCCAATAAGAAGAAAAAACACGTACCTTCCCTAAAGCAGAAGAGAGTCATCTTCCTTGCTGAGTTTTTTCATACAGAATGGCTACATCAAGGATAAAGTTTCTGCTTCCAGCACATTCCTTATGTGATTCACTGAGCATCAAGACTGACCAGATTTCAGTCCCCCGGGACCCTCTGACCCAAGGGCCAATCTTGGCCTTCTGGACTTCCCCATTTGGACAGTGAGGCCATCTTGGTCAAGTCACTCTTATCTACCTTACCCCACATGAGTAGGGACAGGGCTGAGCCAAAAGGGTGAGGCCTTGTCATAGTCTGCTTAGGCAGCTTCCGAAGTGCCCAACAACCAGCTGGTTGTCAGGAGTCAGAAGCCCTGCACAAAGCAGGAACACAGCACTAAGCAGGATCATCTTCCAACATTGGTTTGCAATGAAATGAAGTGGGAAGGGAACCTTGCTTTTAGCATCACCTTGCTGCCTGCTAGTTCTCCGCACATCATTTGTGACCGTGAAATGTGGCCTGTGGAGCCAGTAAGGTCCCAACCCTAAACCAAATCTTGTCTGATTAGTTGCAGCCTATAAGAGGAAGCCTAGAGTGCAACCAGGCTGATTCAGAAAATGTAGCTAAGATTTAGTGCACTCTCAGAAAGGATGCAGATAAAACACATGTTGCATCTAAGCAGCTTTACACATTACAGACAAAGAATTACTGTTAGAAGGAATATTGTTTTACAGCCTTTTTTGTAATTTCCTCCTGTATACGGCATGAATTTATATTCTTATAACTGTTTGCAGGAGCGAGAAGTTGGCACTAGATTTACACACACACCTTACAGATAAGGTATGACTAACCTGTGCAGATAACATTGTGTCTCCCACTCTCAACACCTCTGCTACTAGTGGACGCTTGGACTACAGAACACTCAGTAACAACAGAGTCCAGGTCTGTGGGTGCCCATCCAGCATCTCTAGGTCTTTCCAGAAGATTGCTAGAAGAATAGATCAGCCATTTTACCCCGAAAACATTTTTATCAGTGCCATTAATCCAATGCCAAAAAGTGATACAGCCCTACCTATGTCAACAAAGTCCCACAAATGTATAGTGGTCAAATTAATCCTCTTCATCCAGTGACTTTTAGCCACAAATATGATCATGCTGCCATAAATAGCCTATTATTAATCACATTTTGCTATGGAATTAACATTAGCTGCATAGCATGCTGTTGGTTCATAGGATATGTATTTCATCCACATCTCAATGTGCAGGCAATTAGTCCCAATGTTTCAATCCAACCCTTTTGTAAGGTTCTATAAGCAGAGCCAACATGAAGCATACACCATGAAGAGAACAGGCTCAAATAAAGGTTTTGTTAATAAAACAGTTTTGAGTAGTGACCTTCTTTAGTGATTGCGATATGAACTATCACACACACCAGGGCTTAATATAAAAAGGAGAGATGCTCTTCAAGCCCGTAGACTGTTTACATTAAGACTGCTGGACTAGAACTCTCATCAGCCCCAAGCAGCATGGTCAGGGGTGACAGGTGTCCACAACACCTGGATGGCACCACATTGGCTTCCTCTGTTCTAAACCTAGAAACAGAAATATATCAATTCGGTCATGGATGAAATGGCACTCTCTGTACAACACTGAGCCCCCCTTACTCCAGGGGGGAAACCAGTGTCAAAATGCCAAGTTTTAGCTCAAATAAAGCCCTGAGCCATACTCAAGCTCACCCATACTCTCTCATATAGTGACTTTCTCAAAGGCATTGTGTGAAATTTCATGCAATGGTACACCGAGCAGGCACTTACAAAAATAACATTAACACACACTTGCTGTAGGCTTGACTTGAAGGAAATTGCTGAGGAAAAAAATAAGAGCTCCTATGGAGGAAAGACCAGGAAGTTGTGAAGGCCAGCAACGCCTACCCAAGCAGCTATAGAGCAGGTAGAGATACACTTTACGCCTATTCCAACGAAAAAGCAGTTTATCGTGGGAACTGGTCACTTAAAGAAGGCAGGAACAAGAAATCTGGGTATGAACAGAATAAAAAAAAAATCCAGGATTAGCAATCAGAAAGGGAAGTTTATTCCCTCCCCCACCCTATGCGAGCAGGTGCCTACATGGCAGTACTAACAAGCACGGGTGACTATTAAACGATGGAGAGAGAAATTTAACTTGATCTAAGTAATAACAGAATAAGGAGAAGAGGAAATTAGCTGCAGAGCTCAATGGACGGCACCCCAACCGAGATATTAACGGGCGCGCGCACAGATCGCCCATTCATAACGCAAACCGGCCCTGAGGCGTGCGACTCCCACTAGAGAGAAAGGGAAACAAAAAACCACCCCGCAGAGGTGACGGCGAGCAGAAACGGCGGGCGACCATCGTCACCGAAGCGAAAGGAGGGTGGGGTGCAGAAGCCGGATTTTTTGGGGGGGGTTACAGGAGAAAAGGAGGCTCCCTGGCGTTGCAGCAGCAGCAGCCCGCCCCCAACCCCAGAAGTCCCGACCTCAGCCGCAGCCCACTTGCCCAGCGCCGGTCTCTACCTTGCGCCGGTGCCGCTGCTCCTGCTATTTCTGCCGCCACCGGTGACAAACGCCGCCCGCCACCGCCCAGATCCACCCCGCGCGCGCGCACCCGCCCCCACACTTCCGCGATGCTCCCTTGGCGTCACTTCCTTCCACCGGCGGGCAGGCTTTCCCGGCTGCCACCCGCCCTCCGTGGCGACGTCACGTCCGGTGAGCGGCCCGCGCATTGGCTTCTAAAGCGGAGGCGGGAAAAGGGAGCAGAGCCCGATCATAGAGAGAGCCCCCCCCCCAACGCCTAGAGTATCTACGTGTATAGCGATAGGGACACGGGAAAGAGGGCGGGGGGAAATTCCCTTTTTCCCCGCCCGGCGGCCATCTTGGGGTGGGAATGGCGGACTTTTGTCTCCTGTGCGCCGGACGGACGACGCTCTTCCATTGTGTGGAGAGAAGGAAGTCGAGGCTTTAGGGTCCGAGGCCTTTTCTTCTAGCGCTGGAGGAAGGCAGAAGAGGAGGAGGAAGGGGGCGGTGGCGAGGGGACTGTACTGTGAGCGGAAAGCTCCCCGCCTCTTCACTGCAATCAGGTGTTTGTGGCAGCGGCAAACGTGGAGAGTTCCCTCATCCACACCACGTTAAGTGACCATTGCACCCTTCCATTGTTCCATCTTCTATACACCTCCCCCAGCCTGGCTTTTAAATATTATGCTCGAATTGCCCCACCCCATTCCTTCCCCCGTCCTTGTTTGGCGAGTCTCGCTTCCTCATAAACTTAAGTATACTCAGGATTCTAGTGGTAAAGACAGGTCATCTCAGCAGAGGATTACTTCTCACCGCAATCAAATAAAAACTTAAAATTGTTTCACGCGGAATTGACGTACAAGAATACGAGACACGGATTTGGAAATGCCGTCCAGCTTTTTGGGTAAACACATGAGCCGGCCACTGAACGGTTAGGAACTATTACCGGTAGGCGTAAGCAACTCTTAACGCTTTCTTAAAGAATACAGCCTGCATTTATGAAGGCAAGGCATGATCCATTCCAACGAGTGTTGGGCACACATAGAGAACACTGATGTGTTAAAGACTGTGAACTGCTGCCCGATTAAACTAGGCCAACAGATTTTTATTAATTTGCACTACATGAACTGTGTGCCCACTCATGAACAAGTCCAAATCAGGCAATAGCCCACCACCTCATTTTATTTGTTTTTCAAGGAACAACAAACAATCCCTACGGTATTTAAAATACTGTAATTCTAAAAAACAAAATGCAGTTTTTGCAATTACTGTACTAAAAAGTAGTGTAAAGGTAAAGGAACCCCTGACCATTAGGTCCAGTCACGCTCATCTCACTTTATTGGCCGAGGAAGCCTGTGTACAGCTTCCAGGTCATGTGGCCAGCATGACTAAGCTGCTTCTGGAAAACCAGAGCAGCGCACGTAAACACCATTTACCTTCCTGCCAGAGTGGTACCTATTTATCTACTCACACTTTGACATGCTTTCAAACTGCTAGGTTGGCAGGAGTGTCCGGGGATTCCAACCGCTGACCTTCTGATCAACAAGCCCTAGGCTCTGTGGTTTAACCCACAGCGCCACCCACGTCCCTAAAAAGTAGTGCAGCACAATGCTATTCTATAGAGTCGTACCTCGTGTTGCGTTCGCTGTGGGTTGCGAACAGCATGAGTTACAAACGCACCGAACCCAGAGGTAACAGAACGGATTATTTCCAGATTCGGCGGGTTGTGCATGCGCAGAAACGTCAAATGACGTCACGTGCATGTGACGAATCGCAACCCGCGCTTGCGCAGAAGCGGCGCTGCGGGTTGCGGCCTGCTCAGGATGCCAACGGGGCTCCAGAACGGATCCTGTTCGCATCTAGTGGTACCACTGTACCGGTATGTTTAGCTGCAGATTTAAAATGTACCTGGGAAGGGCAAGTAACTCTTTGCTAAGTATACACATGTACAGCATGTATTAAAACAATTATATTCCCTATTAATTCTGTAGTGTGTATATAAAGTATATATAGCCTCAATTGATGCAATTGAGCATTAATGTTATGAGCAGAGTATAATTTCAACTAGCTATGAGTACGAAAGAGAATGCACACAACTATCTGGAAATCAAATTGAAAACTTGTTCTTTAAAATATTAACACAACCTTCTATGACTAACTGAATTTTGTACAGAAACAGTTACTTTTCCTCATTACCTTTAAATCAGGAAAGGCTAACTATGACTACTAGTCATGTTGGCTCTGGTAGATAAGGAGCTGGGAGTTCAAAATCGGGAAGGTTACCAGTTCAACACCCACTTCCAGTCATATTTTCTACATTAATGTAGTTAACACATCCACCATCACCGCATGCCTTAAACGTAGCCAATGTCAGGTTTTCCCAACTGAAATTTTCATCCAGTATTTATTACCGTAATAGGTATTTATGGAGATTAGTTTGATCTTGACAATTTGTTGCATATAATTAGTGACAGATCACAATGTCTAGCAAGTATCTACACTTGTATGCAAAGCTTTCCCCCTTTTTGTTTTGTTAAATGTATTTCTTTAAATAGAAATGCAATGATCAAAGATACTTCTGTAATTCTGGTACTGTTTCAGATTGATGCATTCCTACTCTCACCTTCAGCATTAGGATGCTGTGGTGCTGAAGTGAAAGTGTGCCAAAAACCATGAAGACACTGATTCTTTCATATTCAAAGCTGATAAATGGTGGGGAGAGAGAAACCTGTATCCTTGGATGGCACTGGCACAATCTTGAGGTTAATGCCCACCAAACATAGGAGATAAAGATCCCCTTCACCCCACTACAATATTGCAATATATACTCTGTTTTCCGATCTCACAAGACCTGAAAATGACTATATTATAACCCACTATATAAGCAGTAGTGAGAAAAGACCATAAAAAATGCCACCAAACAGATGTACTTGAAATAAGAATTCAATAGGGAATTGCAAGTTGAAAGACTAAATCTTTACTTGGCATGTTGCAGTCACTGAGTTTTCACAGCAACTTATTTTACAGTAAAAATACTGAGGTGGGACCAGCACTGAACTTTGGAATCAAGTGTTAAATACAAAAACGACTTTAACAAGAAATTTACTCCCTCATGACCACTAAGGGTGGAGCTTTTTCACTGGAGACCACCATCCTCTCCTTGCAAAAGCAGTCACACCAGTTGGCTTTAGCACAGACGAATAAGAGTCAGCACACAGGAGATGGGGAATATACAGTTTACAAGCCCATACGGGGGCAGAGTGGAGGAGAGAGACCTGAGAGAACAGAATCCCTCCCCTTAGGAAGGGCAATCAGCACCAACTCTTTTGCTAGGGGCCTGCAGCCAGACACCAGCTCCTCTACCTGTCTTGGCTTCTGCAGCCCCAAGACTAGGTTCCAGCTGCAACAGGAAGCAGACATTTACAGCTCTAGACACATTTCTATTTTATTACTGCCAAGGTGAAAAAGCCATCTTGGCCCAACAGGCAACCAGTAAAATTTTTCCCAAAAATAACTCAGTACAAAACAGATCTGTCTCAGAATTTAAAAAAAAGAGAGAAAGAAACCTTTACATGAGTTTGAAACCTATTCCAGAACATAAAAGTAAAACAAATTCCATTCTTGATATTAGTAGCCGCTGCCGCCATCCACCCTTCTTCTCCCACTGGGGAACATGGAATGAGATGTCTGCAGTCCTTCCCATGCACAAGATGCGCCAACAGCTTTAACTGGTGTCCATCTAAGAGAAAGAAAACCGTTTTAGTTGGCTGTCACCAGCTAAGTACCAAGACAAGAAATTCAGATAGTCAAGGGCACTTCCCCAAGCAGCACCGTACAACCAGAACCTGTGCAGCACTGTTTAACCATAACAAAATGCTTTTAAATAGCTTTTCGCTGCATCATTTATTTATTTCTGTGCATGTAGGCAAAGTTATTTAGCCAAGAAAGCAATCTGCACTTTCCCCAATATATCTCATACCTTTATAATATCATACATCTTTATACCTCAGTGCCGAGGAAAGTAATTCTCTAATACATTTTCACTAACAGCAGAAAGTGAACAGAGTTCACAGCAGCCTTTCCCAACTGGTGCCCTCCAGATGTTTTGGACTACAACTACCAGCAGCCCCAACCAGCACAGCCAACAATCAAGGATGATGAAACACTTAGTCCAGCAACATGTGAAGTGCAGCAGTTTGGGGAAGGCTGCAAACATGGCATGTACATAAATATCCACTCAAAACTAGAAGCAGTTACAGAATACTAGAGAAAGCTTAAAATCTGCATCCAAGTTGTATTTTGTACTCAGGAAACAGATGGCAGAATCACAATTAGCTGGCCTTTTCTATTAACTATAAAGTACTTTACAGTCCTGCATATTTAAATTTAGGTTTGGTTCTCCAAGAACCAAGATTTCAGTTCCAAGTAATGACTCATAATGGTAGCAGGAAGATGGTATGCAGCAAAGTCTACCCAGATTGACTTCTTTACAGGGCAGAAGTGTTAATAAAGAACACCATCCATCGCTGAGTTGAATCAGAGTAGCTGTGAAAATAGGATTGTGCAGCATGACTATGAAGCATGCCTAGAGCATGACAGCTGATATAGCACAGCAGAATGTGATACACTCCACAACCACAGGCTGTGTTCTATCAAAGATACCAAATCTAGTGAGTCACCAAATTCACCAGATTGAGTAGCACTCCACAAGAATCATAGTTTGCTACACTGTAGGAACTGACTCCACAGCTATGCAGCTAATTCTTGCGCACACAGTAGGGGACACATGAAAATCACTTGGAAACTAAACAAAAAAACTACAGACTGCTCTGCTTTAGTGCTGTGCCGACTATCTCCAAATGTCTTACTTTATGTGAAGTTGCACTTTTTCTCACAGATGACTGATTCATGTATGCCAGGCTCTGCCATCAGGCTCACCTCCCTCTCCCCACCACCACCCCCCATCCCTCAACTATTACTTACCCTGGCATTGTAAGCATCCAACTGTGCATCCAACTCTTCTGCAGAGAGCTGCTGTTTGGAACTCCTGCCAGCACCTCTACCTCTGCCCCTGTTGCCACGGCTGCCTCGTCTGCTGCCACCGCCAAAGCCACCCGAACCACCACGGTTTCTGGTCATGCCTCCTCTATTTACACTAAAAGCAAGAGATAAGACTGAATTACAGCAACCTACAAATAGAAACTGCATTACAGTAACCCACTGAAAGAAACTGCAATCTAAACCCTTCGCAAAAAACTCTGTAGAGAAGCCGAGTATGGTTATGTTAACATAACTACAATTTAAAAATCATTCTCCATGTTGTAAAATGACAGTGGGAAGTCCATCTATTATTTAATCTCTTGGAATCAAAAATACAAATGAACAGGGTCTGCACTAAAATTGAAGACATCCATATAGTTTATTAATCAATGTGAAACATCAAAATACAAATCTCCTACCTCTGTATTGGTCTTCTCTGTGTATCTATCTGTGATGTAACCAGCTGGATGTTCATGGGACGTCCTGGGAAAAATAAAAAGAACAAGTGTTTACAGCAACCTTGTAAGCAAGTTCATAAAAATTGCTGACCTGCAAAAAATATATTGGTCTGCTGACCCGAGAGTGAGGCAGGATCGAATTTTTCATCCTTCCTTCACCTGCCTGCTCACTTACCAGCATGAAATTCCATGCACTTGGTCAGCATGTTATTGTTGCCTATGTGTATGAGCAGAGTTCTCATTCATACCTTCTCCCACCCACTGAGTGAACATAAAATACATACCATCCAGGGGAACTCCGTTGTACTGTTTCATAGCCTTCAGTGCATCAGCCTTTCTCTCAAAATGGACATCTGCTGTACCTAGACTACGCCCAGAACGGTCATAGTGCACTGCTGCCTTCTTCAATGTCCCAAATTCTGCAAAAAGCTCCTAGAAAGCAAGAAAGCAAGATCTCACGTATGCTAGGACACAGTAAGAGGTTAGGCTGAGACAGTGACTGGTCCAAAGTCATGCAGTACGCTTTGTAGCAGAGTGGGAACCTGGTCCCCCAGGTCCTTGCCCAACACTCTTAAGCACTACACCTACACTGGCCATATCTGCACACTACATCTCAGCTAATACATTAGGATATCCTTAGTTCAAATATAAAATAAAGTACAAAAACATTAAAGAAAATTTCCTGTACTTCTATCTCCAAATTTCCTATAAAGAAAAAAATAGTTTTGCACCAATAACTCAGATAGGAAGTGAAGGAAATTTGAAGGACAGCATACAGTCCTGGATAATATGGCTAAAACAAATACCATGAGATAAACTTTTTAAAAGGCTCATCTGATTAAGGTCTCCTGTCAATCAATAATTTCAAGAGGCACCTTTCTATTCTTAAGACAGTGCCCACATCACTTTAATTTCATAAAGGCACCAAGGCCGTCACCAAGTACACCAGCTACAAGTAAACTTGGAAAGAACTACTCCACTTATTTTGTTTTTATGGGATGGCATCCAATTTCATTGTACTTGTACAATGACAACAAATAAATCTTTTATCTTATATATCTTATAAATGCTTTTAAATATACTGAAAACTGGAGCACCAGAATATGCTAACTGTAACTGCATGCCATCCCAAACTATGGAGGGCCCCCGGTTTAAGAGCAATTACTTCTTGTCCCGTAACTGCTCTTTTCTTGAAATTTACTCTTGAAAAGGGGT
The DNA here is from genome assembly GCF_009819535.1 of Lacerta agilis. NCBI lineage: Eukaryota > Metazoa > Chordata > Lepidosauria > Squamata > Lacertidae > Lacerta > Lacerta agilis. Next base: position 28,556,324 of record NC_046313.1, read on the forward strand.
GGGGAAATGTAGTAATGGATCAGGGAGAAGTTAGTATATTACACAAGGGAAATCTAGAACAGCAATAGGAAACTACAATGTGAGTAAAATGACTAAACGACCAGCTACAACTATCCACTCCTGTTGGCTCCCTCTTATTGAAGACAAAGGAGAAAGTACCTGTATATCTGCATCCGATACTCCAAAATCCAGATTAGAGACAAGCAGCTTCCCGCCTGTCTCGACACCAGCCCCAGCACCGAAGCCACTCTCGAAGAGATCGTGTTGCCACTTTTCTGGGAGTTGCTTTGGCTGCGACGAGAGAGAAAACCCCATCAGTACAACGTAGCGTCCCACATAAACGGCGGCCCCATTGTTCTGCATTTCTGCTCAACCCGGGGGCGGAGGGGGGGGAACCCCTTCGTTTCCTCGCCCCGGTTGCCGTCAACAAGTGCTCCGAACTGGGTGGGCCTACGCGCACCAGGAACCCGAAACGACTCCGCCTTCTCCCGCCAACCCTCTTATCTCCGCGTGGGGGAGACCCCCCTCGACGCTCCCTCAAAGATCCCGGAACAAGTCCCGAGCCGCCCCAAGAAAGTTGACAAAACAAGCGGCCGGAGCGCAGTTCCAACCCGGGTAAAGGTGGGGCTCAGTCCGCGCCCGCTCCCCCAGGGACCTACCCGGCTGTAGGGCGCAGGCCTGTTCCTGCCGCCTCCCCGGGACAGGGCGCCTCTGTTCCGCACGGGGCCGCCCCCGCCTGCCCGGCCAGCTCCGCCTCGCCCGGCTCCGCCGCCTCGACCCGCAGCTCCCCTTCCGCGGCCTCGGCCGCCCCCGGCTCGGCCCCCGCCGCCCCGCTGGCTCCGGTTCAGCTTGATAATGTCGTCCAGAGACATATCCATTTTGTCGCCCATGATGGCGGCTCCCTCCGGCTCCCGGGGCCTACACTTCCGGCCGCGCTACACCGGGGACCGGATGCGGATAAGGCGGGGAGGACGGGCAAGCCGAGCGAGAGGAGGAGGAGGAGGAGGAGGAGGAGGGTGGGGGCGGGGAGAGAGAGAGATAGAGAGAGAGAAAGAGCGCGCACGTGCAGTCTCTCCTGGGCGAAAGAAAGAAGCAGCAGCAGGCGCCGTTGTCGCGTGAGGCTTTATGGGAGCTGGGCCCGCAAGGAAACATGGGAAGTCCCGTCAAGGGGCGGGACTTCCGGTACGAGGGGAGGTGAGCTTGGGCGCGGAGGTGCGACGGAGGGTGGAAGGTTACGTTTTGTTGGGTTTTTATCCTTGCTACCCCGGAGTCTGGCTGTTCTCCTCCTCGTACCGTTTTGCAGAGGGTTGAACTGAATGACCCTTGGGGTTCCCCTCCTATCATGGCTCCCTTGCTGCCCATTACACCTGGAATTGGTTCCCAGGCCTTCTAAATACTCTCTTCTGTGAGCTCGACCCCTTAAGTCTGCACCCCCAACTGAAACGAAACTTGTGTATTTGCATTTGCTCGCATTTGCTTCTATCTCTACTTCCTGGTCTTTCTGTCGTTTCCCTGACTGCTGAAAGTTAAGACTGTATTCTCTTTGGAGTGGGTACTTTTACTGTACTGTTTATGTGTTGTTCCTCTCTCTTGCTTATGTTACTTCTTTGGAACCTCAAAGTGATACAGAAGTGACAGCGGTGCAATATTTTTATTTAGACTGTTACAAGAATTCTGAGAATAAATGCACAAGGTAAACACACATATAAGTATATAAACAACATGTTTGAAATACCCGGTAGTACAGGAGAGCAATTCCTGAGGCCATCTTGACTCTTAGTAAACCCAAATATTTCCTCTGCAGAAGGAAATAGATTGGAGATTCCCATGAGTTCTTTTTGCTTACAAATCCTGTCTTAAGGGCACATTTGTGTATAAATAGGGTGGGCCTGTCAACTGGATGCAAAAGCCAAAGTACTAACCATTTCAAAAGAATGGCAAGATTGCCCAGGTAATGCAATCAGTAAAACATCAGATATCCTGGAGAGAAGCCACACACTCAAATTGTAGACCACCTCTTTCTGTGATGTGTGTATGATGCTTTTAGGGTAGTCTTTGGCTAAGAGATTTGGCAATGTCTATCTAAAGGGGCTTGCACACCTTTGTTCTGGGCCTCACCTCCTTGAAAGGAGAGGGGAACTCTGGTGCAACAGAAAAATCCAAGATCTGCCAACCCCCAAATTTTTTACAACAGAACTAAAGACAATGCCACAAAACTATTTGCTAGATTGGATTTTAGGAAAAAGGGGGAGGGGACCAAAATATATATTAGGGGGCATATTTTACTGGCCTGCTATTTGTAGTACTTAAGGTAAAGTAAAGTAAGTAAAGGAAAATGTAGTTCTTTTAACAGTGCTGGAGATGTTATGTTTTTCTCTTTGCCTTTCAAAGAACTCAGATGCTCCATTTATTTCTGTTGTTTAATTGCCTATTTAAACTCAGGTGCTCCCCCCACACACAGGAGGGAGGAGGAGGGACCCAGAACAAAGGTGTGCCGGAATATAGACATTTTAAATTGCCCGCCCTGGAGTCCACGACCACCCCCAGAACCATCATACCTACATCACAGAAAAGGCAGTCTACCAACAGAAATCTGAGTGCATTGTTTATCTCCTGTCCTTTCTCTCCTGTCTGATTATCTGATTGCATTATCTGGGTTTTGACTACTCTTTTGTTATTATAACTACTTAATTCCTGAACACAGGTCACAGGCTCACACCCTGTTCATATCTTGAATGTGCCCTTAAGACAGGATTTGTGAGGAAAGAGACAATGGGGAGGTTTCCCACTTTGACCTTTTAGAGAAATATTTGAGGTCAATTTGTTCAGGACCTAATCTGTGAGGTTTCAGACATGTGGTTTATATATACTATACAGTTATGAACATTTAATTTTTTATATATGACCTTAAAATTCTTATAACACAAAATATCAGATCTAAATGTCTGCAGTCACCTGAACTGCTGCCCCCAAATCCTATGCCTAATAGACCTGCCTGTCTTAGTTTGGGACTTCACTATAGGGAAATGGCAAGTAACATTTATGTAGCCATCTGCATTGTTGTGCTCTTATCTGTAATAGCTCATGCTTTCCTATAGTGGAGTTTTAAGATACAGTACAGCATAGAACTGATAAGGCGTGACACCTAAGAATTGTCCTAGCACCCTTGTAAGCTGGGAAAGTGGCCAGATGTTCTTAACTTACTGTTCTCTATCTGTAAATCTGACATACCATCGAGTCTTCTTCATAGTGTGTAGCCAAGATATTTAAGAGAAATTGTGCAAAACCTCTTAACATCTTTAGAGAAATGTGAAGAATGTACAGTTCTGAAGATCAGTCTTTTTAACTTGGAAGATCTGCAGAAACAGAAAACACCTTATTCAAGCTTTTACTTCTTCCCTCAGGTGCTATCTTAAGCTTTGTACGTAGTCTGGACACAATGAAAGTGAAAATCAAGAGCTGGCATGGGGTTGCCTCTTGGCTCTGGGTTGCCAATGATGAGAACTGTGGCATTTGCCGGATGGCCTTTAACGGCTGCTGCCCAGACTGTGAGTATCAGTTCACTGAGATTTTCCTTAACCCTTGTGCACCGTCTTCTCCCAACTTTGCTCTAATGGAACCTATGTTTTGCAGGTAAAGTGCCTGGAGATGACTGTCCCCTAGTGTGGGGCCAGTGTTCCCACTGCTTCCACATGCATTGCATTCTCAAATGGCTTAACTCCCAGCAAGTCCAGCAACACTGCCCAATGTGTCGACAGGAATGGAAGTTCAAAGAGTGACACTGGCAAGATTTCTTCCTCTCCCCAACACCTCTTCGGCTTTTGTGGACTAATTTATTCCCCACTCCCTTCTCCAAGCTTGGCAAGCTTGACCTTCATCCTTCCCAGAGCTGCTGAATTGAGAGGTGGATGTGGGAACACAGCTGCTGCATGTTACAATATCCTATGTTTTTGCCTCTGTCTGTGCTGTGATCACAAAGTCTCTACAATGTATGAAATATAAGGCTATTCTGGTTGGAAGGTTAGAATATCAGACGGGCAAATGTCATGAGAGATTTGTGCTATTTTACAACATCTGAACCCCCTCGTTAATGTTCATGTCTGCGTCTCGTTAATGTTCATGTCTGCGTCTTGGTGAATTGCCTTGGTAATGCACGTGAGGTGTTTGCAAATGAGGCCTGCTTTGTTGAACTGCACAAAAGGTTGAGATGTTCTAAATCTTGTTAAACTTATACCCCAACTATTGTAGTCTCTTTAAAACCATTTGTCATTTATTTTTAATTATTGTTTAATAATAAGAACAACAAACATCACCAACTATTGCGTTCTGAGGCATGAAGCAGCTAAACCTCTTTTATGTTTCTTACGAGTAGCGCTTATATATGAAAAAGGATTCTTGGTTTCCTGTTGCTTTGTAGCCCCACTGGTATCAATATAATTTGGTCCAGGATCTAACCTTTTGAGTGTAAATAGTGTTAGAGATTGGGGGATGCTCTAGGCTTGTGTCCTCATCTTACTACACATTTGGCCTGCAGTACAATAATATGTTTGTTCCCAAAAGGCTGTAATACCAGATCTTTCTGATTGCCAAGTGCTTGCCCACAGTGAGTTACCATTTGTACATGGGATGGTTCCAGTAAATTTTGTGACTCATTCCTTTAATGTTCCTGCCTCTTTCTTTCATCCACATGGTGATTCTTCAAGAGTGCAGTTTTCTTATCTGTGGCCAATGCATTGAGATGATAGGATGTGACCTGTGGGGAAGGGGGATGTCCTCGTTCTTCTTAAAAGCATAACTAAAATTACTTTTAATGTGAAAAATACTCTTGCACTAGCTTAGCTGTGTAGCCACACAGCCTACAGACCAGCTGTTTGTGATGCTTCATCCTGGCTGTTGGGTGCCCAGGCCTTTCTGCTGTGTATGCTACCCCCGCCTGCAATGTGTAATTGGCACCCCTTTATGGCACCCAAATGAGAAGGTGGTGTTAGTAAACGATTCCAATCTGTGACCTTTCGAACACAGATTATGGTATTGCTAACAAAATGGTAAGCTTACTCTCCTAAAGGGAAAATTTCCAGAGGCAAAAAGGCTACCTCTCAGTGCCCCCAAAGCCCTCCCCGCTTTGAGAGATGTGTCCTTTCAAAGCAACCCCCCCTCAAAAAAAAACAGCGATAGACTCTTGACAACTAAAAAAGGCCACAGAATTTCACTTCAGTTAACATATGTTCTACATTAGTGTTTCTAAAATACAATGAAGCCCCACTTTTACACCCAAAAAGTTTATTCTAGGGTGTGAAAGGGTGAGAGAAGTGCCTGCATGAAGTACAGCTTGTCCTTTGTGTTTTCTCATGAGTCACTGTTTTGTATCTGTTTTGCAGATATGCCTGCAATTTATGCGGGGGTTATATTCTGGGGATCGCTCCTGAAGGCAAAACCATATAGTCACCATGTGTTGGGTTCAGTGGCAGGTGGAATTGCCAGATATTTTTCTTGGGAGATATTTCCCCCTTTTTATTTTTATTATTGCCAAGTGCATAGAGCTGAATGGAAACAAGTTACCGTATTTTTCGCTCCATAAGAGGCACTTTTTTCCTCCTGAAAAGTAAGGAGAAATACCTGTGCATCTTATGGAGCGAATGGTGGTCCCTGGAGCTGAATTGCCCAGGGGCCAAAAGCAGATTGTGCTTTTTATTTTACAAAGAGAAAAGGGAGTGTTGAAAGGACCCCGCTCAGCAGCTGATCAGCAAGAGATCGGGAGAGAGATAAGAGTCCCGGCTCCCTTTCAGCCCCACCCTCCTTTGTTGAATGTGCTGCAGAGGGAGGTTGTTTGTTTCCCCAGGACATGTGACTGGCTGATCAGATTATCTGTCTGGAAACTGTAGAAACGGCTCCCTTTCCTTAAGATTTTTCAGAAATGTGAGTTAAACCCCATAAAAATGGGGCTTTTCCTCTTTGCTTTTCCCCCTTTGCAAAAGGAGCTTTGCTTTTTCCCCTTTGCTAAAAAAGCTGCAAAACTTTTAGCTGATCCTCAAAAAAGCCAGGGCTTTTCCTTTTGCAAAAAAGCTGCAAAACTTTTAGCTGATCCTCAAAAAAACCCAAAAAAAACCCAGGGCTTTTAGAGGAGGAAAGCCAGAAAAATATTTTTTTTTCTTGTTTCCTCCTCTAAAAATGAGGTGCGCCCTATGGTCCGGTGCAATCCTATGGAGCAAAAAATACGGTAAATGTGTGTAAGTTGTGAGCTTACTCTGTTAGATGAGGGCTAGTGCACGGCTGCAACTCATGCAGAGGCACAGTGGGCAACAGAATCCTCTGAGAATTCTGCCATATGTGAGGGAATGATCCAGCTACATCCAAATGCAGAGATGTTGCAGAATTTCCTATCGCCAGCAGTGGCTGGAAGGAGGCAATGCAAGAGAAGAGATGCCACTGTCACCCTCCTGTTTATTATTTAGACTCAGGAATAATTTATTTCTCCTCATATCAAAATTGGTGATTACCGTTCAACCTGTTTATATAGTTAATACAAAAGCAAGAGTTACAGGATTATTGTGTCTAAAATTCTTCACCTTGTTCTCAGTCCAAGAGTTCTGCAATGGTGCTGGTTGACTCCTTAGCTCCAGCTACTGTGGCCAATGGTCAGGGACGATCAGAGTTGTGGTCCAGTGATATCTGGAGGACTACATTCTGTTTACCTGTTCTAAAGTATTTCACACTTAATGCTTTGTTGCAGGAAAGCCTTGGTAACTTGAAATTTGTTCTTTGTCCAATATATCAACTGAGGTGCCAAGTATGGTTCATGCTGTCATTTCAATCTGCAGAAAGTGTCAGCGTTAAAGTATGTGTCTGAACCCAAATGCATGTCCAGCACTCTAATGAAGTAATAACCAGTCCATAATTTTAATGGTAGGTTTATTGTAGCTGTGAGAGACAGAATAACAACAGGAAAATCCCCAGAAACCCAGAAGACAAAAGTCATAGATTGATGTGCATTATAATGAGTGAAATAAGTATTTGATCCCTTTGCAAAAGATGACTTAGTACTTGGTGGCAAAACCCTTGTTGGCAATTACAGAGGTCAGACGTTTCTTGTAGGTGGCCAGCAGGTTTGCACACATCTCAGGAGGTATTTTGTCCCACTCTTCTTTGCAGATCCTCTGTCATATTAGGTTAATACCAGCCTTTTTTACACGTGCCACAATCTACAGTCATAAACCACAGAAAAAGTTCAGATTGACATCAGGGATCCAAAAATTATTCAAACATGTTCACACATCCATTTTCTAGAGCAGGGGTGGAGTCAATGTGCCCTCCAGAAAGTTATGGATTCAATCAGCCCCAGCCAGTAAGTCCAGGGTTCAGGGAATTGTAGTCCCAATAACAGCAGGGCAATGTAACATTGGCTACACCTCTATACAGATGTGAGGGAACATTTGCCCTTCCAGTTGTTGAACTACAACGCGTCAGCTGCAGCAAGTATGACCAATGGGAGGAGTTGTTCAACATCAGGAGAACCAAAGTTTCCCCACACCTCTTTTATGATTTACTGTATTTCAAGCCCCCACTCCCTGAATGAGTGAAAGTGCACAGCATCATAAAGTCAATACAACAATTAAAATGTTTAAAATGACACTGCTAAATAATTTATCAATCTCTAATAGCATTCCATTTCTGGACAAAAATGTCTGAAGCTTATAACTAAATATCTGTAATGCGGTAAACAGTTCCACCAATGGGGCACTGCCACAGAGAAGGCTCTGCCTTGCTGCTGCCCCATGGGCCAAAACTATTTGTGGTATCACCAGCAGGGCCTCCCTGCTGATTTTAAAGCACGGGTTGGTCAGTGTTGAGAGAGATGATCTCAAGCCTATAGGACGTTGTACATCAACTTGTTGAATTGGGTCTGAAACTCACAGGCAGCCAGTCCAATGTTTTCAGGACTACGGTCCTACCACATTTAATATCTGGCAGCTGCATTGATCCTCTGTTTGACCATGATTTTGCTAGGCAATTGCTCTGTGGACTGGCAAAAGGAAATACAGTACCGGTAAGTCTTTTCCATTCTACACTTCCTTTGAGGAGCCTTGAATAGCTTGAGTGGTGATTATGTGGAAATTCAGTGTTAGCACGACATTTAGATAAATGGGGTCTTTCAGGCTCTCTGAAGGTCAGTACAGAAATCTCTGCTTCAACATTGTCCAATCATGCCTGAAGTTTTTTCTGTATAACTAGCACTGCAAGAGCACTAAAAGGTTGAAAATTTGTATTTGTTTCCTAATCATAACGAAACTCATGAGAATTAGTTCAGTAGTTCTTATGCAAAAAATTTTTTTACATGCAGCCACTAAGGATGTGGTTTGAAGTGGAAGGATCCTGGTACCTTTTCCTCAACATGGGTAAAAGTGACCCAACAAGTGTTGATGTTTCGTTGGAAAAAGGACAGGACAGAGAAAGCTGCCTTGTCTTCCCTTAAACTGCAGCCTCATCAACTGCATAATTTCTAGGAAAAAGTAACAGTCAAGCCTAAACAATGATCCCAATCAAGTATTCTTTAAGGTTGCAACCCAAGGATCCAATATGAAATCAATGGTACATCTATCGATCTAAGTCGATTTGAATCATAGCAGCACAAATTCGACCTGGTACTGTATCCCTGGGCAAAGGTATTTGTCCTATAAACTAATCGTAGTCAGAAGCTGCCTCTCTTCAGATGAGCTGGTATCATAGCTGCCTGCCAGTGCAAATGAAGGAAAACGCCACAAGAGGGCATTAGAAAACATGACACCTTTTATTCATCGTGCCGGTATAAAAACTCTGTACTTTTATTCCTCTATAAAGAGAATTTTGTTTGATGGCACCTTCCGAAAAACTTTAAATAAGCTTTTAATTCCAAATTTGACAAGCGATCAGGATTCTCCCGCACAGCGGTGGAGCCGCACGTAAATAAAAGCCTACTTTGTAATTCCACCCAAGTTAAAGCATATTTCAGCAGCATCTGCTTCAGCAAAGGGACAGCTCCCTTGAACAGAAAACAGGCGACTGGAACAGAGAAAAGGAACGGGTAGTAGCCGTGTTGGTCTGCCATAGTGGAAACAAAATTTAAAAAAATCCTTCCAGTAGCACCTTAGAGACCAACTAAGCTTATTATTGGTATGAGCTTTCGTGTGCATGCACACTTTTTCATATAAAAGGAAGTGTACATGTGAGCGAGGCAAGGAAATGGGAGAGCGCAGCTCATTCCAGAAAAGAGAAATTCCGGTCAACATTCAGCTCTTTTTCCTGATTAATTAACCTAGAATAGATACTTAAAATCAAAGCAAATTATAGCATCCCGTAGATGGATGGAAAGGGACTGCCATTGCTTTACTCCATGGGTAGGCAAACTGAGGCCCGGGGGCCGGATCCGGCCCAATCGCCTTCTAAATCCGGCCCACGGGTCCGGGAATCAGCGTGTTTTTACATGAGTAGAATGTGTATTTTATTTAAAAAGCATCACTGGATTATTTGTAGGGCCTGCCTGGTGTTTTTACAAGACTAGAATGTGTGCTTTTATTTAAAACGCATCTCTTGGTTATTTGTGGGGCATAGGAATTTGTTCATTCGCCCCCCCCAACAAGGTCTGAGGGACAGTAGACCGGCCCCCTGCTGAAAAAGTATGCTGACCCCTGCTCTGCTTATGGGTGAAGTAACCTGTCCTTTTAAGTGAATTCATCCCAAGGCAGTAAGACCTTAGGGTCAGCTTTAGACACAGAGAAAAAAAACCTCCTTAAAAAAAAAAAAGAAACCACGATTTTTAAATGCCCTTTTACAGTAAATTAGCCTTTGGTCACAAAACTTTATGTACAGCAGAGCTATCTCACTCCTCCCCACTCCTTGTGTCTAGGGGTGTGGGGGGGGGGAGATCTTCCGCAACTACCACCTGCATGGCAATTCCGCCTTCTGTGGTCTCCTAACCCACAACGCTTTCAATGTAGTTGGAAGTTTCTTCGGCGCGGGAGAGAAAGGAAGCCAGCTCCTGCGTTGCATTCCTAGCTAGCCTGTTGGAAGGGGCTGGGTCAGCGAGGCAGGGAGCAGGACATCCGAAGTAGCGGCCGCGACAGGAGGCTGCGCTTTGGCAACCCCCTGCCTGCCTGCCTGCCTGCCCCTCCGATTCTCAGCCTTGAGCTGGCGACGTGAAGCTCAAGTGACACGTCTAAAGAGCAAGGACCAAGGGAAGGGTCGTCGCTCCCCCAGGGCAGAGCAACTACTTTGCTCGCAGGGCAAACAGACAGTCCTCAGCAGCATCCTTAAAAGGCGAGCTTGTAACCTAAGGTTAACTACGAGGTTGGTGAATCGAGCCCGCCCACCCATGGACTTTGCAGGGTTAATACTATTACTATTACAAAGGCTAAATGACCCTCGAGTCGAGATACCTTCCAACTCTACCATTCTGAGCGCGCCAGAACCACAGAGGAAGCTCCCCCCCTTCAGCCCCGAGGGACATCCTTCCGAATAAGGCTCAGGAACAGGCCGCCTCCCTCTCTCCACGCAGCCTCGACGCCCCCACACCGCTCCTCTCCCCCCCGCCCGCCAGGTCTCCCGCAGCTCCGGGGGGCTGGGGGGGGGGGCTTCGGGAAGAGGCTGGGCCGCCCCGCCTCCGCTCTCTTCTCCCCGATATAAGGAGCCGCCGACGGCGCCGCCTGCCCAAAGAAGCCGCCGTCGTGGCCGAGCGCACCATGCCGGGAGCCGGGACTTTGGCGCTGCTCTGCCTCGCCGTGGCTGCGCTCCTCAGCCCGCCCGCCGACGCATGGTACAAGCAGACGGCTGGTCCCAGCTACTACTCGGTGGGCAGGGCGTCGGGGCTGCTGTCCGGCATCCGCCGCTCACCTTACATGCGCCGCTCCGACGACACGGACAGCACCAGCACCAGCGCCGAGAGTAGCCCCGGCGCCGCCGCCTCCTTCTTGATGTCCGAGCCGCGCCAAAACCCCAGCGGGCTGCGCAACATGGTGAGCTGCCGCAGGGCCCCGCTAGGGGGCTCCCGGATGGTGGTGGGCAACGCAAGTAGCATCCCCTGGAAGAGGGGAGGGTCCCGGGTGGAGAAGGCAGCTGAGCTGTGGGAGGGAGGAAGTTTATTTTATATGCATTGTGGTTTATTTTAATGCATTGCATTGTATGTTTATTATTGCTGAGTTATAGCGTACATTAGCCGCTCCCGAAAAGTTGTATTAATCAGATAATTATAGTAATAGTATTAATCAGCATTTTCTAACTTTTTAAATTAAAAAAGCCTATATGGTTTTATACCTATATTTTTTACCTATAAAAATCTGAGAGAAAATATTTATTTGCTGCTCTCTAGCTAAACAGGCCGTCGGGTCGCACTGTATCAAGCAGGTAAAGATATTGCAATGATTGAAGGGCCCGGGAGACGCGCAGCTCCATCCTGGACACACACATCTAAAGGCTCTTCTGCTTCGTGGGACTTCCCCGAAGTGCTTTAGGATCGCAGCAGTAGCCGGCCCTGCGCGCAGCAAGCCGGGGAGGGAGGGAAGCCTGAAGCTGGTGCCCCCGGGCCCTGCTTTGCCCTCTCACTTTCCCCCTTTCCCTTTGCAGGCGGTGTGTGTGAAGGAGGTGGCCCCGGAGCTGCAGAGCTGCCAGCTGTTGCCTGGCTTGCCCAGCGTCATCCAGTGCAAAGCCGATGTCACCGTCTCGCTGGACCCCGAGGACTGCGCCAGCGCTTGAGCCCCGACGGGGCGTCCTTCCCCCTAGAGCCCGGAGTGAGGCATCCGGACTGGGCGAGGAGAGGGAGGGAGGCAGCGGCTGGGGCAGGCGGCTGCTCTCTAGCCAAAGCGACCGACTCCGGGAGTGTGTGTTTTTTTCTCCTGCATCTCATAATAAAGGCGCTTTAAACGGCTCTTGTGCTTGCCTGGGTTTCTTGATAGAACAGGTTGAACAAAGTTATTGGCTCCACAGACGGAGACAGCGGGAAGAGAAAGATGACGTCTCTGTGGTCAAAATCTGAGTAAACATAATGTGAACTCAGTGGGGCTCCATTCTGACCAGGCATATATCCAGAACAGGCTTTAGCGCGGTGCTCAGAGGTGCTACTACTAGCACCGCCCAGAGGGTTTCACGTTTGGAGCGACAAAGCTGGGACAGAACTTTCAGAGAAACAGAGCGGGTTTTCACGCTGCTTTGCTAAAATGGTCCCCAGGTTTCTCACCTCCTAGTCCTGAGATTCAAAGGCAATCAAGGCTAACCAGGAAGATCAAGTATTTCTAAAATACTGGAGTAAAATTTTTAATATATTTAAAAGACCACTGTAAACAGTTAAAATCACTAGCAGGGGTATAACTACACTTGTATTCAGCAGGGGGCTGGTCCACTGTCCCTCAGACCTTGTGGGGGGCCAGACCATATTTTTTTTGGGGGGGGGATGAACAAATTCCTATGCCCCACAAATAACCCAGATATGCATTTTAAATAAAAGGACACATTCTACTCATGTAAAAACACGCTGATTCCCGAACCGTCCGCAGGCTGGGCCTTAGGTTCCCTACCCATGAACTATGGTAACTATGGATATACAACAGATGGATAATGGTAAAAGATGCAGAAT